>NC_142176.1:17151928-17761511 GCF_026936395.1 Plectropomus leopardus | reverse complement strand
CCAAGACAGGAGTTAGGACATTTTATTTCCACCTTCTCTGTTGCTCAAATATCATAGACAATATTTAATTAGAACTATTTCAGGGCTGCTACCTGATAATATTTTACTACTGCTTATTTTGTTGACTACTTCCGTAAATGAATTAACCACTTGTTTATATCAAAAAATAAAAAATGCCCATCAAAATGTCTAGCTTCCCAAGCGACATCCCAGTAGTTTGACAAGACACAGCGATGATGAAAATAAGAGAAGTGGGTGAGCTAAAATTGGCAACACCGTATGTCTTGCCATTTTGCTTCTTGTGTCGTTTCTTCAGATTTTGAACTCGCTTTCAGCTTTTCAGAGATCAAGCAAAGTGATGATCACACACTACAATTTTTTTTTGTTGACAAATGTTTAGGTTCATGCTATCAGAGGACTTTGTGAGCATGATATTTATTGTATTGCATGTCTCAATGCAGCTGCACGGATATTTTTATCAGCCTTGGTTGACAGTTAGCATACCTGCAATCAAAACATTTCTTATTTTTGTACTGATGTTTGCATACATAAAAACAAAAGACAGTGAAAAAAATAGCATGTTTAAATTAAAGCATGTTAACTCTGCTAATGACAGACCTGAAATGCGTAGCATTTTTTGCTGACACCAAAAATCAAACAATAGCCAGAGACAGTGTCATAATAAGCTGCTGTAAGCAGTAAATTCACCACTTCTAAGCAGACAGCAGAAGAAAATGTTATCTCTGAGCCTGATTGGGCAAAGCCTCTTTTCCTGACAGTACCAGAGAGCAGCGTAAATGTGAGGAGCGCTCACTCTGCAGCTAAATCTGGGGATTGAAAGGTCCCCTGATGTACACTGCATACTAACTGACCAAAACACACAAACTGCAACAACAAAACAAAAACAACAGTCGACTTGGAGGAACTTTAGTCAACTGATGGGTCACCAACTGATGATTCTAATCTTGGACTCTCATGGAGCCACTCTCATGCCACTCAAAACACTAAGACTGCATCACTTTCTGTAATAGAAACAGAAAACAATATTATGGATTCTACAGTGAGCTGTTTTTTAACAACTATAAAACATGAAAGAAAAATGACTTAAATTGCCTCTTATTTAATTTTGTGTTTCAGTTTGGATAGCAAACATTGAGAGGACATTAAACAAAGAAAACACTCATTGCCACAAACCTCGTTCAGGCCAAGGTGACCATGTCATTTTTATTTTGCCTTCCTATAAGAGGGTTCAGAACTCATGCAGTGGCAAAATGATTGCTGACCCTCACAGTGCCATAGCTGTTAGAGGGACAGCATGCCCCTTATAACTGTCCTCCCATGCTCCTGACCTCTTCTGGCTTGTCCAAGTTGTTATCTAACGCTTGATATTTTAACTGGCAGTCTTGGAGTGTGAGTACTTGAACAAAGTGTCACTCTGGCCAACATCAAAACAAAAGTTTTGTTGAATATGAGATGTCCTCCAATGAAACAACTTCTAGTTGCTGCATAGCCTGACATTAGCTTAGTGCTTGGGTAAGCAGGCAAAATTCATGGTGATAGGTTGGTGTGGGCATTTTACTAGTGAAAGGATTAAGAATTAACCAGTAATTCCAGTTCAAGTGACAAATGCAATAGTTTAAAGTAGTTTAAAGATGTCTCAAAAGCCAAAATACTGTACAGGTTTGCAAAACCCCATGACATATACTACTTTACAATTCTGGAAAGTTCTCAGTGTAACAATCATTTATCCTTAACCTATCTCTATATTTTTTGTACTTTATGGCTTTATTGGATAGTACAGTCATAGACAGAAATTATTGCAGCCGATCATTAGGAGTGCTGCTGTATAAATATACACACACATTTACATATATAAACAGACACACACACACACACACACACACACACACACACATATATGCCATTTAGGTATTCATTGCACCACACTCTTGGAGTAGAGTGCAGAACATACTCTGGGCACAGACAGAGCAGGAGAACACCAGACACAGTGAAAGTGAAACTGAAACTTTAATTGCGCTAGGTCTAAAAGTTTGCACTCACTCACCCCTGCAGCTTCTCCTTTCATGTATCGATGTGATCTAATTTGTACTGACTGGAATTACAAATCCATTATCTACCCTGTGACTCAACATGAACTTGGGTTGCTTTAGAGTTCCCACTGCACTGTGTTCACTGACCCGCAAAAACATCTTTTCTATGAAGAAAAGAAAACTAGATCATATTTTAACCAGTCAGCACAGTATTTTTGCTAGAAGATATTGTGTTGTGGCAACATTTCAGCCAGATTCCTGTTTTTTGTCTGTTTTTTTGCTGCAGGTGGGTTGCCAACACAATATTCTCATTGAAATGAATGGGAAGGCTGCGGTTTTTTTATGCAGTTCTGCTACTCATCCTAATAGGGCTTTAACACATTCACCAAAGTGTCTCTGCATTACTGTTGCATGCACACCTCTGAGTACATTCAAGTTATCCTGGAAATCTGGATGAACTCAGAAAAATGACACACTGGCCTCATTTGTCTGAACTACAGTTTGTGTCTGAAGCCTCTAATGAGTTACAGAACAGGCATCTTCTACCAGCCAATAGCACAATATGACCTCCATTACAGTGAGCCAGGAACAAGAAATTTAAACTCCGCAACCCATGCAGGCTTTACAAATAAGCCTTGATAAAGACTTCACACAAGTAAATCATCTGTCTGAAGGCAATTACCCACAAAATATGAAGAAGGCAAAGTACAAAAAGCAGCATCAACAATAGGTGCAACAGTAGAGTGCTGTTAAAACGGACAGTGGGATGAATCACAACCTCTTTATAGCCACCCGCCTGGCTGTAAAGACAGAAAAGAGCTGAGTGGGGAAAATGCATGTACTGGTCAAAAAGGGTGCTTAGATCCTTTGTGTTGAGTATACTGCCCCACAGCATGCTGGGGGGAAAACAAAGTATGGCTACATGTAGTGGTGAGCAGGGGCATTGGCCCCGGCTGACGGACCTCATCTCTTTGGTATTTAGGTATGCCTTTGCTTTTCATTCACATCCCACCCGCACAGGCGCAGAGGCCCGTCTCCCCATAGCCCTCCCCTCCCCCCTTCCTGTTGTTGCATTTCAATGTAAATGGGTGGATGAATAGCTGCAGCTGGCCCATCAAAAGGCCAGCCCTGCTGAAGGGCCGTGGTGATTGAGATTCAGCCATGCCACACCACCTCTACCCTCCCCCACCCAACACTTTGTCCTAACACCCTTACTCCCAATCTCAGTTTATAGCTTGTGCCCAACATGAAGAGGACGGCTGGACATAAGAGTGCCTAAAGAAAACTGATAAAGCTGTCTGCCTCTCAGCACAACAGTCGAGAGGCATGAAGCAATTTCTTTAAGTGGCAATAAATCCCAGACATGTTTTATTTATCTCAGGGTGTCAAAGTTCGGTTATGGACAGGACACAAAACCATGCTGCATATCTGCTGTGGTAGGGATCAAAAAGGACAAAACTGCTTTCAAATGCGTCATGTTCACCATCAATTTGACAACCTTCTTCTGTCAGAACTAGGGCTGGGTATCGGTACTGGGTACCTTTGAGGTATCGACCGAAACAACTTGATACCAAGTGGTATCGAAACTTCTCCAGTCAAAGGATACATGCATTTCTATCCTTTTTATGTGGGGGTCTAATCCCAAACCGTCCCATCTCTGCCAGACCTGCAGACTCTGTTTCAGCCATCTCCAGAACCGCTATCCTCCTGACAAACAGTCACTTCAATATCTGCTGATAAGCACGAGCTACACAGCTGCAGCTAACATCCCACACCATGTTGTTAAAGGGGCCCAACAAACTCACAACAACACTGAAACGGCTCAACTCTGTTGTTAAACTCCTTGATTAAAAGCAAAAGATCCTAACAGTTAGCCCACTCACTGTGTGTGTGCGGCAGGGTGGACTCTCACAACTTTTGCCGGTATGACACTCAAACTCAGCAGCAGCAGCCTCAATTTCTCTGGTCACCAGACATCACAACATAAATTCAACTAAATATCAATGTTTGACAACAATGGCGGCCAGTTGGATTGTTTTATGAGGATAAAGAGAAAGGTTGTGTCAGTATACTGGATGCTGTGATCCCCCAGTGCTGTTAAACAAGTGTAACGCTCTTTCTTCCTCTCTTTCTCTGTCTCTCTGTCTCTATCCTTCTTACTAGTGACTAAGGTAAATAAAAGCCTAATCATTTGAAGTTTTACGGTTTACAAACCACGCCATTCACATTACAGGTATTGAATAAAGTGTTCTACTGGTACTGGTATCACTTCATAGGTACTGGTATTATAATTGTTTTTAATGATACCTAGCCCTTGTAAAGACACTGCTTGAATAGGTAGCTGACACAACAATGAGGTCAAGATCCACAGTGGCATTTTGACTGCTCAAGAAAAACAATATTTTGTCATTTTTGTAACAGCAATACTCTGTGATTAACAATGTTCAACATTAATGACCTATGCATGCATAAGTCTAGGACATTTCAGCACAGAAAGTTTCAGATTTCCAGTAAATCTACTTGAGTACTGCTGGTGCTGTGTACCACCATCAGTACACCCGGCCACTTGGCAGGCACTGCAGAAAATGATTGCCTAGCCTGCAAAAAAAGCCTGCAGGTCTTCACCTAACCAGTTCACCTTGTAAAACCGATCTGACAAACAATAGTTTAATTAGGTCATTGAGGTTAGTATTGAGGTCAGGAGCTGATTTGACTGTTGGGACACTTAGACCAGCTTCCTACCTCAGTTATAACCAACTAACCTGATCTCTGATTCTGCCAGCAATAATTCAAATTACTATTTCACAATATAAGCCTTACACCACTCTGTCTCACCAGGTTCAATATAACTCATTTCCCACTAAACAAAAACACCATTAACACCCACTAACATCTGGCTCTCATATTTAATTAACAGGAAAGGTTACAATCTGCATTTATTCCTGGGACAAATGACTCTGCACCAGTCACAGGCGTTTATCTGCTCCAGCTGTGATTGGCCTCAATAGGCAGCGATGAAAATTTGACACCCTTGATGCGCCACCACAAATTACTGTGAAGTGCTTGAATGTAATTCCAAATTAGTCCATACTGAGTCTGAAAGAGTGGCTGAATAAGTGCCATTTACAAAACAAGTTACCAGCGTAACATTTTCATTGGTCTCCATGCTGCTTCCAGCATAGTCCAGAAAACCATGTTTTCTGGTGCATTTGTGACACTGGGTGACACACTTGTCTACTGAAAGGCCTTGTACATGGCCTATTTATAGTGGGGTTTCCTACTTTTGAATATCCTGCATATGCATGCTTATTTTGGTGGGAAAGGGTATCAGTCATGAGCTACCAATAACAGAAAATAGCATCAAACTGTCTCACTTTCACTTTCAGACTTATCGCTGCAGTATGTTCTTTTTTACAACACTGCTTATTAGGAGGTTTAAGTAAAGACATGTGGGCCACCTTAGCTTAAATGTGCATCAAAAACCCTAAAAAGAGGCCTTAAGATTGAGGAGGAAAAACAGAGGAGGTAAGTGGGTCCAGGCAGGCAGGCCTGTCTTGTCTTTTTCCCTGTGTGTCAGCAACAGGCTGAGCAGACCAGAACAGCTGAGCCCAGAGGGACACATCACACAGACTGTCTCTGCCATCAGCTCCCAGACCTGGCCAACTAACCTCACAACATTTCCAATGCCACGTATGGATAATACATCACCCCATGCAGCCTCCTGCTCAGCAGCACATCCAATCAAAACACCAACTGTTGTCTCCAGATTTCCACCACCTCTTTTTGATGCCTGCCCAGCTTGAGGCGCATAGCCATTTGCCTAAAAACGTTACCTACACAGGTTTCCTCAGTGTGGGAAAACATGAACAAATGCAAATGTGCTTTTTATAGCCAAGACTTTCACCTATTATCACTCTTTCTGAAGATAAACACTTGAATCACCTATCTGGAATTTCTGTAGTAGCATGTCTATGACAAACATGTTACCTACTAAAACTTCAACAAGGATGTGTAAGGGGTAAAATCAAATCAATTAATAAATTCACTTGTTAAGTTCACAGTGTGAGACAACTTCAGACTAACAGTATAATAGCTAAGCCTCTTTGGGGTAATTCAAAATGAAGCTAAGGTGTAATTAAACGATACCCTACAGGCCTACACAGATCTGAGTCAGACTACAAGCTAAGACCAAGCTCTATGAATCCAAACTCCCTACCAAACACACCTGTACATAAATCTATTTCTTCTGTTTTTGTTATGGTCCTTTTATAATCTGCAAATAAACCTGTTTACTTGTTTAACTGATATAAACATTACTTTCGAATACTTTAAATCAATGACACACAAGCAGAATTGTTGGTCAGCCCATGTTGTAATATATTTATGCCAAAATTACAAAACATATCAACAACAACACTGTGAGCCTATTTCTGTGTGAAATTTTGAGATGTTCTGCAAACCTGAAATTGTGCTTAAGCATATCTGTACATTTCCTTTCACAACAAGCGCACAAAATATTCCTTTTCCAAGCTTCGATCAGAGAGATCAAAAGCCAAGTCTGTAAAAAAGCACATTTCTGGAAAGGCAGCAGCATGCCAGAATAGAGATCCTTTCCCTTTGATGTGCAAGAGACTCAGGGAAGAAAAAATATTATCAAGAGCGGTGCAGCGGAAGGCTGGGAAGTAAGCACAACCTAACATGAGTCAAAGACACAATCAACCACCAGGACCTCCTAAACCCCAAAATGAGGCACCACAGTCCCTGAGGGAAACAGCAGGATTGGGGCCCGCCATTTTGTTCCATTTCGCTTCGAGGATAGGGGAGGGGGCAAAGGACTAGGCTGAATTTCAAAGGGCTTCAGATGCCATTTGAGTATCCGCAGAGATTGTACTGGTAGAACAGCAGCTATAAAAGATTTACACAACTCAAACAGGGAGGAATAGAGGGGAGTGAGAGGGAAACCAAGACTGAGAGAGAAAAAGAAAGGCAGAGACAGACAAAGAGGCAAGAAACAGGAGTAGCCATGCTTGTTTACCTAAAAGGACCACACTCTCAGCACGAGAGGGGGAGGGGAGAGCCTGCATGGACAGAGGGCAGGCAGAGTGGGTGCTGGGGTTGCAGTTAAAGTCTTATTTTCCCTCTTACAACTGGCACGACTACATGTTTTTTTCCCCTCTTGGCCACCTTAATAAGGAGGTTTCTCAGCAATAATCAAGGTTGAAATTGCACAATTTACTGCATAATATGTCAGCCACCTACACATTTTATTACAATATGACTTATTCCCTTACTGACCACTGATCTGTGAAGTTTTGTGGCAATGTAATATCTGCATCTTTTCTGCTCAAATTTAAAGAAAAAAAATTGTGTATGTGTATACCAAGATGAGCATGTTTTTTTTGTTTGTTTTTTTTCACTGATGTGCGATTTCGCAGACAGGCCGGAAAACAAGTTGGTAAACAGTAGAAAGCAGCATGGAGGCCAGTGAAAATATTACAGCGGCTGCTTCATTATTTTTTATATCTCTTAAGTTTCTCTTTCTAACTCGGTGCAGACTGAATTGGAACTATGTTTGAGTGCTTCTTCGGCACAGACAGACCAGACAGTAACCACATTTACACTGTGTGTTCAAGGTGGGAATATCATACCACTGTGCAGCCTCTGTATAACGTCTGATCGCGGAAAGGAGGGACAGCGTAGTCTCCACCTCTGACCTGAGACAGGAGGTAGTAACAGCACCGTATGAGCTCTTTGTAAAAGGTAAATCAGGAAAGACACAACCATGGCCAGCATAGTTGCGACGTTGTGAAAACCTGTTTGTTTGTGTGACCAGCTGTAGCAGCTGTAAGCCTATCGGCTAATACAAAGGAGAAGAACAGCGGCTGTTAACGTCTGCAAACTAAATGAGATTCAGGAGCTCCTTCCCTTCCAAACAGAGGACGAGATCAGCTATCATATAACAAAGACGGTAAATGATTGTGATTGAAATATGCCTTTTTTATTATTTAGAAAGCGCTGCCGACACATGTATTACATGTCACGCATGTGGACACGTGTGTTAAATGTCATGCCCGTCATGCCTCCTTTGCTCGTGGGATGTCGCTGTGAAATGTATGCGCACACACTGGAGTAGAATGATGTTGCGGTCGTTTGGTTCTGTGCAAAAATATGGGCCAGTATGAAGGGGGGACTTTGTTGCAGCCTTGTAGCATGATCTTTGTGTAAAACTGGCTTGTATTTTGAGGTGGCGCATCATTGCATCTCAACAGTAAAGGGGCTAAAACTTACATTCACACAGGTTTTATATTTCCATCACTGCCGATCGGAGCCAAAGCCGATAAATACTCATGACTTCTGCAGAGTCAATTGACTTGGATGTGAAAGCCAATTGTAATCTTTCCCATTACATACAAAAGCCAGATGCTAGCAGATGCTATTGATTTTTTTAAAAATTTTACAGCGGGAAAAGGCTTAAGAAACTTTAACAAGACCAATAATAATTCTGGCTGCCACGAATTAGGGATGGGCATCAGTACATGGGAAATTACTCTATGTGTCAATATTCATGTAACATTAAGAGCAATCACCTTTTTTCCTCTGTAAACGAAAACATACAACAAACTGACTGTATTCTAGATTAAAAGTTTACATTTTTTGGATGAAACACAGTAACACAAGTGCCATCTGTACAGATCTATATAGTAAAGAATGACAGATCTGCGGAGCCACAGATAACATTCAACATTTTCAGTCAGCCAACAATAATACATAAAAATACATAAATATTAAGCCAGGTTAAAAACAAAATTGAGGTACTTTAAAGCTTATGCAAGCCCACAAGACACACAGTATACTCCAGGCGTGATGCTGGATACTTCACAAACATTTTCAAGAGGAACAAAATGTTCATTCAATCATAAACTGCGATAGAAGTACAAAAACAAATGACAAGGACAGTAGTAGGGATGACAATCATTTTTCAATAAATATATAAATCAACTGATTAACCATGGGAGTCATTAACTGTCAGAAATAATCACAAATACCCAAGACATGTCTCTATATTTGAGCCTAAACTGGTGTCTTCAAATTGGCTATTTTTTAACAGTCAGAAATTCCAAATGTACAAGGTTTAAGATGATATGAAAACTAATGTGGTACCAAATGTCCATTTTTTTACATTCAAAGCTTCTATTGAGATTTTCCAATGATCTTTGAATGTCAGTCGTCATATGTTATGGTGTCTTCACCCTAAAGAATGGTTTAAAATCTTCTAAAAAAAATATCCTAGATGCGAATAAAGCAATTAATCTGACAAGCTGAGTTAGTTTTTTAAGATTTCAACTTTCTTCAATTAATAAATGTAATTTATTATTGTTAGACTACAAGTGGATCTCCTGCTGTCACATAACCCTGCTTGTTTTTTAGGAAGCTAACTAACCAACAAGGACAGCAGATAATATCCCCACACAGACCAAGAGAAAAGCACATCTATCTAACCTGCTTACCAGAAGCTGAACCATCGCAGCAGGCCCAGTCTTTGGGCCTGTACCAGTAAGTCTCGTTCCAAATGGGACCTCCTGTGTTATGCTACAAATCTGCTTTCCATGATGAACTCCTTGCAGGTAAAGACCCAGACACGCCAAGCCAACATCAAAGAACTAGTGGCGATCAAAGTCGACTGTTGCGACACTTCACATCGCCTGCTGACTGGCCAAAAAGTTGCAACAAAACACACAGCAAAGACTACATCCAACAGCCAACTAGTATGTATGTCTAGTGTCTGCTAAATAGGAAATATCGCTCCTTGCCGGCATGCAGCTGTGGTCTGTATTCATGTATGTATGATGTATGATATATTTGCAGGGTCACTCAGTGAATTGCAAATGGCTGAAAAGTGACCTACAATCCACTTTTTAGTTTGATTTTTGTGGTCATTTATGAGGGTATCATAAACTACGCAGCTGAAAAGTTAATATGCAGAGTCATATCTGAAGAATGATATCTACTGTGCAACTACTGCAGTGCTCTCTGCAACAGATTTTTTAATCTACCCTCCCTCATCCCTGATATCCTTTCAATGTTTTGATGACATCTCTACTTTCATTTGGGTCTAATGGTCTCAGTATCAATATGTGTGCTCAGTGGGTTACTCGGTGATTCAGACAGGCTATAATCAGAGTTGGCCTTTGTGATCATCGGGTTGTCCGGTGCAAGTGTCACTGTTGAGCCACCCAAACACAGCAATTGAGAGTGTCTTGTTCTCTCACTTTCACTCTTGCAGTGTTTTGGCCATGATGCATTGACAGTTTCTGCCATGATGCATTGACTCAGTCTTTTGGTCAGTCACAAAAATCCACAACAGACTACCTAAGAATTAAATGGCCAATAAAAATCTTTAAATGGTCTTAAGATCAATGAGGAGAAATGGAGCAATCAGGCATGTTTATGACAATACTTTGCAGCACCGTCACAATGGGCTGATGTGCTAAAACTCAGAGGTTGACTAACCATGGTGTCGTGCAAAAGAGTCAGTGGATCTCCTGCATCTGGGTAAAATGGCCATTAATTAAGTCTGAAGTGCTGTAAGACACAAGAGCCACTGTTAAGCAGCAGAGGAGTAGAAACATAGAAATCTTGCCTGCCCTTTCTATTATACAAAACGTGTAACCCCAAGCTATAATCACAGCTCATGATCTTTTTGACCCCAGCAGAACTCCATTTCCTGTTGCAGGCACAGGGCATGGTGTAATTCTCTGGTGCCTCTTCTAGGAACAGGGGCAAAATCTAGCAATCACTAATGGGAACCTGATGGGACACACAGTTCAGGAGGGCCAAGTAGTTTGGCAATTATTCTCACTCAAAATATCTTTGGACCTAAAACTCCAAAATATCTCAACATGACTCCTATTGATAAATAAAATCGATATGCTGCATTTACTGTGAACATCAGCACCTCTTTTTTTTTTTTATCATTTCCACTATCGGTACTCACCGCTGTCTGAGATTGGCTATTATGAGTCCACTTCACTGCAATAATCCTGCTATGATTCAACACTATTCCAAAGAAAACAAATAAAGGCATAAAAGTTCTCACTATGTAACACACTTGTGGAAAAATGTGCATATAATGTCAAATCTGTGACTGACAGATTCAGTGACACAATGATTACACCTCGTGTTAAAGAGAAACTTCAGTTACAACGCGATTGTCATTTTGTATGTGGGTTATCTTACATTCACGATGTAAACACATCAGTGATAATGTAATAAAGATCAAATTTGTTAATAATTCTGCAAAAATGCCTTGTTTACATTTAAATCCCACACACCCTAATCTTCATATATATATATATATATATATATATATATATATATATATATATATATATATATATATATATATATAAATAACAGAAAAGGGCACGTAATACCATTTAACTATAGCACAGACAAATAGGACCTACGCAAGCTCAAGGGAGACAGAGATATGCATCACTGCCTCTGCAGTGTAGTCAACACGAACGCCCCAACAAGCTAAAACACTCTCAGTATCTTGGTGGAAAACACCACCAGCGGCACTGCAGTGTTTTCCTCAGCATTGGTACTGCACCAAAGTGGAGAGCTTCTCCTCCATATTCCATTTCCTCTACAGCTCATCTCAAATCCCACCATGTTGTGGCCTCATTTACATGTTATTGAGCACAGAAAACACAGCCCCTCCACTGAACTAACTTAAGTAATTATGACAGTTATCCATCTATACACAACACTGTTAGTCTACTTACTATACACACACACACACTTCCTGATAAATTCACACAGTGGGAATTGCAAAACACTGTGCTCTAAATAATCCTGCAAAGCACACAATTCGTCTTCATGGGTTTTCAGTTCTGACAATCTAATTCATTGCTTTCGTTATAGACAGGCTTGTAGCACATCCATTTTACTTTAGTGCTGGAACAGACCAGCAAATGGACAAGACATAGTGCTTCATGACTGGAATTTATGACGCTGTGCACACTTAACAGGAAAAGCAGGTAGGCTAGTATTGCCTTAGATCAATTTCAAAATAACTGCCACTTGTGTGACAAGAAAAAAAGATAAACATTTGGATATTATTACTGCACAACCTTTAGAGTGTGAAACTAGTTGTTGCATTGGGTATTCCAAGTGTCCCTTAATGTTAATGCTGAGATTCTGCAACCTATGTAATCCCAAGTAAAAACATTTTTGCTTCCAAGACACACCTCCAAAAACGTGCACAAGGATGATCTGTTTATCTGTCAGTATGCATATACACATGTACGGTATCATCAGTTTGCAACACTAGCTGGTAACTCAAAACCTTAAAATTTGATTTTAAAATATCAACACACTGTCAGTGCCAGTCCCCTCACACATGGGCAATGATTTACCACAGCTAAATATAATTTGATAAAGTGACTTCAGAGCGTACCTAAATGTGTATAACATTACATTAATGCATTTTTATTATATTATCTGTATTTCACAACATCTATCCATAACCACAGAAAGGCTGCATTCCATTAGCAAAGCAACGTGCTAAAATTATGCATTTCCAATTTAAACAAAAAAGTCAATTATACATATGTGCAACCACGAAGCACACAACAGATTAAAATTCCTAAGTAAATGAAGATACTGCAAGTTGACCTTTGTCGCAACACACATCTCCCCGAGTTAACCACGGGGGCAGCAAGTCAGTTTGTTGTTGTTAACGCATTAGCTGTGTAGGATAAGTAAAAATGCAACTTACCTGTGTCTGAATTTCCACAAATTCAAATAGATATCTGAATCTTAAATGTTTAGTCTACGCCGCGATGTTTTCGGCCGATGCTGGATGGTCCCATTTGTTGCCGTCGGTTCAGCACACACTGGCCCGGAGACATCCGCATAAACTCGCGACGACCATCGCAGCTCGAAAGCAGCTCACTGGAATCGAGGCTAGCGCTAGCTTGTTAAAACCATGTAGACCAACAAACAGACGTCCAAAGAAAAAGAGGCTCGAATATCCACGAAAACTCGTCTACGGCGTGGCTATTTCATCGTCACCGCAAACTACGAACCTTTAACACTCCATTTGTGCACGGCTAGGCTTGTCTGGGTGAACGTAAACCATCAAAAGATCATATTTTGTTTCGGTTTAATCCTCTCCGCCAACCCATTCGAGCGGTTTTCGAGCGGCCTTTGACTTCAGTGTGTGGACGCTCGGGACGGAAACGCTTCGGGAATAAAACGAGCGCTCTGATTGGCTACGGTGCTGTGGGCGGTTACCGTTTCCGCACGAAATGAAACTGACGCCATTTTGGATCTGCGAAGCAGCCTGTTCTCGCACTAGGACAAACACAAGCACGGCTCCAACGTGGCTGACCAAGGTTCACAGTTTCAAACGCGAGACACCACACTCCATTATATAGTTGGAGACCAAGAAAAGGAAATGGAGTACAGACACTGGATGTGTTCGTTTTATATACGTGTAATAAAACGAACGATTTGTTTATTACGAGATGTTATTTGTTTATTTACATTTTAAACACGCTATTTAAAATGCAAATGTTCGCATATAATGTTATAACGCACTTAATATTTGTGAGCACTTTGTAAAGCTGCTAACTAAAGCTTCACGCAGACAACATATTATATGCGGGAAATGGCTGACTTACTCTTCTTAGAAAAAAAAAATCACACATATCAGTTTGCAACATATATCTCGGCGTTTATCAAGCTGTAAATTTTCATTTTTTAATGGATGTTTCAGACCCCAAACACATGATATGGGGTCAGATTAAAAAGAGTTGTCAAGGAGACGGGTTGTCCCGGTGAACAAACACAACGCACCCACGGTCGAAATGAAACGCTAGCAAATGAAATGAAGGCTCCCATTGGCCCAAAGAAAAGCGCTGTACTCTCATTGGTTTATGTGACATGTCACTCAAACTGACCTGTACACGTCGCTCGTCACGACATCATTGATTGCCTTGAAAATTTACACTGCATGTTTTCACTCCAATTAAAGACCCCATCAGCTGATTTCAGTGACTGGTGTAAAAAGGATGAAGTCATCAATAAAACTGCTTGCCGAGGTTTTTATTCAGAGGGAAAACCAGCAGGTGTTGTCACTGAATGACACGTAACACCGTGATCTGAATAATATGTGTTTGTTTTTTTTCAAGTTGGATATTACAACCGGCAACAGAATGTTCTTATGGACTGGGGTTTTTGGGTTGTTTTTTTTTTTTTGTTTTGGTTTGTTTGGTAAATGTAACTGGACTTAGGGCGACTGTATCCAGAGCTCTACTCAATGAACTAATAGCGCGCTCTGCTGGAGTAATGCTGTGGTGCCAACACAATTTGGGGAGAAGTATAGTATTGTTTTCTTCAAGTACAAAAATATTTATCGTCAAATGAAAAACAGTTGCAAGAGCAGTCGTTGCCTTTGGTCGCAGAACATTGCCATTCAAAAGTGCAATACTATTACTACTAGCCTACGACTACTTCCGCTAATAATAATAATAATACCAATTCTACTACCACTACTACTAATGATAATAATAATATTAATAGTAATATTGTTCTTATATTTCTGCTTATTATTATTTTAATTATAATTTGGCCTTTAAAATACCAAGAAGTAACAATTTAGATTTAAAGATGTGAAAATGTCAAATAGTGCAAGTTAGAATAAAGGAAAAACAAATCTCACCTAAATTCAGAGTATATTCTTAGACAAAGAATTATTTCAGAGGGTGCAGCACTATTGTTTTCATTATATGTAATGCTTCTAGCCTATCTTAATTAATAATTATAACTATTCTACTTTTTCTGTTTTGTCTGCTTTAAATCTGCCTCCAATTTACAGGCATTTTTTTCTTATTCTAACAAGTCTTTATTTCATTTATTTATTTTAAAATCTTTGAATTCAGAAGTTGCTTTTGTGCTTTTTATTGTTTTATTGCTTGTTTGTTTTCTTTAACGTTAAGATTGGGCGAAGGTTATGGATTATATCTATGTAGTAGGAATAGTTTTACGTACCTTTTTTTCTTAATAACACCAACACCACATAAAATGACATCCAGCACAAGACAAACTCTTGACCCAAAGTGATTAGGTACTAAGTGTATTAAGCCAATATTTATGTACTGACTGCGCAGTGAGTGTGCGTCTCCTACTATAACAGACGAGCGCATTTTTGATGCATTCTACTCCTTTAATTTAGATTGTAAAAATCGGCAGAATTTATCAACAATAAAAACCCGAAAAAATGTAGCTGCATAACTAACTGAAACGTGATATGAGACTGCGCCTACATTGAATTGCATAACCCCTGCGCAGCATCTGCGCAGCGAGTAGGTCCGCGAAGAACAACAGGAAAGGTTAAAGTTCAAAGTTCGACACAAAGATGTTTTCAAAGCTTACGAGATCTTCTAAACTGCACTATTCAATCTTCAGCGTGGATCAAACACAGTCTTGGCTATAACGATAAGTAGACATTAGTGATATAATAATATTCAGAGTAATTATCTTTTGTTTTTTGCTTTTCTTTTCCGTGCGCAGGAGCTGCGGGAGCGGACAGTCTCAGCGCTGATGTCCCTCTTGACATCTTTGCTCGGCTGCTCGGTTGAATAACACAGGAAGCTAGCTCTTAACGGATTTGCGGGGTAAACAAACGTTAAAACACACACATTTGAGCGTAATAGAAAACTGGTAGATATGGCATTGCGAGTGTACAGTTAATATACAGCACTCAGCGATAACAGACACCATGTCGGCGTTATTGTTGCAACAGCATCGCGCTGGTTTATGCAGAAAATACAGCGCAGGTTTATTGTGGACGCTGCTGAGGCGAAACTCTCATATATTAAACAAGCCGACAGCCAGTGAAAGTGTTAAAAATGTGCTGTTCAGATGCGCTACTGTCAGAAAGATGCTTGTTTCTAATTCAGAGCGGACACTTACGAATCAGCCGCAGAAACTCATTCAGGTAAGACAACACACATAAACACGAGTTATTAAAAAACAAAGCGACCCCAGAGTTTAGCTCATAATTATAGTTGATAGTGGTATTTGGTAGTGGTCTGAATTGGGAGTAAAATATGGGGAAAACTATAAGAAGTATTACCATCGTTGTTATAGTCACATGACAATGTGTCATTCACGAGAAGAAAAACTTTTCAACTCACTATCTCCAGTTTGGGGGTGAAACATTATTTTTTATGATTTAAATGAAATATGTGATATGAAAACATGTTTTAATCTGCTTTCATTTTTTAAAAATCTAAACTTGCCCCCTGCCAGGCAACATCCTTGTCCCAGACAAGATTTAACAACTTCAGACAACTAAAAAAAATGTGTTAAAGCCTTCACAATCTCAAACTAACAGTATGTACTTGTGTCAGTGTAGACATGTACTGTTACAATCATCTCTGTTTTAAAATCTATTTCCCCAGCCCAAAATAAGGTTTTGTCCCAGTTCTGATGACTGATCGACACCAGTAGCCTCTCACTGACACCTTGAAATATAAATTCTGAAAAACAATGAGGTTCTGCTTTAGATGAATAATTCAACCTTCATCAGAATACAGATTTGTAATTTTAGAGGCCTTCATTATTAATATCTATTCATAAATAGTGAGCTGTCTCCCTGAGCTCTAACTCATTTTTTAAAATATCATCAGCTGACTGTTTTTTGGAGGTAATTCAGTAACAATCAGGGATGCAAGATAGCCGATATGCCAATTAAAAACAATCCATTTGGCCGATAACCGATATATCGATATAGCCACTTTTAACGCCAACTAATTTTAAGGATCTTGTCTTTTCTGTAGTGGAATTACCATGAATTAATTATTATTAATTAATTATGCAAACTCTTATTGTAATGTCCCACTAGCAGATGGGGACATGCCATACAATGCCTTTAAATGTACGTCAAATTAAATTATTTTGTAAATTAAGAGAATTGTTTCATTTTAAAGCCAATATCTGCTGATGCTGATTACATTACAATATTATCGTGCATCCATAGTGACAATCATAAGCACCCATTACAGATATCTTAAGGTCCTTTGCATTTTACCTTAGCAGTGAAGTCCTTTGGATATGTTTGTCAGTCTGTAATCAGAATTATTTAAATAATTGTAATTTAGGTGTTGTACTAGTGTGGAATAAAGCTGAAATGATTAGTCGACTAATCGATTAGTTGATTGACAGAAAAATAATCCCCTATTTTGATTTGACTTCACTATACTGTCAGAAAAAAATCTGAAATTTGTCTTGCATCCCAGGACATCAGCTGTTTCACATAAATATACAAAAATCAGTGTTCAACCTGGTGTTCAACTCAGGCACACTGAGACTACTTTGATGTAATAGGTTGACAGGGAGTTTTGATAATGTATTAATCGTTAATCTTATTATTCCATGCAAAAATGGCATAAAATGCTGTTTTCAGACTCTTAAATGTGGAAATGCATTTCTCTGTTTTCTATCATATTTAGGTGAATATCTTTGGGTGTTAGACTGACATCACCTGTGACTTTGAGAAACTAGGATGTACATTTTTCTCTATTTTCTGACATTTTATAAACCAAACGGTCAAGAGAGAAATAATTGGATTAAAGATTAATCAATAATGAAAATACTTGTTAGTTACAGCCTTACTTTGGAAATCCTTTGAGTTGAATTTTAATCATTTTTTTCGGCTTCTTTGTCTCAACAAAATGTCCCAATGCTCCTATTTTAGAGTCTCCTCCACAGACCCTTGGGTCCTGGCATGGCGGGAATTAGCAAAGAGTTAATCAGAAACAACCTGCTGAGGAACCCCGTTGGTTTGGTAAATCTGTTAGGTAAATACTCACTTTTATCCACCTCAGTTCTTACACTTATGATCCTGTATTTTACTTATAACTACTTATGATGAAAACATTTTGATTTCAGGGGCAATAAACCTCTTCAGTACATCTCAATCTAAACAAGAAAAAAACAAAAGTAATGGACCAAAGGGAAAAACTCCAGAGGAAGATGAAGGTAGGTGATAAATCGCACCACATCTGGCCGCAGTCTTAATTTCTTCCTCTGATCCATTTTATTCTCTTCCTCCACAATCTGCCTCACCTTCCAGAGGAGAAGAAACGTCGCGAGCAGGAAGACCATATGTACCGGGAACGCCTGCGGACCCTCATCATCATAGCGGTCATCATGAGCCTGCTGAACTACCTGAACAGCAGCGGTGGAAACATCTCTTGGAATGACTTTGTCAATGAGATGTTGGCCAAGGGCGAGGTGTCACGTGTGCAGGTCGTTCCCGAGAGTGACATCGTAGAAATCTACCTTCATCCTGGAGCAGTTATCTTTGGAAGGCCTGTATGTTGTGCACACAAAACACACAATTAGCATTTGCAGCAGACGAGCATGCTAACCTCTCACTTCTGCCATGTTTGCTGCTTTGCAGAGGCTGGCGCTCATGTACAGAATGCAGGTGGCCAACATTGACAAATTTGAGGAGAAACTGAGAGCTGCCGAAGAGGAGCTGAACATCGACACAAAGGACAGGATACAGGTGTCATACAAACGGACTGGATTCTTTGGAAAGTAAGTACATAACCTTTCTTTAAAATAAATCACTGACTGGTCAGATGGAGTTTTTTAATGTTTTAAACCCTGATTTTCTGTCTACTTTGAGTATAAGACTCAATGAAATCCTCGTTTCATCTGTTCTCTTCACAGTGCAGTCTATGCTCTGGGGATGGCGGCGATTGGCGTGGGTATTCTCTGGTATATCTTCCGAATAGCAGGCATGGGTGGCAGAGAAGGCGGCTTCAGTGCTTTTGTGAGTGAATTGTCATGTGTGCATTAAGGGTTGTTTTACTGTGTTCCACTGATTGAACTCATGTATTAACTATATATTATAATGGAACAGAATCAGCTGAAGATGGCCAAGTTCACCATCGTGGATGGAAAGTCGGGTAAAGGTGTGAGTTTCAAAGACGTGGCAGGCATGCACGAGGCTAAGATGGAAGTAAAGGAGTTTGTCGACTACCTCAAGGTAAGACACCAGACTCTTGTTTAGTATTTTCCCCACTTTTTAAAAAATGTAAAGCGCACTTTGAATGTTTAATCCCAAATGAAGTTCTTTGCATCTACAATCCAAATCTCACTAGTAAAACTTATATATCTCCATTGGAGTCTATTACGTCATCTGTTGTCAGAATCCAGAACGATACCTCCAGCTTGGAGCCAAGGTTCCCAAGGGTGCGCTGCTGCTCGGGCCTCCAGGCTGTGGGAAGACCCTGCTGGCGAAGGCTGTAGCCACCGAGGCCCAGGTGCCCTTTCTGGCGATGGCTGGCTCTGAGTTTGTGGAGGTCATCGGAGGTATGAAAAAAACAGAGCATGAAGCTGATCAACATACTTCAAAATAATGCACGTAGTCAGTCTGTTGTTTTGTTACAGCGCAGCAGGAACATTCTGTAATTTATTGATGAAAAAAATCTAATTTTTTGGGATGTGTTAGAGGAATTCCCTTACTTTCTTGGCCAACTTATAAACATTTCTAGTTATTGTTTGTCAAGATTTCTGTCACACAAGAGACATCGAATTATTACCAGAAAAAAATATATGTAATATAATATAATATAAGATGTAAACCAGCAAAAAATAAATAAAAATATAAAAGCAATGACAAAGTTGTAAGTAATAAAAGGCTCATGGCCAGAAATTATCTGAGCTCATGAATGATCACCTGTAAGTTTTCCAAGCAAGAAAATAACAGAAACCAAAGGTCTAAAAAAATATATAATCAAAGTTCCATTTTTCCAGAGTTAATCTCTGTAAACATAGAAATTGTGATATTTGGTCTACAAATAGCTTAAAAGTTGGAGGAGATTATTTCTTCCCAAGCAGAAAGATGCATTTCTAAGCAAAATATTTCATACTAATTGATACTCAGCATTATTTTTTAAATCGAATTTGAACTCAGGTATATTGTTTAATAAACAGAGACAAGGGTTTAAATCAAATTGTATTTGCAAAATTGATTTGATGAAGGAATGGGTGGAAATCCAGTAATTTATCAGCAAATCCCATTGTCAAATTAGATTCATAATTATTCCAGAAAGTTAATTTCTTAAAACAAATTAGATTATTTATGTTACCTCTTCATTTTTGCCTCAACTAATGTTGTGTTTGTGTGTGTAGGCCTGGGAGCTGCCAGGGTAAGGAGTCTGTTCAAGGAGGCCCGAAGTCGAGCTCCCTGCATCGTCTACATCGATGAGATCGATGCTGTGGGAAAGAAGCGCTCCACCAACATGTCGGGTTTCTCCAACACTGAAGAGGAGCAGACCCTCAACCAGCTGCTGGTGGAAATGGACGGTGAGTAAAAGGTGGAATCGCAGAGCAGCTTGTTGTCATCAAAGACAGATCTCTGACAGAATAATGAAAGTTTTCTTCCTGTTTTGCAGGAATGGGAACAACAGACCACGTCATTGTACTCGCTTCAACAAACAGAGCAGATATCTTGGATAATGCTCTGATGAGACCAGGCCGACTGGACAGGCACATTTTCATAGATCTGCCCACACTGCAGGTAGTCTTGAGCACTCATTAATGACAGTGGCCTGAACGGTGATGTAGTCACTGTATGCAATTGTATCTTAAGTTTCAGTTAATCACTTAAAAAAAAAAAGTTTATCTTGTTGTTTTTGTAATATTGAAAAGCAAAACTTTGTTGTGTCTTAACTTGCTGCTTTCAAACCAGCATCCAGAATCTCAGATTATATGCTTTTCTTAATTTCTGTTTTTTAATAAAACATATGCCATGCAAAGGAAATGAAAGGCGATTTCTCAAACTATAAACTGTAAAAAGAAACGATTTGTTTTGACTTTAAAAAAGGTCGTGTCTGGGCTGCCTTAACCCTTTAAAACCTGAGAAAATTGACCCGATTCCTTCAAGAACTGAAGAAATGAAGAGAGAAATATATTCAATTGAATTTAAAATAATTGTAAATACATTTTTCTGGGCATTTTTTCGCCAGTTTTTTGATAATTGCCAGTCATTTTCCCTCATCCCCCACTGTTTTTCAGATAATTTTTCATAATTTTAAACATTGTTTTGATAATTGTAAGTATAGTTTTTCCCTTTCTTTTATCTTTTTCCTGGGACATTTTTCCCTAGCCTTCAAAAAAATAATTTTCTAAATCCACTATTTTCTTGCAATTTGTGGGACAATTCTTGCAAAGTTGCTCTTTGCCTTTTTTGCACGTTTTTGAAAAGAAAAAAAAAAAAATTCTCAGGTTTCAAACGTTTAAATTTTTTAAAAAAGGCATCTGAATGCAGAACCAGAAAGGCAATGTTGATCGAGGTTTCAAAGGGTTAAAATATTAAGAAGACTGAATTTGAGAAGATAAGTTCAGGTTATTTTGTACAGATTCAACTTGTCTTCTCAAATTCAGTCAACTTTAAGCTTAAGGCAGCCCTCATGTAAACTTTTTTGGTGGGGCATTACACCTTTCCAGCTGCTCTTTTCCTTCAAATTGGTTTCCAAATGAGCTGTTCCATTATACTTCTTCAAGCAAATGTATATGTAAACAGATGTATAAAATTGGGACAGCTAAAATGTTTTAATTATGTAGAAGATTTAGACTTTGTCAGTTAAATCTAGTTTATCTCATTCTATTTTGTTGTTTCTCAGGAGAGGATGGAGATCTTTGAGCAGCACCTGAAAATCTTGAAGCTGACCCAACCGCCTGATTTCTACTCTTTGCGTCTGGCTGAGCTCACCCCAGGCTTCAGTGGTACAACACATACATATTTACTGCTTTGTCCTCATGTAAATATGTTCAACATCTGTGGCTGGCCATAACAAAAAGATCGCCTGCCTCTAAACACAAGCTCCTCGTCAACAAATATGAAACATATTTGGACGTTACAGCACACCGTGTCTGGTGCTTACCGAAATGTCATTCCCATATGGTGATTGTGAAATTTCTGTTGCCATCTCACTTGTCTCTGCAGGTGCAGATATCGCTAATATCTGTAACGAAGCTGCCTTGCATGCTGCCAGAGAGGGCCACAAGTCCATCGATACCTTCAACTTTGAGTATGCAGTGGAGAGAGTAATAGCAGGTACGGAGATTCAGTACTTTGAAACCTGGATAGTCAGCATGTTTCTTATACTTATGCAAACTCTTTAAAAAAAAATAGGGGTCAATGAGCAAGAATTTTTCCACCAATTTCAAGAAATTAATAGATTTAGAAAAAAAAATTAACAAGAAATTACCCCAAATTAGCAAGAAATTAGTAGAAATTCCAAGAAAATTTCTTGAAAATTAATAAAACAAACAAACAATCAAGGAAGTATACTGAAAAAAGTCCTTCAAAAAATTATAATATTGTCATATAAT
This sequence comes from Plectropomus leopardus, assembly GCF_026936395.1. Taxonomy (NCBI): domain Eukaryota; kingdom Metazoa; phylum Chordata; class Actinopteri; order Perciformes; family Serranidae; genus Plectropomus; species Plectropomus leopardus. Next base: position 17,739,036 of record NC_142176.1, on the reverse strand, counting down.
TTTAACTATGCAATTATAAATATAGTTTTCTAGACAATTTCCCTAGCTTATTAAGCTGCCCAATGCCTGCTTCCCACATTTTTAAAAGAAGAAAAGCCAGTTTGCTCAGGTTTCACAGGGTTTAAACACTTTGTGAGAAAATAATAAATTGAACGTCTCAGTTGCTTCTTTGGTGAAATCTGACGGATCTCGCTCTGTGTGTGTTCAGGGAGTGTAAAGAAGAGTAAGATCCTGTCTAAAGAGGAGCAGAGGGTGGTCGCCTTCCATGAGTCTGGACATGCTTTAGTGGGATGGCTTCTGGAGCACACCGAGGCAGTCATGAAGGTAACACACTTCTGTATGTGTCCTCGTTGTTTTGTAGGCTTTTCTTTGACATGCACGACATGTCGTGTGTAAATGCATCCTTTAGGGAGCAGTGTGTAAGAATTAGGGGGATTTAATGGCGTCTGATAGAGATTGCAGATTGCAACGAGCTGAAACTTCTCCCAGTTAGGATTTTTTTTTTACTGTTCAGCGTTCAGGAGGTTTTTACGGGGAGCCAAATTACACAGAGGTCTCCTCCTTTCCAAATACTGTATTGTAGATATTCTTAGTGTTATTCTTGCTTATGTATACCTTGTTGTAGCTTTGCACACATATTTATATTTTTAACTTACATACTTGTGTTATACATTGCATACATACATACTAATGTTTAAATATTCACATATTAGTATAAAAATAGCATATAATTTACATTTATATTTTTACACACTTACATACTTAGTATACTATACTTACTTACTTCTACCTGCAATATTTATCTATGCTGGCATCAAATGTAACAAACCACAATATCCCCCCGGGGATCAATAAAGTATTTCTGATTCTGAAAAGAAACAGACCAGGTGACTAAAACTGGTGAAAACACTTAAATACTGAAAATAGATTCATGAGACAAATCAAGTGTTTTTGTGATGCAATTTGTTGCAGAGGGGCTGCTCACTACGGTGGCCAATGCAAAAATGCGAAAGGCCGTCTCTAGAACCAGTGTTTGTTCACACTTTTTTGGCATTTCACTTTGCTATATTTACATTTCTTTAGTATTGTGTCTATTGGATGCCTGCTACCTTTTTATATAGCCTGGCTTCACCTGAGCGTTGTGGGGTTACATGCCCATCAACGTCAGAAAAAAAAGAAAATTCAGGCTGAGGACAGAGTCTCTCCAGAAAAATACACCGGGTCATGAGTGAGGGACATGGATGGAGACGTAAAAACAAAAGAAGCAATGCTTCACCCTCAGTTCTATTTAATTCACTTTTTGAACAACTCTTAAGTTGAAATTACTGACAGATCACGTGCTGTGTATTTCAGGTTTCCATTGCCCCGCGGACTAATGCAGCTCTGGGATTTGCCCAGATCTTACCACGTGACCAGTATCTGTTCACCAAGGAGCAGCTGTTTGAGCGGATGTGTATGGCTCTGGGAGGAAGAGCTGCTGAGGCGATCACCTTTAACAAAGTTACAACAGGTACACTCAACTCTGAATAGCCAAGTATCTAAAAAGTAAACTTCTAAACATTGAAATATGAATACTCTTCTGCTGTGTACTGTAACTTGGCACCCAGTTAAAAACAATGATTAAAGTATCCTCACTGTGTCCCCAGGAGCTCAGGATGACTTGCGTAAGGTGACACGCGTGGCCTACTCCATGGTGAAGCAGTACGGTATGTGCGACAGTGTCGGCCAGGTCTCGTTCCCAGAGACGGAGCAGCAAGGTGCCATCGGACGCCGTCCTTTCAGCCAGGGCCTGCAGCAGCAGATGGACCATGTGGGTTCGAAAACTGGATTCGTTAATTAGCCCACATTAGCACACTGAATGCTGACATAATAAGTTCTGGTTATCACCTTAAAATATAGATTTTTAGTTTTAGGTATTCTGAAATAGGACTGTATCTAATGTCCCTGATGAAGAGAAACTTCAGTATTCTTCAACATAGGCAAATAAACATGGGAAAAATAGGGTCTAAGTGACTAATGCAAGCAACAATTTTTAAAACTGGTCCAGTGCTGAGCAAAACAGCCTTCAATGTAACCACAATTGTGCATTATCAATTCACATCCAGTAAAAGAGCTCGTATTTGCCACTGACAGGCTGAAATTATTATTGTTTGACAACATTATGGAGAGGATCCATAGATAGACCTTTGTGTTAAAGAGTAAGATCCTTTTTGTTTCACCAAAAACTGCCTCAAAAACACTGTCGTCAGACTCACCAGACCCCATTCAAATACATAGTAATTTTATCATTTTTAAAAACACACTTCATTCAAAGTCAACAGAAATAAAATAAAACTCACAAAAGCCATCTTGGCTCACCTTTTCAAGGTTTCAACAATCACAAGCTCTGAATTTGTTGACATAAACCTTTAATTCATGCAATTACGTGTGAAAATATGCTGGCTCTATACAAACCAAAATGACTGTTTATTATATGGAGTCTGGTGGGTGTGGTGATCGAGATATCAGGGCTGTTTCTGGTTAAACAAAAAGGATCTTGCACTTAAAACAATCTGAGGCTGTCAGTGGCAAAAACAAGCACTTAAAAGTGGACATAAGTTAACAGCATTATTGCCCCAAGTGGTTACATCGCAGCCTGTTCACCTAATACTGAACCTATTTTAAACTTGTTATTCTTTTTAGTCACTTAGACACCAAAACATGGAAATAAATAGGGTCCAGGTCAAAAACTACTGCACTAACCCTTTATCCTTCCCTAGAACACACTGAACGTTGTTTATCATCATTAAATATATGTCTGACAGCAGTTGCTGCTTGTTCTTTCAGGAGGCTAAGTTGCTGATCGCCCGTGCTTACAGGCACACAGAGAAGCTCCTTTTGGACAACAGAGACAAGCTGACACTGGTCAGTTGTTCCCCTCTTTGATCATACATTTGTGTGTTTAGACAGTAGCTTTCTGCCATTATTGATCACAACATTCCTGTATTACTATCTGGTTTTGTGTCACGTTATAATAAGTTAAAACTTGCTGGGATCTGTCTTTCCAGTTGGCCAATGCGCTGTTAGAACGAGAGGTGGTGAACTATGATGACATCGAGGCTTTGCTGGGTCCACCACCGCACGGGCCAAAGAAAATGATCGTCCCACAGAGCTGGCTGGAGGCCGAGAGGGACAAACAAGACACGGGAGAAGACGAACCTCCACCACCTCCCCGTAAGCACAGAGAGGAGGACGTGAATCCGCAGCTGGTCTGATCTTAAAATGAATGTTAGTGGGTTTTTTTTATAAAATCTGGCATTTATTCCCAACTTTAAAAGTTTATATGCCGCCTGAAAGTGAAATAATCAGTTTTCATGCAGACGTTTTGTGCAAATGAACACATTATCAGTTTGCCAACCCAGTTAGATCATCTGAAACAGGCCTAAACATGCTGGTGCAACTTTGAAAATGACAATTTGGAGAGAGGAGTTCTATCATTTTTCTCAAGTTTGCTGCACAGCCATATTTTTTGCCACAGTGGTATTAAATCAGGTCTATTTAAACAGGATGTTTAAAGTGCAGATTGGCCAGAAAAGCCCTCAAATCATCATTTAGTGCTTTCGCCATGAAAAATTATAAGCTCCGTCATAGATTTCCCAAACACTGCTAAACTGACGTAATATTATTTTAACGCAAACACACTGTACCATATACAGGTTTGGATTCATGTATTACTTTCTGAAAATCTGCAGATGACACAATAACTGTTAGCCATTTGTAACTTAAGTTATTCTGTACTGACAAAGGGTGATCTTTTGTACTTTGTCAGTGATGAGTTGCACCAAATATTTGCGTTCATTCAGGGAACTTAAAATCAACACATTACGTTAAGGTTTGGATTATTGTGTTTGGTATTAAACTGAGCTGCAGTTGTAGTAGATTGCTGTGGACTTGCTGCGTTAGAGTTCTTATTTTTTGACTGTTGAAGCAGAGGTGATATGGGGAAGGCACATTTTACATGTGAAATAAGGCTAAAATATCAAAACATCTGTCATGTTGATGATTAAATGGCAGATATTTATTCCACACACCTGGCCACAAGAGAAAAAGATTGAGTTAACACATGGAATAGGTTTTAAAATAAGTTTTGTTGTTAAGGACTGAGAATTGTTTTGACTGCCACAAATGAGTTCCAAAGGATAGTGTTGCTACATATTAAAGTTTTATTTAAAAATTGTGTCTTGCTCTTTGTGTTGTGTTTATTTTTTTTTAGTGGTGATAAAGTAAATTAAGACTTTGTTGTAGTTTTAATATAACATTTCCTTTCATTGACACCTAATACCTTATAATAATTAACCAGACAGGATTTGGGAATTTTTTGCAAATGTATTAAAAAGCATAATTACTTAAATATCACAATGACACACTTAATTTTTCTGACACTTACTCAGTAGTTGGTTCAAGCAACTTTGACAGTCTCAAACCTTTTTGGGTATGATGCATAAAGGTTTACATACCTGAATTTTGGGATTCTCTGCCAGTCTTCTCTGCAGATCCTATGAAGCTCTGTCAGGTTGGATGGGGATCTCTGATGGGCAGCCATTTTCAGGTCTTTTCTGCTTGTTCGTCACTCCTGCGTTCTCTTGGCTGTGTGCTTAGGGTCATTGTGCCGTTGAAAGGTGAATCTTCCAGTCTGAGGCTCTAGACCAGGTTTTCATTAACGGCATCTGTACTTTGCTCCACAGTCCATACTGCTAACGCCCCATGAGCAGTACCTGGTGTCCTCCAGACATAAAGCTAAGAAAAACTTCAATCTTTTTTTTATCAGACTAGAGAATCTTGTTTGTTACAGTCTGAGAGTCCTTTAGGTGCTTTTTTCCAAGCAGGCTTTCTTGTGTCTTTCACAGAGGAGAGACTTCTGTCTTGTTACTCCGCCATAAAATTCAGATCGGTGGAGTGTTGCTGTTATTGTTGTCGCTCTGGAGGCCTCTCCCATCTCCATTAAGGATCTCAGGAGCTCAGTCAGAGTTACTAGTGGGTTCCTTTTTGGTCACCTTTTACCACCTTTCTGATATGCGTCGTCAGCTGTGTGACCCTCTTTAAACAGGTGTTTGCTTTTCCCAATCATGTCCAATCAGCTGAATTCACAGCAGGTGGACTCCAATCAAGCTGTGGAAACATCTCAAGGATGATCAAGAAAAATGGGTTAGGCACCTGAGCTAAATTTTAAGTGTCATAGCAAATGGTCATTGTCAATGTGATGTCAGTTCTGTCTTTTACAAAAACACAATACATAAATCTAAATTTGCAAAAATATCTAAAATTAGTTTTTCTTCTTTGTCATTATTGGGTACTGAGTTAGGATTGAACTTTTTCACACATTTTTAGTATAAAGCTGAAACACAACAACGTGGAAAAAAGTAAACTGTCTATAACTGACTGTAGAGTGTATATTGTATGTCAGGCATGCATGAAGTCCAGCCTGGGGCCCAAATGAGGAATTGCAGCTTGTTTTTAAAATATATGTGTCCCACCAAACAATATTGCCTGATCATCATCACGTTTTCTTTAACCTCACAATGACTGTCATACAGTTTGTGTTCATGCACCAAATCAGAACGATGCAGGCAGAACTGAAGTGTTTTCATAAACAGATGACAAACAAACAGTTACCTAGCAACAGCACTTTCCTGCAAGGTAGCAGACATGCGCCCAGTGAAGAAGCTTAAAGTGGGAATGGGAGCAGTGGAAAGTTAAATACCTTTTCGCTGAAAGATGAAACAGTTGCATTTGTTTCAATAACCCAGATGCTACGAGAAGCAGCTAACCTGCAGGTATTTTTACATTATCTAATCTAGCCCCAATTCAAAAAAGTTTTGACACTCCTGCCATATGTAGCCTAAAAAAAAAAGCCCATGACGGTCTCCTGTCCATAATGAACCACACACACACGAAATAAAAGATTCACATTTATTCTGTAGACACTGGGAAAAATCTAAATTAAATGAACATATTTTTTAAAAAAAAACAAAAAAAAACAGAATTCAAGGTCTTCACCTCCAAATGATTCGATTACAGAATATTGTCTGGTACAGTTTGTTTTGTTGAGTATTTTGTTTCCAAACAAGATGAGCAGATGCTGGAATGGAGGATTTATGATCAAAAAAGAAAAACAAAATCAATATCAAAGCAAATGTATCTTATAAAATAATCACTTATATATATATATAAAAAAAGAAATACATACATATTTTTTTTAAAACTCAGGCTTGTTGTTGTATACCTCATTACTGAGCAATCCAAGTCTGAAAATAAACAAAACCAGACAAGGACAATCATTTCAACACACGTCCTGTTTGCCCTGCAGCATGCACAGCTCCTTTCCTTCATGGATGATCACTTCAACTTACGATTTTACTGTCTCATTTACTTTTCCAAGAATCACCATAAAACTTTGCAAAGAGCCATTTTATCAGTTGTGTCCAAATGATCTTCAATAAAAACCTATGGTACTTTAAATTAAAGACCTGTGGTTTTGTATAGCATTTAGGTTTTTTTGGCAAACCTTAAATTTTGTCCTGGACATAAAATCTTTTCAAATGTGTCCAGAAAAAAAACACCTGAGGCATGATCTGTGTCCCTAACTGGTGATGAAGCACAAATGTGTTCTTTATGTCCACCTTAACGTGGGTCATACAAGTTGGCCAGTTTCTGAAAGCGTGGTCCCCAGTCATTGAGGTAGTCGTAGTCCTGGTCTCCGTCAGAGCTGCCTGAAGCGATGGAGCTGAGGCTGCCTGCCAGCGAGCCCTCTCCCTCATAGTCATAGATCAGAGCTGTGTCGTACGGAGGCACGTTAGGGTCGTTGTCAGCTGCCTCCAGGCCCTGACGGAAGAAAAATTACACATTTTTTAAAATCGAGAATGGTAGGGCAAATCCTCTGGGAATGTTGTTTTAATTGTAAATGGCAAAAACTTTCAGTGAAAAAATAATTTTGCAACCTGAAAACCACCAAAACTAATGATGAAAAACAATGAATGATGCAACACAAACTAAAACTAAACAGAAGTGCAGGTAAAGTCATCTTCTCTTCTTTTCACTCTGTTTGCACCATGTTTGCTCAAACACTTTGTCCTGTTCAGGTTGACTTCTTGTTAACTAGGCAAGGCGGGTTTATTTATGTCGCACATTTCAGCAGTGAGGCAACTCAAATCCCTTTATATAAAACATCAAAAGCATTGAGACACAGTGCAAAAGAAATACACTATAAAAGGACATTTAAATACAATTATAACTAGATAACAGAAAATAAAGATAAAAAAGATACTTGGTGCATAAAATCTAAATGCTGTTTCCTCATGTTTAGTTTTGACTCTGGAGCCAATGAGCAGACCTGTCCGAGAAGACCTGAGAGGTCTGGATGGTTCATACTGTTCATACTGTAGCAGAAGATAATAATATGTAGTTCTAGTTCTAGTTTTAGAAGATGAAAATGCAGCAATGATAAGAAGCAAAAGCTGGCTACTGCACAACACTGTACTCCTATTTAATGTAATGCATTATTTCATTTCAGCTACTATGAATCAAGGATCTCCTCTCATTATTATTATTATTATTATTATTATTATCATTATTCTTGAAAAACTAGAACTAACACTAAAACTAGTAAATTCCCCCAAATAAAAAATAAAAATAAAACTACTTATGCAGTCTTCAAACTAAACTGAAATCTAAACCAAAAATGAAGGCCAAATAAAAAATACAAAGCTTATTTCATATAATAACCCTGCTCTGGTGTCCAAAAGGATTTGTACAACATTTCCCCCATATGCATTAGTATTCACTTCTTTGCATTTAGAGTATTTTTACACTGATCAACACTGAAAATATGGGTATGTTTTTATCATTACAGATCTGACAACATCAGAAAATATGCAACACCTGGATTTAGTTGTTTTTGTTAGTGTTACTCTGTCTGTTAGGCCTGTCAATAACTTTGGCAGTGATATTAAATTTCTGTTTGTTATACTGAATTTTAACTCACACCCTCTTATTTAACTTTAGATTTATGGTGTGGGCCTTTAGTACACATTTTTGTTTTGGTGAATTTGGTGTCAAAGCGGGTCATGATAGCGGCCTCTCACATCATTGATGTAGTCCTCGATGTCAGTGGGATCCGCTGGAGGCCTCCGTGGGTAGGTAGGTGACGGCAAGTTATGCGGAGCGTCCTTCCTGAGGGGCTGCTTGCCTCGAGGAGCACCAGGGTAGTAGGAGCCCGGGGTTGAAGGTGCATCATGGGGATTCCACAACAAGTCAATGTTAAAGGCATTCTGCAAGGTGAGGGGACAAGGCTACAGATTGAGTCTGCACATACTTTACAATACAGTAATAATATGCATGAATGTGACCACAGTCACGTCTCCTCTTGACTTGCAGCCTTACCTCGTCCTCCTCACCCCCGCCCTGCTCATCATAGTTAAAGACGTTGTCACGGATGTCATCCTCTGATTCCCCAACAAGCAGACCTGTTGCTTTCTTGATATGATGGCGTCTCCCACAACTTGTCACGGCCACAGCCAGGAGGAGCAGCACTGCAATCAAACACAGGAAAACCCTGAAGTCTTCATTTATCAGTGTTTATCACGTTATAGGCCTGCAACTGACAATTTTTTTCATTATTGATTAATCGTCCCATTATTTTCTTGATTAATCCTTAATACCGTTGTGTCCATTAAAACTTGAAAATAGTGACAAATTTCTTATTTTGTCCAAATAGCAGTTAAACAATTAATTTAACAATATAGAAAACAGAAAAGCAGAATATTGTCACATTTAAGAGACTAAAAATCCTATTTTATTGCATTTTGCCCTAAAAATGTCTTAAGCTATTATTTGATTGTAATAATAGTTGCAGATTATTTTTCTTTCAATCAACCAATTGTTACAACACTATCTAGACAAAGTTTTTATGCTACCTAATGACCTCTGTGGCAGATCTGTATCAAGCCCCACTACATGTTTTACCTATTAAACTGAAGATGTCAAAAGAAGTGTTTGAAATGTGATTATTTGTGTTCTAAACTAAAAAAAACAAAAAAAAAAACAATGACAAACAGGGACAGGGACAAAAAATATGTCCCCTATTTATTAATTTTTTTTTGAAAATATCAAAAACTAGGGCCATAATCGCTGTATTCTTGTTGTCATTTAAAAAAAACACGCCTTTTTTTTAGATTGAAAGATATGTTGGAGCTGACTTACACAGTAGGAGTGCGATGCAGGCCATTATGATGATGAGAGCGATGAAGCTGATTCCCACACTGGAGCCTAGGACAGCCCCTACCTCAGACTTACAATCTCCAAAGGAGTCACAGAAACACACGGTGACATTGACCTGAGCATAAGCACTCAGAATTGGGCTGCCAGAGTCCGACACGAGCACTGTGACCGCGTACTCTCCGGCCTCCAGCTCTACAAGGGGCTGAAGCACAGCGTGAGTATCTGAGGAGGGAAAGAGATTGATTAGAAGATTGACAGAAACACCTCTCGCTCCACCCCCCCCCCGTGATGCTCTCTTCTTACCGTTGACTTGGATAACAGTCCAGTTGACTGACAGATCTTCAGGCATCTCAAATGAAAAGGGTGCAGCGTGTGGAGGGAAGTCTTCATCCACAGCAGTCAAAACCAAACCAGGACTCCTCCGGCCTGTGTCTTTACATATAGTGCCACTCAGAGGGAAGAGCTGAGGGGGGAAGTCATTGGTCTCTTTCAGTGTGATGGACACTGTGGCAGTAGTCGACACACCACCGGCATCTACACAGGAAGACATAAATACACAGTAATACACGTTAAGTTACAACAGATTATTTAAAAGTTTTCCCATAGCACTCTTTTTAACGTGTTCTATGAAGATTTTTTTTTCATAAGACAGGTGTGAAGCCTGCCATGTAGGTTGAGATAGTGTATTTATTTCACCTGGTTGGCAGATTAACCCCTTGAAACCTGTGCAAATTGGTTGGATCTCTTTGAAATACATGGGGAGAAGGCAACAAGCAACTTAACAACACATGGCCCAAAAATGAGTATGAGTAAAAAAAAAAAAAAAAAAATATATATATATATATATATATATATATATATATATATATATATATATATATATATATATATATATATATATATATATATATATATACTGTGTTTTTCCATAGGGGCTGCTGACTACAGTAGATGAAAACATGCAAATGTGAATGGCCCCATCTAGAGCCAGTGTTTGGTTTGTCAGTTTGTAGGGTAATGAAACATTATTCTTATTTTCAAGTGATTAAACACTAAAGAAAACATACTTATTATATTCAATTTGTGCAAATATAAACTGACCTGTAACCTTGACAACAGCATTGTAGATATTATTTTTAACATTTGGAGATCGCATGTTGAAGGTTCTCCTGGCAGTTATGTCTCCTGTGTCTCTGTTGATGTCCAGCCACCTCTCAGGATCTCTGCTAATCTCATATCTGCAGCAGAGAGCAGAGAAAAAGTTACAGAAACACAAACTGTCCCTTTAGTTTACTCGCAATCTTAAAAACACAAAAACCCTCCTCTTGTTTTGTGGCTGCATCCTACCTCAGGTCAGAATTATCAGGGTCAAAGGCGATGTTGCTTTTCAGTAAAGTCCCAGGAACCACAGACTCAGGGACCACAATCTGTATGGGGTTCTCCCGGAAATGTGGAGCCTCGTTCTCGTTCACAACGGTCACCACCACTGTAGCCATGCTCACAGGCAGGTTGGGAGCCTTATTGCTCAGAGGATTCACATTTTCCACCGTCAGAGTCAGAATGTGCTCGTGCTGTGCTTCATAATCCAGAGGCTGCACAACAAAACAGAGCAGAGACATATGTTCGCTGAGGGAAAACTTTGCACCGCACTAGGATATTAAAGAATTAGTAATAAAAATGTGTGTAAAATAAAGGCTGGAATTTCAGTTATTTACAGACTTGCACAAATACAGGATAAGCCAAATAAGCATCTTTATCTGAGTAACTTGTAGTTTCACAGTCAACCACCAGAGAGTGTTGTTGAGTTGTGTCTGAGGGCCTCAATGCACATTTTGACCTTAAAGGGCAATGTCACCCATCTTGAAAATTCAAATTAATCCTTCATGTGCCCCAGAATAGATCAGTCAACATTTGTGAACACAAAATGTTTTCTGAAAGACAAAATATAGACAATGTTTGGGTAGAAAAAAGTTGCTAGGGTTTAAATCAAAGGTATATCTGATTTTGCATGAGAGGTGTACTTTTTTTAAAACTCTGACTGAACAGGCATGAAGCAGAGAAATAACTAGCTGTCCCCTAAAAACACGAGCTTTGGTAATAGTGACATTGTTGTTCTGTTAATGGTCCATATTCTTACCTTTGCGGGTTGAATAAAATTCAACATTAACAGTGACATGTCACTTTATGGGTCTCTGAATTCATAATAATTTTCTCTTAAATAAAAGTAAGGTTTCTAGAAAGAGCCATGTAATTTGAGAGTATAGTATGGGTCAAATAGAGACAGTCAGTTGGTCTGCCTCCAGTTATTTACTTCTAGTCAGTTGCTATTTTGATCAGTACAGGATAACTGGACAGGCAAAAATGTCACTTTTGCTTAAAGACAAATATACAATTCAACACATTTGGGTGTTAAGTTTTCTATACAAAATTAATAATGAATGAATATTTAAATAAATTCTAGTAATACTGTTTTTTTCATGTGAATTCCTTTGTTTATAAACTAACTTAACTCTGACTACAATATCTGTGTCAGAACTTTGCACAGTTCTTCCCATAAAAAATAAAAAAAAAGAAAAGAAAAAGAAGAAGTAAGCTTCTTTTCCTAAAATTTAGAGTTTTGACCCGACAATATGACAGTGTGTGATTTCTTATATTTGGTACCATTCCTGATAATGCCTTCAGTTTTACAACTTTTTCTTACATGTCTGCAATTGGACTGTAACTAATGAATATGTTCATTATACATTAATCCAGCAATTATTTTTCATGATTAATGGACAATTCGTTAAGTTTATAAAATATCAAAAATCATGAAAAAAAGAGCCCACACATCTTCAAATTTCCTCTTTTGTCAAACCAACAGCACAAAACCCAAATATTTTTCATTTGCTATCATAAATGGCAGAGAAAAGCAGCAAATTCTCACATTTAAGAAGCTAAAACCAGCAAACATTTGACACTTTTGCTTAAACAAGGACTGTCAATTATCAAAATAGTTGGCAAGTAATTTTCTTTCGATCAGTTACTGATCATTGCAATTCTAGTGTGCAGTAAAGAATATTGTATATTAAGGTAAGGATAAAATAAGGAATCACAAGGCCAGGGCGACGAACAAAGCTGATAAAATCATTTGTTCCCTTACCCGCTTACATTTGTGTGTGCAACTTTGGATGCTCAACAAAATGTATAATGGATACTTAACATTCACCACAGCTCCCTCACACTCTTTGAGTAGCAGATCAGCAGACTCTACCTTCACCACTGTCAGAACGCCCTCGTTGGTGGCAGGATCCGTCCTGATGGCAAAACTTCCATCAGGGTCATTGGAAATAAAGTATTTGGCCTCCCAGTTTCCTGTTCCACGATCGTCTCTGTCCGTCACATTCACTCGGCCAATCTCATAGTCTTTTTTGTTCTCCACCGCTGTCATAATGTACTACATTGCACCACACAAAAAACCAAAGATTCAACATCCAACAGTTTAACTTATGTGTTATAAATAACAACACCTCATATGTCTGAGACTCACCGAGGCGGGGCTGAACTGCGGGGCGTGGTTGTTAATATCAGCTACATGTATGATTGCCACACCTTCAGTGGTCAGTCCCAAGCCTCCCATATCAGCAACCTGCAGTTTTAATCTGAAACTTTTCACCACCTACAACAGAAAACATCACATTTCAATGACATGATCCACGCTACGAGGATCTGCAGAAATCTGCATCATAACTGCGTTGTACCTCTCGGTCCAGGCCTACATCTCTCGTGTAAATGGCTCCTGTCTCGTTGTTGATACCAAACATAGTCTTGGTAACAGCGTTGGCAGGAATGCTCTCCTGGCCAATGATAGAGTAGCTTAAGATGGCGTTTTCTGTCATCGGGTCATCTGCATCGGTTGCTGTCACTGACATCACTGAGGTGCCTGTCAAACCCAGTTGAAAGATTCGGTCAGCTGTCAGTCAGTATGAATCACAGGTATGTGTCTCATGTGCTGAGGCTGCATGACTTCAATGAAAAAATGTCAAACTTTATAAAACATTTAACAAACCATATTAAGACAATGTGCCTGTAATTGATTTGGAACTAGTGATCTGCTGAGATTTCTTTATCAGCAGTAGGCCTAACTGTTGTAGCAGCAGTTAGCCAGCCAGTGGGCCCAGCCTGGCTACCAAAACAAACTGCTGAGGATTTCAGATCACAGCACAATCATAGGAAGCGAGACTTAACTTTCTGCTCAAGACTGCTCTTAATGTATGTTGATTAAGCAAACTTTTTTACACTAGTAAGTCGAATATTCACTCGTCTTTTAGCTGTTGTCCAAGCTCTACCAAACACAGAGGAAATATCTAGTGCATGCTCCACTATGTTCTTCAGCTAGTTGCTATTTTACCTGACTGCTGTTTGGTGCTGAACAGGTAGCAAACAGTCAGATTTTGGGGCACTCCAGCTAAAAACAGCTGCCTGCTGCATCTAAAATTGATGCTGATGAGTTTTAAGAGAAAAACAAAACAGATGAGGGCTGTAAAACCAAAACAGTGATTTGAAAAATTCTGAAACAGTCTGCAGAGCAGCTGAGAACTGCAAAATTACGTGATAAGTATCTGTAGGCCTATTACTACGAGTGACCCCTTTTACATACACATAGTACTGTGATCAATTGATAACAAAAAGATATTGATTATAACAGCTTTAAACTGTTAATACTGTGGTTTCACTGTCACACTGAAACAAAGTTATCAAACAGTATGTGAGTGTTTAAAGTCACTTTAAAAATGTTGGACGCTACTTGAGGATGGAAATATAAGATGGCTTTTTGAAACATTGTGGTTAAAGACATAAAAAAATGAACATTTTTAATGCAGTATGTCATTCATGGATATACCTGGAACTGAGAACTCAGAGACAATGCCACCAAACTGGCTCTGGGTGAAGGCGGGTCTATTGTCGTTCTGATCCAGCACCACTATCTCTATAGTGGTGGGATTCTCTAGTCTCTCTCCACTGGGGGACAGCGCAAAGGCTTTCAGCTACACAGGAACAAATACAGAGGACATGTGTTAATGTTAATAAAAACTGCGTTTATGAGATTGTAGTTTATTACTAATAATTACCACAAGTCTCACACATTTCATTGAGAAAAATATCTGAAACTCAAGGTTACTGGAGGTATTTGTGGTATCTGTACACAACATATGCGGGAAATGGTGGAAAGAAATGTGCAGGATGTTTGGTTCCATCACACTCATCTGGTCTAAAGTCTCTCCCAAGATGCCCATAAAGACCCTTGGAAACTGACCTCTGGCTGTTTGTGCTGGTGTCTGAGACACTGATGTATGCTTTAAGACAAAAACATGGACCTAAGCTCAGAAACACGTTGTGTGAGGTCTCATTGATTGCCTCATGGCTTGTGTGTTAAGTGCTTCTGTTTGATTGAGCTTTAAAACACATTTTAAGTGTCTGTGTGATTTAAAATGTTACTCTCTCACCGTAAAGCTGTTGTATCTCTCTCTGTCCAGTGGCCGCTTGCTCCTGATTACACCCGTTTTATCGTCAATCTCAAACAGATTCTTGGGCTCCTGGTCCACCCCCGGTCCCTCTAACTTGTAGATCACCTCACCTGTAAAGATTTTGTCTGATTTGATCTAGACAGAGAGAGGAAATAGAGTTGGTGATCATCACAACCTCATGGGACAGTTGGGGGGGTGGGGGGGTTGGGGGGTTGTAAACCATGTGTCGTAACACCAGATGTGAGTATGTTGACAGATAGGGACCTTGAGACAAGAGCGTTTAAACTCTCAGGGGCCTTTGACTTATGGCAGGAAACTATATTCTGAACTAATAATAGCAAGGAGTCTATATATTTTATGCATTTTTGCTTCCACTTTCTTTCACAAATGGTCTCTGCTGCATTTTCATCACCATGTAAAAGAGGCTCTATATCTCTCCTTGTACGGGAGGATTTATACACTTACTGGTCGCCTGTGACGGCTTTAACACAACATTTACATTTCACATGTCTTTTAAACACTTAGTGTGTGCTGTCATGAAACACTGCAATCAGCAGCACATGGCTGTATGGTGTTGTGTTTGAATGGAGTATATACAATATAGTTAAGCTACATACTATCAGAGTAATACACAGTCAGCAAGAGGATTAAGTCTCCATGAGAAAACAAAATGAGAACCATCTTTAAAGCAATCTAATCTTTATCTATGCGTTATTATTACTTGCATTATATCTATTCATCTATTTATGCATTTTGTTAGGCAAAAGTTAGCACCTACTGTTATTACTTCAGTCCTCCTTTTGCTTCCCCACCCACAATGAGGACTGTCCTTTGTTCCAAAACCCCAGTAGTCTGAAAAATGTCCCATTGGTCCAACAGCCCATAATCCCCAAAACAAACGGCCATTGCTCAGAAAATACACAATCTCCCAAATAGAGGTAAATGGCCCAAGTGCCATTTTTGTGACTCTGGTGAAGGTATGGCCAGCTCACGCCTTATTAGGTTTAGGCATGAGTGAGATGAGTCATGCCTTCACCATAGTAGAGGAAAAAAACAAGGCCATTTTTCAAACTGCAGGGAGAGTGTGTATTTTCAGAGCATGGGCTGCTGGACAAATGGTATTTCAGTCCAATGGGACATTTTTTGGAATACTGGTTTCTGAATAATGGGCTGTTAATGACAATGGCATGGCACTGTCACAATGTACTGTACATTGGCAGGATCAGACACTGTCTGATCATATCTTAGCACCACAGTATGCACAGCAGAAAATAAGCATGTTTGGGCTGTGATAAGAGAGAAAGCGAGACTTGGGATGGTGGTGATTTTTTTTTATCAGATGCTTTATGCACCTAAGTGTCTGTAGCCAAAAAAGCTATTTACAACTGGGGCGTAAGTAGCCATTGCGGCTGTTTATGCCTGAGTGCATATTCCTGGGCATCCCAGCAACATTGAGATAAGATGTTAACACTAATGGGTCTATTCAGCTATTCTGCTAAAGTTTATGTAATAGCGTGCATTCAGCAGCTTCATACATCCTAAAAACTGAAAATTAATAAATCAGCTAAATATAATGTAAAGTATAAGCCAGTGTTGACTCTCAAAGGACACAAACCTCTATCTCCTGTGTAAAAGTCCTGTGCTTAAACCATTTATCCACCACATCTTCCTTTTCCCTATGGACTGTGTTGCTCTTAACACTTTGTCATTTGACTGTCTGGTAGTACATGTGTGAGTTTTTTTCTTGGAAATTTACCACTTTAATCTCAGAGGATATCCGTGATTATGCTACTACTAGCCATAACCAGGACCTCTTTACTCTGGTCCTAACTGTTTCCAACCATGTCGCATCAACGTTACAATTACTAGTCAACCCCAGGATGCAGTGGGATCCATGATAACACATCGTAGGGATGGGTGTAAGAAACTGTTTAGCTGCAGTGGTGTCCTTTTTGTTGAAGGGTAACAGCATGTCTGTCTGCTCTAATGTAAGCTTCAAACATTAGCATGTACAGCGAATTTGCTTTAAATCAGGCTTGAAAAATGTTAATTCATACATTAAGCAGGATTTATACCAGAATGGACACAGCAGTTGTCCACTGATAAAATTCCACAGTGAAAAGCTATAATTTGGCATTTTTTTACCTGGACAAGGTCTTCAGGAACCTGCTTGCTGTTCTCTGACACTCTGATTGGAGGGATGATCCAGTCCCTCTTCACCCTCACCACTCCCTGGCCTTGATGTCTCCATGGGTAAAGCACCATAGGATGCAGCTCTTCATCTTTGTGATGAGGTTCTGCAGAGCTCCACACCTGAAAGACATAAATACAGCATAAAACTTACAAAAGAACATCACACATTCAGACATGAAGACATAATCTATGTCAGTAAGGTAGTTCACATGAAGTCTATTTTTGATTCCAGTAATTCTCCCCAATGGAAGACAAATTATGTCATTATTGATATTTGCAGCTGTTTAACAAGAGTCTCCCTCAGTGCTGTAACATTCCCCGTGGTCTGAGGGAATGACTGTATGTTAGCTGCAGCGCTGAGGCTGCCTGTAATGTGGGATTGTCTAGAGCAGAAGGGCTGTAGCTTCAGGTTTCACTCGCTAATACGCGTCTTTGTCAGCTTCCTTTGATCTGAGTGCAAATTCATCTCCGGACGAGGAAACACAAACACTCACGCTCATTTCACGAGCCCCCATTCACCACATTGCTGACCATGTTCACACACAACACGCCAGAGAAACACACACACACACACACACACACACACACACACACACACACACACACACACACACACACACACACACACACACACACACACACACACACACACACAACAGCTGTTGACTATGGATTTAGATCTGTGCTTTCCCACCCGCATTCCCACTCACACTCACAAATTCCCCTTTATGCTCGAGCTCTGCACCTGACTGGGAGTTGGGGGTCACCTTACGGATCTGCTCTGCTGTAGGAATTCCACAGACACACTCATATAGAAGCTTTCTCACACACACACACAGGCTGATATACATGCATGTGCATCAACAAAACACCCACCCACGCACAAGCATATACATTTCCGTAAGTTGCTTCCTTCTTTTCTGTGGGAATTCACTGGATTCAGCAGAACTTCCCATATGTTTAACAGCTCAAAGGCAAAATCCATAAAAGCAGAAATAAATGTCGAGGCATTAACTTGCCAAAAAGCTTTGTTTCTTACATCCGTCGTAATGTTTTCACTCAGAAATAACTGAATATTGATAAATGACTTGTTTCAGTAAGTAATTAAAAAACACATGCCAAATAAGAGACAGTGGATAAATTTGAGAATATTTTGTGAATGGCCTCTGATCCCCACCTTGTTTTTGGGGCGGGTGATCTGATATACCAATCCTTTGGCTTGCTGCTGGACAGTGCAGGGAGGAATGGCAACCATGGCTGGCATCTGCTGGCCGAGTCAGAGGGCAGGCTAATCTTAGACTGTTCTATATTCTCGACCCCTACCTATTTAACTTTTCGTAGCCATCGTCATCTCCACTCTCACAGAGATGTTTACACTCACATTCCAGCAGTGCATGTCAGCCACGCAAATTCATCCTGATTGCTGTCTCTTTCCATATTTAAGACTTCTGCATATATGAGCTCTCAAACCTCCAATGGCATAGTTTGCATTCTGCATGATCACTTAACCTCAACATCAATAACAGCTGAATCACAGTTGTATTTCCAAGTATAGCACTTTCTAAGTCTGCCTGATATGTGGACACTTTGGGTAACATGAGCACGTTTTTCTAACTCTGAGAACGCATGCAGCAAAATGTAGACCATTGTGAGATTATATGCAAGTTCATCAAACTTAAAAGCACATTGAGCAACTCTTCTCCAGTGCACCATGCTTTAGCCACCAAACAAACAACAGACATTTAGGATGAATACGTTAATGGTGCCGTTCATCCTTAAATCAAAACTACATATTTTACCTCCTAACTAAAGTGCTTTTTATCAATCTCTAGTTTTTGGTGTGAGCAGGTGCTAGAGATATCGGTCGTAGAGACGTCTGTCTTCTCTCCAATATAATGGAACTAGATGGCACCTGGATTGTGGTGCTCAAAGCGCCAAAAATATATTTGAAAAACTCAATAGCAATGTCTCTTTCCAGAAATCATGACCTAATTACTCACAATAATCCACAGACCTTGCTGTGAACAGTTTCATGTAGGAACTATTTTCTCTCTACTGAAAGATTTGGTGTGATTTGGTACAGCTAGAGCTATTTTGTTCATATGTATTTTGTTTTATTGTAACTGTAAAGGCATTTACATATCGTATCGTATTGTTTTGTATCATATCACTACACCAGCCAAGCACCTAACACCACTGACCTGGCTAACATTACACCTCAGTTTAGGAGGACATCTTGCACTGTCTCATCCACGAGTAGATGCATGCTATGGGCAACTATGCCCAGAAAGAAAATGTTTATTCTTACCAGTTTATTTTAACCAGTGAGAATTTGAATGTCATTGGATTAAGCATTATATGATTAGAAGGTTCTTCTTTCTTATTAAATGTATTATCAAAGGTTTACACCAGCCCTCTCAGCTTGGTATGATGGGAAATCATAGGACACATTAACCATTTTACCCATTGACTGTTTTAAATAAAATATTGCATTTGCTAAAGAATAATTTTTAAAATGTTGGTTGTAATACTGAATGTTTTATATTTATGATTCAATTTCTGTTGTAAATGTCTGTGTCCACTAGGAGTAAGTGCTGTTTTTTTGTGTGAAAAACATTTGAATAAGATGATGGTAATGTTTTGTGTATTCATCAAATGAGATCTCAAAAGCCCCTAATCTTTAAGGTTTGTTAAATCCTGCCTTTATATTTTTCTCAGTTTCTCTTAGTCTCTGTTACTGGACTGGGAAATCAATCTCTGTTTCAATAATATTGCTGTTTACACCCAAACCCTACCCTACCTGTGTATATTATGTAAGTATATTATGAACTTTTGCCTCCTTTCAGGCAGCAGGAGTGAAAATTAGTCATCCTCAATATTTGCTGTGTTATATTTTTAAAATGATGAAGACAGATGGAATAATTAGATTTTTTTAAAAAGGATGTAGACTCTACAAGATTTATTTTTTCCTCTTGGCAATTATCATGTCTTTCCCAGATAATTCTAAAAGATTTTTAGGCATTTTAGCATGCCCCCGGCCCCCTCTCTAGGTTTGGGCTGAGCCCCAAAAATGTACAACATTTAGCTCCACACCTGTTTTCCAGTTTATAAAACATTAAAAGACAGCCAGAAAAGCACCAGATAACATCAACATTCCTTTTTACACAGATTATTGTCTCGTCCTGTCTGTTCAATTTGACTTTAAGATGACTGTGTGTTTTGTGTAATGGCTCCAACAAGTATCTGCCACAGTTATAATGTTTTTACCAGACCAAGATGCGGGAACACTAAAGTGTCGTGTTACCAATTAGACCAATGAGTGCCTTTTCTGACAGGCTGAGCGATGACACCACACACAGATTAACTGTTTTAGAGGCTTTTCCCAGATACTTTTACAACTTGGCCTTTCACCTCAAGCCCTCACAGAAGTATGGACAGCTTGTTCAGGGATGATATGCCCTCACAGACGAACCGTTAAGCACTCTGTTGGAGTGTTTAAGGAGTTTGTGAAAGTTGGAATCAACCTCTCTAACATCAGCTTTGGAAAACAAACGTGTTTTTTCACATTGCAAATTGTGTTTGGTTTATTTGAAATACTTTTAAAAAAGTACTACTACATTACCTACAACATCACAGTTGAATTTTGAATCCGTGCTGTTCTTAGGACATGATTAGTACTAATGAGCCTGGAATAAAAATGGCATAATCACATTAATACTTATTTTGAATAAATAATTTCATAATTACTTAAAATATATACTCCAGATAAATACGCCAAATAAATAGGCATAAATATCAAAAGGATTTGCGGAGGGTACATTTGTTTACATTTAATAAAAACATGCCTACTGGCTATAAATAAAGACGACCCCGTGAGAATGTCACAGTTGTATTACTGAAAACTGTATAAAAAACATGAAACATTAAACTCTCATAAGAAGCAACCTTATATTTCCATAGCCATGTCATTTTTGAAAAATCTGTAGTACTTGTTGCATTTCAAAAAAAGAAATATAAGATGTGTAGGTGTCACATATCAACTACACTCACAACGCAGATTTTAGTAAAAAAAACAGTCAGACAGCAGCAGTTCATCCAGAATCAACGGATAGATTTTAAAAGCCTTTTACTTGTCAATAAAGCAATGAATGATGCCTGATAAATAAACTTGCCTTACACTCAAATATATAGTGTAACACTGCAGTTAACACACACAGTAACATTCACTGTCCAGGTTTTACCACTGCAGCAAGTGCTTTAAATGTTGGACATTCATTCATAAAGCCATCAGAGCTGTCTGCCTTCCAAGTATTGCTACACTGGCACAAATGCGTTATTACTTGGACATGCATTCATGAACCATTACAGTTGTCCTTCCCAGTTTTAGTGCATTTTATTGCAGCAGTTTAAATGTCTGTTACATGTTGCAAACCATTAACATTAATTGATATTTTGGTTGTTGTTACAACTTTAAAGTCATGTTGTGAAGTGAGGAAGTGAGGGTTTTAGCCAAGCTGCAAATATGGAGAAATGTTACGGTGGCTGTCAGGCTTGTTTTTTGTAAGTGATACATTTTACAAAAATGCCATCTGCCATCCTATAACATTTGAATTTATAGGTGAAAGCACCCCCCTGAGAGACTCTGCTGTATCTGTGTAGAGGACTATATATCACTTTTTGTCTCTGCACTATATCCTGAGTATTTCCTCTCCAGATATGTGCATGGAGCAGTCGTTTGAATATATCAGGACTGTCCAGCCCAGAATGAATGCCTGCAGACTGTCTGACAGTCTCTTCGGCCACAGGGTTAGAGGTCGCACAGGTGTCCTGCTGGTCGCTTCTGTTACTGGAGATTTTACCAGTTATTCACCAACAGTACTGGTCCCACACCCTTACTCTTTGCTAAGTCATGACTGCCTGGCATGGGCATGGACACCCTATTTATGGTGCCACTACAAGTGTGAGTCTGCCTCGGAGCAGATGTCCGAGCTTTAGGAATGCTGAGCAAGGTTATAATATTAGTCTAAAAGTAGGACTCAAAAGCCATGAAAGAAAAATAGAACACAACGTTATCAGAAAAGTGGTGGATTAAACTAATGAAAAATAACCTAAATTCTCTATCTATTAGAGCATGGGCAAGAAATGTCCTACGTTTACTATCAAAACAGTGATGCACTGTGCCTCTTCTATTTTCTGGTAGAGGCCATATACATTTTCAGCATAGAAAGGACACACTTTTTATTGGAATATGCTTAAACAAAAACAAAATCTGTTTAACCCTTTGGAACCTGGACTGACATCATGTTTCTGGTGGTTAATTAATTTTACACTGGCGATACCAAATGGCAACCAAATCATACCACTTATTCTTGTGCAGGACCTTTAAAACAACAACTGTCACCACTTGGTCTTTCATGTCTCAGTCAATAAAAATAACAGAAATGGGAAAAAAAGACTTCAATGTTCAGCTGACTTATTTTGACAATCTGGAAGTTGTCTCTCTCCCCTTTGCTCCCTCTGAAACCCTAGTCAGTGTAAATCAACTTGCAGGTATCCACACCCAGCAGGACCTGTGATTCACACTCTAAATCCTCTGACTGATTGTTTCCGATGAGTGAGACCTCAGCGCCAGCTGGCCATGGCAACAGACTCTTGATTTGTACCCGATTTCATGGTTCAGAAACGACCCACTCCTCTTTCCGTGAGGGGGATTACAGAGCGGGACAAATGGCATCACGTATGCATCTGGGAACAGCTGTGGCCGCTGCCCACTCCTCACCGCAACATACACCCAGCGGGCCTGGTTCAAAACAACACCAGCTCACTGATAATTAAAGGAGAACAACTGAGAGCTATCAGGTGACACCGATAACAGCCTTCTGATTGGACTGACAGCTGTTCATGGTTGAATTATTATTATTATTTTTTAAATGGTGACAAATTTCCATTTGTTTAACTGTATTTGAATAAAAGCCAAACTGTGAATTTGTCCAACATAGCCACCTGCAACCTAGAAAATGTGTATATTTTGTGCAGCTACACAGCAGATAAACACCGACAAATAATAATAGATCTGCTCTCGTTTTGTTTCCAGGCAGCTTATTAATTTTTTACTGATACACTGGTAAAGTGAACACTGACTGTATTTTTCTTTGCTGTGATGTTGGGATACCATTGTCATCCACTAATTTTACTGTTCCATGTGAAGAAGTCAGCTATAAAGTTTTCAGAGCCAACTTTCAAGCTTCCTCATAACCATCTTTCTTAAACTCAAAAGATGGATCTTTAGCAAAGGGATTGTTTCCATTTATTAAAAACTACAAGACAGTAACCAAACTGAAAGAGTAACTTATTGTTATTTGGTGATCTTTGTACAACACCTCTGGCATTTGAATGTGCAATTTATCCCCATGTCGGCCTCACCACATGGAGCTTCAGTAGTTCTCCGATATCTGCATCCAGCCTGAAGACTGGGATCGTCTACTGTAAAGGTCATGCTTCGAGGTTTACACGCCTTTCAGCTTGTTTGCAGGGTTATTTATTTTTGTTTATAAAGAAGGTCATAAATAAGACTTATTCTGAGATGCTGAGTATCGGACCAAAATATCTTTTGTGTAATGTTGTGAGGGACTTAGGCCTCACTGTGACAAACTGGTTTTCCCCGCAGATGTTTCAGTGATCAATCACTCTCATGTTCAAAAGAGACAACGCATGTTTTCAGTGATTTTCTCCTGAATCAGTTGGCTATGGAATATGAACACGAACCACAAAAGAAGCATAACGTCGCCATAAAACTGTCAACCACATAGAAACTGAAAATTTGCAGAAACTTTTGACGAGGTCAAAGACACTTCACTGATTGAGAAGATCTGAATTATTCATTTCTACAGCTACACAGCATCTGCAACATTTACAATTCATAGCACAACTTCCCTGTAGAGTCACTGGAGGCCAACTCACTCACCCCTCCAACCTGGGATCCATTACTTCTCCAAACAGAGAGAAAGACTGATGGTGGTTGGAAGTGCTGTTGGTAATATGTCAGTTTACATTGTCATCCATTTTAGATCTCATAATGGCATCTGCTGACAGGGGCCACTAATGATGCCCCGAGCCCTGTGTACACATCTGGAGTCTCGTCCTCCACAAAACACTTAATCATCCTCTTTCCAAACAGGACCAAGTGTTTAGATCAGCCTGAACCTCTGATTGCCGAGCCAGTTTAATGAATCTATTGATGAAAATCAGTTGATGTTCGGTTGAGGACATCACTCAGGTGAAAACATAAACTGTATATTTGAAGAGCGGGGCAGCTAAAGGTTATTCTCTAAACAAGATCACACTCTGAAGGGACAGGAAGTCTTGGGCTCAAATTTAGGGGGTAGACTGACTCTAGACCCTTAAAACACAGGGAGGAGAGGGGCCACAAACACACAGTACAACTCAAGTGCAAGTGGGGCACTAATTCATAGGTTCAATTAATTGTTATGGACATTTTTATCGTGATCAGAAAGTGGAGAGACACAAAACTAGCTCTTTTGTTAAGGCACCTGTGCTTTTATAGAGTCAAAAGTTTAGCTAAATCAAAAACTAATGATAATATTGTCCACGAAATGCTGAAAACAAACAGAAAAGCACTTTCACAGAAATCATCATTTAAGTCAACAGCAGCTATGTGTAGACAATAATTTCTCTTACCTGACAAAGCAGTGCACCCAGCGCACACACCATCAACATCTGCACCGCCATCCTCAGTACCTGCACTCAGAAGCTCAGTATGAACGGACCTCTGACGACTCAAAGATCTGAGGCTCCTCCACTAAGAACTGGGCTCCCGAGCGGCTCTACTGGGTGAAAAAGGCCAAACTCTCCAACCCTGAAACCTGCCACTCTCCTGCCTTCTCTCTGTCCTCTTGCCGTCTCTCTCTCCCTCTTCTCCTCTCCGTGCGTTTGTCTCACAGCTCCTCCCTGTCCATAGCTGGGGTATGTCTCACAGTCGTGGGGTAAGGGGTTAGAATTTCAGCAGCGGCCCTCCCATGTACCCCAGCACATGTGCTGTCACTCACAGACCGATGAGAGAAAGAGAGAGACAGAGAGAGAGAGAGAGATGAAGAGAGAAGCAGGGCAGCTGTTGGTGGTGCAGACAGAGACACTGTCTTCACCAGCTGAAAGTAAGGAAGTAAACTTTAACACTCTTCAAAACAATAGGGCTTTATAGAGAGACAAAAAGAGGGATAAAATGTAAAATCTGGACACATACGAAGTAGGAAAAATGATTATAAACAGTTCAAACCCTGAAGACTTCTAGTTTGCAGTAATGTCAAACAGAAAAGCAGAAACAGAGACAATCAGAAGCTGAAACCAAATAATGTTTTTCCTCGAAATAAATGACTCAATTACTAAACAATTAATCGATTAAAGTTCCAGTTTGAAGGATCTATGTGAATCTATTTTAAATGGAATATAATACAATATGCACTAAACTATGTTTTGTATCTGTTTATAATCACCTGAATTGTTGTGTTTTCATGACCTTAGAATTAACTGATTGCGTACATGAACATATGGAGAAAGACTGCTTCCGTGGAGTTTACCAAGTTATTTCTACAGTAGCCCAGAATGGACAAATCAAATACTGGCGCTAGAAAGGGCTATCTACATTTTGGCATCAGCCACTGTAGTTCTCCTACACACTTCGGACAAGGGAGAAGCTTTTAGTTGGTTGCAATGTTGCAACTTCCCTGTTAGATGCTGCCAAATCTGCCAGACTCAACCTTTAACAAAACCGTAGGCGATTATTTTTCTGTCGATTGACTAATCAATCCATCTATCAACTAAGTGTTTCAGTTCAACACAAAACTATTTTACAACTTGCTAATACATCCAAAGCAGAACCTCTCTCACATTAGACTAAAGTTAAATTGCTTTCTTGAAAATATAATTATTATTTGTTTTATGGCTTTAGATGCAAATATCTATTTACAGTCGCCCACAGTGGCAAGTGTAGTTGCAATTGCAGACTTTTTTTCCCTGTTTTTATTAAAACTGGAAAACAGCCAATGATTTCAATCCTAGAACAAAATTGCCACAAAAATCATATCAACAGTTCCTCGAACCAATGTTCATGTTGGTCATGACGAAGACCAGATCATTGCAAGTCCCACACAACATTACACTCATAAAAATGTGGAAGACGCAAACTGTCATCAAATTGATCTGAAAGATCCACATTCCCATAACAACACTCACAGAAAACATGATTCCTTTTCATTCACCTTTTATGGTCATACTGTATAAATGTGTGTATGTATAAATGTACTGTGAGAACTTTCAAAAGTCACTGCAGAGGTGAATTTTATGTGTGGAAATTTTCCTTTGTTTTCTACACCAAGGAGCTGAAATCAACCACCATATTTATTCAACACTGCTTATTTTTCACAGGAAAATTTTGAGATATCCCTCAGTGGTCTTGACTTTAATTAAAATCCTCTTGGTCTGAGACCGAGACAAGACAGAAAAAATGCAGTTGAGTTTGTGACGAGACCTCAACCTTCACAAAGTATGACCAGTCTCGATTGAGTACTACAACACTGCCTTGACCACACTACATCCATCTATTCAAAACTCTTTTGACATCTGTTGCTGCCACTGAGAGCAAAACAGAAAAAAAAAATCTTTTACAGCCTCCACAACACACCACAACATACTATTGTGTTTTAAGCCTTAGGTAGCTTAACGCTCGTTTTCTTCTTAAATCCATCCCGTCCGGATCAACCTTCATGTCGGAAGGCTGCATACGTAACCTCGCTGTCTGGCGCACTCTGTGTCGTGCCCTCACATTCACAACATTCAGCCAGAACTCTTTGATCTCCTGCTATTTTCAACAGTCGTGTCAAAGCAGAAGATGAAGATCTATAGTGCTCAGTGGGTGATGTAAAGCAGAGATTGCCATGTCTGTGATGCCCAAAAGTTTGACGGAAACACTGCCATGAATGATGAAGTGCTGATGCAACCACCTCTGCTGCAAGAAGAGGTGGTGGTTGTCCACGTTAGCGAGGAAAACAGTGGGAGAAAGTTTACTTTGTTGGGTGTATGCTCTCAGGGGAAATGCAACCAGCAGGAAGGACGTGTTTGGCATTATGTGACAATCAGATCTGCTAAGCGCTACTTTCAGCACCCTATCAGCAAGTCTACACAGGGGTTAAAGGTCGATACGGATCTTTAGAGAGTAAACAACTGCAGCCCATATTGGCTTCTCACCACAGAGACACTCCTTTACTTGTAGGACAGGCACATATTGATGTTAAAACCCCTAAAAGTCCATGTTAAAAACCACAATTATAAACAAGGAATCAGTTACACACTTCAAACTCTGAGTTATGAATGTACAGAAGACAGAGATACTGTTGATACTACAGTGTCAAGAGTCTCATGATGGAAAGTAGAGCAGTGAAATAATGGTGTGTGTTGGCAGGCTGACTGTGCATGCTGAGTGGGTGTCGGCATGCTTCCATGTGTTGGTGTGTCCATGGATGTGTGTGTGTGAGTTGTGGTATAAAGGGGTGATTTTACACCACCTGTCTCTGTCATTTCAGGCAGAGGCAGTTGGCAGGAGGCGCCCTGATGTTTCTCTTCCTTCAACCCCCCACACACACTTTCCTAACAACAGGCTCTCATACCAGAGCACATACAGCATTTCATGCGGCGCTGGAAGGATATATATTCCCAATAGGATAGTCTAGATCAGTGTTTTCTGTAAAAGGGGTTAACGTGTGTGTCTTATTAATAAGATCAGATCCAAAGGCGATGTTAAAGTTTAAAAGATGAAAGCCTAACCAAAACCCTTTTTATAGATTCAGAGACAGCGCTCTGCTGCCCACTGCTGGCAGAAACAACAACTCACATTAAACAGACAGCTCACCCTCAAATCAAAAATACATATTTTTCCTCTTACCTGTAGAGCTATTTATCAGTCTAGATTATTTTGGTGTGAGTTGCCAAATGTCGGAGATATCGGCTGTAGAGATGTCTACCCTCTCTCTAACTATTGTCTTTCTACTGAACTGCACCTGCTAACTGAATCATGGGACAGAAGGAAGTGTGCATCTACTCCAGGCTCACCGAGCACCACTGAGCTAGCTAAGGTTACAGTTCAGCCGAGAAGGACGCCATCAATCTTTACAGGGTTCCTGCAGCTTACAGCAAAGAATTTAAGACTTCTTAAGACTTTGTTAATGCCACTAAGAATGCAATTTAAGACTTTTCATTATAGCCAAAATTGGGGGAGAAAAAAAAGAAAAACAAAAAAAAGAAAAAAAAAACTAACTATTACTTAGGGTTAGGGAGATTTTAGCTCAAATATTTACTTCAATATAAAACATGACTTTTGGGTGACAGTGATGCAAGTGGTATTCTGTGAATTTTTCCCTTTTTTTCCAAGTTAACTATTACTTTGAGATTTAACAATGCAATGTCAGAATTATTTTAAAAACTTTCTTTCTTTTATATTATTGCTCTCTGGCCTTTATATTTAGGTCATAATTGCTGATCAGTGACCCTATCTTCATTGAGTGCTTATCCTTTTCTGGAACACAACTTTCTTGTGTTTTACTTGAAAGACTAGCATATTTAAAACATTTTAAATATGCTACACATCATCAACAATTAAATAATAATATAATAGAATACATTATTAATAATACAAAACCCTGAAAGGATTTTTTCCAGTAAAAGCGTAGCTTTACTTTTTATACTTTTGACACTACTACTCTGATAATACGTTTGTAGTTTTACTAAAGTAACATTTTGAATGCAGGACTTTTACTGTACTTGTCTTCTCTTGTATAAAACATCTAAAATTTTATTTGAAATATAGCCCAGATTGGTATGCAAAAGTGCCTTGAGCTCTCTAGGCCTCTGCACTTGCTTGCTAGTAATGAAGTTGCCAAACTAGTCATCTGAAAAGAAATAAAGACTTGGTTTATTACAAATTAAGCAAGTTGCAGAGTCACCTGCCAACACACTGCCAGTATCAGAGCCAAAATAATTTTTCTCCTCTGCAGAAGAAGGCCTCAAAAACATCAGGGCATATAGATATTGCAAACTATACATCAAATTTAGAGATGTGAACATTCATCATAGGAAATAAGAATGTGTTTGTGCACCACAGTGTCAATTACTGAGGACGATCAGACCCAGCAGAACATGACAAAATGAGATCACATGTTTCAAAGGCTTGTTGGTGCAGGGTCCCACTGAGGCGATAATAGCACAGAAGACTTGTGGTGCTCTTGAAGCTGTAGTCAGGTCACTACACAGCATTCCTCTGAACACACAGGTGGTTTGGAGCCCCACTGATCAGGAAATAAGGAAACCAGTCTGGTAGCTGTCTGGCTCACCAGGGAGACAGTAACAGTATTAATGATGAGGGGGAGGAATCTTCCACTTGGTTTTCACACTTTATTACTGACACCAGTGACAGGTGCAGTGGAGAACCATCTGGAAATCTATTGTTGAGGATGTTTGCATTAATTTTAGTCAGTGTCATATGTTCATCATAACAGGAAATGCTAGGTTTTGAGGAAACATAACAAAACAACGGAAAAATCTTCTTTTTAACCTTTTGAAACCTGGCTTGACACCAGTTTTCTTGTGCTTCATTAAGACACTTTTCACGGGCATTCAAACCTGTGAAACTGAGCAAATTCATTTGATTTCTTTTGAAAACATGGCTAAAAATCACACACACATCTTGACAGGGAACATCCCACAAATTGTGAGAAAATTAAAAAAGATGGCAAGATAATGATCTGGAAAAAAAGAAGGACAGAAAAAAGAGAGAGAGGGAAAAATTGTTTAAATTTAGAGGGCAAAGTCCAGGAAACTAAAACTAACTAGTAATAATTATATATTATATATAAAGTTAACATGACTTATTAATGCCACTCAGAATTATTCAAGACTTATTTTTAAAAAATCAAAATCATGATTGTCAATCAGTGTGTTGTTGGTTCCTCTGTACTGTTCAGCATGACTTTAATGCAATGTGTATTCGATAAATTATTTAACAAATGGATACTAACATTTATTTTGGAAGGAAAGAAAAAAAAATCATAAAATCCTAATTCTCATGTCTGAAGTCATGTTTGAAAACTTAATTTTAAGTAATTTAATACCAATTAAAGCCTTATTTTTAGACAAATGAGTTAGGTATGGATCTACAGGAGCAGAACAGTATTTACCAGAGCACAGAATATGAGACTAAGACATTTTACACTAGATAAACTGCACACCTTTTGTTCCTAACTAGGTGTCTGTTTCCCAGTGAAAGCGCTGACTTCTGTAAACATTTTTTGTGCTTTCTTTTATCCACCCACAGAAGAAACACATACAGACTGCAACATGACTTAAAAATATCACGCCTTATTTTGGAATGACAGCGGTGTTTTCTACTTATTTTGCAACAAACGTCGTGACTTGTACACCTGCAGAGGGCAGTGTGACACCATGTAAGCATTTGACTGGAGCAGAGACAAGAGAAAAGAAACTTGTGAGACTGGAGGGTTTGTCTAATAAGAGATCCGTCTGAAGAATAGAACAAATTATGACCCTGAGGATGGAGGGCACGATATCAAAAAACAGACACCTACTCAGAATGCAACACAGAGACGGCAAAGTCTGCTAATCTAAAAATTGCAGACACAAAAGCCTTGCAACATGCACCACTGTACACCAAAGAACAATGATGATAATGATCTCTGCATTATCGTAAGCTAATCAAATTGCTCTCTATAATGTCTCTGAATATGTATTTGCATTCAGCCGGTTTACAAATCAGTAATTTCTTTGTCAGTGCAGAAAAACAACAGCCTCTAACAGCACAATGTAACATTTCCAGAGGTGAGTGTGAGAGAGCAGGAGGTGGTCGGGTTACTGCAGCTCTACCGTCGCCCCAGTCAGCCTCCACCAGGGTGGGTTGCCAATTAGAGCCAACACATATGACACACTTGTCCCCCGCTTGAACCATGGCTGGAGATAATAGGCCTCTTCCTGCAGCTCAATCGATGACATACAGTCCCAGGGTGGATGTCTGCCTCACTACACACACACACATGCATGCAACATGCTCTTTCTTTCCCCTTATCTGTCACAGAGTAAAATGTGAGCTTTCTGTTTCTTACAAAGAAATACACATACACACACACACACACACACACAATGACTTTCTGCTCTCTGTCTTTCTCAAACCATAAACAATAACTTCCAACCAGACAAAATTAACCCTATTATTCACAGTGAGATAAGAAAGTAGTGCAAAAAAACCCATTGATACACAGTGAAGTTATGTGCACATAAATAGCTAATCCATCAGCTAAGTGTGTTCATACATCCAGCTAACCCCACAGGAGGCGTCTCAGCTGTGTGAGGGCACCTGAGTCATGGGGATTACAGACATTACGGTAATGGATATCTGCTGTGCACAGTAATAGGCAGACGCCTTGCGTGAACTCGCTCTCAGTAGTCAGGTCTCGACATTGTTGTTTCTGACTTGCATCTTGATTCGGCTGTTAGACCTTGGCTATCGATACGGTGGGGTCATAGCTGGCTAAGCAAAAGCATAAACATTGCATCAGTGCAAAAGCTCCTGTGTGATGCAAACATCATCCCATCCCTCCTGTTTGTCTTAGTGTTTTTAAGACAAAAAGGAATAAAAGGAGGAGAGTTTGGGAGCCTGTGCTGCTCTTTGCATGGCCTAAGGGAGGAGGAGGAGGGATGGAGATGAGGGGAGGAAGGCCTCTGTGTGGCTTTTTGGATGGGGGGTAGAATTGAGGTGAGGGGTGGGAGGTGGTTGACAGTTGTGTGCGTGCGTGAGCCTAATCTGCCTCCATCAGCTGTCAGAGTCGGGGACGTCAGGGCTACCGGGGCTCCTGGTCCTCCCTCTCTCTCTCTCCCTGTCTCTGTCTGTCCCTCCCTCTCTTCACTGGCAATGTCATGTTGTCAGCCCACATATGCTTGTCTGCAGTGGAGGGGGGTGGGGGCAGGGTGGAGGAGACATAGGCACATGGGCAGCCTCCGTCTTTTTCCTGTCGCTGTCGACACTTGTCTTCTTGCCTGTGCGCCGCTGACGTTGTTCCCTTTTAACCCCTCCAGCTCCCCCTGTCCTCTCTCTCCCTGCTGCTCTCCTCTCTCTGTGCACAGATAACATCAGAGGCGGCCCTTCATGAGTCGAGAATTACACTCGCAGGGCTTTTACTTCTGGCATGATTCTGTCCCCCTGCCGCTTTCTGTTCACTTAAAATCACAATAGATTTTGGAGCCTCTTTAATTTGGGCATCGGGGTGGTGTACAGAGTACAGGGAGTGTCCTGCTGTGATACTGTCCTGCGGCTGACCCTGAGCTCTGACCTCTCAGTGGTGGGAGAAGGGGGATCACTATAGGGCAATGGTTTACTGGTTCCTGGTGCTCACAAATTTAAAACTATGATAGAAAAATTAAACAGCAGAATTTCTTTCCAATACTAGAGCTAACTGATAGATGTCGCTTAACTTCAGTCTGTGCCTGTTGAGTCAGAGAGCTGATCTGATTTTTGATCTCTGGAACAACAATAAGGTTGTCAATTATCATTTATTGCTGTTCTGAAGGTATTTCAAAAATCCTCAAAGACTCTTCGAACCATCTGGATTACAAAATATCCCGTCTGCTTCATGATAAACCAAGGCAAATTCCCTGTAAAAACCTACTTGTCAATAAACCTGTTTTTGATTCTGATGATAAAAGTTTTTCCTTTTTTTGTAATACAGACAAGAGTGCTAGTCAAAAATTAAGAGGATTTTCTTGCCAAATTTGCACAACATAAACCAAAATTAAAAATGTTTTTTGGGTCATCACTGGTGTAGGAAGTATTTAGGTCATTTGCTTATGTAAAAGTACTAATACCAGACTGTAGAAAATACATTCTGTTCCCAGTAAAAGTCCTGTATTAAAAATGTAACTTAAGTTAAAGCTTGCGAGTCCAATCAGGAAACTGTAAGCATTACAAGTAAAAGTACTTACGCAAAATTTTTTAAATCAATTTAAAATTTTAAATTCAATTTAAAGGAAAGGCAGTCCTCATATTTAAGAAGCTGAAACCATAAAATGTTTTTGCATTAAAATGTTTCAAATGATTATCACGAGTATCACCTGAGCAATCATTTCAGATGCATATATATATTTTCACATGATTTTTGTGCAAATATCTAAATTTGTAAGTAACAAATAACTAAAGTTATCAAATAATTGTAGTGAAGTAAAATATACAATATTTCCCTTGAGTGTACTGGGGTAGAAGTAGAGAGTGTTATTGAAATATTTAAGAAAAGTAAAAGTGCCTTAAATTCTACTACTAATTACTTAAGTAGATGTACTTAGCTATATTCCATCGCTGTTATGTATGGGTATTCTTTTCAATACTGTAAATTTTCATATAAAATAAGGTGTTTGCTTGCAACTTTTTCATCCAGATGGTTAGAAGAGTCTTTGGGGATTCTCAACATATTGGTAAGTGATCTTTGGGGGGGGGTTGTTTAGTATTTTTTTGTAAAATTTGGATGGTTAGCTCTGAAACGTCTAAGTGTGCTTAACATAGAAAATTGTATTAAAAATCTTCAAACCTGGATAAATAAGTACAAGATTCATCTGCCTGGCTGTAAACCACAACTCATTTTTGAGTGACATGATCTTTTAAAAACCTTTCTTTTGCATTGTTAGAATTAATCTAAAAATAATTTGAGGTAATCCAGTGTTTGTTTTAATATTCTATTTTGTCAGTTTATTCTATTTACATGTGCTGTTTAAGATTTTGTAAACAGATTAAAAATGAATGCTTGTTTTAGTTTGGTGTAATTTTTATGGATTTATTCTCTGCATGCCTTTTATTTCTGTGTTATTTTTAGTTATGGTGAAAATTTTGCACCTTTGAGTGATACATTTAGTTTCTGTGAAGCCTTTTTAACATCTGAACAGAGACAATAGATGAAAAAGTGGCACATTTTACAGTGTCTCTGCTCATCAATGTGAACTGTCCCTGAAAAACAAGAGAATAATTAATAAACCAGCATCACTAAATCTCCCCTCTGTCTTTTTTTACTCCAGCTGAGAAACCATCAGGCTGCTGGGCAACAAGAGGCCGATATACCAAAGACAGCAGTCAAGCATTTGTATCTATATGGATAACGGTGCTCTCGCCCCAGTGACCTGCCCCTGGCACTTGCCACAGGGGGCTTTGAGACTACCTGTCAATCAAACTCCTTTCTTACAATTCACAACGCAAGTCTTGTCTAACTCATTACATCCCATCCTCCCCCAGTCTCCGAGCCCCAGTTTCCATACAAAGATGATATCTCTATACGTGCCCACTGGAGCGCACCGCCTGCCTGTCTCTGCATGCATGTTGCATGTTAACCATAAATCCTATGTACTGTAGAGTATGTCTGCATGAATGGATTCTAGTTCTGCAACACGTTCAACTACAGGCGGCAGCTGCAGTTCCTTATTGAGCCGAGTTACAGCCTCGTCTGAAGAGTTTTAGTCTGCAGGATATTAATGCAGAGCAGCTTTAACCAGGAACAGGTCAAGTCTCACATTAAAGCCTCTGCAGACTGCTTGTGAAAAGAGTGATTCTTGTTAAAGAATTACACTGCTGTGCTGCCCTCAGAGCTTATAGAAACTAGGAAAATGTCAAGATCAGATTGCAAAGTGGGTCTTATTAATGTTAATATTTAACCTTAGCAATATGTATGATTCATTACATATAATCAATGGCATGAAGCTTTCATGAGCAACGTGCATGTCTACATTAAATTTTCACACCTGCACCTGAACGCAAGCAGAAAACACAAAAGTGCTCAACGAAAACTCTCCCCTGTCACACACTGATACAAACACACTCACACACATCCCTCCTGGCTATGAGTACCCTTGCCCAGAGTGCTCCCTCGCTGCAGTTTCCATAGCAGGCAGGGAGACTGTCTGAGTGCTTTATGTTTGCTGTAACACAGAGTCATCACTGTCAGAGCCATTGATTTGTCAACAACATAGTGATACACTGTAGATGGATAATGGCCCATCTTGTGCACAGTTGCTGCGTTTTTCTGGACAGCCAAGGAGCATCTGCTGTTGTTTTTTTTTTTTTTTTTGTTCCTCTCTTTCTTTCCTCCTCTTCTCTTAAACCTCCCTCTCCACGCCCACCCCCCACACACAAACCCTTGCAGTATGAAAACAATAAAAGAAAAGCAATGTGTCTTGTTCAGCTGCTAAATAGCTGTCTGGTTTGTGTCTCCTGAGGTGGCTGCACATCAGTGGCTAGCCCATCTATCAGGCCAATGCATGGCCCTCAAACCTCCAGGTATAAAGATGACAAATACTCCTGAAAAGGGCATGGAGGAAGATGGATAGATATGGAAAGAAAGAGATGGTTACAGATATTGAGATGGAGTGATTGAGGGAGAAAGGGCGTGAGAGTTGAAGAAGACAAAATTAGGAACATGAAAAAGAAAACAGAGAAAGTAAAACCAAATGTTCTCTAATCGCAGCGGGAGCCAGTTGCAACTGCATTTATACAAAGTTTAAACGTGCATTAATTTAAACACAATGGTTTACTAGGTGAAGATTTACACATCACATTGAAATTTTACATCCAAACTAACAAGTTCTTACATACATAATGGTTTTCAATACATTTTTACAACAACTAACCTAACTGCCGCATCTAACTGATATGTATGTAGCTCACTTAGTTAAAACAACTATAACTTAATAGCCTTGAGTTTGGAGTTTTTGCCGTCGCTATCTTGTTTTTTTTTGAGTTATAAGTGACATTTTTGCACAAAAAGCAAGGGCTTTGGAGGAGTGAGAGTTGCATCTGACACAGAAACCTAGAACATCGCTGTGGTAGTGACTTGTCAATCACGAGGTATTCACGCATTAAAGCATGCTCCGCTTTATCGTCCATTTTAAATGAGATCATAATTTATAGAATACACTTCATGCTGTGTTGAAGACAACTGAGACCATAAACCCATCAGGAAAATGTTTACTAGAGTAGTAAAAGAAGTGAGAAGTAGGGCTATTTTTCACTATTGACTTCAATTCAATCAGTCTCCTTTGCTGGCCATTAGAAGAAATGCATGCTTAAGTC
The DNA here is from genome assembly GCF_026936395.1 of Plectropomus leopardus. Classification (NCBI taxonomy): domain Eukaryota; kingdom Metazoa; phylum Chordata; class Actinopteri; order Perciformes; family Serranidae; genus Plectropomus; species Plectropomus leopardus. The sequence goes on along the minus strand of NC_142176.1, from coordinate 17,702,904 downwards.
TGAAGGCTACGTCCTTCTTTTATACAGTCTATGGTTCAGAGTAAAGAGAAAAACAACTAATATGAAATATTGTTGACCAAACAAACAAAGACAACAAACACAATCTCAGACTAAATGACTAGCATTAGCTAAATAGTGTGAGGTGAGGTTAGCATTAACAGAAATTTCCCTATTACTCTCATAAAATGCATGACTACAGGACGAAATGAAACCTTTGATATGTCACCTGGGGTGGTGCCTTACGTCTTGCATCACACAGAGATGTTTGGTGCCTAATAAGCATTCTCTTGAGCTTGCATTAAGTCTTCTTGGACACCTCACTCCCAAATGTAACTTCAAAGAGAGGTGATTTTTTAATATTTTTTTTGTGATCATCAATTTACAAAGATACACTTTGCCCCTTGTACTGCTGAGATGATGAGGATGAGGGGGTCTCTGTATTCTAATATCAGTGTAGTATCTTGCATCAACAGACCAATCCAAATGGCTTACAAGACAGACTATCAATTGCTAAGTGTGAGATCCAATAGATAAATTAAAGGAAAACATGAACAGTATTCTGTTTGCCATGTATCAATAAACTGGTTATATATTGCATGCATGAATTATTCAGTCTGGAATAAAACCAGCCTGTACTTTGCCACACAGTCCAACTTCTGCATCCTGCAAAACCATGCCCACCCAGTTGAAATACCAGGATTTAGGGTGTCCCCATGAATACAGCTCGTGATGCGGCAGTGACTTCCTGTTTATGAAAGTGATTGCTGTTAAACGAACAGTGCTACACGTTTCCTAGCAACCAATTTACAGCTAAGACATTCCTTAACTGTTAATGGTGAAACTTGATCTGGTAAATCACTAATTTGAAGCTAGCTAGTAGTTACAAAGACCTTAAGAAGGACTTTACACACAAACTTAGCAAAGGATTTTGAGTAGCTGGTACAACCCAGTCCAGGCTCCCTGCTCTCATTCCCTATTCCCTCCACTGTTTGATTAAACAGTACTTTCCCCCTATTCCCCCTTATCTGGGCTGTCGCTGCATGAAGGAGCTATCTGCTGTGTGACTGGCAGACTACTGCCTGCTGCCTCCGATAGCATTCCACTTTGGTTAGGTAAATAGGAACTTAACTGAACTGAGACAATTTAAACAGTCTAAATGTAAGGAGATTAAAACTGGCCAAACAGTGGCTGAGCACAGGGATGCATCGCTGCTAGTTATGCCGCAAGAATGAGAAACACACATGCAGGTTTGTGCGTGGCAAACACACAAATTTCACAAAGTCAAACAGAAAGACACAAGCATGGGAGACGCCTGGCAAAAAGACGTGCAGAGCGAGAGGACACATAGAAGCCGCCTTTAGTTGTTTTCGATGCCTTGGTGCCCTTTGACCTACAAAATCACTGTCTATGCTTGCAAAATCACCACACACACACACACACACACACACACACACAAACACAGTATGAGGCAAAGCATGATGGACCTGGGGACAAGTTTCCGCCTGGACGCCCTCATACGCGAGCCAGTCCTGCCCTGCTCTGCCCACAGGCCTTTCCAGACTGGCCAGTCGAGTGAGCGACCTACCCTGACTCTAACGCTGTGTGGCAGGGGGACCTAGAGACAGATGTTCCGTGCCAGTGGCATGATGCAGAAGAGGAGATGGTACCCCATGTGCACACAGTGTATGTGTCTATGAAGACAGACGGAGAGAGAGAGAGACAGAGAGAAAGTGAATGGTTGAATGGCAATGTTGGGAGGAAGAAGGAGGAGCAGCAGTGGGTGGCTGGGGGGTGGTGGTGGTGGGGGTGTAAAAGAAGAAATAAATCAAGTCAAAGCAATTTGTGGCAATGGCTGCTGCAGTGTCATTAGGAATCTCGTCACGCAGCAGCTCCTCTGAGCAGTCAGCAGACGCAGGTTGACGGCAGGCCAAAGAGGAATTTTAATTTTTCCCCCTGTCTTACAGCTCCCACCTCACATACATCTCACCACCGGCCCGCACTGCCAACAACAGCCTTCAAACTCATCATCAACTCGACTGGCCCTCCTGGATTTAAGCCTCTTTCAATATCACAACATTATGGTTCTGTTTCCTTGTACTTCTAATGAAGTTTTACTCAAACCAATCAAATTGCTGTGCATCGTTTGTATCAGTAATTGTTAAAATATATAGAATAACACTGATAGCGTCATTAATTCTAATAATAATTAAAGAAAATTCTTTAACTCTTTGAAACTTGAGCATATTGGCTGGATTTCATTAAGAAAAATGAGAAGAGGGCACCAAGCAACAAAAATGGCCCAAACATGAGCTGAAAGCTGAAGTTAATTACCTGAAAATAAGAAAAAAGAAAAGTAAAACAAACATACAAAAATAAGAAAATGACACCAATAAAGTGCTAAAAAAAACTCAACATTTTTTCTGTGACATAATTTTAAAATTTTAAATGATAATTAAGAGAATTATAAATATAGTTTTATGGACATTTTTATATGTAATAACCCCATCCAGCTAATATTCAGATAATTTCCTGGTTTCAATTTGCAGGACTTTCTTCCCCAGCTGCTCATTATGTTTTTCCCAGTGTTTTTGAAAGAACTCAATGCAGTTTTCTCAGTTTTCAGAGGTTTAAGTGATAGTGGAAGCGGTCTGAATACAGCACAAAAAACTGATGTCCATTCTGGTGCTAAAGGGTTTAACTATTTTATTTGTTGGAATAAAAACACATCTTTCTTCACCTAATTTAATAAAGTTTTAAGGCTAAAAGACTGATTTTCTATTTTATTTATGCCACTTCATACTTCTACTCCACTACATTCCAGAGGTAATGTTGTGCTTTACTTCACTACATTTATCTATCAAGCTTTAGTTACTTTACAAATCAAGACTTTTGCATACAAAGTTTAAAAAATATGCTTTAAAAAAATAATTAATATGTCAATTAATCAATTAAATAAAAAAAATATTGGCAACTATTTTTGATAAAAAAAATGTTTAAGTAATTTTATAATTTTATAAATCATTTTAAATGTTTTTTGGGGGTTGTGGTTTTTCTTTTGGGGGCTTTTTGGCATTGGGCACTTTTAATACTTTAAGGACATTTTTCTGATTATACTTTCTTATTTTTACTTAAGTAAGATCTTCAACATTTTTTATTGTAATAAAGTATATTTACAGTGTGGTATTAGGATTCTACTTAAGTAAGGATCTGAATACTTCCTTCACTGCTGGAGACAGGTTTGAGAGATGGCTGAGAGCTAATGTTAACTGGGGATGAAGCAATAATATTGACAGTTTTTATATTCTCACTATGTCTCAGTCTGCGTAATTTACACGGGTTGCAAAATCATTTCCAACATTTCCCTTCTGTTACCTCTTTTTAGTGTGTTTCCCATTTCCTATTATGGTTTCTGACACGGAAAACGTGACGCTGCACTATGATGTGAAGTGTCAGAGATAACATTACGAAAATATCAGTGTCTCCAAGATATGGTGGAGAAAGAAATGAAGACATTTTCAAAAAAAAGTTAAAGCTGTTACAGTAAGTGACAGAACTGTTGTTACAACCACAAATAGAGGAATGGAATAAAGCGTCATTTTAACCAAAATCCTAAAATAAGTGACTTGACTGAGGTGAAATAATTCAATCAATGACATTACAGATGGCATTTCATGATGCATTTGACCTTTTTTTTTTTTTTTAGAAAAAAATATGTTTTATATCTGAAAGAGATTTCTCATAGAAGCAGAGGACTACGCAGAGAGATGGAGGTACAATATATGATTGTGTGTCAAACACAGAACCAACAGATCCATTTCAGTGTTGTGAGAGGATCAGCAGCACAAACTGAGAATGTGGTAATAACGCTGCCCGAGCGGAGCTGGGCAGAGTAATGCTGCACATTTCTCCTCTCGGCTGCCACTTTAATGAGCAGACAAAATGGCCACCGTTGAATAATTAATATGCGGGTCCATTAACAAGGCATTAGAATGCATTCTATCTCTTATTGATTTTTTCCTGCCGTTTTTTTTTTTTTTTTTTTTAAGTTGAAAACTTTTACTCCATCCGTAGACCACTCTGCGTCCAGTGCTGGTGAGAGTGAAATATGGCTGCTGCTGTTTAAATGTCAGCTTTGTAATTACACATGGAGTGACGAGCTGGGCAATCCCACGGCCCGAAGGCCTCTGATTTATGTTCAGGTGCTGATGGCAACAGCACAGACACATACTGACACATTCACACATAAAACATGTTCTTTATCCTCACAGACGCACCACCTGAACTCAGATTACACCTCTTTCTATTCACTGTATAGAGTTTATCCGTTACATTAATGCTTTCATGTATTAACAGTAAACACAGTGAGTACAGTTGATGTAACACTTTTTATATTATATTTTAATTTACATACTTTGCTGAATGTATCTTACTTTAATTGTTATTCTTTTAGGCGCTTGTGTTTGCTCTTCTCCTCTCTTTAGGAAACATGAGCGTGACTCTTGGAACTAGAGATGGCCATTTAGAAAAAATAATTTTCAGACATTTTATAGCCTGAACAATTAATCAATAAATCTAAAACTAATAATGTGAGGATCAAAGTGATGACTGCAGTCCTACACACCTTTACCTCTGCTGCTGCACTGATACATAAACTGATGAGAGTGTCACTGCTCTTCTTACTGTCTGTTATATGAAGTGTACCCCCCCGGCCCCCCTTTCCTCCTCACTGTGCTTTTTGCTTAGCAGTCTAACACACTCTAGTGGCATGTGGGACACCCCGGTTCAATACACCCTCCCTCACGCTCTCCGCCCATCAGTCAGATTCTAGGCACAGATACCTACTGGGAAAACCAATCTATATCTGGACGAATGGAGGAGGAGAGGCGAGGCCAGATCAATGTACAGATATTGATACACGCAGCCATGCGAGGAGACTACACTCCTTCTGAACTCATTCTCTCTCTCACTGAAAAGATTAGGAATTGAGATGAACTGCTGAGTAAGGTGTGTGTGTGTGTGTGTGTGTGTGTGTGTGTGTGTGTGTGTGTGTAGATGACAAAAGAGAAACTGTAACACTGGCAGATACTACAGATAGAGCAGGGAGAAAGAGGAGAGATGAAGGAGGGAGTGGAGATACGTAGTAGAGACACAGATTACCACCACAGAGCTCAGTAATGGTGTGAGGGGAGCACGTCAATAATAAATACCTCCCATTACACCACGGTGGACCGCTGGAGCGAGCTGTACAGCACGACACCTGCTGACTCCCTGATCTCCCTCAAATTACACTGATGCTCTCACACTGAGCTTCTGTGGACTACAACATACAGTGACTGCATCAAATACAGAGATATACAGCAGAGCTACGCACTATATTGTGCACACGGCTGCAGCCGTGAATTCATTTTCCAGCACAGCAAAGAGGTTGAGCGTCAGGGTTTGATCCCCTCTGACAACTCCCTGTTGGGCTCTGGGTTGTTTTTTTTTTTTTTTTAAGGCCCGCTCCCCTCCCTCTCTTCAAAGAGACGAGGTTTGACATCCAGGTGTTTTATAGTATTTGTGGCTCTGATCATCCATCAAGCCAATCGATCACTCTCCCAGCAGCTTTTATTAATGATCTTGTCAGCCAGCCCGCTCTCGGGTGCAGCCGCTTGTCCAGGATGATAGATCATTAGCTAGTCTGCCTGCTATTTATTCTCTCATGACCTTGTCTCTCTCCATTGTTGAGTGGGCCGAGTTATGAGAGCTAGAACATGATAATTCACTATTGATTCTGTTTTTTTTCCCCCAAAAAGTTTTTTTTTAGCTGTGTTCAAGTGGAAAGATGCAGATGGTGGTGTAAGAAGTGGTAAGGCATTTAGTTTTGTAAAAACAGCAGTGTCAACATAAGAAACCCCATTTTAAGTTCTGCATTCATAATTTTACTTAAGCTAAAAGTCATTATGCAGTATCGCCCTTTTAGTGCTACATTAAAATGATAGCTGGGATTTTTCTAAGTGTGGTTGTATGAGGTACTCAGCCATAGTCTGTGTATTACCTTTGTTAAAAGGTGGTTGGCATGCCCCCAAATTGGAGAAGCAGGCAGAAGTACCATTATGGACACTAAGCAATGAAAAATGTAAAAGAAAAAGCCCTGCTTTAAAAAAAATCAATTTTGTTTGAGAGTATATTATATTTATAATATTTTCACTGATTTACAAAGCTGTCAAACAGCGTTTTTTGACAGGGCGCTAAACTGATAATAAAACATCTATGCTCTCTTCGAAGCCACACTCTATTGACAAAGAAAGTAATTTTACCTCACCGAACAGAGGAGCTGCTGGTCTGCTGCCTTGATCAGTTCCTTTATTTGCATTATTGTATTTTAGAGGGTTAGTTTGGATTTACTAAACTCACACAATAACACAAACAAAATAAAACAGCTGCTCCTGTCCTCAACAAGGTAAAATTACAGTTTTTGTCAAAGGAGTCTGGTGGCTTTGAAGATAGTGATACAACAGCTTTGATTCCCTGTCGGGAAGGGCTGTCAAATGGCAAGGTAAAACGCTGAAAAAATTCTAAATATAGCAGAGACTGAAACTGATATTGATTTTTTTAGGTCAGTAAAATACATTGCTGCCCCCATACAGTAGATTGCTTAGCTTCTGTGGCTGAACTCCTGCCTGTTTCTCCAAACTGGCTCGCCAACAGCCTTCTACTGTCTGTAATACACTGACTATGGATAAGTACATCATAAAACCCAATTTCAAAAACTCTGAACTATCCCTCTAACTAAAATACCTTGGGATCATTATTTCGTAAGTAGTATTTTGATATAGCCAGTCGATGTATTTCTAACCACTTCACACACTGATGGGTACGTTAATCTATGACAGTGCACCAGAGGTACTAGGCAGATCATATATTTTTTGGGGTTAAATCTTAATCTCAGAAGTAACTGCCAGATTAATGTGGTGTAGTGAAATTGAAATCATCTCCTCTCAAAAAGTGTAGGAGTATAATGTAGCATAAAATGGAAATTCTCAAGTGAAATAGTATTTCAACGAGTCCTCACATAAAACTAGACAGCCACAAACATTTTTTTAAATTTGTGCTATATGATTAGGAAAAAAACAGACAAAGGACTGTGGCCTTTCCTGCGCCGTACCAAACCAATAAACGCTGGTGGGGGAAGTACTTTGTCCCTTTGTCATAATGGCGGCTGGCTGGTAATAAACGTTCTTGTATTACAGTGAAATGATAAGCTAAAATATGTTCTTCAGAGCATTTGACGCGAGATATAGGGAGTGCAGAAACAGAGTCTTGGTTTATATTTCATCAGCGATGCTTTGTTTTAGTGTATGATCTCAGTTTTTTTTGGCCTCTGTTTTAACTGTGTAGGAAGCAGGAGGTTCACAAATTCCGACTATTACAGCTAAACAGGGCATTAAATATGTTCCTGAAGACATTTTAGGATATAAATAGGTAGTGCATAATACTGATGAAGATTCATTCAGCACTGCCTGGGTCTACCCTTTGATCAGATTTCGGTCAGTTGATCTGTCTATTGATCTGCTTCTATACTCTTTTTGTCGATGGGGGCAGAATGGGTAGCAGGCAATACAAAAATGCGGAAGTACAACCTGTAGTTTGAGCAACAGTCTGAGAGACAGTGAAACTCTGCCAGTTGACGTCAAAGGCAACAATGGTTAGATGGAGGGAAGTTTAAAATTTACACATATTACCCACAATGTTTTGATAAAAAGCTGGTGGAAAATCAGCAAAGTATCTCTATAAGTACAGTAACTGAGTGAAGCCGTTTTTAGTTAATAACCATCAAAAGACGCAGAAGTGGTGCAGCAGAGTTAACAGGATAGCTTAATTCACCGTCTTTAAAAAAAAAACCAAACAACATTTTTTGGAACATCACAGAAAATGAAACAGACATAATTAACAGATAGCAGTGAGGGACAGACGGGAACAGAAAGGGAAAAAAGACAGTGATAGACAGAGAAAAAGGGAAAAAGGTCAACAGAGAAAAAGGCAAAGAGAAAACTGAGAGAGAGTCAGCGGGAGTTTCACAGGAACGAAGCCCGAGGCTGAGCCAGTGAGGTGTAAGCAGCTTTAGAATAAACATGAGCTCCATGTAAACAACAACCTGCCACTACAAGCATCACTTACGCACCCACACGGACCTGGTGGGGTTCTGGATTCACTGATGTGTGTTTGTATGTGTGTGTAGTGTATACTCAGGGTGTCCCTGGGGCTGAAGAGCCCTGCCTGTCATCCTCCCATCACTCCTGTCTCTACCCACTTACATCCATAAAGCCTGTCATGTTGATCAAGAAGCTACAGGCCCGCAGCCCTTTGTGATTGTCAAAAGTGTGCACACGTGAATGTTTGACTGTATAATTGTAGCCTGATTTTCTGTTAGCAACTGCAATGTACAACAGAGCGGCAGTGTAGAAGTGCTCAGAGGCCACTGTGCTTCTTTGGCTCATTACTTCAGTCTGACCTGTTTGTTATGCAGCCCGTGTTCAAAGAGAAGGGGGAACAACTTCTTTCTCCTCCAGAATCATTCATGATGGACGGCTTTCATGTTCACAGCAGAATGACGGGCACACTGAGACCTCTGTGGAGTCAGAATGACAGAGGATGAGCTTCAAAGTAACGTACTGTATGCACAGGTCCAAATGCAAATCCTCAGAGTACAGAGAGCACATCACTACAGTGTTGACCTCTCTGCCTCGGCTGCATTATGAAGTTTAAATATTACATGTTAGTACATTTCTGAAATGTTGTGTGAATATAGTAACCCAAAACTCCTGTAGCAGTCTGAATTTTGAAGCTTGAGAAGATGCTGGTATCATATGAAACTATGAGACCTGAGGAATCCACTGGTAACAACATTTTTGAAACGGACATCACTGTAAAATGATCCAGTGTGACCTCTAGGATAATTAGAGCCACATGAAACTTTAAAACCACAAACTAGAGACCTCCGTTATTCAGAGGATGTATGGTTTCATGTGTATGTTCACAATATGGGTGTTTCTCAGCAGTTTCCAGCACAGATGTGCTCACGATCCAATCCCTAAAAAAATACAGTTATATCAGAAATTCTATAATGTCAGAAGTTTTTGATACCATATCACAGCATGGATTTCTCTATGGTGTTCCTCGTTGTCTTGGTGTCTTAATGTGGTACATTTGGGGGATTTTTGAGCATTTTATAGTTTTAAACAGAACGTTTATCACAGATTTACGTCTATAACAATTGAGACACAGTGATGAGCTGCAGCCCGAATAAATTTTCAGGTTTCATCTTTCAGATGATGTAAACCACTTCTATGTGGCATTTACTTTGGACCTGCTATTTCCACCTAAAGATCCCCCGTCCTCCCTAAAAAAGACAAAAATGGGTCACTGTGGATCCCAGAGGATTTTAAGCATTGTCTATTGTTTTTTTTAGGGCTGGACTTAAAATGAAGAGAATCTACATTTGCTGTCTATGCCGCTAAACTTTGAAATAGTTCATTACTTATTATAAAATAGTCAAACATTTGACATTTACTGAGAGGCAGACGAGAAGATTAAGACCTCTCTTGTGTCAGAAGAGTTGTGTCAATCTTCTCTAATTCCTGTTAAGAAAGTGAATATTCCCTTAAATGTAAAACTCTCTGGGTGTGCTCAGAAGAGTTATTGGCGATGACACCGTGTACTGACAGACACATCCTTGAGTACACTTCTGCAATCTGTAACTTTTGCTCAGAAAATATCTACATAGATGAATAGTTCATACCTGTCCTTGTGTCCATTGTTCCACTGTTGTTTATAACGATTTAACTGACTGCCGGTTGGTCTCTGTCAGCCCTGAGACAAAGTTGCAAACTGTCAAGCATTTTCTTTCTGCCTTCGACAGGGTGTACGCTGGGATACGATTCTGAAAAGCGGGTAGAGAAAATGAATCAGTGATTGAATGAGCTGGAATTCAATCAGTATGCTCAATGTAATAAAAAATCTTACTTTGAAATGTAATACTGTTTCAATCCTTTGTTAGCCTGTGATGCCAGCTGGCTCCTCTTATAACCTAATGTGTCCTTCGTCTGAACAGGGAGCTACACAAGCCTCGGAAAGTAAATAAATATTATCTTGCGGGCAGGCTTACAGCAAAAGTGAAACTGTGACAAAGCAAAGACACCAATACAACGCACAATACAAGCTCTCCCGTCATCTCGTTTCACATCACCTGCTTCTTTCAAACCTTTGCCACTGTACCCAATTTCTCCATGTGTCTTAAACACATAAACAACCTCACAGGTGTCCCCCCATAACCCACCCTCCAGGACCCTGGGGCCCAATAAGCAGACATCTGCAGACAACCTTTTCCACCATGCTCCAGCAAACACAGCCAGGGAGTGTTTGAATGTGTGTGTGAGTGAGAGAGGGAGGTGGATGTAGTTCAAGGGCACAAGTACTCCATCAAGCTCGAGTCCAGGGAATAACCACCAGCCCCCCCCCCTCTCTGTGCACCAGAGAGGCGCTGGAACCAGTCCTGAGTGCCCCTCTAAACACACACCTACAGTAGAGTGCATCTATCACTGCGCACTACACTCTTCAGTTCTGATTTTGACCCTCTGCTGTTAGCTGCAGCCTCGGCATGGCAGCCCTTCCTGCCCGTGGCCCTGGCCGACTCCCAGCTCTGGCGTGGGTGGTTGGGTGGGGTGGCAAGGGGGGGGATTTGGGGGCACTGAAGCTGTCCTCTGGTGCTCCTGCAGCCCTGCCTGCTCATCCATCCTAGCCTGCCAGCCCACAGATCGATAGCTCTGCTCTCTTAATCAGGTCTCTGGTGACTGTGGGCGGACAAGCGTGTGTATGTGTGTGTGTGTCTGTGTGTGTGTGTGTGTGTGGACAGGAGGTTGTATCGGCTGGGGGTTGCACTTGTGTTTCTTTCCATCTTCAGTTCTCTGGCTGCTCATCATGACTGTTTATCTCAACTGTATTTTAGCACCTTTCTTCTTTATCTCCAAATACTCTGCATATCACTTGCTCAGAACCCTGCGCTGACTTTTTTTTTTTACATCATTTTTGTCATCCCCCTTTCTTCTATCAACTTTCTCGAGCCAGCTCTTGTTAAGGCTCCAATCTCTCTGACAGTCCTGCTTTATATTTTTTCTCCTCTCGGCGCCTTTTCTTTCATCTCTTCACGCGCTCTCTGCCTATCCTGGCAGCACGCCAGGGCTCATTCAAAAGGAGTCTTCACAGTCAAGTTGGTCCCGGTGCCACTGCAATCTGTTTTGACTTGTGATGAAGACAGAAGAGGTGAAGTATTGGAGAAATGGAGATGAGAAAGGATGAGAGGTGAGAAGAGCGAGCGGAGCGAGAGGGTTAGTCAGATGGAGTGCGGGGCATCCAGCTGTGGTGTTGTGCCTTGCTGGAGAATCCGCCTTGAGGCTCTCATCGCACCTGTGTAACCACAGCTGCACAGACACACACATGCACAGAGGAAACAAGTGTGACAACACGGTGGTTTATGAAAAAGTAGGAAACATAAATAACTCCAAACACTTTTTCGTTATAAAACTTTTTAATTTTCAGATAAATATTATCTGTTATTTTAGGTGCAGCAGTGTGCGCACAATGCTGAGGACTTCATATTAGCTGTGTTTTTGCTCACTAATCACATTTCAAAGTTCATCATGTCTCCTGTTCTACCACCATAATTGTCTTTTAGTGCAGCTGTAATTAACTATGATTCCAGATACCACACCACTCTACAATCAAAAGTCATTCTATATTCTCTGATCACATTTTCACACCCCCTTCTTATCCGAATATTTCAGTAAGAGTACTCAAAGCACTCCTTACCAATAGTTACTGCTGTGTTGAAGTAGTTTTATTGGACCAGTTGAACATCCAGTTCATGGTATGCGCAATTATTCATCAAATTAGACTAAACTAGCTGTTCTCATCTCATTAAGGCACATTGAACAGTGGATCCCATCATTGTGGCGGCTGTGGCTCAGAGGTAGAGCGGGTTGTCCTCTAATTGGAAGGTAAACGGTTCGACCCCCGCTACTCCGGGCAACATGTTGAAGTACCCTTGGGCAAGATACTGAACCCCGAATTGCTCCTGATGCTGCTTCATCGGAGTGTGAGTGCGTGTGAATGATTACTGAGTAGCAGGTGGCACCTTGTATGGCAGCTTCGGCCACCAGTGTGTGAATGTGTGTGTAAATGTGTGTTTGAATGGGTGAATGTGACAATGTAGTTTGAAAGCGCTTTGAACGGTCAATAAGACTAGAAAAGCACATACAAGTACAGTCCATTTACCATTCCTCTGGGTGCAGACATTTCATAAACAGGAATACTGACTTTGAGCCACTATACTGCATGTTGAGTCCCAGCTCTATAGTCCATACTAATTGTATAAAGTATGTACGATATCTTCATCTTTACAGAGTGCACCAGGAATGAGTCCTAAAACCTGGAAATAAGTTCGCATTTCAGCACTCCCAGTGTGCCTGATGTCAATAGGTTTTTTGAATGGGTTTTGTGGTCAACACAGACTCAAGAGACTTTCATGTTTTGTTCTGCAAAATAAAATACATCAGTCAGTACCTCACTGATGAATTTTGAAGCCTTTACATGTCTTACAGAAGATGGTTGCTAACAAGTGGCTCAATGAGACTACAGATTGTCATCACTCTGAATATGGCTTTACAGACTCGTTTTGGTGGCGATGTTAAAGTTATGCGAATGTGGTATAGTTTGTTTATAGCCTAACATTACCTTTTTACTTCTGGCAATTGCATTTATGCTTCAAAAATCCCAAAAGTGTTCATTTGTGAAGATTATCTTGCGGAACAAAACATGCAAGCAGGCTATCATAAACCTTTGCTTGCAACAGAGCTTATTTTGTGCAATAATCCAAAATCCAGTGGAAAAATCCCATTGTCTTTCTGTCAAGGGAAGTAGGACAACTAACTTCTCCTGTTGGCCTACAAAAAAGCATCATCCCTGCAGCACTCTATAGTACCACTGCCAGTCAAATGAACTTCACAATGAGAAAGTAAACCGTTTTCCAAGACTTTACACTTATGTTTTTGTTTTCCAAGAGCAGCCTCACTATAATCTGCATATGGTGTGCACACTGTCCATTGAGAGCACGCTAAAAATGTTTTTAGTCTGCATACTGACTGTTGTGCATACTTACTTTCTCATGTTTCCAGTGCGAACATTCTACATACTCTAAACCCACATTCAGTAATACTGTATGTTATTGTGTTATGGAAGTGGGACACTGCTACAATTGCAAACCCTACAAAAGTGGGTCAAGGTAGATTGAATACCAATTAATAGTACCTGACGGTGTCTTAGATATTATTTGCCTATCACATCCATGCTGGTTAGGCTAAATTTTAACCACTACTTTTGATGCCACATAAGATAATTTTGAGTTCATGTAATATACTCAGTTGGGCACACTTTCTGTGTCCTCTCTATGGAGTGCTGTTTCATATTGTTTCAATAAGTTACATATTAAAGTGATGATTTCCAGATGTCTCTTACACAGTAACTGATAAACAACGCTTGGCATAATTGGCATTCAGTGTAATAGAATTACCTTTGGGAGCCGTGTTTGTAGTTGTGATTAAGTTACCTCAGAGGTTATGTCATTTTCTGTGAGGTGTTTTTCCATTACTTAGTATTTCCTCTTGTATGATCTAAGGATCAGATGGGGACAGTCAGGACATCTGCAGCTCTTTGCCCAGGAACCTGTATGTTGTCATACATATCCAAGCGGTCCAGTCATGGGAAGAAGTGTCGCAGCAGGTCCTTCTTGTTGACCTTGCCCATCTGATTCCTTGGCATCTCCTCCACCAGCACCAGGCCTGTGGGGATGGAGTAAGGCGCCATGTGCTCCCTGCAATAAACACTGATGTTAATGCACTGAAGACTGTTTACTGCAGGAAGGAAGATAAACACAGAGAGGCATGCACAACAACACACACACACAGCGCTCATCAGTGTGCACACATGGATGGGAAAATGCACACATATGCAACAGAGGGAAAAAAACAAACAAAAAACAGAAAACAACTGCAAAACAAAGGCTAGCCCTGTGGCAGAGTAGTCGAGATAAGAAAAGAAATGTCCTTCATACACTCTGCAGCTCTTCTCCCTAATATACACAATTCGCCTTCCAGACACAGACAATTCCCTTCGTACAAAACAATATAATCACTGTGAGATGAAATAAAAAAAAAAAACAAATAATAAAAGCAAAAACAGAAGGCTGGGATAATTAAAAGCGTTTTATTTTTTCAGTTTTGAGTGCATGGTTGTTACGTCAAGTCTTGAAGCCGGGAGCTTTTCTATTATCTTCTAACCTAGTTTGTTTGTTTGTGCCTGAGTGTGTGTGTGTGTGTGTGTGTGTGTGTGTGTTTGTGTGTGCTCTTTTGTGCATGCTTGTGGTGCGGAGCATAATGACTCATACTGCTGCCATCAAACACTCCTTTCAGCAGATGTCTCCGTCTCTCTGACTCAGTGAGTAAAGTGTGAGTGAGTGTATATGTGCATACATACACAGCTCTGTAATGGGGCTCGCTCGTGTCACCAATTTCTCCGGGGTAGTGTGTTTGTGCGTGCGTGTGTGTTCAAGGCAGTGTGGGATGCACGGGGTGTGATCGAGATTCAGACTGACAGCTGAAGCCAGGGCACTGAAGAGTGAGCATCCATCTACTTGTTTATGTCTCATCTTATCTCCCTCTCTCTCTCCCCTACACCCCGACCTCAGCAGTGGGCTGTGTGCTGGCACTGCCTGTCCGCTGGCAGCACCCCTGGCTGCAAACACTGTGTGTGTGTGTAAGAGTGTGTTTGTGTGTGTGTGTGTTAACCTGGGTCACAAGCAGCAGTAGTAATCCACCATGCTGGACCAGCAGGCCACAGCAGTAGGATCTAAAACCCCCACACCATATGGAGACCACAGCCATGACACACACATGCACCTACAAAATGCACTCGTACAGAACTCAGAGATGTGGCAGTAGAAAGATCGTGTAAGAGACAAGAAAGATGGTATAAAAGTGAGGAAAAAAGTAGACAAATGAATTAGACAGTAGTGGGTGAGTAAAAGAGGAAGAAAATAAAAAAAGGAGTGTTTGTGCCTTCAGTCACTCCAAAGTGGAGGGCTGCATGTCACCACCAACTGTCTGCGTTAGACAAAATAAACTACTGACATTTAGAAAGGGCAGGAAAAAAAACTGTTTGCACGTAAGACAAAGCCCTCCGTAACAATCATTTGTTCGCTTCCTCCACATCTTCCTCTTTTTCATCTCCTCATTAGTCCATCTCTGGCCTCTCTTTCTCTCACATCCCTTCCTATTGATCTGAGGACTTTGGGGGCCGGTCACTGGGGACGTGTGTGCTGAACTGCAGAGTCTGCATTAGGAGCCTTCATTTGTTTACCACAAGACTGACAAAGAGTGGTGGAAATTGTCCTCTTGAATCAGCTCAGTAAGATTCAACCGAGGCAGGGTCAGCACTTCTTTCCAATAATGGGATACGGTGCTCTTTCAGTGTTTTGTTTTTCGTGAATTCTGGATGGTGGATTGGTTGTAAGTTATTCAGGTCACAGTCTTCGCTGGTGGTGCAGGTTGGAGACCACCTGCTGCAGCAAAGTTTATAAAACTATGTGAAAGACTTTTACAAAGTAATTATACACTCTACTTTTACCAGGTACATGAACTTGCATTGCTTCAAAAGTTGAGCCAGTTTGAATTTTTTTTGCTGGGCGATCCTTTGTCTGTTTGCAGGAAGTTAATGGACGGTATTTTTTATGCAGTGCTGTTAACTATCTGAACCCCAGGCTTTATAAAGAGAATGGATGTAGCCACCTTGATATCAACCAAAGCTTTGTGGACTCTCATTTTTAAGCCTGAAAATTTAGCATTTTGACCATCGCCATGGTGATAAAGAACATGAAAAGCCTAAAGAGGAGCATTCAGCTTAAAACATAAGTTGAGGATGTGCTAATAAATTGCTACAGTGTGCATACCTTTTTTATGTTGATTATTGCTATCATTTTTCTGGATTAAACAATTTTTGGACGTGCACAACTACTATGCTTTTCACAACAAGGCCATAAAGGTCAGTTGATAATCTTTTATCAAACTGTAGCATGTATTTTGCATTATTCTGAAACCATGTATTAACAGAACATTGAAATTTCATTAGATAGCGAGATAACCAACGGGCAGATTATTGAGCTGAAAGTCACAGTACCTTGCCCAGTTCTTCAGGTCTGTAAGGGTCATACTCTGGCTATTCTTCAGCTGCACCACTGCAGTGACTTTCTGACCCCAAGTGGCATCTGGGGCCCCAATCACAGCCACATCTGCAACATTAAAAATCACACAAAATCAGATGTACTGTTATGAAGTTTCAACTGCTCAAATTCTGTCATCTTGCAGTGAAGTCCTTAAGTATTTAGATCTTTGCACACCAAGTCCGAATTTTCTGTTGAACTAATACTGATATAAACAACCTCAAAATTCACATGAACTTTAATTCGATATAATACCACCCCAAAACAATGAAAAATTCATCACAGTCCATCACTCTCACCTATAATGTCTGGATGAGCCAGTAGCTGACGCTCCACCTCCAGTGCACTGATCTTGTAGCCACCACTTTTGATGATGTCGACACTGGTGCGGCCCCTGATCCAATAGACACCATCTTTATAAACTGCTGTGTCTCCTAAAAGGTGTGTCCATACAAGGAGAAAGACAGTACAAATTATTTAGAATAATATCTTTTTTTATGAGTAGGTTCAAAATCAGATAGATTGATTTAAAAAAAATATGCAAATTGATTGGTGTTTATTTTGTATTTTTGAACAAGATGAAAAGTCAACAGCCATGCTAGCGGCTGTGTATTTAGACACAATTTGAGTTAAATGTTAATATCTTCACAGGTGGTGCTACACAATAGCTCAGAGAATAACCAAAATAATTAGAATTCATAATTCGGATGAATCATCATTCACCATAGGTATTGGCACCACTCTTCACAGCAATCAAGCCAATAGTTTTTGGAATATTTTAGTTCAACCAAAGCCCGAAATGGACCAACTGAAAATCTGGCAAACAATACCAAAATGCAGCACAAACACTCTCTTAAATTTTCTCTTAATTTACTGTATTTTCTTTCATTACTTGAATTATAATCTGAGCTGCAAGAGAACCTAATTTGCAATAATTGTTATGAATTCTTTCTTGTAGCAACAACTTTTGAGTTTGTCAAGAAAATCTTGGTGGAATACAAGACACATGCGTGCGTGCATGCGTGCGTGCGTGAGTGCGTGTGGTGTAAGCACGCATGTGTGTTTATTACAGAAAGTAAGAAAGTCGGAGCGCAGTGGATGGATGAGTGTTTAGGATCCCCCCAAATCATCCTCCAGACACACACAGATAGGTGTCTGGGGGACAGGTGTGGGGGAGGATGAGTACAGTATGCGGGATGAGGGGCTCAGCTGGGCCTGGGGATGACGAGCAGAGGAAATGGGTCAGTATGGATGAGTGGAGAGAGACAGGGGGAGAAAAATGGACAGAGGAGGGAAGGAGTGAGAGAGAGGAACAGGAAGGTGTCATTTTGGATTATTACAGGTGGTACTTCCACAGCTGGGACTGAGAGGGGATGGATATGTGGATATGGATAATGGGGGGCTATTATGCTTTTGCTTTCATGTATATTATGTAACAATATCAGATGTTTATATTAAAAACGGACGAAGTTTTAAAAAATCAGGTAAATGTATGTAAAAGTAATTTCTTTAAGTAAAAACCTCAGTGTTCTGTCTCAGATGTTTTTTTTGTTTTTTTTTTACTTCTGAGACAAGCTGACTTCAGCTCATGACTAATTTCCATACTTGGTAATCTGCTCCAGGCGTGCTACTGCACATGTTTACAATAGGTAGCCAACACTGCCACATAAAGCTACATAATAACATGTCGGGGATGTCAGGGAAATGTATAATCTTGGCTACCAACGCTACTTTCTCCCTGAATTCAGATCATATTCCTGCTGGGACATTTCCTGTTGTGAAGATTTTAGTTTAGAAGCTTTTATGAAGCTTTTATTAGTGATTTTTCACTGTAGAGAGTGACGCTATTCTTCAACAGAGTCATTCCCTGGCTGCAATGATGGTGCAGAGACACTAAGATATGAAAGACCCCGAACATCTGACCAATCAGAGCAGACTGGGCTTTTATTTGAGGGGGCCTTAAAGAGACAGGTGCTAAAACGGAGCGTCTCAGACAGATGGTGAATGAACAGCATTGTTATAACACAGACAGTGTTTTTCGAAAATTGAAGCATGTAAATATGATCTTTTTTCAAAGATTATCTTTTGGACGTCTTTGCCTTTAATGAAAGGACAGCTGTAGATTTGTTTCTGTGTTTATTTGTAAGCATCCCCGTTAGCTGTGCTCTAAAGCTAATCTTTCTGGGGTCCAGGGATCGACAGGAAAGTTGTGAGAGAAAGGGGGAGATGATATGCACCAGCCGGGACCTGGAATCAAACAAAGGCTGCTGCAAAGTACTCAGCCTATTTGGTGCGTACACTTTACTCTAAGTAGTATGAACATTGACATTCTTCAGACTATTTTTTTGTATTTTTTTCTTAAACAATTTAAAATAAATGAAAATAAAGGGATTCATACACTGGATTTTCTACGAGAATTCAATAGCTGGCACATGGAGAAGCATTAAGACCACAGTGAGATGGGATTTAGAGAAATTATAATTCAACAGTTATTCACTACTAAAGGTAATAAAATAATGAGAAAATTAATTGAAAAGCTTTTGTTGGTTGGTCATTAAAGAAAAAGTTTCACGTTTTGTGTATTACACTTATTTACTGCGGTATCGATCTTTGTACTTCCCAAATGTTGAGACATTCCGTCATTTTTTAGGCGGGTGGGTCACACTGAGAGACTCTGGACTCATTTCTTCACCCTGGTCCCAGGTGCTGCCCTGCTGCTGGGATCATTCTCACCATGTGAAACTGTGCATGTTAGCAAACACTACAGCAGGACAAAGCCTGACCCTGAAATATGGAATCAATAACAGAAAAAGACTGGCTCTGCCTCACCAGGAATCAACACGATGAAGCATTTTAGGAGAAGAATTGTATTTTGATGGTGGTCTGTTTTGACTGCCATCTTCCGTTTGTCCTCTACTCCATCATTTAATCTCATTTGTTCTCTACTCTAACCCTGTATCCCTCTATCCATCTTATATTTTCATCCACTTTTTCAGTGTCAGCCAAACACACACAACTATTTTTTTTTGTTCCATCCTTGCCCTCCATTTTTTCCTCTGGAGCATCTCTCATCACATCTCCCGTTTCCTTCTCTCCACCTATCTTTCCTGTCTCTTCTTCCCCCTCTTGCCTCTCCGCTTCAGCATCAATAGAGGGCCCATCTGTTCCCATACATCACGCACTTCATTTCAGTTTATTAGCTGGGATAAATCATAAATATTTCATTATACATCACGGGCGGCTGTCGCCTGCACACCGACAATTTATCACCGCTGCCCTCTCTGCCGGCTTGCCACGGCGGCTATAAGCTTTCCAGTCTATTAAACAAGATTGATACAGTGTGTAAATTTAGATATTGGGAATTTCTTCACAGACCACTGCTCCGCACTGATAGGCCAGGGTAACAGGGGAGGAGGGGGGAGGATGGAGGGAGAGGAGGAAAGAGCAGAGGGAGGGAGAAGAAGAGCTTGGTTGGGTTTTAACACCACTAACGGGGTAGTTACAGTTTCCCCGATTCTCCTCCTCTATTGAATCAGGGGAAAAGGAAACAAACTGCAGAAATAATTTGGTTACAGCTTTTATCTTATGCAAACAGATATGGAGAAAAAGAGCAGTTTTTACATGCACATTGATAAGCTGTTAGTGTGTCCTGTGTGTATGCGTGAGCCAAAACTAATAAAATACCATAAAATTCGTCCATTCGGCTGCAAATGTTTAAGCGTAGGGGTAGGGAGCGGCATTAATGTGGCACTGTTGGACAAAAGGGTTGAAAAGAAACACTCAGACAACATACTTGAATTGAGTTTGAAGTGCTTATACAGGACTCTTTGACCTTGTCTGTTTGAGGAGGAGGAAATAACGAGGGAAAGAACAGCATGTTTGGAGAGAGGCACAAGTGGGAATAGCGATTGGAGAACACGGACTGATAAAAGAGGAAAGAAGGGAGGGAGAGAGATTGTTGGGAACTGTGTTACTAGGACGCACACATACACACAAGCTTGTACACATATACACAGTTCATACATATACACACACACATAGACACACACACACGCACACAAACACTACTTCAGGCATCAGAGACTCTCTGCCATTATGTGTTATGGCGTCGGAGGCAGATATGGCCGAATGGCTTTCTTAATTAAAACGATAAGAAGCCTAATTGCACTGGGCTTTCATCTCATTCTGAGGCATTAAAGAAAGTGAAGGCACACAGTGTGGAAAAAAAAGAAATAAAAACAGATCAAGACTTTAACTGGAGGATGGAGGGCAGGGAAACTTCCATCATGTCTTTCAGAAAACAAGAAAATGACATTAGCTGGCGCTGCAGAAAACTTCATCCTGTTGTAATTTAAATTTCAGAAAATTAACTCTAAATTATTTCAAGCCGTTAATTATCATTTTCTTAACAGGAAAAAAAACATTGTGCAGAGAAGTGTGTTATCAACAGTTTTTTTTTTATAAAGTCCAGCTACAGCATTTTTTCAGAGTGACACAAAATTGCCTTGAGAAGAATTTCTGTTAGTGTGACATTTTAACATTTTAGCAGAACTCTAGTGATTGGCCTTCATTCCTGCAGACTCAAAAAAATTGACATTTCTGACAGTTTTAATGGTAAACCAAGCATATTATGTTGAAGAAACCAAAAAAAAAGAAAGAGGAGGCAAACAGTGTGAACTGTCTGTGTGCAGTGACAGGGGAGCAGTAGTATAAAGGTAACTCTGAAAATACATTAGAAAAAATGTGGCATCTAAACTTCATGTAAAAGCGATATATTTTACTTTATAGGGAATATGTTACTAAAATTCAAATAGCAAAAAAAGACAAAATATATACTAATTGCCAAAATAAAGGGTTCAGTGTGTAAGATTTAGGGAGATTTAGGGGATTTAGTGGTATCTAGCAGTGAAGACTGCAACCAACTGAAACTTCTCTCTGCTGGAATTCCTTCAGTTTTTTTTTGTTTAGGTGGCTTTTACTGGGAGCCAAATTATCTGCAGAGGTCTCCTTCTCTCCTAAACAAATAGATCAGGTTATCAAAACTGGTGAAAAATACTGAATAAAGCTGTTTTACATACACATTTGTCCGTTTCTCCGACACAGTTTGACACCGGCCACTGGCCAAGCACCTGCAAAAATGTGCTCACCTTTTTTTTTCTTCTAAACTTAAGATCCAGACTCAGGAGATTTTCACCAGGAGCTGAATTATTCTCCTATGCTCCAAAACAAATTGACCCAGTCACTGAATAAAGCAGTAACACATCAAAAGTTTTTCTGACACTGTTCTTCCCTAAAGGGCTGTTAACTACTGTGGCCGACAAAAATTTGAGGATGGCCCTATACGGAGCAAGTGTTTTTTTTGTCTGTTCTGGGCTACTGTATAAACATGGCGGTGCAACATTGCAGACTCAATTCAAGGACCTTCTCTTTAACTTAATAGAAAACAACTCATTCTAAGGTAAACATAACACAACGATTATTACTTTCAAGTGATTATGAACTCATGAAGACATACTAGTTATATTCTATTTCTGCCAATATATCCCTCCTACACACTGCACCATTAAGACATTTTTGATCATGCAAAGTCTATTTGATATTTAACTACAAGACTACATGTGATGCAGGTATGATCCCTCACGGCTGCACCAGGCTGTCGGCTCTTTACCCGTCAAACAAACTGTTTGCCTCTCTCCCTGAGTACCCACTCATCAAACTCTCAGAGCCGGCAGGGAAGCAGCATGGGGGCTCCACATGATGGTACCATTTCTGTTGCCTCGGAAAATGTGAAGTATGATTCGACAAGATTCAAAAGTAGCTATGGGGTATTTTCAGAGCTTTCCCCAAATCATTCATTGCTGTCATTGATTTGATGTGCCTTGGCGGAAATGTAATTGTCGAGGCATTGGTCCACATAACTATTCAAAAACAACACTGACACACACAAATAGTCGGGACATGCTGCTTTGCCTGGACGGAAAGTGTGTGAAAGAAAAGGGCAGAGTGTGACATATGACAAAGGCCAACATCACAAAAACACTTCAGCCTGCCTGCCCCTAGCGTCGCTGCTGGAGGTGTCTGGGACGGAGAGAGGCTACTAAAAACACACAATAACAATTTATTTATTTTTTTGTTATGCGGAGGAGACAGAAGTCATCTATTGGTTTGTCAGTAGGACCTCTCGACCTAATTTTTGCTGTAAATAGATAGAAATAGAAATAGATAGAAATAACTGTTTTGAGTCTGTGTGAGTGAATTTGATTCTAGCCTGACCTCGAGCTAAGTACCATGGACTTGTATTTTGTGTGCACACACCACTCAACCCTGAAGATTTGGCTAGCATGAAGCCTTTTGCAGAGTGCACACTTTGAGTGATATAATGAAAACATGTCAACAGTCACATTATTTTATCACTAAAGATAAACTCAGACCGCAACAGAAAGGATGAAACACTCTTTCATGCATGGGTACAGTGTGGCTTCAACATCTAATTCCAGACACCCATGCAGGTGGTGAAAAGTACAAAGTATTTATTATATAAGGGCTACTATATTATAAAAATCCACATTTACTTATCACCACACATGAATTATTTGAAATTTTAAAGGAGTATTTCACTGCAGGAGAGATGCTTTTTCATAAATCTAAGCAAATAAAAAGATGCAAATACTTTTGAAAATGGTGTTACATGACCAAAGGGCCTATATACCGAATTTTTATATTTCCATCATTTCCATAGATTTCCTTTTTGGGATGAATGTAGTACTAACTTCTTATTGCCATGTGAAACCTTCATTAGCTTTTTTTTCACAGCAATTGAAGGTTCAAAAATTCTTTATTGCCTGAAAAAATGTATTTTTCAGCCTTAAGTACACTTCTGCATTGCCATTGCTACAATGTTGACGTAAAGTCAATGTAATATCACATAAAACATTTTGAGGGTTTTATAGTCCCACCATAGCAACGATTTCCAATCCATCTCTCAAAATAAACTTTAAAAAAGTATATAGCACAGTGATTGATTTACACTTCTTAGGCTCCATTTATCAACTCGTTGTTTAAGTGCTGTAAATCCAGGTTCCACTCTAATGTTTAAGGTGATCCTCATACTGTGTAGCCAACATGCTACACTTCTCTAGCCAGCCTCTCTTTGACCTGCTACTTTATAAACTTCACTACCGACAATCATCACTCAATCCAGAAAGGCAGAAAAACTGCTTCGAGCTGACCACTTAGCTCATGTCGAGGTTGCATAAGCTGTGTCGGTGATACATGCATTTTAATTTATTTAATAAGTGCACTGAAGCTATAGTGTGGTCTTGTGTAAACCATCTCTGCAGACACATAGGCATGGTAATGCAAACTTTTAAAATCTTTTGAATAGTAGCAAAAATTACCATCATCAACCAAAGCCTGAAAGTGTTTTTCCTTTTCAGAGATACTATTTGACAGCCATGTCGTGTTTATACATGTCTCTGCACTAGCATTACTAAAGTGTTTACAGTGTGCCCGATGAGGAGCTGCTTCTCTTCGGCGAGAAGGTACAAGTGGAGTCACAGTCTTTCACCACAACCTAAACTCTCACACAGTAGGTTAAAGCTGAGTGTCCTTCATCACTGTGGAGAGGAGAGTCTGCACAATCTGCACAAAGACAAGAGAGGCCGAGATGTGAGTCGTGCCTCTTCTCAGACTGACTGTAAACACTTAGCATATATGAATATTAATGTTCCACATTAAAGCCCCAATGCCTAGATGGAAGAGTTAATGAGGATAAATAACAGACAGCCAAGCAGTGAAATCTCAGCTCTGACATTATTTATCATCCTTAACTTTTGTCACAGCTCTTTTTTTAGTAATTAATATCGTACAAGAAAGCACTTTGCACTTGGATGAGTGATCTAATTTGTTTAATATAATGCAATTAAAGGAGCTTGAATTGCTTTATATTGGCGTTGCTGATTATATTCCTTGCTGGGCTGCCTCTCCACCAGCAGATAACAAGCTGAACTTGAGGATTGATGTCTGTCTCAGATCTGTTATATTCATCAAGCAAACTACTTAACTGCCGTTTACATGCTCCCTCTCTGCACCGAGTCACACAAATCTGATAGCTAACTAAGACACATCAACTCCAGCAACCAGTCGTTGATTATAAAGCACCAACAATGAACAAACCAGATTTCAGATTAGTTTTTCTTTTTGGCACTTTTGAAATCACAGTATCTCCCGTCTCTTTCCGTTTGTGTGCCTCCACGAACCAGTGAAGTTGCACTTTACATCCATGTCTGTCCAGACTCTTTAAGTCCATGTAAAGTGATAAATAATGTGTTCTGAATTTGTCACATCACAGTAAAAAGTAAAAAACGTCAGTTCATATTTTTATCCTATAAGTCATTTGTGTGAAATTTTGTATGAGTATAAATTCCTAAGTAAACAAGTTTTTTTTTGAGGTCAAAGTGATTTTGACCTTTGACCATCAAGTCTAATCAGTTCATCACTGAGTCCAAGTGGACTTTTGCGCCAAATTTTGAAGAGATACCACTGTAAGATATTTCTGAGAATGAGGCAGATGCAAGGTCATGGTGACTTTAAACTTAGATCACCAAATTGTAATCAGCTCATCACTGTGTCCAAGAGGATGTTTTATTTTTTTTGCAAAATTTGAGAAATATCTGTCAAGGTGTTCTTGAGATATTGTATTTACAAAAATCAGACAGAGGCAAAGTCACAATGATTGTGACCTTTGACCTTCCAAATCTAATCAGTTCTTCAATGAGTCCAAGCTGACCTTTGTGTCAAATTTTGAGAAATTCCCTCAAGGTGTTCTGGATATATCACACTGATGAGAAGTGTTTAGAGTATAAAGTGTTAGCTGATCAATCAGTTTGCCAAACTCTCTTTGAGTTTAGTGGCTCACATGTAGCAGTGTTTAACTACATTTACCTGCAACCAGTGTTAAGAAAATCCAGACCACCGAGTGTTGACACCTTGGCTGTAAATGTTACAGGGACGGCTGGTTTGAACAAAGTGCTGTGAGCGCGGGGGTGTTGGTGCATCCCACAGCGAGCTCTGACATTGGAGTTAGGAGGACACAATGTGACTTGGGGTGAAATATGACATTGGAAACACAGAGAGGGACGGAGGCAGGGAAGAGAAGAGC
Source organism: Plectropomus leopardus (assembly GCF_026936395.1). Lineage (NCBI taxonomy): Eukaryota > Metazoa > Chordata > Actinopteri > Perciformes > Serranidae > Plectropomus > Plectropomus leopardus. Next base: position 17,677,435 of record NC_142176.1, on the reverse strand, counting down.
AGAGCTGGGAGCAAAACGCGATGCACAAATGACTAGTGATGGCTCTGCAGGATATGAGCCACACTTGTGTTTTGTCTGTGGAAAATTTACCCTGCAGACCTGAAGCTCACCTTTACAGCTGGGGTTACATCTCTCTCAGTCGCACACAAGCAGACACAGACAGACAAACACACACCCTTTAACAATTACGCACAAACACATTCTCATTATCTGTTTTAACAACTATGCTTTGTCAAATCAGTCTTTTTGAGACTGAAATGTTTTCTGCAGCACCGTACAGTAAATTCATAATGTAAGCTGTAATAAAAGCCTTGCGGCTGCATCTTAAAGTCCTCGGAAATCAATTTAGTTGCAACAAAATCTCAACTTGATACTAAATATTTTGCCACATTTCTTGCTAATTCTGCCTCTTACACGTTTGAGTTGGCCCACTTAAGTAGGTTCTGTGGGAATAAGCAATTAAGAGTGTAAAACTGAGGTAAAACGACAAAAATTTCACTCCCTTGTTAACTTTTCTGCCTCTGAGCTGAGAGTCTCTCCAAGTTAATCAAATAAATAATTAAACATCAGATAAGGCAGGGTTAATAGTTAGCCCCCAAACACAGCTTCCGCTAAATCGCTAATGCCTGAGCTTCCCTCTCTTCCCACAAGTCCTTATTAATTTATGTATTCATACATTTATTTATGGTTTATTTCAGAACATCCTAATTCATTCTGGGTGGAGTACCAGGCTCTCTTTGGTTGGTAGGTACCGACTAACCCCAAATCTGCAGCACTAATTTTAGTTTACTGCTCGCTCTGCCTTCAGCTTGTTGTGTTTACACGTGAACATCAACAACCAGCAACAAAAGCCCTTGCAGTCCTGTCAACATGAGCTGAACTCATATTCTCTGGACAGAAAAAGAGGGTTGAAAAAGGCAAGAGGGGATCAATGTGCTCTGAGATGTTTGTGAAGATGAGTGGAAAGAGTGTGCTCAGGAGAAGGTGACAGCTTCCCTATAGAGCTGCCAGTCATGCTACACAGCACCCGCTCGCACTAGAGAGGACACCTCTGGCCAGCTGAGAACTTATTGATCTAAACTCTCGCGCTCCTTCTCCACTCTTTACACTCCACTTTTCTCCTCTCTTCCTTTGTCTCCTCTTCCTATTGGCCTGCCAGTCTCCCCTCGAAGCTTTATTTTCTTCTCAGATGTCATTTTCCACTCTGTGTCAGCCATGCAGTGCAAATATTTTCAACTACAATAGATTTTTATTTGTAATTTTTTTGTATTTCATCTCAATGCAGTTCTCTTGGCTGGTTTAAAAAAATGAGTTTTTAAGCCATGAATAATAATATTTAGCTTTTAGCTTTGGGTAACAGGGAGGAACACAACTTTCTGCAGCATTAAAGGGGACCTATTATGCTTCTCTTATTTTATGTCATACATATAATGTTATATTTTCAGAGATTCAAATCAAATGTGACCAAAATTTCAAGTAATTATGTAATTCTTAAAGTATTCAGACTGATTTCAAGAGGAAATTTTTTTTTCTACTTTGGAAGCAACATGATGTCTGCTCACAATGTAATCCTTAAAATGGTCATCTACTGCAGGCGACCTGTGTTTACATTACCTAGTGTGCACTGCTACATGTAGCAACATGCTAACATCAGGGAAACATGTAATCTTGGTTGCTGATGTTGTTAATTTCTTCACAATTTTGATCGTATTGCTGCTGGAACATGTCATAGAGATGTTGGTTTAAAAGCTTTAACTGGTTATTTTTCACAGCAGAATGTGCTGCTGTTCTCCGTTACAGTCATTCCCTCCAATGGCTATGATACTGAAGACCCAGTCAGAGCAGACTGGGATTTTTTTCTGGTGGGGGCTTGAACAGAAAGGTGCTGAAACAAAAACAAGAGTTTTTCAGACACAGGCTGAATACAGGTCTTGTAGCACAGACAACATGAGAAAAATAAAGTGTTATTTTAACACTAAAGCATGTAAACATGCTCTAATAGAAACCCAAAACACAAGTGTGAGCCTCAAAAAAAGCATAATGGGTTCCCTTTAAGTGCATTACAATCAACCTGTTGATGTTTAAAGTGCCCTCTCAATTCATACATAAAAATGCCCATAGTTGAAATGCTAGAAATTAAAAAAAAAAAAAAGGTCAAAAATATTGCAAAGTGTTTTTATACTTGGCCGAGGTGCAAGCTTACAATCATTTGCATTTTCTCTTGTTGATTTTCAATGACTTGTTTCACCTATCTTACTGCATCTTTTTAAGTCAAATATGTAACACGTTGAGTTTGACAGCCCAAGTCCAAATAAAGTACATCTCAGTCAGATCCCTGAAAAGCAGTCCAGTGCTGAACACCATTTTTCCTCAGTGACCTGGAGGTCAAATCCTGGAGGATGTAGAAAAAGTGAGATACAGAAAGCTCTGTGGGAAGGTGACAAGAGATCAGCAAGAGTTAGCAAGTCAGAGATGGAGTGAGGATGAGACAGAGTGTTGGAGAGATGGAGTGTGAAACAGGGAGCAGGTGTGAGGGTAAAAAGAGCAAGAGAGTGAGAGGGAAGCTAGGAAGCTAAGGAGAGGGTTAAGTGCAAGGAGCCTCCATCTAACACTTCTCCCCCCAGATATCCACACCAACAGAGTTTGTGTGGAAACGGCAGGCTTCTGAGTGTCGACAAGAGTAGCTTGTGTGGGAGTTAACTGTCGACACAAGCATGTGCCTATCCATAAATCAACTGTATGCATCGCACTGTGTATGTAGAGTTGTGAAGTAGGATTAGCTTAACTGTAAATTCTTACAGGACGTCACTTCAGTGTTTCTATTAACAATGCAAATGCAAACAGTAAAAAAGTCCTTGAGGGTACAAAGTTTTTACAGGAGTTCCCGAGTGAACAGTTCCTCTCAGGGAGTCCCCAGAACTGTTTGGTCTAAAAACGCCTACTGGTGACACCTCACAGACAGCGTGTCACTCAAAGCATCCACACCCTTAAGCCTTAATAACAATGTGTGAGTTACATAAAAATTCAACCTTGCACAGAGACCCTATTTTTTTACCAGGCTGTAAGCATGTTTATTTGTGCTGTAAAGTTAAGCATTTTAACATGGGGTTTTAATGGGGATTTACTTACTTTTGGAGCCAGCCTCAAGTGGCAATTAGAGGAACTACAGATTTTGGCACTTCCTTGTTGGCTTCATTTTTCAGCCCAGGAAGTTGCCCCTTGAAATGTTTTTTCTGTTATTTTAGTATAATAGATGGCTCTAAATACTACAATAACAAGTGCTCCAGCTGCCACTAAAAATTATCTAAGCAAAAAATAATCTTAACTTTCACTTCCTGTACCTTGGATGCCCAAAAAAAGCTCCACACCTCTACATATGGGCATGTGTTTAAGCTGGCATCACAGAACAGAGGCAGGTGGGTGGGCAAGGAATGTGTGTGATAGCTTCCTATTGAGTAGTTCACGGTGTGTGTGTATCTGTGTGTGTGCGTGTTTGTGTGTGTGTATGTGGCTTGAGGGACTGGTCTGTGGGGAGCTGATTGCGCGGGCTCTCATTATGTGGCCAGTGGCTGTAATGGAGTGTGACAGCAGCGTGCTGTGCTCTGGATCTCTGTCCTTCCAGCCTGCAAAGCCAATTAAACACACTCTGCCCTGCTCTCCCACTGACTCGCTCTGCATCGCTCTCCATCACTCGCTCCTTCCTTGCTTCTTTTCACCCTCCTACCTCACCACCACCAGCAGCTTCCCATCTCTACCTTATGCATCCCCACTCTCTCTGGATCCTTACATGCCATCCTTTACAGCTGATTCTCTCTTTTGCTTCCAGCTCTTATTTCTTGTTGTCTACATGACAATCAAAAGCACCAATTGCTTCTGCCCTCCATCCTGCATCCCCCAGCCTCCCTTCACTCTCCCCCAAGCCAACCTAACACCTTTCTCCTGGTGGCTTTGTAGTAAAGCAGAGCTGCTTTTTTGGGGGGGTGGGGGGGCTGAAACTGAATTTCTGGGCTGCAGGGAGAGAGAGCCTCTGATGACAGCTTCCCCGTGTGCTGCCACACACGCTAAAGAGAGAGAGGGAGAGGAAGAGCGAGAGAGCAATACTTGGTTTCTCAAGACCCAGAGCAGTCACAACCACTTAGGAGGAAAAATGCCCTGCAGCACCAAAAACACACATAGTCCATTTATCACTCCCTCATAGCCCCCCAAAATGTGCACACACAAATTTAGTACACACATATTCAATTTCGATGTGTGTGCGAGTGTGCTTTCTGGACTAGACCTCTGGTTTTTAAGTGTTTCAAATCAAGCCCTGAAAGTGCAGTCTGCTGAAGAGACGAAGAAATCTTTTGACATCTTTCGTCCTCCTGTGAATCTCTTTGACAGTACAACTCATGTAGATGCAATTAGAGGCAGAATTTACTCCCTCCACAGAAACGCACGTGTGTGCATGTACACTGCTGCAGTGTAAGTGAAGTGGGAATATAAGAAGACAGGAAGGTTTTGGTACCTGTTCTGAACCAGCCATCATCAGTGAAAGACTCTCTGGTCTCTTGAGGTTTGTTCCAATACTCCTTGAAGACAGACGCACCTCGAACTAGGAGCTCCCCTTCTTTCCCCTCCAGACCTGAACGTACCTGAAATACATTCACAGAGAGACAGGACAAGACAGAGATAGCACACCGTTTAAAAGAGTTGAGTGCAGTTTAAAGTAGCCAGAATAACACTTACAGTAAATGACTATCCACTTAATGCTGAGTGATGTACTCGCCAAGAAAAGCAGGACAACACATGCTAAACTGGATCTAACTTGCATGCAGAGTTATGAGGGCAAAATACTGTATTTCCCTTCATAATATATACTGAAAAAAATAGAAAAACCCATATGTTATATTTGTTTCTGGAAAAGACGCACTCACTATCTGTATCCTGACTACAATACATTTGTTTTCTATCTACTGTCTGCAGAAAAATTGTCTTATAACATGTTCTTTCATTGATTACCTGAGTCTTGCGGTGGCTGCCCTCCACAATCGTGGTGTTGGTTGAGTTATTCATGACAATCCTGACTTCCACACTTGGAAGTGGCAACCCTACAGCCCCTGTCAAAAATCAAGCATAAACACAGACAAAAAAACACTTGAGTAAAAAGTGACGGTAGACTATCGAAAGCAAGATGGGATGATTTTTGTCCCTTTTAAAAGAGTTGAACACTTGAGCAATATGAGCAATAACCAGTGGAGTGATTGTCATGAACCTTTGGTGCAGGATTTCAACTACAGTGGGAGTGCTCTCTTCCATGATGGCATTAACCTCCGTCCGCAGGGCATAACTGGTCACTAAATGGTTTGCTGAGCTTGTAAAACACTAAACTGAAAGCCATTCGTCTCAGTCACCACAAGTCAGCTTACTGGGACAGTAATGGGGATTTCTGAGGCAATGCCTGATGCAGCTGTTTTCTCTGACATCGAGTAAACTCCAAATAAGAGAACTCTTAAAAACAGATACTAGGCTAAGAATATACTCCAGGACATTGTGATCTATCAAAAGTCTTCTCAAAATGACAACAAATTGCAGCAACAAAGGCATTAACGAAGCAGCATGAAGGATTACGTGGCATCTAGCGGCGAGCTAGCAATATAAAACTGATAACCGTAGCCACAATAACATCATCTATTGGTTTGTGGAATTCAGTTTTGATCTTTGATATTGGAGCCAGAAGTGACCGTATTTGGAGGGGAGGGTGGAGCTTTGGAAAAGCGAAGGGTGGATCTGAGTCGTAGTCAAGAGTAGAGGAGAAATAATAGCGCATACAGGTCCAGGTGGAGAAAACAACTCAGTCATTTATATATATATGTAATTTTTATAGATTGAAGACAATGCAATTTTGTATTTGCCAACTGTTTAGATGTGTAATTTTTTAAGTAATATTTATGATCTATACAGAATATGAATCTCATTCTGAGTTACTGAACTGAGAGATAATTTTTGTTCCATTTTTACTGAATATTTGAGAGTGAACTACAAACTATAACACTTATTTTGCTGTAATTGTATGTTCTTGAAATTAATAATGAAATATGACAATGTGACTATACACTAAAGAAAGACATATACCTGGTACATTATATTCCAATTCTGCCAATAGGTCTTCCTAAATTCTACACACTGCTCATTTAAGTCAATCAAAAATTCACATCAACACCTCCCTCCAACACACACAATGCCAGTAATACTCCACAACCTTTCCTTAAATAACAATCTCTCTTTTATGTTTTATGCCGTTTCTGACTCCACAGTAGAATTCAGTCCTTCAGTCCAAACTACCGCTGAGTGCTTGACAAGGCTTTTTATTGCAGCACAGCTGCATAAAATTGTTATAACTGAGCTGCCAAATTATGAAATACAATAAGAGCTGATGTCAAGACTATTCGTAACTGTGAGCTGCAGTAATGTTAAGTGAAATTATTATTAAGAAATACTTAAAAAAGTGTTACAAATTGAAAATCCCCACATGTACTGACATCACCTGCAGCTTCCATCTATGTGTGCAAGTGTGACCTCCTGAGTTAAGTAATTATAGCAAAGCGAGTGCTCAGAATGCACAGAGAATGTCTCAGTGGTCGTTGTGTGTGTGTGTGTGTGTGTGTGTGTGTGTGTGTGTGTGTGCTGGTGCGCACACGCATGCACATGCCTGCCTTAAGGCTATTATGCCATTTCACAGACCACTGCTCTCCCAATAAAGAGCAGGTCAGTTCCTGATTAAAGAGAGATCACTTACTTCATATTGATCTAATCCACTCCAGCCCTGATTGGCAATGTCCATCACAGACCATCCCCTACACTCAATCCAGCAGGGAAAACCAACTGACCACAGAGGTAACTAGACTGCTTCTCAGTAGACAAACAGATGAAAAAACAAGCTTGAGTCAGAAGGTTAGACAAGCTGAATCCAGCCAAGTTATAATGATCAGTGCATCCTGAACTGCTGTGGATGGTGCAAACAAGGTTAATTTAGACCTACAGCATGAGATGGCTCTGGAGGATAGAGTGGATCAGGATCAGCTACAGCTAGAGGACATTCACTGTTTTGCTCAAGGACATTTCAGTAGGGTTAAGCTGCCAGTATGCTTCATCAAAACTGCTTGTCAGACAGTTGTATAGCTTCAAAAGCTCCCCCCTCCAACACCTTTCCGACTAGGATTGGTAGGGCTGTGTTTGAATGTTTCTTTACCTTTCCAAACCCGACAATTCCAACATTCACACCCAATTTATGCCATGATTGGCCAGAGGTACGAAAATAGCCAGAATTTATTTATTTTTGCGATTGTTAAACAACTACCTCTTCACTTCTTATGTGAACATCTGAGTGCAACACAATGAATGTCTTCCTGGAGACAGTTTGAAAATGTGCACTGTTATCCCAAATTTAAATCATATTGTGTCTCCACCTTCTTTATGATGGTAGTCTTTTGACTTCGGCTTCAGGTGTGGACATTCAGCTTTCTTTTTTTTAAACAAATATTGTCATATCACGTATACCCCTGAGAAATGTCTGGAGGATATGAAAAAAAATGATACTCCAAGCCCAGTTTTAAGCAATTGGAAGGGTGTCTAAAACAATTAAAAATCTGATACTGAGGGTCTAAAGGGACTGGATTATCCTTAAAACAAGCCTGGTATGTCAGAGATTACAAAACCCAAACAAAAGAAAGCCTCCCATCCACTTTTCTTCTGATCAAGTGAAAAGGCGTAGACAGAGCAATCTTCCTCGAGTTCTTCACCTTGTCCAGCAAAAACACTGCCATCTACAAAATGACAAAAACAGACTCTTCTCCCTCAATGACAAAGTCTCAGAAATCCATTTACGGTTCAACTCAAGGAATCTTTCTCCCCGTCTACGCCCTCTTTCATCATTTTTCTCCTCTCACGTCAGGAGCTGTAGAAATCTCGGAGACTTTGTAGCATTCGGCTCTTGATGATTCAACAAGATTGAGTGCCATTTTGTAGAGAACAGGCAGCGTATAAATGCTACATGCTGGGTGGGAAAAGGTCTGTGTGGAGAAAGAAATACAAAGGTCCAGACAGGATTGTCCTACAGTCATTTCTCCGAGAAGTTCATAAAAGAGTGGATAACATTAGGAGGAAAACAAGATCTCTTATGTCAGTAAATACGAAGACAAGGCTGAAAAGAATAGTGAAAAAGATTAAGAAAGATGAAAATGGTAGCAGAGTGACATAGTTGAGATAGATGGAAAGCACTAATCTCACATATTTACATCTCAAGAAGGGCAATATGACCTAAAAAGCCACACTGCTGTTAATATGTAATGCTCCAAAAGTGTAAAATACAACAAAATCAGGCCATTTACATGCCCTAAATACACTGCCTGGCCAAAAAAAAAGTCACCACCAAAAAAAAAGGTCATACAGTCTAATATTTCGTTGGACCGCCTTTAGCTTTGATTACGGCACACATTCGCTGTGGCATTGTTTCGATAACCTTCTGCAATGTCACAAGATTTATTTCCATCCAGTGTTGCATTAATTTTTCACCAAGATCTTGCATTGATGATGGTAGAGTCTGACTGCTGCGCAAAGCCTTCTCCAGCACATCCCAAAGATTCTCAATGGGGTTAAGGTCTGGACTCTGTGGTGGCCAATCCATGTGTGAAAATGATGTCTCATGCTCCCTGAACCAGTCTTTCACAATTTGAGCCCGATGAATCCTGGCATTGTCATCTTGGAATATGCCCGTGCCATCAGGGAAGAAAAAATCCATTGATGGAATAACCTGGTCATTCAGTATATTCAGGTAGTCAGCTGACCTCATTCTTTGAGCACATACTGTTGCTGAACCTAGACCTGACCAACTGCAGCAACCCCAGATCATAACACTGCCCCCACAGGCTTGTACAGTAGGCACTAGGCATGATGGGTGCATCACTTCATCTGCCTCTCTTCTTACCCTGATGCGCCCATCACTCTGGAACAGGGTAAATCTGGACTCATCAGACCACATGACCTTCTTCCATTGCTCCAGAGTCCAATCTTTATGCTCCCTAGCAAATTGAAGCCTTTTTTTCCGGTTAACCTCACTGATTAGTGGTTTTCTTAAGGCTACACAGCTGTTCAGTCCCAATCCCTTGAGTTCCCTTCGCATTGTGCGTGTGGAAATGCTCTTACTTTCACTATTAAACATAGCCCTGAGTTCTACTGTTGTTTTTCTTCGATTTGATCTCACCAAACGTTTAAGTGATCGCCGATCACGATCATTCAGGATTTTTTTCTGGCCACATTTCTTGCTCGAAGACGATGGGTCCCCACTATCCTTCCAGTTCTTAATAATGCATTGGACAGTTCTTAACCCAATTTTAGTAGTTTCAGCAATCTCCTTAGATGTTTTCTCTGCTTGATGCATGCCAATGATTTGACCCTTCTCAAACAGACTAACATCTTTTCCACGACCACGGGATGTGTCTTTCGACATGGTTGTTTAGGAAATGAGAAGCAACTCATTGCATCAGTTGGGGTTAAATAACTTGTTGCCAGCTGAAAGATAATCGCCCATGCAGTAATTATCCAATAGGAGGCTCGTACCTATTTGCTTAGTTAAATCCAGGTGGCGACTTTTTTTTGGCCAGGCAGTGTACAATAAACCACTATTAATACAATTGCTATCAATAAGTATATCAAGAGCTGACTTGTCCGCTACTTAGTTGGCAGAGGGAAGAAAGAAAAGAAAGTAAGAGTGTGTGTAAGAGAGGGTGAGAGAGGGCGACTCCACTCCACTACTCTTCTGAGAGTGTTTCCTGTGGTTGCTATTGATCCGTTTTAACCTACTTAAAGACAAGACAAGAACACACTGAGTCAAACAGGCACGAGCTCATGTCTGCAAACACTCACACGTACACACATGCACGCAGACGTACACACGTCCTCCTCTGTGCTGCAGTGGAAACATCAATAGAACCACAGCCATCCTTAATAATCACCAGAGAGGAATCAAACACAGCCTGCTCAGTTTATGCCAAACATTACCTGACAAACAAAACAAAACAATACCCCAACAAAACAGCAGACAGAGGATTACCCAATCCACTTGCAAGCTAATTAGCTTTACCTGTAAGAGGAAAAGTTGGCTGGGGAACAGGAAGGGAAGGAGAAGGTGGGAAGAGAGGGGAAGGGGGGAGGACAGGAGAAGACAGGAGAAGAAAGAAACCACCACTCGTCTGACCTCATTTCCAGGTCTTGCTTTTGTTTCTGCATGTGTGAGGGAGGTGTCGTTGGGATCATGGGGTTTTACCTGACATCACACCAGAGAAAACTGCCTACGATCAAAACACAGCACATGAATCTGAAGTGCTGAATCAAACTGGGGAGGGAGGCAGAGCGAAATCAGAGATATTTGAGAGATGTGATAAACAAGAGGTATATACTAAGTGTGTGGCCACACCAAAAGTTTGGCTTCTTTGGTTGAAAGTGTAGAAAAATCTGGAAAAGGTGGCTGAATTAAACGAGACATTACTCTAGTGGCATCTCGTTTGTAAAGCCAGGCAATAATGTAGTTTCAGTAAAATGTTGCACTTTTATAATGCTGTACTCCTTTATCCCATGACATTGTAGATTCTGACAAGGTTTCCCACACATTCACTTATCTGTGGGGGGCCGCCACAACTAAATCATAGGCCGCCACAACTACATTTTTGGAGCTGGACTGGTAATCAGGCATGCTACTTATATACAGTATACCGCTGGGTTATTCATAGCGCACTTGTGGCAGAGTCGCACCACGTCAGTCTGCATTTTTTTTTACATCTGCTTCCCCGAGAGGACATGTGAGGTGCTGTATTCCTTTTCCCTCTGGCACAAAAATCTTAATAAAATCCAGCAGGGTGTGGTGCCCCATTATTTTGGTATTACGTATTGAGCACATGTTTGAGATTGGAGAGAAGAACATCTGTGGTGTTTCTCCTTCTGTGTGCGATGCAGCCCCATTTCAAAACTGATTAAGATTTTAAAGCACTTGTAGTCTGAACCTGTCTTTATACATGGACATTTAACTTGTTTTGCCCAGGGGCCACTTTTGCAAAATGACAGGAGGCCAGGGGTCAGTTGATAAACAAACATTAATAATTAATATATAAATAATTAGCTCTGACCTTTGTCTGGGTTCAGGGGATCCTCACTCAGCACTTTGTTGTTGATTTTTTAATCTACAAGCTCTGTTGATGTTTTTTTTGTGTACTCTGGCAACTTATTAACATTCAAAGTACAAAAAAACTCCCAGCGTGCAACCATTTATTTTCTAAAATGGTCGGGACGTTACCCAGCATGCTACTGGGCCATATGTTGAATATCACTGGTCTAAGATCTAGATGTCCAGAAGAATTAAATCAAATCTGATCCTGTTTTAATAGACAACCATCAGATTTCACCAACAAATAAGCAAAACCACACTTAATGGGATCTGCTATCAGCAGCTGCTTCACAATAAATTCAACTTTGGAAGAGAACTGAAAGCAAAATCCCCAAATTTCTGCTTCATGAAGTCATTTTCATTTTAATTAAGCTCCACTCCCTAACCATGTTTCAAGGACATTATTTTTTTGTTTTATTTTTTTAAAAACCCAATTTAATGTGATTATAGTGAAAGAAATCACAAATTGCAAGTTTGCTGATTGATAATCATAAGCTGGCAAATTTTGAAAAGTAATGACACCTACATGTAGGGCTTAATTACTTCACAGCAACAACAGACAATGGAGGTAACGTTGATGTTCTTTTTTTTCCTCAAAGCCTTTGATAACAAATTTCAGACTTGCATTTTAAAATCAAATAACATCCACATTCACATTTGGTTTGGAACTGTAATTTAGCTTTAACGATGTTCATACCAGTTAAGAGCATACAAGGATATATTGTCCTTGGTTTGTTTTTTATTAAAAAGGTTTTAAGCTGGAGTGACTGCTGATTATCAGATGTCAAACATTTTTTTTAATAGCTGTTTCGTGCTGGTTTCATTTCCTGCAGTTGATCCAGCAGATGGCTTGTGATCTCACCAGTTTACTTGGAAAAAGACCAACATCTGTGTCTTTAACTGTCTGAATGCTGTTAGAGTTTTGATTTCTGAGGTCACATGACATGATTGTTACACACTCGAGTGAAGGAGTTAGAGTAAACAGCTCTGATACAAGTATAAGCGTGACTTTAGTTTATATATATTTTACTTTCACCGGTTTTGTCTTATACCTGTTTCTCCATACTGAGAACAAGTATGTGTGTGTGCGTGTATGGGTGAGTGTTAGAAGTGCATCCAGTCAGTAAAACGTGTGTACCTGGGATGCGCTGGCCCTTAAGAGGGTTGGAGAGAGCCATGCCGATCTCTGTCATGCCGTAGCGTTCTAGCAGTGTGTGTCCTGTAATCTCCTCCCAGCGCTGCAGAGTGGGGAGAGGGAGAGCAGCCGAGCCTGAAACCATTAGCCTGGAGAGAGAGAGGGAGAGACAGGGAGATGGATACAAGGGAAACACACCCGCCTCCATTATATCATTTATAAAATGTTATATTGCTAATATAAGTAATGACGGCTAGTCTTTACCTGTAACTGCGCAGATAAACTGGGTATGAACAGCATGTATGTGCAGCATTCAAATGTTGATAAAGAATTTGAATGTAAATGTCATGAATGAATCTTGAGAACTTCAAAGTATTTGACACAGCCCTATGAGACTTTGATCCAAAATTGTGTTGCTCAGTTGGGTTCAGATCTGGTGTTGGAGCCATGAACTCTGAGCTATGGTTATGGTTAAAAGTGAAATGATTAATATGAAGTGGTATGCAAACCTGCTTTATTAAATATTATATGCTATCATTTTTTTCCCCCAATATTTGATATACCGATATTTTCTAACTCATTTTGGCCAGTTGCCAGTGCTGATACCTATATTTGTTGACATGTTTTTTCCACAGAAATGCAGAGAACATAAAGTTTCTCTTGTATTGGAATCAACATTTTACACCTACTCTTATGATGATGGTCCACTTGTGGCAGATGCAGATATAAAATACAATGCATTTTAAAATCAACACATTCACTGGGCAAAACAATAAACTACTTTAACCTTGGTTACATGTAAAACATGCTATCTTTATTCTTATGTATCAAATTTTAAATAAAACTGTACAATTCATCACACTTCAGTGAGCTTGGATGATGCTCTCCCTGAGACAATCCTGACAATAACCAAAACCAGGGAAAATTTAACCTATTCCATCCAATTAAAGTTGTAAAATTAAAACCTCATGTTACTGGCCTGTGATATCAGCAGAAATGGGTATTTTGGGCTGATGCGGATATTTCATTGTAAAGCCCCTATCGGCTGATACCGATGATGTGATGATATTGTGAATATTATTGTGCATCCCTATCAAATATCGATATGGTTAAATATAAAAGTTGCATCATTTGTGTGTTTACGCCTTTCTCACTTCTCCAATGGGTCAGCTTCGTCACTACATGAATGTTGTTTATTCAGTCAAGGGGATTAATGACACCTGGGTATAGACATCGAAAGTGATGGGGGAGTGAGACAGTTTTTGACCATAAATCAAGACAGTACACCACCAGATTACTGATTAAGTGTTATTTTGAAAGTCGTAAAGTATGTTGCTATCCTTTGTTAAGAAAACGCCATTGTTGACTGTTGTTTTGCAGTTGCTTATGGTTTAGGCTGCATGTCATCAACCCTGCTTGAGCATTGGTTTGACAATGTGAGATTATTTGGATTTGTTGAAACCACTACATCTGGCGACTGTGATTATAGTAATTTTCATGAAAACCGTTCATGGACACTTTGGGCCGTGCAAGGAAGCATCTTTGTGTGCTTTAAGTGTTTCCCTGCTTATTTATTGAGCCTTTCCTTTGTCAATAGTCTGTATACACACACTCACATACATGTGTCCGTACACCAACGTGTGAGTAAACTGTCCGTCATTGATCCCAGAGCCAGTACCTGATCCTCTCTTTGCAGACCGCTTTGACAAAGTCCTTGACGTGAGGCTGTGTGAAGTGATGATCATAGTACTGGATCAGCTTAGAGTATATTGTTGGCACGGCCATGAACACATTAACCATGGGAGCCTTGGAGCTCAACAGCATCTCCCACACCTGGGACACAGAGAGGGAGACAGAGAGAGAGCGAATAAGAGAGATGGAAGCTTTTTTTACACAGAGATTGCACTATAGAGCCACTACGTGGTCCCTACTTTATGCCTCCTTTGCATTTTTACACAGAACCCAACAATGGCTGCATCATTCTGCTCAGGTGTGACAGGTATGACATGTAACACATGCATCATACGCATCATATTCTAGTGTAACATAAAATATATATGCACTGGCAGCGCTTTCTCAACAATAACAATGGCATTAACGTGTAACACTAACACACATATTTATATGGTGGCTGATCTCGTCCTCTGCTCGGAGAGTAAGAAATCTCATTGTTTTCACAGACATTTGGGGCTAGTGTTCATCTTTAAATTAGCCGCTATCAGCAATTTTTGAAAACTCCCGTGGTGGGTTGCGTGCATAAAACGTCATCCAAACGTCACACTTGCCCCACCCATGGTCACATATTTCCGGCTTTACATTTTACACAGACCTCATTTCAGGACTGTAACTACCTCTGTTCCTGGCTCAGAGGCAAGACAACTTTATCCCCGCTTTAACTGATCGATGTTATATACAGGACAGCGAGGCGGCATGAGGAAGGGAGAGGCAGATAAAGTAAGGCAAAAAAGGAAAAAAGTGCATCTACTAGACAGGGCCATGCAAACTAAATCTCTACATCCAGATTCATTCCATTAGCACATGTGAAAGTGCCATTTTTTCTTGTATTTGATGTAAATGGCAGAGTAAGGTCCAGACAGTAACCCCATATTAAACCTGTCAACACAGCGCCAAAAAAAAAAGACAAGGAAAATAAAAAAATCAAGATTTGTAAAGGTCAGGAGGAGGAAAACAGCAGACTGCTGAAGGGCAGAGCCAGCACATCGGCCAGTTAAAAGGCCTTCTGTACAGCTACTTTTGACAAATGTGCTTTTTGACTGTTACAGAAGGAGCCACTCACATCCTCCGCTGCACTTAGCAGGCTGCCTTAAAACACACCGGCGTTAATGTACATAAACATTCATCGTGAACTACATGCTCATATAAAAATACTGTTCAAATATCACATAAACTCACTTTTTCAAGGACAAAGCTATTTTACACACCCCACCCCACCATAATCACTCACTCACACACACACACACACACTCACACACACACACACACACACACACACACACACACACTGTCTAGGTATATCGCAGTAGACAATGGGAGGATGGGACGACAGCATGAATTAAGTGAAGGTGAACGACAGCCTCTCTAAGTCCTGTGTCCCCCCCGGGAGACAAATGCTCCTCCCCACCTGTCTCCCCTTCCCCTCCCCTCTCAGTCTACTTATCCTCACTTCTTCTTCTTTCATTCTACTTCCAGTCCCAGAGTGCTTCTTTTTCATTCTCCACTTTCATCTCTGACCCCTGCATCTTCCCTTCATCTTTCTTTCTCCCCTTCGTTTCCTATCTCACATTCACTTACCTTCTCTCTCCATTTCGTAATTTCCTGCTTCGCTGCCTCTGCAGTCTCTCTCTCTCTCTCTCTCTCTCCCCCTCACACACACCTAGAGACACTCACTGACAGATGCAGTCTCTCCCATCATCCCTTTCACCTACAGTAGCACCACATCCTTCTTAATGTGCCAGCAATTTCTAAACTCTTCCTTCCACTTCTCCTTTGAGTCACCTCTTCGTAGATTAATCTATAATCTATCTAACTCCTCTCACCTCCTCTGCCTCTGATAAACAAACATAACTGAGATTTATAAACAAATGCAGCCGAGATGATCAAGACTTGTCAACAGTCTAATCAGATCTCTGTCCCATTTCTCACAATATCATTACGAGTTCTAGAAATTGTTGGGCGTTCACAGTTCACCTGTGCACATACGGAATAAAACTTTGTGCGGGAGGAAGGATTAATGACTGAGTGTGCCCCGACCATTCTGGGTGGTGTCTATCAAGTGCAGTGGAGCGCTTCCACCAAGTCCAGACTGGAGGGGAGAGGAAGGCAATTTATGTCTGTCAAAGCGCTGGCCTCCACCTAGGGGACAGGATGTGATGAGAGCCGAGGGCCATGGCCTGCATCCCAAACAACTCTATGATCTGCTCAGGGCTCAACAGTCAACATGGGACTCTAAAAGATTTGCTAATTCTTCCTGAGAAGGGCTTGGATGTTGAATGCTGATGTGTCTGTAGTGCTGAGTATCACAAACTGTCAGGTATTAAAATGTGGCATTGACGCAAACATCAATGCAAACAAATACACTTTAGAGGCAGACAAACAAACGGAAACACAGTCACACAGGCACAGACACACCTCTCATTCATCCACTATTGTTACTGGTTTTCTTTTTCTTCTTTTACAAAAAACTTTTGTGTTTTAATATAGTTATCATTTCTTTTTATTATTAGTCCTTTTGTTAACATATTATTAATATTTACCGCAAATATTAATGACTAAAATACTTTTTGCCGAAACCATCTCCCCACACAGCTGCTTCCCTACAATAATTATTTATTATTATTATTACCTTATTTATATCTTCTCCATCTACAGTTAATCTCTCGATTTCAATTTTCTGTATATTATTAACATATACACACCACCATATCCTATCTGTGTGTCATCTCTGTCTTTGTTATTGCAAATAAAAAAATTTAAAAGGCATCGATGGTTGCCTGGATTTTTAATCCAATGTATTCATTCTTTGATCAGCTATCACAATTTTGCTTATTTCATAATTTCATTTAAATTTAGTAAAATAAAGTTTTTGTATAATGGTTTGTGTTCAAACTAAATGTTAACGCTGACATGTTTCATTTATTTTGTTAACAACAAAAAGGTTCTTTAGGAGAACATTTTGATATTTCTCAATTTAAGGTATCAGGAAGGTATAGTTTTGGTTTTGGCACTGTCAAAATGACAGATGGCAGCCATGCTAGCCACTCTGTGAGGCTCTACCAAGACACTGTGTTTCAAGGTCTGCATCCAAATGGGCTCACAAACACAATGCTAACATGCCATTATTAAGCAGGTATAACAGTTTAGTCACCATGTTCATCATATTACTATAGCACGCTCGCATGCTAATATGTTCTTATTAGCACTAAACACAAAGCTGTTAACTGTGGCTAATGGAAATGTCATTAGTTTTGATCATGAACCAAACTACTGGACAAATTGACATTTTGACCTGATGATGGCAATAAATGAAAAGACAGGGGTATTTATGTTTACGTTTGAGGAGGCAAAAAATGTTGACACCAAAATTTCATGGCAGTCCTTTCAATAATTCAATAATAATTGTTCAGACATTTTACTCAAAATCATCTCATGTTGGCACTAGAGGAAAAGTGAAGTGATGACCAAAATCATAGATTTTATCCTCTGGGGACTAGGAATGGATAAGCAGAATTTCATGGGAGTCCATCCAATAGTTGCTGAGATATTTTTGTCTCAACCAAAGTGGTTGACAGACAAACAGATGGATCAACCTGCTGTGCAAAGACATTAGTTGGGTTTCTATCCAAATGTACTGAACATTTTAATGATTTTTTGTCTCAGAGAATTCGCCACAGAAAAAAATGCTAATATATGTGCTTTTCCATCCCCTTCTATAATGCAAATATTGGCAGTTGGTTAATCAAGATAAGCCATACATGGCGCTAATTCTTTAGTCAGAAGTGAGTGAGTTAAAAGCTGAAGATGAAGAGAGCTTGTAATGGCCAATGGAATAAAGTAACATAACATCAGCATCTATTTGCTAGATTAGTTTTCATTGCACTTAGTTGCATTCACCTTTTGTCAATGCAGCAATTTTTCCACCTCCCTCAAGAATTATTTTTTTTGGCTATTTTTGAAGAGTTCTTCAAATTTATGGTCTTTTTGCTGCATAAAAACAGGTGGATGGAAACACACCAATTGACTTGACTGACTAAGTTTTGTCAAGAAAAAAAGCATTAATGCATAAAATATTACTTTAGAGAACTTTTAAACAGGCAGATATGAGTGTGTACAAATACTTTACCTTAGAGAACATAATGAATTGATGCATTACTCCTCCTGTGTATTAAATATTTCAATAATGTCAGTAGTAACATATTTTTTATTGTATTAATAAATAATTTCCTCGCTGTTAAGCAAAACATTTGTTGCTGTGATTAAGAAGTGTTTATCAAATAAAAAATAAAAATCTGACCAGTGCTGTGTGAACCCCTGAAAGAGTATCTTAAATAAACTTATGTGCAATTCACTGGATCACAATTCCTGCACTGAAATTTTTGTCACTATCTCCAGGCGAAATCAGAAAAAATCAATGCCGGCCTCTGCTGCCTAGGCTACCCTTCAGAGATCTTAGGGGATAGAAGAGACAGACTATCGATCACTTCATCAATGTACTGTTACTTCAGGAGGAGGAGAATAAAGGCTTTTTTCTGCGGGTGAAAGGAGGGGTTTTGTGGTTTGGTACACAAGGTCAGGGATAACAGCTGAATACTGATAGCTTTTACAGTGCAGCAATACCTGCGTTGACAGATACATATGTCCTTTAAGGACCTTTCCTTTCCATCTACCTTCACTGCCATTAAGCTGTTGAGGTCCTGACACACAAACAAAAACACACGTACACTGAAAAACATGTGCATCTACACCTCTATATGTTCCAAAACCACACACACACACACACACACACACACTTAAGCAACCCATCTTCCCCTCCCTTCTCTGGGCCAAACAAGCACCATCATCCTTCAATGTCAGCTCATCGATTGATCCGCTGCTTAAGCCCCTGCCGTGAGTCGGCATTGGTCAGATACAAAGCCACACAAGGCAATTCATCACTAAGCCCCAAACACTTAGTTTGACAGTCAGAGAGGGAGGAGGAGGAGGAGGGAGAGGAGATGAAACAGGGGTAAAAAAGGAAGGAGGAGAAAGGTGGAAGGGGAAACACTGAGGAAAAAGGAATTGATGTGGAAAAAGCTAAAAGTCTTTTTTCAACCAGACTGTCCACGCAAGACTTCTAAATCTAAAATACTTCTTTGCCTCGCTGTCAGTGATAGCTCTGGTCTCACAATCACCACCTGAGTCTTACAGCTGTGCGACTGCCTCGTTTCTTCACGAGTGTTAACAAAAAGATGTACTGTACCAAGAGTCAGAAAAAGCACGAGATAGAGTGCAGTCACGACCTTCTGAGGCTGGAATTCAGGCAGCATGATGCAGGTGGCGCCCACCCAGAGCGGGCACAGCAGTTTGTTAATGATGCCATGCACGTGGTGGAGCGGCAAGGTGTGGAGGATGACGTCATCTCGGGACCACGCCCACTCTGAAACCAGACATTGGACCTGAGGGTGAGCAGGGGGAGACAGAGGAGACGATGCAGTCAGCAGCCTAAATCAGCTCCTACTGTTGCAGACATTTGCTTTGATATTTTTTGGTGCAGTTCACTTGTTTAACTTTTTGTACCTATTTCCCTCTAAACTGCTGTGTTCACAGCTCAGAATTAGTTATTTCCCGCTGCTGCAAGAATGACTTCTGACAACCCCCGTGGTTTTGGCTGCAGTTGAGAGCTTAATAATAACTCAAAATTATGATGAAGTAACTGTGTTATGGTCTACTGAGACTCCTTTTGGTGGAGAAGTCTTAACACAACTCTTCGACAAATTATTTCTCTCTGCGTGATGTCCAAACTGTAAGTATAGACAAAAACACAAAAAACCCAGATGTTTATCATCTATGTTTTGAAATGCTATCATTATACCTGCTCTGACACTGAGCATCTCAGCATGATGTCACGTCATTGTATGTTTTTAGCACTTGGCAAGAATAAAAGAAAAATCACTAGCAACAAAACAACAAAATATTTTTTATTGTTTAAATGTTTTATGTTTGTGGAGCCAGTTGTTATCAGCCAATAACACATTTAAAGTGTTGTCATACAAGGCCTGAATTGTGCTTAGTGGATTCCTGGACTATTTCTCACAGAAACTGAGCCCTAGGTTACTTTAGGAAGGAGGGCTATTAAAGAAGTATTTCACTGCTGAGAATAATGTCTTTTCATAAAGCTGGGCTGTGTATGCAGTAGAAAGACACAAATATATTGAAACTGGTGCTACCGAAAAAATAACTCACTGCTGAGGTTCACTCAGTTGCTAAAATTCGATTTAATTGCGAGGGGCATGATAACATATTAGAATGAATCCTGTGTCTATTTAATGACTTTGAGGTTTGTGACTGTGAATGTCAAATTATGGAGAAAATAAAAAACCTAGAATATAAGGTGCTACAATGGGCTTAATCTTAATCTTAATCATAATCTTATCTTACTTTTGACTGTGTAAGACATGTTGTTCAAGCAAGTAATATAGATGATTTGTACCTTGAAAATGTATTAAATTGCAATATATTGTACAGGTGTCCTAGATAGTGTGTCCTGTATAATCTTGCATTTTCAAACAGTCAGACTTAAAACAGAATACTTCTGAATGCAAATGCAAAATAATCTATTTTAATTTTCCCATACAGTAGGAGAAAATTTCAGCGATGCTGTCACTATCGGGCATTTTGACACTCAAAGTAATGCAAATAAACATTCAGTATATACACAATGTCTTAGACATCAACAATGATGAAAGTGGAAGATTGCCATGAAATGTAAAATCCAAACTTAAATTTGAAAGTTATACAGCATATTTATTTTCCTTTCAAGCTTTGCCTCAAGTCTTTATTCACATTAAACTGACTGAGCTTTCCAGGAACACTGACAACCTGATGTTGTTGCCTTCCAGGAAAATGAGCAGACTCACTTAATCATTCACTCACTCAGTCACTTCCCTGAGCCAACCAGAGACAAATGCAGCTCTGCCTTCCTTCAGAGGGATTTAATTTTCCACACTATTGGACATGTAGGTCAATTTCTCTTAAAAATATACAGTAAAATCTTCAGGAGATCTCTAATGGCATAAATTAGTGATTATTCAAAAAAGTCGACTGGAACAAAAGAGGAATGATGCTAATCAGGCATTCAGATGTGGGTGTGGGGCTGTCTCAACACTTCTTGCACTCAGAAACATGCATACATTTTATGTGTCAAAGCTTTGGATCGTCACTTCGCAATCTCTGTCTGAACTGCATGAAATATCAAACGCCACGTTCTAAATAAATCAAACTCAGAAGACAAACGTGGACCGTATGAAAACGATTATGTAAATTAAGTAATTTCTTGGGTTGAAAAAGTAGATTTCTGACTTTAAAGTCACTGATGTCTGAGCTTCCTACAAGCATCTGAGTGCACTGAAGACCCCATCTCCAAAATATTCTGATGACCACCATCGCTGAAACTAGAGAACTATTGTTTGTTAACAAACATACATACATCCTATGGTAAACAAGAAATATCTTATTGTTTTCTTTTAATTACTGAAATGTTTAGCTGCCATAAAGGTTTAGGATAACCTAAACTAACCCGACGGATACAAAGGCCTTGTTCACACATGCAGGGGTAAAATGGATTTTTCCTCCTAAATTTTCAAAAAAAAAAAAAAAAAAAAAATATATATATATATATATTTATTTATATATATATATATATATATATATATATATATATAACAGCTCACATTAATTAATTAAACAAATCCCTTCCACACAAGTACTTCTTAAAAAAAAACTCTGTCTAAATGAAAAGACAAAAACAACTAAAGCAGCAAGTGATCAAGCGAAGAATAAGACGTTGACCAATCAGAAAATGTTGGCAGTGATGTGATAGTGATATCTTAATGTGTGTGTGTTGGATTACGTAGCAGTGACCAGTGCGCATTCTAAAGCATCTGTTTCTCAATATAGTGGAAGTGTAACTCTACATTTATCTCTACATTTATGTGTAAACATAAACAGCACTATTTTGGTCATATCTAATATTGCACAAAATTTCACCTCATTTGTAACACTCAGAAAAGTGCACACAAAAATATCAGTTTTTATGGTACATACCGATTCTGAATATTTGAAATAGTTTCAAGTCTCATTTTCCACAGTATCGATACACTGGTACCAGCTGCGATTTCTTGCTCTCTCTAATTGTTAATGCTTAGTAAAGTAATTCTTCTGTTCTCTGCTACTAACCAAGAAGTAATAGCACTGTGATATTGATTTTTTTAACAGCATTTTTAAGTTTATGCCCGCAATGTTTTTTTCTGATTCGAATTAAAATAGCATAAAAAATTATATTTCTCAAGGTATTGTATCGAAGTTAGAAATTCCATATTGTGACCACACTTCTCTGACATCATGAGCCATAAACCCTATTTTACCTGTCTACAAGTCAATACAGAAACAAAGTTTCTGAAAATCTTCACCCTGGAAGGATTTTTTACAAGAGTTTTGATTTCAGTGACTTAAAACACAGTTTGCATTTGGACGAAACACAAATATGCATTAAGAAATCAGTGTCATAAAAAATACCTGTATACGTGTAAATTAATTAGCCACAGCTTTTTAGTCCATTAGCAAAAGCTGTAACATCTTCTACTATGTCAAAGCTGTACACAAACTTTTTTCACTGCTGACAAACATGTCCTGTTTGTCAAACTAGAAGCTGATGAGCCTAAAATGAAGAGAACTTGAAGATGTAACTTGCTTTATAATTATGGTTTAAAAGACAACATTTACCATGGCTTGGATGTTGCTGTGTGTATGTAGGACTCCCTTGGGTCTCCCTGTGGTCCCACTGGTGTAGATGATCATAGCTGGCCGATCAGCCCAGTCTGTGATGTCTCCTTTCTCCATCTCTTGGATGTCTGCCCCGTCTAAAAAGCCCAGGTCAGAGGTGGGGGGCAGTGTCAGGCACGGCAGCCCCAGCCTCTGTGCCAGTGGCTCAAGGGTATCAGCATAGGGATGCCCTGCCACCAGCAGTGAACTCTGGGAGTCACAGATGACGTACTCCAGCTCAGATTCAGGATGTTTTCGGTAGAGTGGAACCGCCGTCCCACCGCTCATCCAAGCTGCCCACTGTGCCACTGTATAGGACGCATCATTAGCGCACAGGAAGGAGATTCGTTTTCCTTCAAGACCCCCAAAATCAGTGTTGAGAGCAGTGCTGATTCTGCCTGCAAGACCTAAACTGCTGCAATACAGCTGTTTGTAGCTGTGACTGCCACAGCTGTCAATGATTGCAAGCTTATCTCCAAATGCTGGAGCTCTGGTGAACACTGGCCTCTGCTTTTTTCGTGATGATGGTGCTGTAGTCCATCTATGGGCCCCTCTTTGAACCACAGTTCGCAGTAGCCATTGTCCTGGTTTTGATGGGCTGTAAGTTCTGTGAAGAGGAGCTTTCCAGTGAGGCAGTGTCCACTTTAGGGAGTGGCAGGTGGCAGCAACAAGTCCTGACAGCATGTTTGAGCTGTTCAGATGCTCCTTAAAACATCAAGATGGCTCCATCCTCAGCCTCTTGCATCCACTTATATATCAGACATCTGAGAGTAGAAAGGCAAAAAAGGCTTTGTTTTATCAGTTGGCACACAAAGATTGACATCTTCTCCTAAAGGCAAATCATATAAATCTACACTTCCCCCTGACGTCCTTCTGTAATATTTAATGTGACCATCAGCAATCACTTTTTCTTCACTTTCATTCATCCGACATTGCACTGTTCAACACAAATTCACTGCACGTGGCTTAAATTCATTGTTTCTTCTACCATTTTAAGGGGCAAACTGAAAAATAAATCCCAGACAAATTAAAGGAGCAATCCATCAAATTAGTATTGCACTTTTGAAGCTAGAGAAATTAAAAAAGACAGATTGACAAAGATTTGAGCAGCAGAGGCTGAGAAATACTTTTAATTTTAGGTCATTCTTGTAAGATACTGGATTCCTCATTTTCCATTACTTTTTACCACACACCTCCAGTTTGTAACAGAGGCTTCCTGATATAATTAGGATTGTTTTGGTCAGACTATGGGAAGCTCTCCCCAGAGCCACAGAAGTACAGTCATTACATAAATGTTGAAACAAACCACAATGACATAAAATATCAGCAAAATAAAGGCCAAAACTAAAATCAAGATAATAAATGCGAGGTAAAATCAATAAAATAACAAAACAAAGACTGACTGCTAAGATAAAATCAAGATATGCTTTTCAATAGAAGTGCATTTTTAGGGGAGAGCAATATGAAGACAGCCTTATATCCTCTGGGCAGATCATCCCAGAGCTTTGAGACCCTGATGGTAAAAGCTCTGTCCCCTTTAGTCTTCAGTCTGAACTCTGGAGCAAACAAGAGACCTCTGCCTGAGGATCTCAAGCTACACAAAGGTTCAAAAGGGATGAAAAGGTCTGAAATGTCATCTGGAGCCAGGCCATGAAAGTCCTCAAAAGTAATCAATAAGATCTTAAAATCCTAAAACAGACAGGGAGCCACTGTGAAGAGCCTGAAACTGGTTTGATGTGGTTGTACTTCTTGGTTATGGTTAACAGCCTAGCAGCTGAGTTCTGGACAATCTGTAGTCAATTCAAAGTTTTGGGGGGAATAAAGGAATAAAAGCACATCAAACAGTTTCTGCATCTATAAAAAGTTAAAATAGCACTTACTTTAGAGATAAAAAAAAAATATGAACACAAAGACAAGCTAATTAATTTGTTGCTCAAACATAAAAAATCAGAAACTTTTATAAAGCTGTGTTAGTCAGAATCACCTGTTTTGGCCTATTATGTAAACATACAAGGAATCAGACTCTGGTTGCTCTTAATGAGAAACAGACATTCAGCCTAAAACTGAACAAATGAATAAACATTTGACTACAATGCACGCATATGATCCATTTTAAACAATACAATGACATTAGTAAGTAACATTAGTTAAAAAATTAATTGCTAACGTTGCACTAAAAATGTAACGTTAAGTTAGATTTGGCTATGTGTAAACTTTTCCACAGCTGTCACGTTATTCAGTGTAACTGTGGTCAATAAAATCAGTGTAACAATGTCCGGTTACAACAGGAAACAACTGACTGTTCACTTTGATGCGGACACTAACGTTGTTGGATTCAGTAACGTTAACGTTAAATTAACGTTGAGTTAACGTTAAATTAACGTTGAGTTACTGCTGACTGCATTTGACATAACGTTAGATAACTGACACTGACAAACTGAAGACGACCTCGACACTGACCGGACCTCAGCCAAAAATACGAGCCCAAAAACTCCCCTTTCTACGACGAATAATATGTGAATGTTTCTGAAGTTATATCCGTGTTCTAGTGTGCGAATATCTCCTTAAATTCATTAAACTTACCCAAAACATCAGCCGGTACGCCTTGCAGTGAAGGACAGGGCAACGGCTTCACTCTTCCGGCATGAAACAAATGCCGCGTGAATGGTTCCTGCCTTAGGTACACGCTATAAGCCCAGCTGGCGACTGAGACTTAAAAAATATAGATTTTATTTGACCAAAAACATTGTGTTTTTTAATTATAATGATTTTTGGGTACTTTTTTTTCACCACATGAAATTATTTAAATATTTCAGAAGATAATTATTAAATTGTGTTGCTTTTATAAGGACTTATAAGGAGTTTTTTATTTATGTATTTTTAAATCATTTCACTTTTAAAAATGATTTTAAGTGTAAATTCTACACACATGATCTGATGCAGTACTTTGTACTTCATGCAGGAAACCCCCTTACAAGTTTCATCATACCTCATAGACAGCGACTTTCAGAAGATGTAGTGAAGGGTTGCGGCGATATGCTTTCAATACGAAAGGTGACGATAATCATACTGTGTACATTTACTTAGGTATCTACGATATTAACTAAATGCAACTCACCACAAATCTCACCTTTATTTTAGTCATTTTCAAAAGACTTTTTACACAAAATTCGATCATTGCATTGGAATAAGGCCTATATAAGAGAGTATACCCACTTCCTCCTCAGTAGCACATCCATGTATCAAGTAGTACACCCACCTCAACCCCATCAACTACCACCACACCACTGTATGATTGATTACAGAGTTACTAGACTTGTTGTTGTTGTCTGCCATCATGTGGTTCTTAACTCAGCTTGAAAGTTGTTGGCAAAACACGCCCCAATTTTTGAGGACCTGCAGATCCAGCAGAAAAGCTGCTCACCAGAGACGAGGACAGGGGAAGGGAGACTGCAGCATATATGCAGCTACCCCACACAGAGCTGTGTTTGGCTTTAGATCGCATGCCAGTCCTACCACTCAGTGTGCCAACTAGCTTGGCTGGCTTCATCATCACAGTACAAGTGGGCACATTCAGCCGCCAGCTGGCAGTCGCGTGCCTCAGATAAGAGAATGGTACAGACATGGCACACGTTCAAAAAGTTTTCACTTCCCTCCCCAAACCCCCTACATTGCAAACGAGGATGGCATGTTCCTAACGAAATTGGAGCCTTTGTTTCAGAGAACTCCCCTCCACTCTCTGGAATAGTATCGTCAAAGACCACTCGTTCCCATTCGTGGGGAAAACGCTATTCAAGGGGATGCTATGCTACCCCAGCAGCTATGTAATTTCCAGGGACTCCTTTTTTGTACGGTCTTTGTACAGTCTTTAGTCTTTTTTGATGCAGATGGTACTGCCGCATTTTCTAAGGATTCAACCTAAAAAAGACCAAATGTCATCTTCGATGAACGAAATAACGCGCAGACGACCCATGCTTTTGGATATGTTTCCTGGAAGTTGGCCATATGTTTGACATGTGCTATATGGGGACTGGAATCTGAACCACTGAGGGAGTTATCTTCAACTACTGGAGACATGCAGGGACGGATGATAAAGGGTATCATGTAAATGTCTGTTTGTAGTGGTGAGAGGACAAGACATGGCTATCATAAGGAGTTATGGTTACGATTATGGCGAAAACATGATTAGAAAGAATATCTAGCAGAGGCTGGCACTCTGCTGCAATGGCCTGCTGCCAACACACCATTCAGCAAAGACCACCTGAAAGGATCTCGCCGCTGATGGGCAGGACGGCCGCGAGCCGGCGCCAACTCCCATCTTGGCAAAGGGCTGCATCTGAGGAAAAGAGAAAGAGGGAAAGAGGGGACCCCCCACAGTTCTGTGAGAGAGGCTGGGATGGTAACACAAACCATGGGGAGTACCCAAGCATGTGTCAGGTTGGCATCAATGTGAGAATCTCTTGGCAAGCGCTTCGTTCTCTCCCCTCCCACCCCAGCTCACACACAAACACACTGTTGCCCTGCTTGGAACACATGGTACATCAGCAGCGGCATCTGGCCGCGCTGACTCCTGGCAGCTGCGCTTCGTCTTCGCCAGTTGGGAGTCTTGGCACTGCCACTTCATCAACTACCTGTGGCTCCTCCTGGGTAAAAAGGCGAGCGATGAATTATTCCGAGGCTGCAGCTGCAAACTTGAATTTCATCCAAGAGATTCACTGTAAACATATGACTGCCTCGCAGAGCACATGCCACCCACATACTAATGTGCAGTTGACAACATGGCTTGTATTCTGCGCAGAGGGACTTGTGTTTCCTCATGTAATGGCACGGTTCATTTGAGGTGAAAGATGAAGCATGCTCTGTGACGATTCTCGACGTGTTGTATCTATGTCAAGTGCTTTCAAAGAGGCTCAGGGAGAAACAACTCACGGACAAATGGAAGCTCTTTTTTTTTAAAAGCGTCAAATCAACAGAAACACAGTGAGCAAAAGACAAACATAAGTGGCGATAACAACATTTGGAAAAGCAAAGCGTTTTGGACTCAATGCTCTTCACCAGGCAGCATTGGCCCATCTCTTTGTGTTAGGAAATGGTGTTGAAAGATCAAATCAAACAGCAGCCAAGGATTACACTGAAAGGATTTTTTTCACTTATGAATAAATGGACAAGCGACCTTTCAACTCTGCAATTATTGCCTCACACTCAATTTCTAATGGAGGTTTTGACAACCAAGGACATTTGCCTGGAGTGCTCTGAATACATTTCAGCTGTGACACCATGGATTGGTAGAAAAGAGTTGGACGGCCTTATCTGATTGCTTCATTATTTCAGTGATGCCATATATATGCCATTTACCTTTTGTGATGGAAGGATAATACCATTTCAACACTGAGATTCATTAAATACAAAGTACTCTCCACCTGTCCCGAGATGTGTAGTTTAATATACAAGACATTTACACCATAAAATGATACAGAAAAGGCACACAAAGGCGCATAAAAATTCACCAGAATGCAGGAAATTAAGTGTGTGATGCTCAAAATTTTCTTGTGGAGAACTGCAAGGAACCCCCCCTTCTCCCACCCAACAAAAAATAAAGTAAAAATAAAAAATGCACCCATGTTTTCTCCTGCTCTCTCAATTGATTTTTCTTGAAGCCCTCTTGTTCCCAGGGCAAAAACCTAAAGCTTTCAATTTATCCCAAATGTCAGCTATTCAAGTTTGATGGCAGAGCACAAAAATTTACAGTGTGTTTATTGTGACCACAGTTGCAGTATTCAATTGCAACATTGGCAGAGACTGTTATTGATCATATAGTTTTGGCTCTGTTTATGCATGCAGTAAAGTCAAGGGAAGCAGTTCAGGGGAGAAAAGTTAAAAAAAAGCAAAAAGATGAATTTGATATCAGAAATTTTTGACATCTTGCTTGAGAGTTCGTGGTTTGCTCTTGGCTATTGGAGCACAGCATGACCTAATTCAAATTCAACACTTGTTGTGTTAGTGTTTATTTCCAGGCTTGTTTCAAGAGAAATGTTGGCAAGCTGTTAAAATCTGTCAAAATTTGACTACATCTCCCACTTACGTACACATATTCCCTCACTTTTTTTCTGTGGGTGTTAGTCATCTGACAGTGACCCAGTGGGAGTTTTTTCTCCATCTGTGTCGGTCTGACCCATTTTAGCCCTCGGCCACGTCCAACTGTTCTGTTTCCCAAACATATGTGTGGTGGCAGGGGGATAAGCGAACCGTCGCCACGCGGGACCTGCAGACACACACTGCAGATATGACACTGGACCCTGCCTTCCTGTCTGTCTGCTTCCCACAGCATATGTCATCATCAATACTGGCCCCGAGGATTCACACCTAAGTGATTTGACAAAACACCAAGACAACTGCTTCTCTTCCTCCTGCTCTGAGTCAAAGATGTGTTGTAAATTTGCTTATCACACCAAGTTGATTTGTGTAGACTTTTGATTATGTGTGTTTTATTTTAGTTCTTACTTCTTTCTGTTAATGGACTCTGTGTGTTTGTGTGTGTGTGTGTTAACTGTAAGAGAATATGTGCTTGCCTCCAGTGATTTTCCAACCCTGCTTCCTGGAAATTTCATTTGTATATTGCAAATTTACTTCCTTCATTACATGTTTGTGGCAATGTAATCGCTTTCTGAATTATGTACCGAGACAACATTTCTTTCAGGTAACAAAAGACAACAGTCATGTTTTACATAGGCCGCGGAAGAAGGTGATTGGTGAGGATGGTGGGAGTACAAATTGCATGACCCAGAACTTCTGGATTTGTGTCCAGACTCGTGTCTTAGGTTTAGGAAATAGATACACTTTGGTGACGGTTAGAGAAAGATAGTGATTTTAGTTAAATGTTAATAAAACAGATCAAGAAAACAATGTTGTAGTTACTACAAGGAGATAGTGTATGAAAAACAACTGATATGTTTTCAGTAAATGTTTTGCTGATACGTTCAGTATCAAAATTTTTTTGACTTGCCAAATACATAATAGAATACTGTGAGCATGACAATTTTTTGTAGGCCAACACAGAAGTTAGCACCGCCCTGGTTCCCTCGACAAAGAGCTAATGGGATTTTTCCATTGGATTTTCAATTATTGCAGAAAAAACACTTTTTATGGTACTTAAATGTTTTGTTCAGCAAGATAATCTTTACAAATAAAAACCACTTTTAGGATTTTTTGAAACATAGATGCGATTGCCAGAAATTAGACTAACTTCATCATCGTTGCATGACTTTAAAATCCCTGGCACAATGAGACTGTAAAGCCATGTTTGGCATGATGATGCTCTGTAGTCTACATCAGTCTCTTGTCAACTGCTGTCTTTTCTTTTTAAAAAAGTAAATGTTTCAGAATCCACAACCGACCTTAATTCAGGCATCTAACCAAAAAATTCCATTGACTTCAAGACAAGGAAACCGGGAGTGCTAAAATGCTTACTCACTTTCTGGTTTTAGGACTCAAACCTGCACCACTCTATTCGCAACATTTTCTCATTATGTTAGTAAACCAAATTTGCTTGGCATTACGTTTCCCTCAAAACATATTCACTGTTTCATATTAGTTGCATATAAACATAATATCAAGGAGACAAAGCTGATTTTTGAGTTATCATTATAACTCTGCATGGCTTAACCTCACTTACTCACCTATATTTCTCCTGATTCTGCTGGCCAGCCCTTGATTGGCCACTTGACTTGGTGGACAGACTGGCTGCACTCTCTGTGCAGATCATAACACGAGCCAGTGAGGGCAGAATAGGCCAACCAGAAGGGGGATTGGGTTTTTTTCCAAGTGGTCCATGTTGGCAGATGAGATGGTATCACTGCACAGAGCCAGGACCCACTGGGGACTGTGGGGTGTGAGGCACATATGGGCAAACAGGCTGCTGATGAGCTGCTTACATGAGCCTCTCATCATGGCCTTAGAGAGAGATGTCTCCACTAGAGGATTTGGAGTGGCTATATGCTGTGGGTCTGCATTGTTTGGGTTGGCACAGGATCTTGGAATCGAGACACTGACTGCAGAGAGCAGTTTGTTTGCAGAGATGCTCTCCCTTTATATTTTTATATAATACCATACAAATTAATTTGGGGAAATGCTCTGTATCCACTAAGGTTATATAAAAATGCCTGCAACTTGTTATTGTAATTTACAAGTTCTCTGAATAACTGAGGCAGACGACGTGGTCAAATGGACGGAATAAAGTTGATTTAACTGTAGTCTTAAGGTAACTCACCCTAAATAAATGATATCCAACTTCCTGACCTACAGGCTGTAATAAGCTTTAGAGCGCTGCAGAATTTTTTGATGGCTCTACACTAATGCCTTATTGATTCTCCTCTTTCCCTTTTAACTCACACGCATGAAAATGGAAACTATTCTGCTAGACAGACGATCAGGACTTCCGCTCAGCTCACTAACACTGTCCTGCATCCTCAACATAATGCTGCCTCTGAAAGGGTTATAGCATCTCATTCAAACAAGCGTGCAAAAGATGCATACGGTTGCACTTTATTACATCCAGATGTAAAGTGAAATATTTAGTTCTTCCATCTTCTTTCACTTATCGGAGCATGTTCATGATACAGCTTAGATAAAAATAGATGCTCTGCCTTGTTAATGTTTGTCATGTTTAATGTCTGCTGAGCTTATGTGGATGTGGAAGGGAAAAAAAAAGACATTTTCCATACATCATCAATTTATCCCTTCTGCCATGCTAAGAAACTTGGCAGGCGTCTCTCTTGTTCCATCCTCTGAAAACATGCACATACTACAAGCAGGCACATGCACCCTCGCTCGCTTTCTCACACACACACACACACACACACACACACACACACACACACACACACACACACACACACACACACACACACACACACTGAAGCTGCCAGGCTGCTTGGGTGGTGTGTTGTTCTCTGGGAGACAGTGCCATATGTTGTCTAGCCTCGCAGGGAGGGCAGAGCCTACTGTTGTACGGTTGTCCTGACTCTAAGAGAAGCCCACACTGCAGTACAACAGTACTGGTAGCCCTAAAACTCAGACTATTTCTGCATTTTAGGTAGTTTATTTTCAACTTACTAAGATTTGAGACTGCCCTCACAGTGCTGTGCAGTGTACTCAGAATGAATGTTTATCTACAGTCCTGAGGTTTTACACTAAACCATTGCTTCTGATAACCCTTTTAAAGAAAGGGTTCTTCAAGGGTTCTTTGCACCTAAGGTTTCCACTGAGAACCTTTGTCATCCAAATAACCCTTTTTCTAATAAAGGTTCTTCAGTTCAGTTCACTTCAGTTCTGAGCTTTATTTGTCCCTCAAGGGGAAATCTGATCTGCAGTTGGCAGTACAAAACATTTAAAAATACAGTAAACAGGCCCAAAAAAGCAGCAAACAACCAAACTTGATAAAAAGAAATTTACTTGTGTTCTTCCGTAGCTGATATCATTACCAACATTTAATGCCATGCAGTATCATGTGGTCTGCTGAAACTCTTGGCATTTTATTTTTGGTTCTAATTGGAGCACAGTTTTGGTTCCAAGCACAGCTGCGTATTGAGTATTCAGTAAAGACTGTAGTTGTAGAGATTTAACAAAATCTTCACCCCCGAAAAACCTTGAAAAGTGGACACCCTTTCCATCAAAGTTGAACTGGTTCTGTTCAGGTTTCTATACACCTCATTTTGAACAATCCAGAGCATTTCCTTTTAAAAATATTATCGTTGGTTTTCAGCT
Organism: Plectropomus leopardus; assembly: GCF_026936395.1. Classification (NCBI taxonomy): domain Eukaryota; kingdom Metazoa; phylum Chordata; class Actinopteri; order Perciformes; family Serranidae; genus Plectropomus; species Plectropomus leopardus. Next base: position 17,644,805 of record NC_142176.1, on the reverse strand, counting down.
GGAACCTAAAATTGCAGTTTTTCCTTGACCTGAACTACAAACTGTGACGACATCAGTGAGCCTGTCATATTCTAGAGGTTGAAAAGGGAAGAAAAATAAAACACATTAAATGCATGTGTGCAATTAGTGTCCCCGTCATGTTGGACGTTAGGAAGTGCTACCAGCAGTACAGCATGAACAATTCTGGCATCTGTAAACAAGTAAAGAGCTGTTGAGATGGATTCTAGACAAAGGCTAACCTTGCAATGAGAAGACCTGTCAATGCCTCTGCACACCTGCAGCTGAGAAGTCTTGAAAAATTCATTATAGCCAGGCAAAGCGAAAAAATAAACCTTTTGTTTAGTAGTGCCATTTTAGTCTTTCAGAGCCCTGGCTCTCTGCTCACTTTTAAAAGGAGAGACAGAGAGGAAAAGAGAAAAAGAGCGACAGCTAAAGAGTGCAGAGCGATTAAAGGAGCGTGTTTGGATACCTTTGGTCAGGAGTGCGGGAAGGTGATTGAGTGTGTTTGTTGAGACGAGGATGAAGGAAAGAGTATGTGTAAAGAGTGTGTTTGTGCATTGACTTGAGGGGTAGGGGATGCATGTTCAGAATTTATCTTATCTGTGTGTTCATTACTACTTTGCATTTCAGGCAGAGAGCTTGGGTGCTCCACTAAATCGCAGGAAGGATTGTTAGACACGCGTGTTATTAATTTTTTCAGGGTCCCTGTGGCGTCTGTATGAATCTTAATGCTGCTGACTGGGCTGCAGCTCTATCGACTTTCTTTAAAATATGAAGAAGCTTTGCTGGAAGCGCCTGGGGTCATTAGCTGAAGAGTAGGCGCAAATCCCTCACCGAGGCTTCTCTGGCTTCGCCATGTTAAATGTGCTCTTAAAATATTCATAATCATACTCTTGCCTGCACACACGCACATGCACCCACACACACAACCACACACACACACACACACACACACACACACATAAGCACACAGACAATGCACCAGGGACATAAGGGGATCAATATTAAAATGTATTCCTGTTTTGGTGTGCGGTTAATTAGCTGCGGTTCTTTTAAACCATGAAGTTTGAGAACAGATTAACAGTATCTTTTTGTACACAAGCTAATATTTACCCCTGCTCCATCAGTAGACGTTGACATATGGAAACCACAAAAAAAAGGATTTTTGTACTGTTTTGAAATATTTTATAAAAGCATTTGAGCACGATTAGTGAAACAGGCAGTGGCCTCTGTTTCACAGACACACTTAGACTTCTTCTGCAGTGAAATAATTTGTGTATTTTTCATATTTCTATATTCAGTGTGAATTTGCATTAAATTTGCATGAAATGCTTACAAACCAGCATTTGATTCAGTTTAATAAGTTAGTGAAATCATGTGTTTCCAGTTAGTTTACATTCAAATTGTCATCTTCAACAGATCTGCCTCTATATTGGAATAAATGTTTGTTTCAGTAAGTGGATGAATAATTATGTGGACATTAATAGAGTCTGAAACTGGATTTTTAAGACAGGATGTGTTGAGCTGACCTTTGATCTGGGAGTATTTATAGTAGCTGAAAGCAAGGGTCCTTTTTGACACTTTTTTGGAGTGCTGTGACTTTTTGCTGCAGCTAAGGATGAGTAACAACTCTGCAGGTCAGAGACTGGTTTAGATATTAGCTTGAGTCAGCTGTTGTGTGTTACTGATTGTTACTAGAGTAAATGTGAGTAGTACACATGTGCTGTGAGTGCTGTCTGGGTACTCTTTGAGAAGTCGGGCTTCTTAAAGCCGTCTGCTCTGGCTTTCATTATCCAATCACTGCTCTCCACTTCCTGCTATCTTTGTTAGAAGAGTCTAATATGTCAAAGTTCCCGGCCAAACAGAGATTAACCCAAATAATAGTGCATTATGTTGCTGTTCAAGCCTATTTATTGATCCAGCACTGTATGTTTTAAGAACCCTTCTACCGAGTGCAATGCTTTTATTTGCATTTAACTTACACTATTTATCATAGTGTGAATAAAAAAAAGATCTGAAAAGAAATGAATCTGTAATGTTCATGTCAAGAAAGGTACAGTTTAAAGGCATATTTGATAGAAATCCATGCAGGAAAACACATTTTACTTTGGTAGTTTTTCCAGAAATCAGGAAATGCATTTAATGCAGTTTGAGTGATTTGTGTCCAACTATGAATTGCAAGTCCCAAATTTGAGTCTGGTTGGTAACTTTTATTGCATATCATTCCCCCAATTTCTTTTCCTTCACATCTTGTCATTTGTTTACTGCTGACTATCTACTAAAGGCATAGAAAGCTCTTAAAATACTAAATATTTTTAGGAAAGCGATCATTTTCAAAATGGTTCAAAGGCGGCGGCAGTAACTCAGTCTGTGGGGACTTCGGAAACAGTGGGTATTAAGTTTGAGTTTCACACAGACCAGGCATGTGTGTGTGTGGACTGGTAACTGGGGAGGTGCCAGTTCACCTCCTGTGCCTCCTGGGCACTGCCAAGGTACCCCCGAGCAGGGCACCGAACTCCTGCAGTGACCCATCACTCTGATATTACCAACTTTGTGTAAAAACATGTAAGTTGAACAAATGCTGTATAGATTTTTTTTTCTTTCAGTTTCCTTAGATTGAACGGTTTCAGGTTTTCCAGTTGTTGAAATACATAAATATATAAAACAGAAATTTAGAAGCACACTCACAAACATGCACAAAACTCTTAAGCAACCACGATCATAAAGATATTTGATTTTAGAATCAATATAACTTCAAGAAACTCTACATAAATTAGAGAATAGATGATGTGTGACAGTGGAATACCATATAAGCATTTACAGATTGATTTTTTAAGCTATATGTTTAAGATCAACCTGATATAATAATAATAATTGGACAACCTGTGACCCAATGATGACTATCATGATGCTGCTCTTTATCATCAACTTATCTCCTCACTCTAAGTTCAAGTGAGCTCCACATGAGCTGACCTTATAAATCTAAAAGCCCTTAAGAACAGCGGTAATCAGTCCAGTGTGATCACAGAGAGATATAGAAATTTGGATAATAAGCCTTTCAATAGCCATGATAAAAAATGGCAAATGTATCATAAATGTTGTATTGTATTGGTTGGCTGTAATAATTTGTACAGTGAAGAGATCTTAAGAGAACTAATCATTAGCTGAACACAATAAAGCTATTTTAACGCCAGAGTAATTTGAACAGGGGTTAAATTACGGCCCATCAAAGGACACCAACATGTGTGAGACAGGTGCTCCGATGAAGACAAGGCCAAAACAATCACATCACCACAGAAAGGGACGGTCTGCCTAATTGATGCCTGTTTGTGTGGCACGCTGCTTGACAATGGATCAGGGCTGGCAGACGTATCGGGGGGTGAATGATACGGCAAATCCACCGAGAACAATACCACAGGAACAATGGGAGAGAGCAAGGTCATGTGTCGCGTGTGGCTGTGTGTGTGTGTGTGTGTGTGTGTGTGTGTGTGTGTGTGTGTCCAAAGAGAGGCAAAAAGCTAAAAGCAGTGAGGGTTCAAAAGAGAAAATCAGGGGATTCATGAGCCCATAATTTACTAACACTTACATGTTTTTTTACTTTAAATGAGAGTTACCACATATGCACAAAAAATATTGCTATTAAAATTGAGCAAAGCGTTTTAGTGAGACTCATGTTTCAAAAAGAAATACAATACTTTGATTTTTACATTGTCCAATCATTAACAACATTATTGGATTTTTAACCCAATTCACTGAGTAGTGCAAACTTTGAATCATAAAGCATAAGTAACAGCAGACTATAGAGGATGGAGAGAGGCAGCCATCATTAAATCATTAAATAAATAAATATGCATTTAAAAATGAACACATTAATTAAAAAAATATTATAATAATCAAAAAATAAATGACTTAATAAATAATAGGTACAATTCCATAAGAAAGTAAATAAACAGGAACATTAATATAAAGGTGAATAAATAAAGAGGCCAATTAAAACAGAAATATCAGTTGTCACGTCTGATCACTCAATTCCTGTACTTATTTTTAATATTTTTCATACATTTAATGGCATATTATTGAATTTTTCAAGTCATTATTTATTCTTCATTTTGACACCTTCCGTCCTCCATAATAGAACAAGTGAAAAGTAAAAAGAAAATGAAAAATAAATATTGTACTTTCTCCTGCAGCATATAAAGACTGCAGTTACCTGTGAACTTTTACAACATGACAGTTTCCTAACAGGATGTAAGTGCAATGCAGCAGAAAGACCCAGCAGCACCTGGACCAGCTACATCATAACAGTGCTTCTAACAAATTAAGACATTAATATTTAACAACTTGGAAGGAACCAGTCTTTTGAATGAGTCTTTTTAATAGTTCAGTTTACAGCTCGTACTTCCTTACATTTCCTCATGGAAAGTTTGAATGAGCTTTTAATGGATTGTTTGAACATTTCGAACAAGGCACTGAGAACCTTAAGAGGACATGACCCAAAAATTAGCAAAACGTGTATATAAAAACAAATAGCTATAATAATTCTAAATATAACAAATAAATAATTCTGTAAAATAATTTTAAATATTTTTTTTTAAAAATACATTGCCAAGTGTGAGTTCAGATAAGGACCCAAATGCAGGAAAAAAGGGGCAGGCAGGTGTACAAATGAAAAGTGAGCTTTAATGTAAAGACTAAAACAGGACAGGTGGGCAGGGAAGACAGGTAACAGGGAAGGACCAACAAGACTCATAAAGGACAGGTGAAACTAACCAGGGAAACACTAACGTGGGAAAACGCACAAAGACCAGAAATAAAAGCAGACATGACACGAGGAGTGATACTACAAAATAAAACAGGAAAGAGAACATGAGTAACAAAGCCCCAAAACAAAGTCCACAATATAACTCAAAACCTAAGATCATGATATTTCTATAAACAGTGTATATATATATATATATATATATATATGTGTGTGTGTGTGTGTGTGTGTGTGTGTGTGTGTGTGTGTGTGTGTATAATTCTTGAAGTATAATTCTTGAAATAAATTGCTCCCTGCCTTTTTTCCTATCTTTATCTAAAGAAGTCAAACCTATTTGCTCAAAGTTTAAAGGTTGAAATACTTGTGAAATATGCAGCACAAGAAAACAGATGTCTATACAGGTTTCAAAGGGTTAATATTTAAGCTATACTACAATATAAAGTAGCTGTAGATCAAAGGTTGTATACAAAATGTTTATGATTTGCAAAAATTTCAATCAGGGATGTAATCTTCTCAGACTGTTTAATCACAATTTGTTTCTAGAGACCTGAAGGGATAAAACAATCAGTGTTTTACAATAAAAAAAAAGAGGAAAAATTACATAAAATAAACATATTTTGTGTAGCAGATTTGCTTTTCCCATTTTCTGTCCTATCTTATCTTGGGACCGACCTGATTCATGTTGTCAGCCCAGCGTTGGGAACTACTGCTGTAGTCAGATTCAGATTAGTGTAATAACTGCAGCAGAACATGAATGAATCTTTATTAAAGGATGTTTTATATCCTTTAACATTTAACTTTCACTTAGGAAACGGCTTCAACAGGATATTACTCAAGATATTTTCCCCCACCTCCTTTCCAGTGGTATGTATTGATCTGTGTGTAGCTTAATGTTGGTCTTTATGGCTACACTGCGGTTAGACAAGCCAGTAGGAAAACTACTTACTCCAGCCCACCGTTATAACTGAATCAATCCATTAGGTGAGTATTGAAACTGTGGTTACTCTCCACAATATGTAGTGATTATATATGGCTGCAAATTGAATTATTCAATATGCAATTCAGTTATGAGCAGCATGTAAAAACCAAGATAGAGATGGATGTTTTCCTCAGGCCACAATGCATTACATCTATACATTAAATTGAAAATGGGAGCCATGACATGAGGGCTGCGAGACGTTATTACAGGCCGTTCAAAAACAGTAGGGCATGGATTTAACAATGTGTGCATGTGTGTGTGTGTGAATGAGAGAAGCAGTGTGTGTGTGTGTGTCTGTGCGTGTGTGTGCGTGTGTGTGTGTGTGTGTGTGTGTGTGTGTGTGTGTGTGTGTGTGTGTGTGTGTGTGTGTCCCTGGGAAAGTGACTGCTGTTTGGCTTGGCCCCCTGTCCCCTCTTCCAAAAGACTGTGAAATCAGAAATTAAACGCTTCACCATCGTGAAGCAATTCAGCCTGATACGTCTTCCTCTATTGTAATTGTTTGTTTATTGGACCCTGTTCAAAAGCAATATTGTGAAGGTCTCTGCAGGCTCTGGGAGCCAGCTTGTGTACTGGAGGAAGGTCACGCTGTGTCACTAAGCATAAGTGGAGAAATAGCAAAGACATAAAGAAAGAAAGTAACAAGAGGACATGGGAAAAAGCATATTTTCTGGCATTCAAATACATTTAAATGCAACATTATTTTTTATTTATCCACATATATTTTTATACTTTGTAAACCTGCCGTGTTTGGCTAAATGAGAGGGCAGAAAGAGGTGACCTGACCAGCCATAACAAGCTGCTGAGGTGGTGGCAGCACAGACCACATCGCTGCTAACTGGCCGCAGGGGTCACAACTGAAGTGACCTTTTAACCTTTTACGTCTGTGGTCTATTGTCCACTTTCATTCTAGCCCATTTGCTCTTCCATGCTCTTCTTTTGTTCACAGTTTTGCACAATATGAAGCGGGTGATAAAAACATGGCTGGGCATAACATTTAAGTTAATGAGATGACAGAGAGGAGACATTAAGACCTGAGCAAAGAGATACAGCAGTTTAACAATTCAAAGGAAATGGAGAGAAAGGCCAGCTGAGAGCAGAAGCAGCAGAAACATAAATCAGAGGGCAGTTATTTAAAGTTGCAACATACGTTTGCTTCAGTATTTCAATAAAAATGTTGTTTCAGGCTCACTGGGACTCTATTTGACTAAAAACATACTTTTTAAATGCCATGAGAAGAACATAAAAATATTGTTTTCTTAATAATCCATTGATAAATTGTTACATATTCAGATAATTACATATCAGATTTTTAAAAAAATCACTTAATATATAGTGATATATACATATACATATATATAAATATACAATTAGAAAGAAAAATACAACATTTTACTCTGAAATGAAGATTACAGCAAACTAAAATAAAATCAATAAAATAAAAAGATCACTATGTACTTCTGTATTTGGTGCCCATTTTCAGCTTTTTAATACTTTTTAATACTTGAAAAAAAGCAGTTTTGATTCATTTGGATTATAAAAATATAATCTGACAATTTCTTTAAACAGAAGAAGGCACTCAATTGGTATAATTAGCGACTGATGTATCAATGTAAGGAATGAAACGCTAAACCTCTGAAAGACAGACAGACGGACAGACATGAGCTTAGTGACAGCTGCAGGGTCTGAGAGCAGGTGTGATGGATAGAGGAGACTAATTTAGCTGCACACTCGTGGTGCTAACAAGACCTTTACCACACACACACACACACACACACACACACACACACACACACACACACACACACACACACACACACAACATAGTACCAATCATCTGTTCTCAACCTCTAAAACCTCCCATCTTGGGTATGTGTGTTGGGTATGTGTGTGTGTGTGTGTGTGTGTGTGTGTGTGTATCCAGGCCCATGTGCCATATGGACTCACCTAGACACCTGCCTGTCAGTTAAAGGTGGAGAAGAATGGCAATGATGTGCCATGAATAATTCAACTTTAGCAGCAAGTTCCCCTGAACCTTCACACACAGAGATCACTGCATCTTATATCTTCTGACTCTTCCCACTATCAGTTTATCTGACTATACACAATAATCTTTCTGCAGAACCATTAAGTGCTCTTTAGTTTCTCTCTGAAATACATTGGTTTTCAAGTACATTTGAAAGACACTCTACATGTAGATTGAAAATATTAAGTGCCAAATTATAAATTCTGCAAAGGGAATCAACATGAATCAATTATATGAGTAATAACGAATGGATGAACATGTTTATTCACGTACACTGTCTTAAAAATCATGTGATGCAACTAAAAAGTTATTATTTATGTGTTATACAGCACATCCTGTTAAGTGTTCAGTGATATTCAGCTTCAAAATACATATCTTAAGTTTTAGTTTTCTCATGACATTTACCTGTGTACTTTTTGTTTTTGTCTAAAGAATCCTATTCCCAGGTTAAATGATACAAGGGGTCCTGAAAATAAAAGCTTTGTTTACATTAAACCAAAGTAAAAGCATCAGAAACAAAGCCTAATATATATGTAATAATGGACATTATGCTCTTTAGGGAAGGAAGTTTTATCGAATATATATATTTTTTTTTTAGAAGTGATCAAATTTCCAACAAGAGAGTGGGGCTGTGGAGGGGCGAGGATCTGACTCATAACCTGTGTAGATTCCTTGCAAGCAGCCTTTTACTCAAAGCTGTCTTACCTTTAATTATAACTTAATTATAAAGAGTAACTTTAAGCCTCAATAAAATTTTAACAGGTGAGTTACATAAAAAGTCATCCCCTGTATTGGTTTTAATGAATATTAAAATTATTTCTAGAGACCGAAACCATTTTTCCATCATTTTTTTTTTCATGTTTATGTCTGATGTAAAGTTGGGCATTTTAACATGGGGGTCTATGGGGAATGACTCACTTTTGGAGCCAGCCTCAAGTGGCAATTAGAGGAACTTCAGTTTTTGATGCTTCTTCAGTGGCTTCATTCCTCGCCAGGAGGGTGTGGAATGGGAAAAATCAATACACTTCTATGTAAAATATTTACATTTATTGTTGTTTCTGAAATGTGTTTGCTCAAAACATTTAACACTGTTAGACTTTGGTAAGTGTTGCCAACACCCAATTCAATTCAATTTAAAGTTGGAAATCTAATACATTTTGTTTATTTACTATCCATAATAGTTATTTTTGTATGTAAGTCAGTATTACAGTACAGTGGCTAATCAAGCAGGTACTCGCTGTATGACAAATAATCATCATTATCATTCATGCAACCCACATACACCAGCATATGAACAATTATGCAACATATTTGCAAAACACAAAGCTACTCTACCAGACTGTTGACAATATGCCAGGAATAATTAACATGCTCTTTGCTTTGTTTTCTCTCTTTCAACCAAATCTGTCCCCTAATGACAGGTGAGAGAGTTGGAACAAAATGTGCACAGTGTGTTAAGAGAAACCAACAAACTCTATTTTACTTCATGTTCTACTTTCTTCAGGAAAAACAACAACCTTCCTCTGATTGTTTACAAGCCCTAAAACCTTTCTCTGTATACTGTTAAGGTCAGTCACGTCTCCTGTGTAGTATTACTCTTATATAAGCAATTAAATTAACATCAGTAAACTAACAAATGCATGCTGCACACAATGCATCTCTGTGGGAGAGCACAAACAGCTACAACTAACTCCGATTATGAGTAAATGAAAATAAAATAAAACAAAGATCTGCAAATGGAGTCCATATTCAGTCTTTGCCAGTTCACAACAATCCAAGGCCACACAATACATGCTAATGAGTTGTCATTGTTTGAAGCCCGAGCCATGGAAATGAGCACACAGCGAGCTCCGACGTGTGAGATGAGTGTGAAATCTGATAGAGGAAACAGACAGGCAGGAGGAGGCTGAGCCTCAGGGCCCCCGACATCTCACCACAGCAGAGATGTAGAACAGGGAGGAAAAGGTGTTGTTGCAAACTACGCCGTGCTACTGTGTGCAATATCTGTGTGTAAGTGTGTGTGAGAGAGGTTAGCTGTGGATGGCAGATGTCAGACCTCTCAGCCCCACCCCCACTATGGGGCCACCTGTTGGACCGAGGCCATCTGGAGGGTGGGCCATCTCTCTGGACTGATTCTGCGAAGCTCTGACCCAGCATGCTGACCAAGGATACATGATCGTATGACGGGAAATGTCCCACGTGTCAAGTACCTGTTCTTCTGTCTGTCTGTCTGCCTGTCTCTGTTTTATTCTCTCCATTTATGTCTTCATCTTTCTTTGTTTCAATTTCTCTGCCTCTGGTTGTTTTTCAGTCATCTCAATAATGTGGTTATGAGAGACACGAAAGTCAGAAATACAATACAATACAATCAATAAATAAATAAATATTACCCCTGCCAGGTATAATTTAAACATAGAATTTGAATTATAATCTCAGTAATCTGAGACCAGTTTTTAATTACCGCTCTGAAAGTTCTGACTTTAAAATTATTTAACTGACAGGTAAGCCTAGTAATTTAAAAATACTAAAAGAGAAACACTGACATTTAATGCCCCGTATCACTGTAGAAAAAAGAACAACTGTGTTAGTTGTTTCATTGAGTTCAAACACTGTAATCCTCTGCCAGTCTGACTTTTTCCACCAGCAGGCTGTTTTCTGGAAAGGCATTTTTATATGTTACAGTAGGACAAGCACAGGTGTAAATCATCACATGTGCATGCTGGCACACTGTAACATGGCCATGATAGGTCTAAGTAAGTTTTAGATTACATCCCTAAATGTTTTGTGCACCTACTTAATATATGCCAAAAATTACAAAAAAAATCCTTATATTTACTAAAATCCAATTATGTTGTCTTCCTTTAAAACAAAATATTATATTTGTTACCTGGGATAGTACCAACCATATTCAGCCAAAAATATCACAACATCCTGTACTGATTGAAGTACAAAACTGGGTCTCAAATCCAGAGAAAAGCACCAAGAACAGTTCTATCCAAATCTTTACCTGGGTGTTCAGGGGTCATACACATGTAGGCAGTCAGTGAAGGCGGAAAAATCCATTCAGGGAAATCATACAAGAAACAAAGTCCATAAATCCAAGCAGAGTCAAAAACCAGGAATGCAAACATGAGGAAAAGGCTGGAGAGCATGAACACACAATCTGGCAACTGAATGCAGGCTAAACTGTGCTTTAAATACATAAGGGCTGATTACTAACTGTGCACAGGTGAAACTCGTGAGGCAATTAAAAAAACTCAGGAAATAAAGGTTGCGATGAGAAAATGTTTCAAAATAAAACAGGAAGTGGACACAAACACATCAACAGAAACTTGACAGAATATTACACATCAGTTCACATTCAGTTTATTCACAAAAAAAGTTGAAATACAAGTACAATTACGAGACATAATGAAGATATTTGAAAATTGACAATAGGTGCCCAGACACTAAGCATATATATATACATATATATATATATATATATATATATATATATATATATATACATAAACATTTTATGGTGTGTTTTCATCCACTTTCCTAGGATGGTCTTCTGGCACTAAACCTTCACACTCCAATTGGAGAGAGGGAATACTGACAGGCTGTAAAGATTACAGAGACATCACCGGGACAGAGGGATCCACTTTGATTCTACACCAGCCTGCCTTTAAAGAAGTGTGTGAAAAAGGAGGTGTGCAAACAACTGTGTGAGCTTTGTGGTAGCTCAGGTGGAAAGGTAGTGATGTGTGTGTGTGTGTGTGTGTGTGTGTGTGTGTGGGGGGGGTGTGTTAGTGATTGCCTCAACTTTTAAACTCCACATATTACCATCAGACCTCATATGACACCTTCCTAGACTGTAAATCCCAACAAAAGCTTTGGGATTTGTTGAAGTAAGAGGTGTAATGAAATATAGTGAGCTAAATTTTCCCATCTTTGTACTTGGCAGATTCAAATTTACAGATGAACCGCTTTTTTAAAAAAAAAATTATCTGGTGTGAATCCAAACAAACAGCCACAACATTTGCTAACTTCACTTCTGAAGCTCAATTACCAACATATTGATATACAACGGTTTGTATGACACTCTTTGGATTAATGCTTCACTAATGATGTTACGTACTTAATATAAAGTTACTGAGGTTAGATTTACTGAGTTAAGTGGTGAGGTTGAGGAAGAGAAACATGGTAACAACACACCTTAAAATAACTCAAAATTCACTTGAGGTTAACACTGTTCCGTGTCAGTTCACTTGCAAAAGCTAAAGTATAAAAACGATAGGCGGCACTTATATACCCTAAAGTTGTATTTTTATAATGATTTTTCAAACAGTATTACATATAATTTCCTTCCATTGAAATTTAACTTATGCACTTTTTTAATGTCTTCCAACTCTGTTTCAACATGTTAATAATTTTATTTCTGAAAATTAATACCATGCACCATTTTTTTATTAATGTTTTTCTGTTTAAAAGGAACCACATATCCTTTAATTCATAAAAGTCTAGATTTAATGCCTGTTACAGATTACAGCTTTAAACTCATTCACATTTGCACCTTGGCAGGTCAAAACAAAGACACGGCACATTAACAAACAATTCAAAGTACGTTTATATGTCATCCAAAAAAAGGAACACAAGACACACAACACAACAGCACATCACAAGTGCATGCTTGTCAAATAAAGCAAGTACTGTACATTTTCATAAACACTAAATGTGTCACTTGTTCTTATATTTTTATGTTTATAGTCTCCCCTCCTACTTCCTCGTAGAGATCACTAAAATCTTAACAGCTTTTTACAGCTGCTATAATATTGCCAGGCTGTTGGGGGACTCGGTTGAGTAAAAATTCCCTTTTGGTCAAGAGTGCTTTTAATTTGGCATCCCCGCCGGGTAAGTTTGAATACCATTCACCTTGCTGTCAAAAATAAAACCAGATGTTAGGCTACATGAATACCTTGTGAACAATGGCAAGAGATTTGAATGAATGTGCTGAAAAAAATGTTTTATAGAGCAGGTTTCAAGTTAAGTGATGCGAAAGAGTCGACCATTAAGCACATGTAAAGAGGGCTTTATTATGTCATAGGCTTGCAATTATGTGGAATGCTTGTTGTGATTTATTACAGGAGAGGTGACAAACACAATGTTATCATCTTGCTTGCTTTTATTCTGTCCTAGTTATCCACATGTTAAATCATGCCCCCATCAGATGCACAATATGACTATAATGTGTCAGCGCAATAATACAGCCAGGAGAAATAGGCCCAATGTTGCACAATTGAAAATATTTTTTTTCCCTCTCTATATATTTTTGGGTACACAACACTATCATTCTTTAGATCTCCCTGGACACAGGGACTAAAGACAAACAATAAGGATCCATAATAGCACTGCTGAGTTTTGCTTATGAAATTGCCTGTGTCATAACACACACACACACACACACGCACGCTTAAGTATGCAAGCATATGTCTGTGTGTGCACTGCGCCTGCACTGTACATATTTTTGTGTGTATTTGTGTGTCCAACTCTGCCCGTGTGTGTATTATCGCTTGCCTATTTTGGGGTCATATTTGATAAGCCCCTGAGTGATGTGGCAAGATGAAGTGACAGTTTGTCAGAAAGCGGGTCATGGGGCAGTCACTGTGTAGGCGGCCTTCTGCACCCGTGTACCGGGTATAATTAGGCACTCATTACCATATCAGTCAATTACCAACAACCACTCTGGGTGCTTTCTCTCAGGAATCTGCCCTTCTGGACACCAGTTCCGAGGAAGGACAGATTTTTCTTGGCTGCAGAAGCAATTATTTTTTTTCGTCTCTCTCCCTCCTTCCCCTTATTATGATTGCTACTGGTAAAACAATAGCTTAGGTTTTGTTGTGTTGTGTTGCTGCGGGCACCATCTGTGGTGGTGAGGGGGAGGCACAACAATACTCGTCCATATGGTCAGGGCATCAGCAGCGGGCTATATCTGCTCATCAAGTCCTGTCATTGTCATCAGCCACTCTGCTCATACACTCGTCCATGTTCATCTGTCACACTCGCGCGCACACACACAGACACGGGACTGACACAGCAAGATGTGGTCATATACTTATTTATGAGGGGAAGATGAGGTTGGATGAGCAGCTGTCTTGTTGGAGCGTATATCAATGTTCTCAAACACTTCATTTTAAGATACATTGCACAGAATTTTCCAGCAGAGTCAAAATCTTTTGCCTGATGATGAGCCAGTTTTGTTATCCCTCAAAAAAAAAAGTCATGAGAGGACAAATAAGTCTCGTTATAATATCTGTTAAAAAATGTTTTCACTTGTCTTAGGCTGACACTAATGTGCCATGATTTTGATATCAAATAATCAGTTTTCATCTGCACCAATGAAATAATTTGCCACCTCAACATCAATCCCAACCCGCATTCGTTGATTGGTGTTGGGAGCTTGGGGCTTTTTTAGACATACCCATCTGCTGTCTCGCACCTCCTAATCTGCAACATACAGACAAACACGCGCACACACACACACACACACACACACACACACACACACACACACACACACACACACACACACACACACACACACAGAAACTGAAAGAAAAAGCCATAACTGGTGCCATCATTCTATCCTACATTAAGAGTATTTTTACCAAAGCAATTTGCTTTTGTTTACCTTTAACTTTGCATTTGTATTTTTATCTGTCAAGGATTGGTAGACAATATCGATGAATATAAATTGCATGATATGTCTTAATTTTTTTTCATTTGCATGGAGGATCCGCCTCATTGTAAAGGACCAAATCCGTGTACTTCCTCCAGGTGAGAGGCTGGCTGTGCTCATCAAGATAACGAGAAGATGAGGAAGACAAGGCAAGGGCCAGCAAAGAAAAGCTACATTATACATACGCAGCATAGAAAAGAGATGGTTAGATATGGGTATTAGATGCAACATACAAAATAAGCATGCTATAGTGAAAGACGACAGGGGGACATGGGCTTGAGGAAAAACAGATTACTTGTGAGAGATCTAAAAGCGATAGAGAGGCCAAGATAGAGACAGCAAGAAGGAGGGTAAGGGAAGGACAAAGCTGAAGGCATGTGAAAGCTGAGATAACCGGTTATCCCTGCGTCATCACGGTCTGCGTTTATCTCAGCCTGCCTTGCTCCGTATCTCTCCCTATCTTCCAGTTTCACCAAATAATAGAAACCTTGAAACAAAGCCCAGAGTGAGTGTGGTTTTTAATTGGTCTCCAGAATCTATAATTAACACAACGCATTAACGTGCACACAATGCACTGCCTGCCATCACTTGCTCTCACATTTTCGCATGTAACTTTTTGCATAGAGGAAAAAATAAAAATGTTGCATTTGTTCCACTCCCCACTGGATTTTGACTCATTTGGGGCTTAGAGTCCATTTTGTAAAATCTGACAAGTTGATCTTACTTAAATAATCTTGGAAACTGAATGAAAATAAAAATGACCACATGAAACCACCCTTTTTTTTTTTTTTTTTTGGAGTGTTTGCGACTTCAGTAAACCAAGTCAGTCTGACTTAACTTGATCATGATGAAGAGGATTTTGCCAATGATGAAGTTTGGAGATCTGTGAGTTCTCTTTTGTTAACACGTCAAGGAAAATACAAACATCACTGACTTGTTTGCAACCAGCAGAATACAGATATATAGCTCAGTGTACTTGGTTTACTGAAGTTTGTAAAACTTAGAAAAATTAAGTAAATTTGACTAAATTTCAAGTAAACTTAACACATAGATAGATAAACATAGTAGTAAACATAGATTAAGAATTAATAGTTATATTTGCTGACATTTTTCAGGGCAATTGGTTTCCTAGATTTTTCAAAGTAAAATCAACTTGTCAGATTTTACAAAAAAAAAAGAGTGCAGTGATGTCAGGACATAACTGCTACTAGATGGCGGAAAAACAAAAGCTGAAGCTGAATATCCTTATTATGAGCAAATGAGTAGCATTTAAAAAAAACAAAATCTGGCCTGTTTGCTGTGGCTGGTTCATTTTGCTGTTGAGAGACCCGTATGGACAGGCTAATACTCAGCAGATCACAGGGATTGGGATATTGTTTAAAGGATCAGCTAAACAATAGGAAGGGGAGCTCTCCTCTCCTCTATCTCGATTTTGCCTCAGGCACTGTGGAGGACTGCCCTACCCACTCCTCTCCCTCTGCTCCTTCAAACCAGCTCTTCTCATCATCTTGACCTCTCCCTTCCTGTCTTTCACCCTGTCCTCTTGTGTCCCCTCCAATCTGTCCCCTTCTCCTCTGCAGTCAGGGACAATTTCAGGGGTCTGCTTGTCCTGATTGTTGTTGCAGACCAATCATCCTCCAGTGCTGTTTGCCCTCTGGTCACCTGGCCCCCACACCACAGCAGAGGGGATTTGGGGGCTGACAGTTGCCCCTGGCGAAGCAAAAACAGACTGAGGGACAAAGTGGGTGATGGGATAGGAGGGAGGAGGGAGTAGCGTTGCATGGCCGCCTCAGTCAGTTTGAGCCCTGGGAGACAGCTGGACTCCCTCTAACCTCCTGGCTTGTGGGGGTCAGCAGCCATACGGACCAAATCCTTGGCCTGGAACATGACCAACGTCTATGGGATCTGGCCAGGAGCGGCCGATTACCAAAGCCCAATTAATGTAGATCAGAAAACAGCCTGGATCTGCAGCTCTATAGGTCACTAGTTTATCTATTCAGATTAGCATATTGGCATATACAGAAAAATAAATATCCTGATAAAATTAAAGCAATGAAAGAAGAAGGAAGACTCTTTACCTTTTAACACACAAATAGACATCAGTTTTCCTGTGTTCAGATGGCTTTCACAAGCATTTAAACCTCTGAAACCTGAGAAAATTGGTTTGATTTCTTTCAGATATGGGGAAAATGCTATGAGCCACTTGGAAAGAAAAGTCCCATAAACAAACAAAAACAAAACAAAACAAAAAAAAGTAAAAGGTGAAAAGAAAATGACATGAAAATTATCAAAAACAAATGTCTGGAAATGATATTTGTAAATGATTATATTTTACACTTTCTTTTTTCTTTTACTTTTTTTTCAAGTTTAGGGTAATTTCCTAGTAACTTTTTTTTCTTTCAAATTTCTTTCTAATTTTGGCCACTTCTTTTGAAGTTGCTAGTTGCCTTACTCCAATTCTTTTGAAAGATTGGAGCCAATTTGCTCAAGTTTGAAAAAGTTCAAGAGGAGAGAGAAAACAAAAAATGAGCACAAAACACACAATCAAGATGACATAAACTTCCCATTCTGATAGTATCTAATTTTCTAAGAGCACAAGCTTGGCAGCTGTATTTTGCATCTCTGATTGTCTTACACATATTCCCTTTTTATCAAATGTCATGAAAGGTGTAATTATGTCGGCCCCCTTGAAATATCCCCGGCGTGTTCGCTCGTGTTCGTGTGGCGCTCAGCACATATAATTTAATTTGAATTCATTACTCCCCCTCCTGTCAGTTAATATATTCATGACTTCCAATTCCCTCAGAGCTGTCCCACCACCTGGAGTGTCCTCCCTCATCTGTGTCACTCCTTCCCCCCACCTCCTCCTCCCTCCCGTCCTCTCGTACTCCTCACCCCTCCTGGCCCTGCGGGTTCCCTGGGGGCCCATGAAGGGGTGTTAGGGCCAGGGTCACAGAGGCTGGGGGGCCCGCTGTCATTAGGGTGCAGTGGAATGTGTTAGCAGAGACCAGCTGGGACCAGCCAGCTCTGTTCCGGCCCTTTCTCTGCTGGTGCTGCTGGTGTTGGTGTGTGTGTGTGTGTGTGTGTGTGTGTGTGTGTGTGTATGTGTGTGTGTGTGTGTGTGTGTGTGTGTGTGTGTGTGTGTGTGTGTGTCTGCTACTGTATGTGAGTGGTGGCGGGGAGTTGGTGACGCCTGCAAATGACAGCGATGAGATGGCAGAGAAGACTATTCACACTGCTGAACTCTTCTGCAACAACTTCTGTGTTTGTTCAGTCTTTGAAAAGGTTCAAATGAAAATGTCAGCATACTGATTTTGTAGGTTACACTGTAAAATCTGACAAGTTGATTTTACTTTTTTTCAATCTAGGAAACTGATTGCCTTGGAAAATGTATGTAAATATAAATATTAGTCTCAATTTATGCTTAATTTACATATAAATTTGTCAGTTTTACTTAACATTTACTCATATTTACTTAGTTTTGTGAAGTTGTTGCAACTTAAAAAATACAATATTAATGAAATCAATCTTTCCAATTTTTAGCAACTTAAAGTAAACCAAGTATACTGAGCTGTATTCTGTATTCTACTAGTTGAAATCTAGTCATTCATGTTTGTATATTCTTAAACATGTTAGGATAACAGAACTCACAGATTTCCTAACTTCAGCATTGGGAAAATCCCCTTTTTCATGATCAAGATAAGTCAGACTAACTTGGTTTACTGAAGTTGCTAACACTTTGAAAGACCACGTTGATTTCGGTCAGAATTTTTTTAGGTAACAGCAACTTCACAAAATAACTCAACACAGCTTAATTTCAAGTAACCTTAACATCTAGATAAAAAGCAAACATAAATTAAAAGTAGGATCATCTGGTCCAATTTTACAGTGTACTTTAGTTATATTTCTATTTCTGAGTCACAGCTTTGACAGACATAAGGTTGGAGCCTCCAGATTACAATCCATATTTTATGCTTGAATTCATCAACATAAAAAATCTCTCGGCAGTATCGGCACTCTGTGTATGGATGGATATGTAAACATTGTAGTTTTCATGGTGTGAAGTGTATTTAAGTAGGAATCATGCAAGGTGGCAAAGTAAAAGATGATGGTGGATAACACTGAACACTTTCATTTTTTGTCTGTTTGACTTCTTCCTCCTCTTTGGGAATAAGATGCATTATTTATCCTCCGCACAAAAAATGTTACATCATTCACTGAAATGCTAACTGAGAAGTCATGTTTCTCTGCAGTTTCATGGTAGAAAAGACAGAGTTTCAGCTTCAAAAATGCTCCTCTCTTCCTTTCATATTCTCTCTGTCTTTCATGTTGCACCTTTGTACCAGCCTCTCGACCGACACTGACTGAATATGTCCCTTCTGTGTGGTAAATATTTCATGGCGGGGAGCAGCTCGAAGTTTGATCGTTGCAGGGTGCCGGTGTAGGAGTTCAAAGGAGATGGTGGGTCCTCTGACAGCCAGCCAGAACAGAGTGGAGGAGGAGGAGTAGAGACTGAGGGGTAAGACAGGAGGTGGGGGAAGAGAAGAGAAGGCAAGTGGGGAAAGGGGGGAGCGAGGGAGGCACTGCTGTGTGCTCAGTTTAAATTCAGCACCACCAATTTCCTGGACAGCTCCCTCGGTCTTCAACACAGTGGAAAACAAGAAGTTGTGCAGTTTTGTTTTGGAATATTTTGAAACAACTTCCATAGTGAGATATATATGAAAAATCATTAGATTTGGAGAGCAACAGACTTCTTCATTGGTAGTCGTTAGAAATAAATGAGCACATGTGTGTAGTGTGTAGTCATACATGTGCATACTCGTGTGTATATGTGTGTGTGTGTGTGTGTGTGTGTGTGTATTAGAAGGGGGGCTTCATTATTAATCAGGGCCCTTCCCTTAGTGTGAGAGCTGCTCACACTCCATGGCTTAATGACTGAAAATGAGACGTAATTATGGGCTGTCAGTCCAGCCCCTGGCACCCCCTCTGCTCCTCCATCTCATGGGTCCATGTCCTCCCCTCTGCTGCACCACACCCAGACTGCCATCACTTACCAGCATCACTTATATCATATAATGGAGATACCTACCCCTACATAAACCCTATTCCACCACTTGCCGAGTTTAAAGTAAAAAAATAATGCAGATAAAATTACTCAATTTATATTGTGCTGCCTATCAGGCCCCCATCACCCTATACACCCCTTACATCTCACATTATAAGACATAGTAAAGTAGATTGTTAATCCGAATATCTGTTTCCGCCATTCGAAGTGAGAAAAAAAAGATAGTGAAACCACTTTTTTTATGAAAATTTTGCCTGACATGATACCAACAAATTAGGGATGGATGCATGATGGTTACCATTCTTATGATGTGGAAAAAAACGTGTACTCTTGGTCTGTTGTTCTGATGAATAATAATATAAGCTTGATGAGCCACAGTTAATTTTCTATGAATATATAGATTTAACGTCAACAAAAATTGGATCTGCAAAGCTCTTGGTACAGCACACATTTTGACAAAGACACACCAACAAGTTAAAGTAACAGAAGAATCATTCACCCTTTAAACAGTGCATCATATATTTTTTCTGCTATCTGTGCCTTTTCTTTTTCACACTAAACCTCCCTTCCTCTCTTGCTCTGTGCACTTAAGCTCATCGTTATGCGGCGTGTGGTTTGTCAGAGCTGATGATGAATTTGTTTATGAGTAGAGAGAGCTGATTTCCCCTGAGTGGTCTTTCTCTCTCTCTCTCTCTCCAGCTCGCTCTCTCTCTCTCTCTCTCTCTTACTCTTCTTCTTTCTCTCCTTCTCTTTGCATCAGTCCATCCAATCAAAGACAACCTCTCTCCCTTCACTGCCACCTCCAGCACTCTCCACCCCTGCAGGGTACTTCACCCATCTGACATCAGGATTTAATTCCAGCCAATCCTGAGCTGGAGGGGTTACTGACCACTGGACTATACAAAGGGACATGCGGATACAACTGAGTAACTGATTGTCTTTTAACAATGTTTAGAGTGTGGGGAACTGTTTGCACAACCCTGCTGGTTGAAACCCTTTAATCATGCTCAGTAGAAGTGTTAATGTCATCTTTTCCCTCCTGCAGCAGCCACTGTGAGAGAAAGCACCAGGTTGTACGATGAATGGATTTTAGGCAACACACAAACAAGGACAAACAGCCACAGTCAAAGAAACCCACATTTAACAATAGAATCCAGCAGTGCCCTGAAAGCTCTCATGCATGAGTAATGTGTTGCTTGTTTAACTCTTCAGCATCTCCTGCAAGATGGCAAGTTTAAAAATGTAGGCATGTTGATGTTACAGACAATACAAACCATTTTGTCTGACAGGTCCCCCTCCTGGGCCTTTCAATATAAGCATGCTGTTTGAAATCTGCCTGCATACACACATGTACTGCATGCGTATACACAGGCGCCTTCACACACACGCGTACACGCACTAATATCCCTGTTGGAGGTGGTGGAAGTGCCAGCTATTATCAATTAATCTTTGCTGTGTTTTTTCTCTTGCAGAGAGTGCTACCATATGGTTCTCTGTCAGCCACTGCTTTTAATTTACTCCTTGCGTCTGCTGTGAAAACAGACCAACATCCTATCATAATTGCTGATTTGATAGAGGGTGTATAGGAAGACGTGAAGGAGAGTGCTGCATACACACAACATGTATAATGGCTACATGTTGTGCTTTCAGTAGGTCGCATAAGTTTGCACACCCTTAATCTTGTAGTACCTCACTTACACAACATGATACACTGATGTGCACACGCTCACACTGTACGAAAAACTTAGAGGAAAGAGAATTCAAACGTGTATTTATTTGAAAAAACAAAAATAAAAAAATGTAGACCTATTAATAGGAAAAGTAACTTGATATGGTTTATTTAGATTTTTTTTCCTTTTGGGAGTTAGGATTAAGAGGAAAAGTATATGAATTACATTCATCACTTTTTAAGGGGTTGCAGCAAAAGAGGCATATGCTATGATCTATGTACATATTTGTTGCAATAATTAAATGATAACTAAAATTTTCACATGACGAAGATCTAGGTAGGATCAAAACGTTGTCTTTGATAACTTGTGTGACATGGAGTAAGTGTGCAGGCATTACCTTTACAAAAGGCACTTTTGGCATTTTTCTGTTGTTTGCTAGTAGACGTTAGTGATAAAAAGGCACCTTCATATAATATGAAGTCAATTGAGTGCTGCTGAGATGACATTTAGGCTGTATGTAGGCTGACATTAAAGTTAGCATCATCCTGGTTCCCCATGAGAGAAAAACCTATGTGATTATTCAGTTGGATTTTGGATTATTGCAGAAAAGAAGCTCTGTGATGAACAACATTTTGTGATATACATGTTTTCTTTAGCAAGATTATCTTCACAAATGAACACTACTTTTATGATTTTTGAAGGCTAAATGCAATCAACAGGAGTGAAAAGCTAATGTTTTATTATTGTAGAAAAAAACATGAAATACTCTTAAGCTTGTGTTAACCACAAACCTTATTTCAGGCTTATAACCAAAAGCCCATTCAGAAAGCCTTTTAACTTTAAGATCCCGGAAGTACAGAAATGCTAACTCATTTGCTCGTTTTAGGGCTCATTCCTGCATCAGTCTATGTAGAGAAAATCACTACAAGGCCAAATAGGTCCAAAGAAGTCCTAATAGATGCTATCTATTTATACAGACCTACTTGACTGTAAGCAGAAAATGATTTGATCAACCAATACAGAGTGTGTCTGAATGACTTTAGCATCTACAAACTGTAATATTCAAAATTAAAATCAGCGATAAAAGTAGTGAATAATTTCTTATAAATTTTCCCAACCAATTAAATGTGGCTTTGTGACCTTTCAGTTTTCCTCAGTATCACAGCTTGTAATAATTAGCGCAGCTAGATGTGAATAGCTCAAGGTTACATACTTTCAATTGCAATGGAGTGCTATACACAGCTCAGACATTTTATGAAGCACTGGCAAAGCCATGGGGGGCAGGGAGCAGAGCTATTCTCCCTGCCCTGCTGTGTGTGGGTGTGAAGAGGGTAGAGGTGAAGATGAAGAGGTCATCTCTGTTGTGGAGGAGGGGTTAAGGACAGATTCTTTTTTTTTCTGGATGTGAAGGTCTCAGGTGTTATAGGAAATATGTGGGTTGGAGTGATGTTAAGGTGAATTTGAGTGTGTGTGTGTGTATGATGGATGAGGTGTGCTAATGTGGTCTCTCACCATAGATATTATGGTCAAACAGACGATCCATCAGAGCATATTGGACCAGAGGATTCTTCCACTCCCATCAGTCCTGTGCACTGCAGAGCAGACACATAGTGTGCACTCAAGACTGCACACTCTCTGAGATAATATATCAACAACATACACTTATTTATGAAAAATTGTAATATATGTGAAATACTGTGTGTTTTTACAAGACACATAACATACATAATGTAAACATTTATTTTAAATACCCATAGACATATAGCTAACGTTCTCATAAGCTGTGTTTTCATTCAGTTGTCAAGCGAATTTTGGTGGATGGTGGTGGATGAGTCTAACAAACCCTGGACTCTCATCCAGGACCCTAGTGTTCACTTCCTGTATTAATGTTGAGCCAAACCATGATTTTTTTCCTAATCATAACCACCGATGCTTTTGTTGCCTAATCCAAACCATGTGCTTTTGTTGATGTCCCAGCATTGGTTGTGGCATCCCAGGATGTCTTTAGTAGGCAGGAGCACATCCAGAGTGTAGCTTGTAGATGTGAAAGTCCACTGACAAATGATTTTATGTGCTAGTTTGAGACAAGTATCTGAAGAAAAAGAGATATAGTGTCTCAAAAGACAAACTTTTGAAAAGACAAATGAATAAGTAAAATAAAACCTGCACTTCAACAGTATTTTTTAATATATTGTTGTTATGTATTATATTTAGTGAGTTTTTATTTTTATTTTTATTGTTTAACTATATATATTTTGAGCCTTGCAACAAAAAAAGCATGTGAGTACAAATGCCATGATAATGAAACCTGAACAAGCATGGCAGGGAGCAGCAGTAGTGATGTCAGGAGCGAGCGTGGTCGGTGAGTGCTCAGGTGCTTGCTGGCGAAGGCCAATCATCACAGGGTTTGGCTCTGCTTAATGAGGGGATCTCCATGATCCAGTATCCAGAACAGGGTACCCTGACCCTCATCCACTACTCCTCCCAGCTCCAGGCTCCAGCTGCTACTATGCCCTACTGGTACAGAAAGAAAATTAAGGAGACAAACATCGGTCATGTTGACTTTACCTCAAATAATCTCTTAAAAGCCAAGAAATTTTGATTTTTTTTGATGGTGATTTAAATGCTAGTGTTTTTTGCTGGCTATATGAGGCCTTGTCTGAATATTCTAAAATGACTTCATTATCATCTTATATCACAGGAAACACAATATATTTACTTCATTTGACTTTGTAAATGTTTCTGTATGAATTTATTTCTGTGTGTCAAAGTAGTGTTCTCTTTTCCTCGCACATTGATTGAAAAACAAAAACAAAACAAGAACAAAAACAATACCACGCTTTGTTTACTGTCAGTTTCCACCAAAAAAAGAAACCACTGCCAGAGAATGAAAACATGTCATTTTGCAAAGTCACAGTCATGTTTACATTTAGACTGCCACAGATACATTTTTCTTTCTTTCTTTTCTTTAATAATGAAGAATGCAGGTGGCAAATTTAATCAATAACATACATCCAGCATTCAGTAAACTTTGATTGAGGAAATGTGATCTAGATGCAGCGAGCAGCAGATATGCAGTAACTCTAAATGGCAGTCTTGATCTTTTGACAAATATGTACAGGAATATAGAAATCTTTGCTCCATACATTATATAAATATAGAAATAAAACAAAATCTCGTAAACTGAAGCAACAAAAGAGTGATTTTAAAAACAAGAAACATTTGCATAAATACACTCTGCAGATTTACAAGACCTGAAAACAAACAAACATTTTTTTTTACTTCCTTTGAAAGTCTCAGGAGGAATCACAAAGAGTTGGACAAATTAATCAATTTCAACGTGCTATCTATTGCCTCTTTGACAGTTACTTTCAGCACGCAGACATTTGTTGCAGGGTTTTCTAACTAACCTTGCGACTACTGTATAGCAAAAAGGGTTGGTATTTTTGTACTTGAATAGGAATGTCAGATGCTTTCAAAAGCAGAAAACCTTGAGGTGTTTCAGTGTAGGGAACTTCATTATACCATTCAGAGTGTTCACCTCCACTTAGAAAGTTAGGATTTATTCAGCATTCAGAGTAATCTCTTTTATTATATAAAAAAAGACTAGAATAGCTGCAGAAAACAAGAACTTTATAGCACACACACAGTGCATGCAAGAACGTGAGTGACTGTATGCATGTGAGGCCACACATTCTTGTTGGTATCTATGTGTGTGACCGATCTTGATTGTTCATGTTCCAACAAGTCCTCATACAGAAAAACTGAAAAAAGAGGTTGTGTGTCAGTGCCCTTCAAAACCACGCACACACATATTCTCTGTGGTTAAACTCCCTTAAGATTAAGAATATAAAACTATCTATGGTTTAGGAAAGAATATGTGTGCCAACAAGAAAAGATGCTTTCATGGTTAAAGATATCAAATCTGGATGTTGGTGCAAGATGGGGTGTACCGGTTATTGTTCAGTGTCAAAGTCATATACTTTGTATGTTGAAAAAAATAAGAGCAGATAGCAAGACATGGAGTGGGTCCAGCAAACCCAGGACTTTCATGCAGGAGTCTGACGTTCACTTCCCATCTGAATGTGATGTTTTTTTAAATACACTTTACCACGTGTCTCTTTTGCCTAAACCTAACCATCCGTACCAGTATGTGTGTTTGACAACCTGGTGTTGGTTTACTATCTGCTTATATTGCCTGAATATAACCATGTGCAGCGTAATCCCAGCAGTCTTGTCTTGTGACGGTAGCGCCATCCCTGAAAGTCAATAGCAGGCGCAGAAGGATGCCTAGAGTGTAATATGTAGACGCATGAGTCCACTGCAAAGCAGCAATATCTGATAACTTGGGATGAGAATGTGTTGGTTATTTCATCACATCAGTGGCTAGTCACTTAAGCTCACAAATGTGACTAATGTCAACCACAATCTTTTCCTAACCCTAACCAAGTAGTTTTGCTGCACTTCTTCTAAAGTATAGATAAGATCATGTTACAAAAAAAACTACCAATACTGTTACTTTCTGGTAAAAATAGTGTTCATCAAACTCATTGTTTAAGGTTAAATAAAGACTGTCTTCATGATTAAGGGAAAGCAAAACTGACCTTTAGTCAGGCAGAGGGTATGTTGATCTGTTGTAGTCATCAAAGTTTCATGATTTTTCACCCAATGACATTTGACTTTCCTAAAATTTCAAATTTGTGGTGTGAGCAGGCAACATTGTAAGGGGGAGTGGAGGTCAGTTTGTAGCATATCAGACTTTCATGCAGCAGTTTGCATCTCATCACAGGCCTGGAATCAGCTTTCCCTCTATTTATTAATGTAAACATCTTTCTGTAACCACAGTTGTCCTTCACAGATTAGACATAAAAAATGTAACTGAACATAGTCATGTGCTTTGCAGAATCATCATTGATGATCTTTGCAGTGAGGACCGTCTCTCTCACATTCATTATGAAGTGTTTGGACAGCTCCAACAATACAGATGACAGGGACAAGGCCACAGTCATTGTACATCTGCTTTGCATTCTGCCAAGTGCATTATACTTATGACACCTCTTTGCATCGCTCTTCACCATTTTCACATTTCCATCCTTTGTATGTTCACGTCCTAACTATCACCTTGCATACTAATATAATATAGAGTGGTCAACGCAGTGAGTACCGACATAATCACACATGCAAAACATTCATTCGGAGTGATTTTGTAATAAAAGCAGAACAAACTCAACAGTTCTTCCACAATGGAAATCTAACTATATACTGAGCCTTGCCAATTTGAATGCTAATTTATCAGCATGCAAACAAGTGCCTCGTATACACATGCAGTGTGAAATACATGTTTGATCACACACAAAGCTGAGGCTGAAAAAAAGATGACCCTGATGATGTGGTGCAGGATTTATTTTGCACACTGAATTCATTCATTCAGTTTGTTTTGCACTGGTTGGGGCCGCTGGTCTTAAAATCAAATTAGCAAAACAAATCAACCATATGATGCGCAGGCTTGCTGATTGCTGCTGTTTTCTTTTTTTCTCCCTTCATTTTTATTGGCATTTTTTCCCTCCTTTCCTCCTTTCTTCCTGAAGTTGCAGCTTTCTCGCCACGAGGGTCCCTGTGGACCGGACCAGATGTTCCAGGCAGCACACTTCCCCACTCTCTGCCTCATGGAATATTCATGGGCAACCAGGCACCGCAGCACAGTACCGCGCCGCACAGACCAGAGACCACTTATTTATTTATTTAATCACCCTGCTGCCTGGCTGTCTAATGCACAACAACAGTTCAACATGCAAGAGCATCTTCTCACCTTCCTGTTTCTCTCAGAGTCACTCACCACATCCTCTTTCCTTTATGGTGTTTCTTTTCATTGGCATGATTCCCCTAGATACATAAACATGCCTTATTCCAAATCTGTGGGTATTTTGATGGATAATTCCTTACACTGCCCCTTCTTTCTACCTTTCTTTCTGTCTTGATTTCTTCCTCTTCTTCTCTTGCACTCTTTCTGTCTCTCTCACTTTTATTAGGCAGATGGGTGGGGAGTGAATGGAGTGTTGAATAACTGATGTTTGTCTGTGAAGCCTAATGGTAGTGCTTAAATACAATGCCATTATTTACAACCCTGCCTAATGCATTGGGACACTTAAATTCTTTGTTTGGGGGTGATAATTGGGCTAAATGCTCCGCAGTAATGCATCCTGTTGGGCTGTTAGTGGCATGTTTTCCGTGATGGATTGGCTTGTTGTTTGGACAGAGGTTTTGGAGGCCATTACTAATCAGCAAACGCCCAAGTAACATTTATGATTCGCCTCAATCGCCAAGTAACGGCACTCTAAATTCTGCCAGGAGGAAAGTGGAATGGTACATATTGCATTTCTTATAAAAAAGAAAGAAAAAAAAGCCCCAAAAATCTGTGTTTAAGGATGTCAAGGTTCAAGAGCCAAACAATGAGAGGAGGGCTGAAGAAGGAGGAAGGAGCTCATTTTCAAAGCTGTAGAAAGACAAACCATCTCTCTGGATACAAAAGGAGGCAAGGAGGCAGAGAGCCAGGCGGTACCTCTGCTCCACTTGACTGCGGTCCAAAATGACAGCTGACGGCTGCCGCGCAGACAACATGGACGAGCAGATGTGGCGGCAGCTTTCCAAGTGCCGAAACACTTCATCCCCCTTTTCTTACTCTCTATTCCCCTCTTCTTCTGCTTCTTCTTCTGCTCCTTTGTCTTTTTCTTCTTTGTGAAAACAGCAACAAGAGAAGGTTTGTTTTTTTTAAAAAAAGAAAATGTTCTGATGTCAAGCCGTTGTTTAGTTTCAGAGACTGATCCCCCTGCAGCCTCCCAGCATGCACCTGTGGAAAAGAGGTTATTCCGCTCACTCCCAGCTGAGGCACAGCTGACTACTCTCTGGCCCACATCCGGCGCTATTTCCACTCCAGCTAATCAAATTGCTTTTACATCATCAGCTAATTAGCAGCTAATACAATTCTTCAATTATTAGCAACTCCAAACATTTCATTTGGAGTCAAGGCTGTGAGCACTACCTTGAACGTCCTTCTCTTTCACGCATTTCTTACTTTTATTTTTCCTGCAAGTGTGTGTATCTGTATCCACCATCTCTTCCCAGGTAGACTTTATTCCGATCACTCAATGTTTATGGTCTCCTCTGGTCCAGGAGATAGTAATCCGCAGCAGCGGGGAAAGAAAAGCAGGGATCCTCAGCGGGATGAGTTTATCAGGAGTGTAGGTCAACTAGGCCAGTTAATAATGCTGTTATCTTGGAGGCAAGGGGGAGGGGGAAGGAGGGGTGGAGGGAGCAAAGGAGAGAGGAGATGTGGGGTATGAGAGAGAGAGAGAGGGAGGGGTGCAAGGAAAATAAAAGTAAATAAAGAAGATGAAGACGGGGTGAGAGGGAGGGAGGTACAGTGAAGGGAGGACAAGAAGTGCAAAAGGGAATTAGCCCATGGTTCAAAAGGAGCTGTGCCCACAGAGAGAGAGCCCTGCTGGGTCTGTGCAGGGGGGGGCAGGTGGCAGTCTGGAGGGCTGTGTATCCATGCATGTGGCTGTGTTCCTTTGTGCACAATATGCAAAGGCAGGTCTGCCATATTCAATATTCCTGTCAGCCCGGACTTAGAATACCAAAACAACCTGTCTGGGAGTATACAGATGCTCCTGCACCCCCCCATCACCTTTCCTTCTCCACCTCCTATGCTCTGTTTTCTCCCCTCGCTCTTCTCACACATATGGTCTGCCTTTTCAACTGCTATTCCTCTGACAAAACTGATATTTGTTTCTAATGGGGGTTTAAGTTTGAGTAAAACATTTGTTTTGAGATATCACTGATGTGTGCTAATGGATAAATAGTATGGCTGCAGCATTTTGTCTGTAAGGCGACATAGATCTCAGCAGTTGCACAGATGTTGCCTGTTGTAACCGAGACAATTTACACAGTTTGATCTCTGTCAGTGTTGGTGAGCAGAGGCAAACGACTGTCTGTTGCTGAGGGCACAACTTTGCAGAGATAAGAAAGAAGCAAGGTTTGCAATCTCTTTTGTAAGAACTGGGGAAAAAAAGTCACTCTGGGATGTGTTTTTGGACTTGAATCTGCTGTGGATTTGAATAGAGGGGGTAAAAAACAACAACATTTTAACATTTCTGTGGATTTCTCTTTCCTGCTCCCTCTCACATTTAGACAAACCTCATAAGATATGCTTGTAGTGTTGAGAAGAAGGCATGCTCCGCAGAACAAATGGTGTTAATTTGCCGCGCCTCTCTGAAGCTGCACATTAGAGAGAAGCCTTCAGGGAGAGAGGGAGGGAGGGAGGAGACGTGGGGTTGAGGGGGTGGGTGGGGGAGGTGGGGAGAGGATGGGGGGAGGAGGAGGCAGCAGCTGTGCTGGAATTAATGTCTGCATGCCAAATTAGAAACACCATGCATCTCCGTCAGAGATTCACAGAAAAAAAAAATTAGGGAGGGGATGGAGGGAAAGAGAAAGAAACAGAAAGAGAGTGAGACAGAGACAGACATAAACATAAAATAAAGATAGATAGATAGATAGATAGATAGATAGATAGATAGATAGATAGACAGATAGATAGATAGATAGATAGATTCTGTACATGCATGCATACAGTACAAAGATTGATAGATCCCATAAGCAACCTTTAATCCTCTTTCATCACTTTGTCTCTCCACAGTGTAACACTATACCTGCAGAATATCCATCATGCCACATTCACTCCTATGTGTTGTTTAGGTATGCGTATCACATGCCTCTGTGCTGCAAAGTATATGTGTGTGCATGTCTGCACTGATGTGTCGTTGATGGAACACCCTTACGGCAGCGGTGCAGGGCTGGTGCAGGCCACCGGTCCCAGTGGTGCCCCCTAGGGACCGAGCATGCATAGCATTATCAGGCAGGGGTTCAATCATGAGAGTACAGGCTCTCTCTAATGATAGCTGCAGGCACAGGGCTAGGGGCCTCGGGGTAGCGAGCTGGCAGGACAGCCCTCATGAATACAGGATAAGACTGGAGGAAACCATGTGTGTGTGTGTGTGTGTGTGTGTGTGTGTGTGTGTGTGTGTGTGTTGTGTACAGATCCAGTGTGTGTGTGTGTGTGTGTGTGTGCGCGCCTGTATGGGCCAATATGGGTGAGAAGTATGTCAGATGAAGGACACAGAGAGCAGATGGCTGGTTGGAACTGTATGAACACCTCACCTCATCTCTTCCTGCCTCTGTGCATCATTCAGCTTGGACTTTTTCCTCCACAGCGATGTAGTGCTCATTTTAACACCACACACTCCTACAATACACACAGAGCACATTCTGCATTATACACAACAGTTTCACTACCCTGAGGTTGTTGTAAGGTTCAATATTTACACCTTTTCACGCTCGCCCTGAGATATATGCACAGATGGATGCCTAGTTAACTATTTTCTGTACTGTTTGAGTGCAGGTGTACAGTCAAAACTCTATTAGACAGAATTAGCATCGTTGTCATCCTCCTCACATGATTCTTCGCAGAGACGAGCTGCAGCAGGTCACATAGCAGAGCGACCATATAGAGCGACAACAACAACATGCTCATTAGCTCATTTCTGTTTTTTTCCCTCTCTTTCTCTGGTGAGCTAAATTAACCATCCCATTTCTCTTCTTTGTGTGTCCTCTGCAGAAACAAAGCCATGTCCCCCCCCAACTCACACTCCTCCTCCACATCACCCCTTCCTCCCTCCCTGCCTTACTTCCCCTCCCTGCTCCCCACCCATCCTGTCATTGTAAAGTGTGCGTCTCCTGTCTGACCGTACTCCCCCCGTCTCCTTACCCCCACCCCATCCCACAACTCCCTCCCTCCCTCCCTTCCCCTGCAACCATCGCCTTCCTACCTTACCCCAACCCCCTTCCTCCCTGAGCACACACCTACTCTCTCTCTCCCACCCTGCCTTCCAATCACCCCCCGGGAGGTGACATCTGCCGGGATGTGCTCGGCTGGTTCCAGATGCACCACCGCCTCTTCCACCACCGCCACCCGAGCGAGTGAGCGAGCGAACAACACCCCAGCACTCATTTCAATTCCATCACCCTCTCCCAATCATCTTGCCTCTCCCCAGTGCAACATTAACGAGCCTCTTTCATTTGAATACATAATTAGCCGCCCGAGCACTCTGCTTCACTAATTTTGAGACAAAAGGGTGGAGGAGACGAGGGGGGTGGGTGGTGGGGGTGGAGGGCGAAAGGGTGGGGGTGGCATGTGGGATGAAGAGGATGAGGCAAATAATGATAACAAAAAAGAAAAAAAAAACATTTGCATTTTAATTTGGAAGCAGAGGGGGGACTGTGGGTTTTTTTCAATCAGGATTTTTTTTTTCTTTGTCTTTGTCTCCTCTCTCTTGTCCTTGCGCTTTCCATCATATCTGCATTAGGGATTTTACGGTTTATTTTGTTCTGTATACGTGTTATAGTATTTCTGTCACAAATCCTACCAACTATTAATCATCTGTGTGTTTGTTGTTATTGTTGTTATTTTTTGCCATTTCATAGCTCTTATCATTTCAGCTCTTCTCCTTCCAGCCACGCCTCCTCCTCATTCTGCTCACCTGGCCTTTCTTGCACATCCTCACCTGCAACTCATTCCCCATCATTTGCCCTCAGAATATACACGAGTCCTGTTTTGTTTGTCAGATTGTGTAGTGTTTTGCCATCTAGCTTTCCAGTGGTTTCTCTGTTCCTGTTTTGTCTGACCTACCTGGTTTTGCTCCTGACTCCTGGATCTTGTCTCGTCTGCCTCCACCTCATCAGATCTGTTTGCCCGGCAATTTGACCTTTGCCTGTCTGAAAAAGTAAATGAAACCTACATACTACATTTCCTGTTTCACTGATTACATGCATGCTAATATTTTACAGTTATTCTAGATATGACAATATTCAGAATTTGATGGGGGGTCATGTAAACAGCATACTTCATTTGGATATTCAGAATTAGGCCTTATTCCAAATAGAAAATTTTCTGATTAGGATTAGTAGAATACACCAATATTAAAGGTTTTAGGTGCATTATTTGGACATGTGCACAGCACATTCAGAATATTTGTTTTCATTGGGTTTTTTTGCTGCAGTTTATGGCACATGACCTCTTGCTTGTTTATCGTCGGTTCTGTGTATTGTACACAAACCAACTATCCAACAGTTTGAAACGCTTTATTTGAAAGTGGAGAGTGTAGGAATGGGCAACAAAGGTCCCAGGGCAGGAATTGAACCAGAGACACTACAGTTATATGGCCTACACTGTGACCAGTCGCTCCGAAAACACACTCACTTTCAATACATCATAGACTTTGATATCAACAGGTACAAACATTGCAATATTTTCAAAAAGGTCACGGGGGGCATTTATAGTAATTGGAGTATGCACAACTGCATGTAAATGAGAATATTAGTGGAATATTAATTTTCATTAGCCACATAAACAGCATAGCAGGATTAATAATAAGAGCAAAAAAAATCTGATCTGATCTATTTTGTGCATGCAAATGAAGTTACTGATGTGCTTTTGGGTTCTTACCTGTCTGGTTTCCTCGGAAACATGTCATTTCAATGTGACCACATGTGCCTTTAAGTCATCTTTGTATGTGTGTGTGTGTGTGTGTGTACATGACAGTTCATGCATGTGTGTGAGTGAATCCAGCCCTGAGGGCATGCAGCACTCCCAAGCCAAAATAAACCCCACTTACTCCTGCACAATAAATCATTCTTCTCAATGAGCTGAAGCCAGCTGAGACGCTCCTTAGTGCATTACAATATCATCTACATTCAATAAACATCGCTCCTATTGCCCTCACCGTGGGTGATTTTAGTTTGCTAGAAATAACGGCCTTGAGGCTTTTCCAGTGGCTTAACAGAACATTCAAACATAAATGAACATGCATCAGGCATATATTATATTCCTGACTTACATTCCCATAGTGAACTGGTGCTCCATTAGCTCTTTTGTATGTTTTGTGTAAATATCTGTATCTGTAAAGGGGAGTAAGGAGTGAGATACAGAAAAGGAAGAGATCTAAAGCAACAGAGTAAGGAGACATGGTGCCAAAAAAACGGAACAAGGGAGATAGTGAAAAGAAAAGAGGCTGTGTTTGCCTATGTGTACTTACGTAGCCTGTGAAAGTGATGTTGTCTCTCTTTCTTCTTGGTGGTGTGCCAGGCCTGGCCTCCTGTCAGCCATCGAGGGAGCCAAATGACAGCTTTGATCCTATTAGGATCAGCGCCAAATCAACACTTTGCTCATTAAGGGCCTGCACACGCCAGCTTACAACGTGCCCGCCTTCCATGCCGACCCTCTGTGCCAAACAGCTATGCCCTGTGAATGCCAGACTCACCTGTCGTCACTGGGTGAACTCAGCAGCATTGAGGAAACACTCAGTGCTGACTCATCATACCTTAAATGACACAGTGTAACGACAATTTCCCTGTGTTGTGTGTAGAAGATCATTTATTATGCTGTCATTAAGGGGAGAAAGGGTAAAACTTAGTTATCACTATAAAACTTAGTTCTTTGTGTTACAAAATGTCAGAAATATTGTTTAAATATATAAATTAGATGTCATACATTACATTAATTTGAGAAAATATTTTTATTTGTATTTATATTCATATTTGCATTTGTATTTATATTGGTATTGGTATTTCATATTGCAAGTTTTCTGAAATGTTATGTTTATATATGTAAATGAGGAATTATCTAATTATAAATGCACTTTTCACATGCATTTCCAAAACAGAAATCTAAACTAAAGTAAATATTTTGAGTATTAAATATGTTTGGAGGTTTTCTTTTCGCTAATGTGGAGGAAGACATGTTATGGAAGCAAAATAGCCCAAAATCTCAAAGATGAACTGTGCATGAAAAAATATATATTTTGACTGGTAGTGTCTCCCCTTAAGGGTTTCTACATTTACTAATGTACACATACAGGTGACTGTTACTTTTTAACCGTCAGAAGACACCAGTGGAAGAAATACAGAGGGACAGCTCACAGTACTTTAAGATTATCCTGTGAATTAAACAAATGCTCACGAAACTGAATGATGGAAAACATATTTATTTCACACTCACTGAAGTCTTATACTCCACATACCAGTGTGCTCAGACTCTTGCACACAGATACTGAGACACCCCACTGTGACCCGCCCACCGTCCACCTTCCCTCCTCTAATGGAACGCTCCAGGTGACAGTGTCATTTTATTGACATATTATTGGCTATTGACAGGCTGGGAGGCTGGGTCAAGAAGGTCACAGGGTTCAGGCTGAGCTCACACACTCCTGGGAGTTACAACACAAACACACACAAACGCAGTGCAGAGATGAAAGCTCAGTTTCATCTTATTTACTGCTCAACCCCAGTCTTTGCCTCTCACCTCTGACCTCTACCTGGGGAATATACGTATGGATTCTCATTGCGTCACTGACTTATCGAGCTGAAAACACTCCTGCCAGACTCTGGACACTTAGATATGCACACATAAACCCACACACGGATCTATAAAGACCTCCACTTTTTAAGACAGATGTAAAGCAGCAGGTCAAGCATAGAAAAAGGTGTCAAAAACACTAATAAACTCAACTCAAATACTCAAATAGTTTAATGTTGTTGGTGTTGATTTCATTTTTATGTATGAGCCAGCAAAAACAAAATATTGCAATTCATGGTGTGTTCCTGTATCAATGATGCTAATGCTGCTACAGTTTTACATCTATATTTATGTGTCCTAATAAAAAAATCCATGCATTATCTCTATCATACCTTGTAATGAATTGTTCTAAGATTTCTTTGTTTATGATTTTGACTTAAGGATTCCCCGTATTGTTACGAAAGGGTTAAGTCCATTTTCAGTGTGTTGTCTGCTCCGCATCGATGTACATTATGTACTCCTAATTTGCATACTGCAGCGCGAGCTCAATTAAAATGAACTTTTAATTTCTTACAAGTAAATTAGTTTTGCATGCGATGCGTGCAAATGTCGGGATAATGGGTGCTTTTTAATGAGCTCACAAGCTGAGTGCACCCGATCAACTCCCGGGGTGGAGGAGAATGACGCAAGGGAC
The DNA here is from genome assembly GCF_026936395.1 of Plectropomus leopardus. NCBI lineage: Eukaryota > Metazoa > Chordata > Actinopteri > Perciformes > Serranidae > Plectropomus > Plectropomus leopardus. Next base: position 17,609,489 of record NC_142176.1, on the reverse strand, counting down.
ACAGCACCCAACCACCTTACCTCGCTGTCGCCACCCACCCTTCAAATCTCTTTCCTCTTTTTTGAACCACTATCCATTACTCTGTTTTGAACCAGATTTTTGTACCCCAAAGCATCCTAAACCTGTTTGTTAGAAACTTTGTGTCTCCCACAATCCTTCTCTCTTCCTTTACCTTCTCCCACCCTGCATCTCTCTGTCTCCACATGATTCACATCCAGCCTTTCAGCATCCCTCCACTGTCTCTCACTCATTCTTACCTCTCTCTCTCTTGTCGTCGCACTTCCTCTCCCTCCAGTCTGCTCCTCCCAAAGCCTTAATTCATTCTCCCCTCCTGCTGCTCCCCTCTGGGGTGCAGAGGTGGTCTTTGTGCGCTGAGAGCTGCTGATGTCAGGGCTGCTGAACAGGTGCGCAGACAGAAAGAGCCCCGTTGTTGTGGCAGGACGGCTGGGTAAACAAACGCACCAGAGGTCCATGCCACATTGTCACAAACACCCACCCACACACATACACACACACATACACAGATTCACCAATCAGATGCACACCCACGGATATCTAACATCTCAGTTCAGAGGAGTAGGAGTGCAGAATGGAGTTTAACATGGCTGGGGGGGACTCACAGAGCTGGATTACAATGATGAAGCTACACACACACACACACACACACACACACACACACACACACACACACACATACACCTGCAAGCACACACGCTATTAGCACAGAAAGTGTGTCACCGCAGTGTGACCCTTGCTGTGCTGCAGGTGCTCTCTGTGTGAACTGCTACAGGCCAAGAAGCCACTGAGAGGTTATCTGAAAGCCACTGCCTTTACCACACACACAGTCTCTCTCACACACAAATGCAAACATTGTACCCTAAATATTTGCCTGAGAGTTTTTTTTTATTTTTATGTTTTCACTTTCTCCCTCCACCTCTCCTTTGTTTCCCTCTCTTTCGTCCTCATCCATCAGCCAGCATATGTTTTTCTCCAGTTCTCTCTTTGTCTCACCAACATCCTCTCTCCAGGCCGCCCTCTGGCTCTCCATCTCACCCACCTTCCCTCCATCTCCCCTCTCCATCTCTTTCTTCATCCCTCCTAGCCCTTCTCCATTTTCCCATTCTGCCCTTGCTCTCTTGCTTTTTTCCTCTCCTCCCTCCTCCACTGCGCTGCACAGCTGTGCAGAGGCAGATTAGTGTGTTAGTACCTGTGAGGCAGAGGCACGGCAAGCTGCATGCTAAAACCCAATCAGCTAATGCTGATAAAGGAGGCGGGGTACGGACATCTGTTCACACAAAACACCAAACTCATTTGAATCACAAGATGAAATGACTCACATCTGCTGAATTGGAAAATATCTTTTTGCCCTCCTTGTTTTAATTTGGGTGGAGGTGGGCATACTCCAGATGCCAGGGTGATATTCTGAGTGACAGGCCTCGAGGAATATTTATCTGTGTGAATTTGTGTGTATAAAAGTGTTATTTTTATAAACATACTTGTTGTATGTACTCTCGAAATGTATAGATGCATATGTGAGGACACATTGTTAGCAAGATGAACACGACTCCATGTTGCAGAGTGTTCGGTAAATGTGTCATAATGTGTAGCATGTGTGTTGCAAACCCAGTGTCATTCTCAGGGTATTAAATGTGACAGCCTGGTCAGTGGCCCTTGGCTTGTGTCTTATAATTCTATGAGACGCTCTGGCATTTCAACTAGTCCAAGCAGAGGTCAATGGGTCAAACACACTGGACTTTCACCCAAGAGACTGGTGTTTGTTTCCCTTGTGGAAGCATGTGTGTGTGTTTTAACCAAATAACAAAGTTACAGCCATACATCACAACATTTTAATCCAAACCATGATTGATTTCTTGACCTAAACCATTTTTTTTCTTTTTTTTGCCTAAATCTAAAGTAGTTTTGATGGCAAAACCTTTGTGGCCTGTGTTGATGGAACTTTATTTTGAAAGATACTGTGATACTGTGACAAAAAACACTTTAACTGACATGTCCAAAATTAACACTGGAAGTGTACCTAGAGCTCCGTAGTTTGAGCAAGCTGCTGTATTTGATTAATTGGGTGTGAATGTTGCGTGTTCATGTTACTCCTAAGATTAACCTAAGTTATTAAACAGACCAAAGCAGGATTTAAAGAGTATGCCATTTATTTACCACTGCAATCCTACACTGTCAGACGTTCAGTGGACAGTGGGTGTGCTGTGCTTGTAGCCTTAAGCAGAGATGAGCAGTGGTTTAAAGAGGTCTGGTGAGCTTACTTGTTTTTCAGGCCACCATGTTTTGTTTTGTTTTTTCACTTTCAAACTTCACAGCACAGCAATTTATTAGACTTTGCACAGCTCCCCCTGGAGCTACAACAAGATTTATGCAACTTTTACACTTATGCAGTAGAGCCTCCAAGACCTGTAAACATGAGTAACAGGTTGTGTGAGTTCCCCTTTATGGCCCAGACACACCAAATATTTGAATTTGAATATTTGAATTTATTAAAGGATAGCTCCTTGAGATGTAGCATCTCATTTTCAAGGAGGTCCCTAGACAAACATATATATTGAACACAAGACACATTGCACTACATTAAATTATAAGCATACATAATATTTAACAAATACAGACATCTTGCTCACCCACTCCCACACATAACCCCAACCCACATACGCCTAACGTACAAATCGATAACTATAGACAAAGGCTGACTGTTAAGTCACCCTATGTCACTTGTGTCTTTGCAAACAAGTTGCACTTGAACACACCACAAAGACAACAGCCAACTGCCAACTCGCATGTGCGTTCTGCACCTGTGTGAGAGGAAATGACACTCTGTACCAATAGCAGTAGTCTGCATTTGTAATTGAAAAAGGGAAAGCTGAAACCAACAGGATGGATTCAAGATGCTAGTTAGCCAGTTAACTCTTTGCCAACACATTACGAGGTTGAAAGAACAAAGCATATTTACCGTGCGCTGGTGAACAAGAGCTTAATGGCTTGAAAAAACAATCTTATCTAAGCATACAAGTTTTGTTTTTGTTTTGTTCCTATCTCACGCCCTCTTGATTTTAGCCATTTGTTTGCTTTCCTTACTTCTGTTTCATATGGGCGACAAACACTCTCTGATGCCCTGACACTGACTAACGGCCAACCGTTGGCTTGCTGTGTCAGGGCCCTTGACTAAATTTACATGTCATCTCAATCATATACTGCTTTGGATTCTTTATAAACATATACACAACATACATGTATGTATAAACATGCAGGCATGTTTATACATACATGTATTAGCCTATATAATATATCCAAATACCAAATAAACAATCGCAACTTACACAGAAGTAAAACCAGACCCTCACCTTCTCTTACTTTCTCTTTCCATCTCCTCTCTCTTTTTTCTAGAAAACACACAAACACTCACATACTCTGTCTCTGTCCACTTACCCTTTGACCTAATCACCACTTACAGGCACTAAACACTCAGCACAAGTGTTTATGTTCCAAACACTGAGGGAAGAGAGCAAAAAGAGAAGCTGTTGGGGATCCAGGCTAAAGGACAAGAGTGAAACCACACACGTCGATTCTCAGAGATTATTTACTGAGCCACTGTGTGTTTTGGTAGAAAGTTAAACATGAAAGTAACCCATCTATTAAAGTTGATGCAGCTTAGTACTGAGCAGCCCATGCAATGACAGCATCTCTTACATGACCCTACATATTGTTACATATTGACTTGGTTTAGAAATCCCTCACATTTACTGTAGGGGTGCTGTAAATGTTACATATAGTAGGTACATATATATAGGTTTAACTTTAAACATATTCATTTATTAAATTAATTGAATCAAGAAATTTTACATCAATATTATGTTGTATATGATTTTTACTAATCTCACCTCAGGTTTCTAGATATTTTGGCATTTGCCATTGGGGACTCAGAATTTGCGTGTGCTGTATTCTGATTTTCATTTTAATCCATATTGATGTTTTTTTCTCCCTTCTTCTCCAGTAAATCTGGCACTGTAACATTGGTGACAACATTGCCTACATTATTTCAAGAGTATTTTGTCAATTTGTTCCCAACAGAAGATGATCAACAGTTGTCATAACAGTTGTGAGAAATGCTTTTTTAATATTATCATCTAAACGGGATGATTTTTGTTTGATGTGTGCAATGAGTCGGACCTGCTCAAGAAGGCAGAATCTGTGAGTTGGTGGCTGAGTTGGCTGTTTCACCACAGTTGTGGCAGATGTTAGCATTAAATGTGCCTGCAGATGTTTGGAAAATATTTCAAAGACATTTGTTCATTACACGTTTTTATTGACACTGTAGAACTGCATGTTTTTGATGTTGTGTTGTTGATTAAAGCAAATGCACACACACAAACAGGCTGAAACAGGAAGTCAGTAACTTACATCTTCTTAAATTAAACTTTTACCCCTCATGTAATTAACTGGTAAGAAATCTGCAGTGTGTGATGGTGTGGGAACTGTGGATGAGGGAGGACCCACGAGCAAACACTCAGACAGGTCTAGGGAGAAACAATCAATGTTTTTAATTAGAATAATGAAGAGGAAGGGAATGGTAGTGGGGGAAGGGAGCCGGGGACCATACGGGCACGGATGGCAGGTGAGGCTAGTGATCGTGCAGGCAGCGGTGGCAGGTGAGGTTGATGAAGTGGTGGCTGAACACGAAGGTGAGGGGCTGGGTGATGAGGTGCTGGAGCTCAGAGACGAGAGGCACACTTTTGTAGTTGGCAATAATCTGGCGCCGAGGAGAGGTGAAGCTGGAGTATTTAAGCTGTGAGGAGATGATTGCAGAAGAGGCGCAGGTGAGAGAGTGTGCCCAACGCTCCAGCACCTGGAAGCCACGCCCAGCCCCTGCAACACAGAGGGACAGAACAGACAACCCAAGCATACACACAGACAGTCCCAACCACTAACAAACAGTCAAAAAAAGCGCAAAGGACCACACAGTGTCACTTTTACTCTGTGAAATAAGCAAGGCCATTGTTCCCTTCGTGGAATAATAATTCTGTCATGTATGAGTTTAGATAAGGACCCAAATGCAGAATAAAAATGCAGACAGGTGTACAAAAGTGAGTTTTAATGTTGATGAAAATGTACAAAACAACAGACAGGTAACCAAAACACAAATTGGAAGTCAACCAGGAACCCACGAGGATACGGAGGAGGAATTCCAGTGGAGAAAGCAACAGAAAACATAGTGGAGACAACAGTGAGAGTCACAGAGGAACTGGGAAGGAGCAAAGTAAGACACACAGGTATTTATACACAGGGAGCCAATCACAAGAAGGAGTCACAGCTGGGGGAGAGAAACTCAGTGATTGGCTAACAATCAAAGGTGTGGCAGGGAACTCAGTGGTGGAGCAAACATGACTAAAACAGAGCAGGTGTGTAGGGAAGACTCTGAAAAAAGGGGAGGACAAACAAGACTGAAAAAAGACAGGTGTGATAGAAAACTGGAGGGAAACAAAGGCAGGAAGAACCAAGGACAAAGGGAAACCACAAAGAAAAGTGAGAACAACTGAGGACTGTACAACCAGTGAGGGAGAGGTAAAACTTTTTAAAACTTAATGACACATGAGGAGTGATACTACACAATAAAACAGGAAACGGAACATGAGCAACATGAAACAAGGAAAACAAAAAGAGAAAACCTCAAAACAAAGTCTACGCTATAAAAGGATAACCAGGATCAAGACAATAGGAAATGTGATGTGCAGCTATAATAAGAGTCATTAGATACTCACACAATTTAAATAATTGGTGGTGACTCTTATACAGCAAAAACAAAACAAAAGATGTATGAAATCAAGGTACTGTTAAAACAATTTAAATGTCCAATGTGTGGGATTTAAGGGTATACAATTGCAGAAATGGAATAAAATGTAATAAGTATCTTTTCATTAGTGTATAATCACCTGTAAATAAAAAAAAATGAGACGTATATATCTAAAGAGGGAGCAGGTCCTTGTCAACAGAGTCCCCCATGTTTCACCACCATGTTCCACAGTAGCCCAGAACTGGCAAACCAAACACTGGCTCTAGATTGCGCCAGCCACCATAATTAGCAGCCTCTCTGTGACAAGTTGAAAAGTGACAGAAAAACACAGAGTTTTAATGTGAAACTGCTTTATTCAGTGCTTTTCCTGGTTCAAATAACTGGATGTTTGTTTTGGAAAGAAAGAGACCTCTGCGGATAATTCGGCCCCCAGTAAAAACCTCCTGAACATCTGGATCTCAAATTATCGGAGAAAAAATGGTAAGCACACATTAGCAGGTGCTGGACTTGACTCCTTTAAGGCAACATTTTACTTAAAACCTGCTTATGTAGCAGTGCAAAGCTGTGTGTATAAAACATTAAGAAAAAAATAATAATAGCAGTTTTCAATGTAGCTGTAAGCCGATATATAGTCTTTTTTAATGTATTTTTCAACAACTTTAACTCAACTTTAACATATTATCTATCACCCATCCTCAAAACAATAATATATATAATATTTAAGAAATAATGAAAAGTAATAATGTCAAATAATTTATAAAAAGTATATTAATAAACACCTAAAATGTTATTATCTTGTTATACCTATAATGTAGGTAACAATTTATCATATGTTTATTCATGGCTTATAAATTATGAATATAAGGAGTTTAAATGAGTGGTACGAAGTAAAACATTTTATGTAATTTGTGGTGCAATTGAGGCTTGTAAATCTTAATCACAGGGGGAAAATATGTTTTTCCTACAGTTTTGCCATTTTGGACTTAGTAACATATGGCATTCAAAAATATACAGATATTTAGAACCCTGCTCTAATTCATTCAAATAAATAACAAATATGAAAATGTGTGCCAAACTGACATGAATGGACTCAATTTGTGTGTAGCATGGGCTGTAAGTTACAATAATACCAATATGTCATAATAAATGTTATTTTACGCTGGTTTATTGTCAGAATTATCAGTTCTATACTTGCTACAGTGTATTCAGTGTAGCTTATTTTTTTCTGTTGCTCAAGGACTTGCGTGTTTGTTCATGCATTTTACATTCATCTTCGTGCTTGTCTGTATCTGTCCGTTTTCTGATGGTCTGTTTATCTGAGCTGCTCCCCGTGCACCCGCGCAAGCTCGAGGCATGCATATTTTCTTTGTACATGAATGGCGATTAGCGCAGCTCTGCCAATCACTATAATTTACATTAAATTTGAAATTAATTTCACACTTTTTTTCTCTCTGTAATTATGTCAACAGCTGCTGTGAAACCAAGCTGCACACATGAATTTTAATGGCTGTTTCTTTTAAATCCCTCTGAACTTTGGAGAGAAAAACACAACATTATGGCAATATTTCTGTTATAGGCTTGCGAGGATTTAGTGTTTGGGAGGGGAGAAAGAAATTGATCATTAAATATCCCCTGCTTCAGTCTGACAAAACTACAAGACTGTCCCTCGATCCATCTGTTCATCCATCTGTCTGTCAACCACTGAGTGTTATAACTTAAGAGTAGATTTTTTAAAGGCCTTCGTGACAAATAACCAAATTTAAAATGACAACAAGGATAATATTTTAGTTTAAGTCATAATATCATGTCATGGTGTTAAGTGACAGTGCTGTGCTGAAAAAAAATGTTCATAAAAGGGCTTAAAAAATAAATTAAAAGGCTGTATTCATCATATGTTTTATGATCTCTACAGTGGGGGCTATTGACCCATTCACAATACCCGGTGCCCTGTATTGGAGGGCTGAGGGGCCCCATGCGGTGACAATGGATTAAGCCTGCTTCTCTCTTTATCTCCATGTCACTGTTAAGGCTTTAAAGATTGCACCTGCTAGGCCCCCACACTCCTGTGCATTAACAAACCTGGCCCATGCCCGGCGTGTGTCCACCTCCCTGCTGAGCCGGACATTAGACGATTTATCACAGATAGAAATGTTTCTGTGCGGCCCATGTGCATGTTTCACTGTTTGTGTGTGAGCAAGACAAAATGATGAAAATTAACAAACAGAAAAAGAAGGAGAGAGAGTGAAAAAGACAGAATGAGAGGTGGGATCAAGGGGTCAGGATTGAAGCAGTCAAGCTCTCTTCTTCACACAGCGGGAGCTCACGACCAGCAGCCCTGCAATTACATAGCCATTTAGGACAGACACAGAGGGAGGGAGGCCCCAACCCCTCTCCAACCAGGGTTTTTATGGAGCCAAATGTTATGTCAATTTGTAAGACGAAATTGTAAATGAAAAGACTTGACACGAAAGCTCACGTGTTGATCTTGAACCCTGAAAAAGTTAACAACTAAACTATGAACATTTTCTGCACTTCAAGTGCAATTTCCATTACTTTCTTTGCAAAACAATGTTTTTTTTTCCTTTTCATATTCATTTGCATGTTTCAGATCGTAGTTTTTTACAGTCTCTAGTCTCATTTTTTACAGTTCTTTTTTTATCCCAGCCAAATTGCCAAAATAAATGTTGACATCATACATTTCTGTAAACTGTGGAGGTTTCATACATGTCATGTCAACATTTTTAAAATGACATAGTAACGATTACATGTATATGAGCTAAGTTTCTAATCAGGAGGACGAATGGATTGTGGTTGGTGTAACACCTAGGTGAAGCAGCACACCGCTGTTTGACCAACAAAAAACAAACAAGTTTTCTAAAATAATATATCAGGACTTTTTCAACCATATTTATTGCGACAAAACCATATTTAAGCCAAACCATACTGTTTTACCACTGATTTTTTGTGCTGAAACCCATGTCAACCACAGTGTTGTCACAACATTAAACTTAAAAAAACTTAAACATAAAGAAAACCAAAATTTCAAGTTACCATACAAAACATACAAATATCACAAATGAAAATTTACAAATATTACATGTTATGCATGGTTTGCAGAAATGTACAATGCCAACACTTATTCTGGCGACGGGTTGCTTGTCCTGAGCCCACCTACTTAAATTCCCAAATATCAATACTGAGATGACATCATACACATAAGAGTACACTTTCTTGGCTCTTGGAAAGTTCTACAAATATAAAATTTTACATTTTTTATATTTAAGTCCTTTAGGAAAATGCTTTCTGGACTGCAGTCAATTTCTTTTCATTGAGCTGCAAGTATTCATTGTGATAAACTAGCATCAAGGCTGACTCACCAGCAGCATTAAACTCTCCCACAGTAAGACATCTACAGTACATTCTGACTGTCATGTGATACCCCTTTAACAAACGTGATAAACCTTTAACAAGCCGACATACTTCCGCTCTCTTGTTGCCTCTGTTTCCTGTATTTTCTTTTGTGCTTAACAATAGAGGATTTTACAGTTCAAGTTTTTTAAAGAAATATAACTTTCTGCTTTTGTTTGAGTGAGGTTTGCTTAGTGTGTTTTGGTTTTGTCTGTTTTACCCTCATCCTCTCTCTTTCACTCACAGCGCACCTGATCATCATTTGCAATCAGCACACCTGTCTGCATTTGGGTTCAGCCTCAGCAAACGTGACACAAACATTCACATTTTTCAATTTCTGTTGTCGTATAACACACATATGAACTGTTCACTGGATCAGAGGGGCTTCATTCGGCATGCCAGAGATCCCTGTTAGCTTTTGAACATTTCTTCATATTTTATTAACTTCAATAACAGTTATGACTCACATTGTGGGAATGGGGTGATATGGGATTACTTTTAAAAAAAATAAAAACATTATCATTGCAAAAAAAAATCATAACAGGAGTAGATTTTATGATAACAGTTTGAGTTTGGCATCAATCTAAATCATGTTTCTCTTTTCCACCTCTGTCTCACGTGCATGCGTGTGTGTGTGTGTGTGTTTTGTGTGTGTGTGTGTGTGAGTGCAAAGGCGTAGGCGAAGGGATATCAATGTGAGGTCGGCTGATGAAACGAGCAGGTCATCAACTTCACAGACGCTTGCTCCTCTTGAAGACTCCATGGTAACCAATCAGAGCAAAGATCTATTGATTAGCGGGGTAAGAAAATGAGGTGCTGGTGAGTGTCGCGTGCAGAGGCGGCGCCTCGCGGGAGCAAAGCCCAGGTGATAATGACTGCGGCCTCCTCTGCCCTCCCTCCTTGTCTTCCTTCATCATAATCACACTGGCTTGTAACATCTTCTTCAGGCCTCCTGCTGCTTTCTCGCTATATCCACACACACACCCTCTTCATGTCTCTCAAAATCAGTCACACTTACTTTCACAGAAATAAAGCACAAAGAACAATGGCGTTCTCCTCCTATATCATCAGATAACTGCATTTTCAGATCACATCATGATCTCTGTAAGATTTGAATAAAGACAAAGACCAAAATAATTCAAGTTTTCACATCTCCCAAATGTTACAAAGTAATAGACCTACAAACTCTGGTAGTTGGTCCCATGCTTTATATGTAACACATGTACTGTATTAAAAGCTTGGTAAGAAGATAATGAACAGCTTCATAAGAAACAGCCAAAAAAAACCGCAAGGAATTTGTAAAAAGTTCAAAAAAATTACCTGATTATAACTGACAAAAAAAAAAAGAAAATAACAAAAACAAACAAAAAATGACATTAAAAAGTGAGAAAAGGAGAAAACATATTATAAAAAAACATATTTTTATATTATTTTGTGTAACATAATGTTTATATATTATTATAAGACTAAAATAATATTTATTTTAATGCTGGTAAAAACGTTTAAACTACACTGAACTATATCTAGGCATAAGCTAGATATAGTTAGGCTAATATTAACTGACACTTTGGCTGTTCATCAGATCAGACATCACCTACTCAACCCCTCTCTTGTTGGGGAAAAGCATTTGCTTGTATCTGTCACTGCATGGCGGATGAGTTTGCATGAAAAAAGCCACAAGAGACAAGTTGAAGCAACTGTGTTCTCCCTCTGGATTTGCCTTTTCTCTTATAAAAATCTTATGAAAAATATAAAAAATTTGATGTCAGCAAGTATAACCTCTTTAGCCTGCTGACACAAACAACAAATGTGTGTTGTGCATTTAACTGAATAAATGAAATGATGAAAAGTTTGGCCAACTGAAGGAGGCTCGGTTAAAAACTTTGGTTGCTCCATCAATCAAATGCTGCAGAGCGACTTGAGTTTGTTTTGGTGTCTGATCAGAATGCCTCATGGCAGTCTCTATGCAGAGCTATTCTGAGCACGTCCAACTTGAAGGAGACCCAGAGTCAGACCCAGAGCACACTGGAGGGATTCCACATTATTCCTGACCTGGAAACGTGTTTCCTCCAGGAGAAGCTGGAGGAGTCATCTGCTAAAAGGACACGTAGTATACTGCTGAGGAAGATGGAAAAATGGGCAGTCTTTTATTTTAAATTTGGGTAGTGGTCTCTCTTGAGTTTAGGCAACTGAATCCTTTGGCTGTTACACACAATTATGTGTCCCCATTGTTCATTTATCCTTAACTGTCTCTGTGTGTAATACTCAACATTTCTGGCTTTTCCCACTGAGACTATACCTCCCTTTGTGTTAATGATGAACACAATCCTGGAAACAAGCACTTTGCACTTTCCTGTGTGTGTTGAGCATATTGCTGCTTTGTTGGAGTTGACCTGAGTGTGTGCACACTCACTTCATTGATTGCACCTATGACAATTATCTAGCGCTGCTCTGATTGCCTGGCACCTGACATCAGCCCTGGTGTATCTGTGAGCTGCCACTTGTTTTTGCATAGACTGATATAGACTGTAAGTCCAAATGCATGAGTGCTAAGCCAATTTATTAAAGGCTTTTTGACTTTTGAAAATCAGTGTGCCTTATTATTGACCAAAGAAATAACCAGTCTTTTGTCATTTTTGTCCTTGCACCTTTGAAATCTACACACGTGAAGAGGCACTCCTCAGCTAACCCATTAAATAAACCCTTTGGACTGTAGTCTGTCTCTCTCCCTCTCTCTCTCTCTCTCTCTCTCTCTCTCTCTCTCTCTCTCTCTCTCTCTCTCTCTCTCTCTGTGTGTGTGTTTGTGTGCGTGCGTGGATACAGTGCTGGAATGATGTAAGTACATTTATTCAAGTACTGTACTTAAGTAGGAACTTGAGGTGTTTGCACATTACTTGACTATTTTCTTTTCATGCCACTTTAAACTTCTCATTAGAAAGGCATTAGAAAGGTTTATAAATATGTTTTGTTAAAATCACCCTATGGTGAAGGGTAGTTTAAAACAATTATTTGATTAATCAATTGACGATGGGCAAAAAAGTTAATTGGTAACTATTTTTGTTAAACATTTAACTCATTTTCTAAATCATTTTAAATAATTTTGAGGTTTAAGATATGTCTGCTTTTGGTTCTTGTACTTTTAATACTTTAAGTACATGTTCCTGATCATATTAAAATTTCTTTTACTTTACTACGACTTAAACTTGTAAAAGAGTATTTAGTGTGCTGTTAATACTTTTAGTTAAGAAAAGGATCTAAACACTTCCTCCATCCATCACTGTGTGTGTGTGTGTGTGTGTGTGTGTGTGTGTGTGTGTGTGTGCCAGTTTGTTTTATTGTGGTCTCCCAAATGGTGCTCAGCACAGCCATGGATCCTAAAGGAGTCAGCTCTTTGTTACAGACAATTAAACTCAGCTCTGGTCTGTGCACCCTGCCAGACACACGCACACACACACACACACACACACACACACACACACACACACACACACACACACACACACAGGTGTGCACATCCACCTATGCACATCATCCACAAACACAAACACACACACATATATACAGACATCCATACACCCTGACAGGGAATAGACATTGTACACACAGAAGTGAGGTTCAAATACCACTCAACCTCACAGGGGAGGCTGGTGACCTTTACCACAGCAGCGCAGCCTGTCCCTTTCCTCCCGTCACTCTATAGCAGGGTTCTCCTCTCCCCCCCTCCTTTTTTACATTTTCCTCCATCTCTCCTCATCCACATACACCTTATCAGACTTCCTCATCCCTTTTTCTCCCCAGAGAGCTCTTCTCCTCCCTCTGTTCCTCCAAACCCACCCCTTCCCCTTCATATCTCCCTTTTATACCTTGAACCTCTTTGACAGCAAGGGCAAGTTTTCATCTATCCATCCGTCATATCTGTCAGAGTCACTTTACACCCACTGCCCCCCATGTTGATAAAAAGAGAAGCTGAACAAAACATGTGACATATTGTGATGCACTCCAAACAACAACAACAGCAACAAGGCAATAATGACAACTCGGCAAGACTGAAGTTCTGAAATTAATTCAGATGGAAACGGGACATAATGTGCAACGGGATCCTTCATAGCAGAAAGTGGTGTACTTTGGCCATTTTAGTAGGTAAAAAGCTGATGAGGATTACATGTCAGCCTATAATAGACAGCAGAAGACCTCTCACCATTTTCCAAACACCTTTAACATCCCAGTGAGTGTGAGTGTGTGGCTGAAATGTCACGGTGTATGTGAACAAGAAAGCACCATAAGTCAATAGTAGAAATGTGAGTCTGCACTTTTAACATAACTTGGACCAAAAGAAACCCAGATGTTCTGAGTTTCATACAAAGTACATGCGTCTAATACTGCAAAGATAAAATAGGCAATGAAAATAACTGGCGGATACATTAACAAGATGTATTGGTGCTAATGGATCACCTGGTTCAAAGCAGTTTCCCATGTTTGCAAGTGGATTTTCAGAGGGAAGTAAATGAAAATTTTATTTAATATGTGGCTTTTATTAAATTTACAAAATAAATACTGTTGACAAAGTGCTTATCGGGTAATAGTGGTGATTTTACAGTATAAACAATTTACTAGCTTTGTACTAGATTAACTGTGGTTATGGGTTAATGGTAAATGGACTGTACTTGTATAGCGCTTTTCTAGTCTTATTGCCCCTCAAAGGACTGTCACACTACATTGTCACATTCACCAATTCACACACATATTCACACACACATTCACACACTGGTGGCTGAAGCTACTGTACAAGGTGCCACCTGCTACTCAGTAATCCTTCACACACACTCACACTCCGATGACATGGCATCGGGAGCAATTTGGGGTTCAGTATCTTGCCCAAAGATCCTCAACATGTTGCCCGGAGGAGCTGGGGACCAAACCGCTGACCTTCTGATTAGAGGACGACCCGCTCTACCCATGAGCCACAGCCAGGTGTTGTGTGCATCTGTCTTTCAGATCAAACACTGAAGCCACCTTTTTGTACGACAATAAACGTTTCAATCTTCAACCTGGAATCTCTCAAATTTATTTGAACAGATAGTCGACTGAGTCAGCTAGGACGGTGAAGACCCCCGGGGGCTGCTGAGGCTGGAGGAAAAGAAGTGGGCTAAATCCTGATTTGCTTTTCTCCTCTGTCTTTCTCTGTATAGATGTGTAATGCACCACACTCATGATGAGCTGAAAAGAAGGGAAGCCAGTGCAGGAGAGAAAGGAGGAGGCAATGAGAGAAAATAAAAAACAGACTGAGGAAGGATGACAAGGACTCAGACGGAGAGGGAGAACGAGGGACAGGGTGCACAGAGGAGGAAATGGGAGGGAGGAAGGAGGAGGAGTTGATAGTTTGAGGGGTCGAGCACCACCTGGTATTCCTTTACAACCAAGGAAAATGCCTAGAGAAATGATAATAAAATAGAGAGAAGTCGCAGAGCCTTCTGTTGCTGACAGGAGCTGTGTATGTGCCCTGCGAGAGGCGTGTGTGTGTGCGTGTGTGCAAGTGTGTGTGATGAATAATTCATGGCTGTTCATTAAGGAGAGAAAGTGTGAGTGAGTGATTGTGTATGGGTGTGTGTGTATGTGTGCACCCTTCGTTGCTCCGCGCCACATCGCCTGCCTTGTGGCTGCCATCTGGCTTCACGCCATCAGAGTGCCACCCTCCAAAGCCCTCGCTCTTGCAAACATGGCAGGAGAGGAGAGGGGGGCGGTGTGCGGGGTGAGGGTGGAGAGATGGGAATGTGGGGGGGGGGGCAGCATATATGGAGAGGAGGGAAGGGGACAGAGCCTCAAGTTAACTTCTTCATTTCACTGATATCATGCGACGTCCACAGTCTGGTTGAGCGAGATGTGCAGTTGGATGTGAAGCGTAATGACAGTCCATCACATATGATGCAATGTGATGCACTGTCATGTCTGTTAACATAGACCTCTTCCTCTGTTTCTCTCCTTTTCTCCCTCTGTTCATTTTACATAGGCTCTGGCCCTTTTGATATCAATCAGTTGCTGTTTTGTGCCCATTGTCTATCCAGACACAATCAAGCAGCATCGTATTGGTTGAAATGTCTTACTTACTGTCTTTGTGTTATGTATATTATAATGTTTGCAGTCATATCTTGTTACAAATCGCTGAACGCCTCCTTTTTCGGTCCTTTGTGTCACATTCTTTGTTCTGGGTAACCTGTTTGCACTATATCTGTATTTTATTCGTGTATTATGTATTCTTGTCGTGAAGTGTGTTTTTTAATTAACCTATTGCTAAGCTCCGTCCTTGAATGCCATGAGCCAGTCACATTTGGTGCAGCTACACAAAGCATCAGAAATTGTGTATAAATGTATGCAGTTATGACTTTAAAAAATGTTCAAATGATGTGCATGGGTTTTACTAATAGACTAATCTACCGATTATTCTTACGATTAATTGAGTAATCCGATATGCGTGTGAAAATGTTTTTGCTCTCAGTCTGCTCTGATGGATCTATCAATCAGCTGTGTGATTAGGCCTACTTTCTGTCAGTTGTTGAAAATAGTAAAATGAATCACTTTGGTTAAGACATGAATGTGTAGCCTGTGTCACACTCTTGTATCCAAATGCGCACACACCTGGCAGGCAGTCCATATTCATACAAGTTTTGTAAAAACAAAACAATAGTCTAACTATTTTTATGCGTTTTCAGTGCAAACTCCCTAACCAGCTGCTGTTGGATGTTACCTCAAATTTCCCTCTTTCAATTACTGGGGCGGACGTGAACCCCCCTTGGGGATTACATGTATGGTCCAGGGCTCTAAATCGGAGAAATACATGAGAAGAGTCGACACCAGGTAGGGTTGGCAAGTTTGCTTCAACCTCCTAAGGAGAAAATACAGTGTACTTATAATATAATGTAACCTGGCTTAGGTTTATTGGCTGTTGGTTGTAACATTGTAGATAAACACTGTTAGCACTCATATTGATTTACCCTAAATGCTATTGTTGACTTTCCCTTGTTGAGTTACCTTCTTGTACTGCTTCCACAGATTGGGTACTTTCAGTTAAGATGCTAGAGCAGAAATAGAACATAAATAACATCCATTTTAAACAAAGCCTCGAGGCAAAGGATTTTGCCTTGATGATTTTTTAATAATTGAGTTATTCAATTTAGTGGAGTTATCGTTTCAGTCCTACAAGGATGCCTACATTTGTTCTAAGGCAGGCAACATAGTGTTTGCAAAATTATCTGCAAAAAGCCAGGTATATATAACCTCATACATTATGCTTTATGTTGGCAACAGCAAACTTTGCTAGGTACGTTAGTTTAAGTTAGTTAATCGCTGCTAATGTTATGGCCAATTATAGCTTCGTAACTTCGTTCTTTGACCATCCCACATCAGAGTTAACTGTAGCAAAATGTTGTAGTTAAAGCCCACCCAACTGTATTTACATTTATTTAGCATTTATGTTAACTTATTTGTAAAGTTAAAAAGAAAGCAAAGGCGGGCTAACGCTAACACCGCTGCATAGTGAAGACCCCTTTGAAGGCTTCTGTGTGAAATAAAGAGCTTCTGTCCCCAAACCCAGTCACAACCTCACAGAATGACCTACTCCCCATTTAACTACATTTATACAGGTTGTGGTCTACTCTGATAGATATTTGCACCTGACAGAATGACCTACTTCACATGGCCAGATGGCCGCAGTATAAACTGAACCTTGCCACGTGCTAAACCCAACCACATGCTTGTGTTGCACAAAGTGTGTTTTATTTATATTGTGAGTTTATTTTTTAAAAAGAGCATACACAGATAAGTAGTTTCCGCTAACAGGCAGAAACTGGACTTTTCCAGTAAAAGTGAAAATGTATTTTGGAAAGACATAACTTAAAAGTCTTAAATTGGTATGCAGGCCTGTATTGTCAACAACAAAGACAGAAGAATAGCTAGCGCATTATATGTGGCAATTTTAACAAGTTGGGATGAGAATGTACTGCAGTAAACACAGAGTTTACATCCACATGAGGCCCTGCTGCTTGTCAGACTTACCCTTGTCTCATTATTATTATTATTATTATTATTATTATTATTATTATTATTATTATTATTATCATTATTATTGTTGTTATTATTATTATTATTATTATTATTATTATCATCATCATCATCTTTATCATCATCATCATCATTATTATTATTATTATTATTATTATTATCATTATTATTATTGGGGCTACCAGAGTTTATTTAAATGCACGAGGCATTACCAGTATCACAGAGCGATAGATACAGCAGGATTCGGCCAATCACAGTGCAGTTTGCTCCAGATGACGTATAGCATACGTAACCGGATACAAAGCGTCGGCTCATCTTCCGATTGGTGGACAACCGAAACAAACCTCTGACCTCTCCAAAGGAACTATGGGAAATCAATATGGCGTTTAGCATCGATGCTACTGTACTTTTATCATCGAGATATGGATAAAATATGGACGGAAGACACCCAATGTCGAATCTATCATTATGTATTTATTGAACAAGGTCCCGTAAAAGCACCTGAATTCCCAGGCTGGATACTGAGGCCTCTAAAAGAGCAACGATGCATCTGAGAAATCTCTCTGAACGGGACAGCCGACAGCTTTCACCGGCGAAAGAAGTAAGACGATCCGACTTTTCTAAACGATAAAAGTTTTAGAGGGTTAAGAGTAGACTACATTCAGCAAATATAGTTTATAATCAAGGATTTAGGATTATTGAATCGATTCTGAATCGTTAAAAACGAGACTCGAGATTCTTATGTGAATCGATTTTCCCCCACCACTGTCGGTAAGACACTTCTTTAACTTCTTTCCTGCGAGTTATAAATGCACGTGTAATGCATTTTGTGACATATGTCAATGACAAGCACTTTACAAAAAAAAGTTACTTACTAACATTATTCCTCGGCATGCTTTTAAAATGGCACCTTGGCATGAAGATTATAGGCCTTGATTTCATAGATAAGATGTCTGGTTTTCTCACGCTGATGAGAGCACCTGTGTGTAGGATCTCACCTGTGTCATTTCGCTCATTTTATATATATATATATGTGTGTGTGTGTGTGTGTGTGTGTGTGTGTGTAGTGGAATAATCTTTGATGCTTGAGAGAGCCACAGAGCTGAGGATGTTTGGTTATAAGTGGTAGGAGCACCTGTGTGCAGGATCTTACCTGTGTCTATTATATATATATATATTATAAGTGGCAGTGAAAAAAGTCTCTACAAATGTTTTTTCAGTTGTTTGGACCTAAATCTGATTTATTTATTACAGTTTTTTGTGTAGCTTTGGTCGTTGTTTCCATCTGTTTAATTAACTTTGTATGTTAATTGCTGATAATTTGATTATTTATGATAGCTGAATTCAGTTTAGCTGCTTCAGATTCAAAGTCCTGGTATTGTGTGTGCTGGCTCACTGTCACAATGTCATAGTTTATTGTAACGTATCCAATGTTCAGTGGTTTGTATGACACCAACAAATTAGCGCACAACAAATGACATTAGATACTTAACAGAAAGTTATATAGTTTAGGTTGAGGAAACACCCCAACCTGCCTCCTTACCTGGACTTTCTGTCTTTATATTACTTCTTTCTTTACTCCAGTGAGCACATTGGCCACATGGTTGTGGACTTCCCAATTATGTAGTTTACAAATTAGTAGTTATTTACAAATTGTGATGTATTATTTTTGTATATGTGTGAGCAGTGCATGAAAACAGCCTGTTGATTGAGACACTTGAATAGAGCAGAGCCATTGTTAATGTAATTAGCAACACCTGTGATTTTCCTCATGGCAAGTCGAATTGACTGCTGTGAAAATGGTAACGGAGCAATATCAAACAAGGAGACAGAAATAACCAACCAAAGTTACTGCTGAAAATATTCAAAGCAGTTTCTAAATGGCCTTGCTTTAACCCTTTGAAACCTGAAAGGGTTCACTATGACTCACTGCACTTGTTGGAAATTTTTTCAGTCGGTCTCACTTTGCATGTCTCCAAACAAATTATTAACCCCCCTTCAAGACTTTCTATGTCCTCACCAGTTACTTTGGTGAGCACTAAAAATTATAATTGATTGAAATAATGACAATAGAAATGGAATCAATCTTTTATTTTGTATATGTGCACAACCATGTTACACACATACAGTCACAGAAAGTTTTTATAACAGACACCCACACTGACACACACACACACACACACACACACACACACACACACACACTTTTTCCCTCCATCCGTCCCGTTACCTTGTGGTCCCAACAGCATAAGTTCCTGCACGGTTGCTTCCTACTGCGACACATTGCCCTTTGCCCATGCACATGGCGAGGGGCCATGATGAATGATTGAGTGTTTGTAAGTATGTACTGTATGCAGTGTGTGTGTAATCAACACAAGCAGCTATGGTTGCAAGATAGTCTCCTAAAATGAGATGCCAGGTGTTTGTGTGTCTGTGTAGTGTGTGTGTGTGTGTGTGTGTGTGTGTGTGTGTGTGTGTCTGTCCATCTGGAAGGGTCTTTGAGGTCACAGTAATCTGGCACAGCAATCTCGCACTGTAATCATCTCAGTGCTCAGCAGGTGGTCCGGCAGAAGGCTGGGGAGAAAAGTTTCTGCGCATTTTCTCTCAGGCAGCTAAGGCCATTCTGCTATAAAGATCTATGGACATATACGCTAAACATTACACATGCTTTATACAGCTCCTTGTGAAACCAAGCTGGATGTAAACATTCCTGAGTATAAAGAGAGAAGAAGTAAATCAAAATCTTAACCAGGTTAACAGGAGAGAATCATGCATATCTAAAGATAGATTTTCATATCATATTACCTTCTGCAGCAGGGAGACGGCCGTGTTGACAGTGCTGTCCCCTGCTTTGGTGCACTTGACACATTTCCCACGGCTGGTCTACATGTGGAAAGTGCCAACAGTGGCGAGTTCAGGGAATACAGCAGGAGGCGCATGTAAGCAGGGACAACAGCATTATTATGGCATGAGGTACAACGGTGTGTCCTCGCTACATCTGAAAACATATTTCCTGATAGCTGTTTACCTCTGGGACGAAAGCGCCTTATTCTCCTGTAATGGAAGGTGACAGATAACAGAGCAGAGAGGATAATGATATATATTCTACCCCAGGATCTTTTTTTTTTCTATTTAGCAGTGGAAGGTCTTAGCTCAATAGCATAGCTATTTCAGGAGATCTAGGCCTTATCATGCCACCACACACAGGGATAATGAACTTGTCCTATCCTGGTACATTATATACATGTCAGTGTGTGTGTGTGTGTGTTCTGTTTTAACTCAAGAGGACAGCCTGTGTGTTGTTACATAGTGATGAAGGGCGCTTGGTTATCTCTACCTGGCACCCTTATCACATCTGCACATGTGACACCTTTCAATAACCCTCAGTCCGCACCTTTCTCTCCTCTGCTCTCTAAAAATGGGGGCCAGAGAGATAAGGAGTGTGTGTCTGTACGTGTGTGAGTGCATGTATGTGCCAGTGTGTAGGGCAGTTAGTAGGAGAGAACGAATGTCTGCGCAGCTGAAGAATGGAGAGAAAGTGATTGGAGAAAGAGGAAAAGTCAGATGCAACATTTTGTGAAAGACAGAGCAGATAGAAAGTAACAAAGTATTAATGCTCTGTGTATTTGTATGTCTTTAGGTCAGTTTAGTGTACTTAGGAATATGTGTCTTACTTCAACTTCCCTACATTTCAAAGAGAGAAATTATACAAGTCTGAAGTAATCTCCTCACATCAGTTGGTTCTTTAATAGACAATACCACGAGACAGTATTTGGCTTGTGACGAACCTCAATATGAAACATCTTACTCTGCATGTGGATTCTTGAATTCCTGAAAGGCAGACCCCAGGTGGTGAGAGTGGGCATACACATCTCTGCCATCTATCTATCTATCTATCTATCTATCTATCTATCTATCTATCTACCAAACTTCTTGCTTATTGTTGGGCCATGTGTTATGAAGTTGCTCATTGCCTTCTTCCAGTAGTTTTGGAAAAAATCAAAGTGATCTGCTCAGGTTTCAAGGGATTAATTTACAGATAGAAAAGGTTGTGATTGCTACTTCCACCACCATAGTAGAGGAAAAGAACAAGAGAGATGGGGCAGGGTGAGAGACATAGAGGGGGAGAGAGAGAGAAATGTAAGCGCAGGAAGTCGGAAGTCGGAGGGCTAGCTATCAGGAGTGTGAATGGGCAGTTTAGAGCAGAGAGGCAGGCCTGTTGGCCAGTCTCCAGTGGGGATAGTGGGTGTCCCGATGCCAGCTGGCAGCCTGTCTTTCCCATCTGTGGAGCCTAAGAGAGTGTGCAGTAATCTCCTGGAGACAGCAGCTCAACCCAGGCCAGATTTAAAAGGATATGGCCAGCTGGCCAGGCATGGACAGGTCTGTACCAGGGAGAGAAAGGAAGGGCAGGAGAAGGCCATAGAGAAGGGAGGGGATGAGTGAGTGAGCTGTGATGAAGCAGGTCAGGTGTTATGGCGAGTATGATAGGGGAGCTGAGGATTGGTGGTCAGGGAGCAATAAAGAGCGCTGATAAGAATGATTATAGTCCAGCTGCCAGCAAATAATGGAACAGGCTGAATGTAATGTTGCTGCCTTTAACTGTGAGAACGACTGTACAGTGAGTCTGTGCCGGCTGCCGTAATGTGACTAATATGTACCTGTGTCAATCCTGGCTTATGTGAGGCCATATCTCACCACTCTGTTGCCCTTTCACACCGCTTGGTGTCACAAAACTAATGAAGCTAATTGAAGAGAGCGCTCTGTGCTTACTCCAGCAAAAGAAATAAAACAAGCTGTAGGCCAAGTAGCTCTGCTTAGCTCTTGGTTCAGTCCTCTCTGCGATTGTTGCAGATGGTAATCAGAGTCCAGCTGGCCCGTCGGCTGCAGCTTAAGGCCTGTTTTTCAAAATAATATCAATCTTAGCAACTCATTTAATCCAGTATTTTACTTCATTTTTAATGGGAAATTGTCCAAAAGATAAAGATATTTCAGTAATCTCCAACTCAGTTCAATTGATTTTAAGGATTTCTTAACATCCATTTTACCCCTGTTTTAACTATATTATTTATTGGTAAAACAAGCTATTTTAGAGAAATAGTATTATTTACAAGTGCAACTTTTTGTATCAGTATGAATTTGAAGACAGTTTTAAGTATAGTGTATTGTAACAAAAAACATTTGCGTATATTACAATAGCAATAGCAATAGCAATATTGTAGAAACATAGTGTATTACTGGCAGGTTATCTACAGCATTACCCTGTAAACCTCTCATTCTACAGTAATATACTGTTGAAGTAAATTGCAGTGACACTGTAAAATAACAGTAGGATGCTGGCAACTACAGCTCCCAGTAGTTCACCGTTATATTATGGTTAAATTTGTTACTGTGGGATCATCACATTCTCGTCAACTTGTTAAATATTGCCACTAGGTCAGTGGAATTACACGTCTATATATGACATGCTAGGTATCCTCCTGCATCTGGTGTTGACTGTCTGCGAAACTGTGTGATTTTCGCATGTTACATACATTGTGTCTTTTCAAAGTACAGATGCAAACTGTCTTTTTCAAAATAAACTTCAGTAATGTCGGTAAAACACCTTGTATTTATGTTTATTTCCTTGTTCAACAACAGTACGTAGTTAGGTTTAGGAAAAAAAAACATCATGGTTTTGCTCAACACTCATACAGGTAGCAAACAGATTGCTCCTGGGTGAATCACCGCCCATCATACCGCCATGAGAGGTGCTTTTTTTGCATCAGTGTTTGAAGCCGAAATCACTGACCTAGCCACGGTATTTGATGAGTTAGAAATACCAAGTGAAATGGCTGATTTTACTTATATTTTGCTGTTGAAAGGCCCGTCTTTCTTAAGGAAAGGACAATTTTGTTAGCGATTACCAATGTCAATGACGTGTTTGAATGACTTTTTCTTGCAGTGTGAGTACCAGGTGAGGGAAGGAGAATCTTAAGAGGGCAATGAAGAGGGATTCAACTTTACAGCTGGGACCTGACTCCATATGTTAACATGCAAGCACAAAAAATGTGGCACGCAGAGATGCTTGAAACACACTTGAAAAAACACCTATTGCAAACAAGCAAATAAAGTAGTCATACATTCACATCTAGGCACGCTCATATCTGTAAGATATCTGGGAAGAATATCATGCACACATGCATACACAGGTGTGCTCAGCTCACACTCACTCATACACAAATGCAGAGACACAGAGACACACATGCCTGCGGCAATCGCAGAAGAATAAGTGAAGCCATGCAAATCCCCAGATGTGCAGAAAGACAGGGGAAAGATGAGGAAGAGAGGATTGGGAGGAGGAGTGGAGTGCCTGGAAGGAGGGGAGAGGGGGGTCTGATAGAGGGAGGAGGGGGAGGGGGGGTGTGGTGGGGAGGGCTGGGTGTTTACTACTGTTTAAAAGGCAGTGGGTGCTGTGTGCAGATTAATAAACAGGAGGTAATAGCAGAAGGACTCTATATTTATTTTTTATCTTAAATGTTGCTTGTTTGTCGGGCTGGATGAATATTGACTGTGAAATTGGGATCAGGGGCGACACATGCCAGTGCTCGGCCTTATCTCTGGGATGCAGGCAGGCCTGGGGCCGTTATCGCAGTGCCACAGTGGCGTGCCGGCACTCCAGCGCTCTCAAAGCCGCCACATTCCCTTTGTATCTGCCTGGAGAAGCCTGTTTACCTTTCACTGGCTTGATATTCCTATTAGAGCCGCTGACTATTTACTCAATGCCTCCTCCTCCTCTCCCTCCACCGGGCACTGCGCTGTCTCTCATCTCTTCCTCTTTCTGTTTCCCTCGCTCTGTTTGGCTATGCCTATCTAGCTCTTTTTTACTGTCTGTCTCTTTACTGTATATCTTTTTGTCCTGCTTCTGACCTTCACCATCACATAAAGTTCTAGACATGGCTTTGCTTACCAAGAAGTAAATAGCTAAGAACTAGGGGAGTACTTTTATACAGATATTACATACATGATGAGGCAGACTGCTTGACACGTGCATGGTAGGAGACAGTTCTCACCATAACATAACAACATTGGTCATGTCTTCAAACACTTCCTAAACTATGACAAGTGTGAGTGAGTTGGAGTTTCACGTTCCATCTCATCCGCGGCTTAACCAAATCTCGAAAATAGATGTGGCAGAAATCACTGGAATGATCATAAGTGTCATTTGGGGAGAAACTCATGTGACATTTATTTCATCGTTTAGGTGTGAGAGCTTGCCGCGCTATATATCAAAAATCTGCTGAGACAGATCTGGGTTCTAGTTGTCATCTTGCCTCTGCCTTCTGGTGATGGGAGAGTCAAAGCAAAGCACCACCTCTGAAGCATCCAACTAGCACCTTCAAGCTGCCGTCTTACATAAGTTACAGAAATACCTCAGTGACCCACATAAACAAACATGATCTTAACTAGTTTTAGAAGTGTTTCTCTGAGACACACAGCTACAATCAATGAGGCATCTAGTATTTCATCAACAAAGGTAAGCCTGTTAAGACAGGCAATTTGATTTAATCCTTGTGAAACAGCAAAAAGAGAGATGTGGTTCTGTGTTCATTTTCTGCTAGTCTTGCAGAGCCAGAGCTTTCTGCACACTTCTCTTGAGCACTGTGCCAGCGCTGGAGAAAGGTCTGGCTGAAGGGGGAAAAAAATGCTCTGTGTAGTTTGTATTTTTTTGTAACCAATCCCAATTGTCTTGGGTGGCGAGTGGGACTAATTTCTAATAGTTTCTTGATGAAAAAGGGTCTTACTTATAATGGCAGGCATGTAGCAAAGGATATAAAAAGATATCACACAGTGTTATATTACAGACCTTGGAAGTGACTCAGGTAGTGGCAGGAGATGCTGCAGCAGACACAGTGACCAAGAAGGTTTACGCTACAAAAGTTTTAAAGGCTTTCTTGTACAGGTGCCATTGTTCCCACAGCCCCAAATTCCAAAACCCCACCAGTCCAAAGAAATGCCCCACATGACTGAAAGCCTATTTCTCAGAGAGCATGTCATCCCCAAAACATACTGCTATTGCTCCAAAGTCCAGTTTCTCTGAAAATACACACTTTTTGCCATTAGATCCCCAGCGGCGTTTAAGCCACCAATCCCAGGTTGATTTTTTTTTTTTACCATCAATTCACAAATTTTCAAGCAATATTTCAGCCACTGAACATATGGGAACATTTTTTTCCTGAGAATGTGTTTAGGAACTGCAGGGAGAAATTTTGGGCCATGGGATCAATGGGCAGTGCCTCTGTAAAACTGAGTGAATAGAATTAGATGTTACTAGCAAGCTGTGGCCAAGCAGATGATGAATGAGCCACTGATGGTGAAGTATGAATCAAGGTGCTGATATCAATCAGCTTTTGCAAACACTACTTGAGTGTTTAGCCAGAAATAATGTTATCCTCTATACCCTCACCAGCGATTTTAGCTCTAAACTCAGATAAAGTCTTCAACAACTCACATCAGCATGAATCATATGTTTAGGCTTTTATTATGGGAAAGGGATTTCTTATTCATTTCAAAGAACTTGTTCCTGTGTAGAAAGTTTCTCAATGAACAAATTTAATAGGCAATAGACTTCTGAACACAAGACTCTCGCACAGGAGGGGCACACATGTATGTATCCAAATATCAACAAAAGAAAAGAAAATTAAAAAATGAACAAACACAGAAATGGCCTGGTAAAAATGGTCAAAAGGGTAACAATTTTGAAACATTATTTTTAATATGTTATTATGATAATTATAAATATAGTCTTTCCCTAGCTTTTTTTCCCTTAGACATTTTTCCCATAGTTTTTTTTTTGTTTTGATTCTAAATCTATTTATTTCTCCACCAAGTGGCTCATTGCCCTTTTCCCATTTCTTTGAAAGAAGCCAATTTGCTCAGGGTTCAAACATTGAAATACTTGTAAAAGGCATGTGAAACCAGCAAAAACAAAGCGATGTCGCTTAAGGCTTCAAAGGGTTAAAGGTTTGAAATAAGTAAGTTCACAAACTGAACATAGGGAGGCTCCGCGTAACGTTTAGTGATACATGTAAGCTTCAACAGTTTGAAAATGACTGTTTTAGAGCACTTAGAGTTACAAATTTCTCTGCAACATCAGGCAATAAAGAATTTAAGAGAAATCATACTAGAAAAATGTTACCAGCCGAAAGGCACCAGATGTGGTGCAAGCCCCAAAGGGATGATTCCCTTAAACAAGTTATACTCTCTCCCACTGCCGTACCTTACTATTATCAGGCAGCTGTGTACACCAGCTTTTAACTGCATCCCAACCTGCAGGCAAACACAACTAAAACTGACAGAAACCAGGTTTGGCAGCCAATCACTCAGTTAAAGCTTTCAGACAATTAACTGGCACACCTGTGCCTAGAATATCAGTAACATACTGTAGTGAAACACAACTTTTCAAATGTCGAACAGTCTCCTCTCCTCTCGTCTCCTCTCCTCTCCTCTCGTCTCCTCTCCTCTCCTCGGGGAAGGGCACTCAGATTCCTCCAGTGATGACTGCCTCTTCTCTGACTGCAATCTTCGTGGCAGTTTTTTTGTTTTATCTCTCTCTTCCATGCAGGGTACTATGAGGGGCTCGGGGCGCACAGTGCTGCATGCCATGCCATGAGGTGGGATAAGGAGCAAACAAACATACGGGCAGCGCTTAGCAACCCTGATCAGAGTGTCTGCCAGGGTCCTGATAAGCTGACAGGCAGGAGAGGACAGCGAGAGGTGGAAGGAGTGGGCTGTGGCTGTGGAGATGTAAGGCTGTTGACATTGAAGGGCGCTTTCCCTCTCTGAGCTCTAATGGCTGTGAATGTCATGACAGCCCCTACGAATAATTTTTCAAAATGGGAGGTCCTGCAGAACACAGATTAAAATCTTTGAGCATCTCACACAAAATCTTCAAAGTTCGTTTTTAAGTTGCATTCGAATGAAATGATGAACTAAAAGCCACCGTGCTTTATTTGCACAGATTAGACCAATGGAGACCGCAATGACTGTACGTTAGACGACTGTTCTGGGACTGGAATCCAACACAAAGTTTGCTGCAGGTGGGAGAGGGCAGACAAAATCAACTATGAGTCCCACGATTTGTTGGAATTTAACTTAATTTGGCGTGCTATTCCTAATCAATGCTAAAGGCTGTCTTTTCAGTTGCCCTTTCTGCGTGCCTATCATTCAGGATGCAAATTAGAGAGTGCGGGCTCACTGGCCAATCACAACCAAGCTGGGTGAACTGTGCTTACGTTATAGACCCTGCCAGTCTAGACAAGCCACACAATTGAATTATTTTGTCCCCATTCAAGTTAGTCGAGTTCTCAAACCCAAGTAGCCGGCTTGGCTGAGGAAGTCTGTTGTGCGCATCTCTGTTCTACGAAAGATAATTTTAAAAACAACAATATCCATTGCTGAACTGTTATTTACCTTAAAACATAACACAGACTGCGATAAACATTTGCATTTTTTGTGTGGGTCAGGGTTGCAACCATATCCAACTACTATTTAATCAGCCTCACCGACCCTCACGGAGCCTCCCCCACCTAGGCTGCGGGTGCAGACGCGAGCAGACACACACACTGCGGGAGCATGTGATAATGGTCAGAAGGAACAGGCAGTGGTGAAGTTAACAAAACAGTCCTGTGTAGGGCTCTACTGTACATTAGCTGGCAATAAAACATGCACTGACGTTCACTATGTGCTTTACACTCGTGTTTTTGTAAGAGAGCTAAAATATAACTCGATATCAAAGCCTATGTTCTTACTTTTATTTAACTCTAAACCTTCATTTTCTCTCTTGTCTCCTTATGTTTATAAATTGGGTTGTATGAATTTTTCACTTTAGTTGCAGATGCATCTTCAGCTCAATTTGCTCCACCTGGACTGAATTTGCATCAGCTCAAATGTTTTGTCACAGCGCAGAGAGCAGTTAAGAAATTGTTGAGTCTACAGGAATTAATTAACACTAAGCCTTGCAGCTATACCAGCCACTTTACTTTATAGGCCCAACATATAGTGAGTGTCATTGGTTTTTGATGCCAAGTCAAGGATGTGTGCCTTATCTGCACCCCGGTGCGCTTAGCTTATCTCCTGCGGTGTTGCCTCCTCTGACTGAGTGATGAGGCAAGCCCAATAACCGCCCAATATCTCTTACAGCTCAGAGTTGGTTTCAGTTTATTAAGTTAACATATAAACACAGTCAGACACTAAACCAAAATACTTCAGGGTGTAATGACCATGCCCCACCATATGTGTTATCCCAAGTGTTTCCCCTTTCCTATGTCCCCATTTGCCTTTTTCTCTCTGTTTTGTTTTGTCTGTGTGTGCTGGCGTGGGCGTGGTCTCCTTCTCTGATTTCAGTAGCCCCTGACTCTTTTAATCATATTCACCTGCCTGCTATCAGCTTATCAAGCTCAGCTGCCCCCCATCACTTCATCCACATGCAGTGTTTGTATTTTGTCTGTCTAACCCCTCACTGCCAGATTGTTGTTCAACCTTTTGTGGTAGCCATGCATCGCCCTTGTCTACAGTTATTTGTGGTATTTTGCTTCTTAGTGTTTCCTGTGTTTTCCCACGCTCCAGGATGACCACTCAACTACCTGGATTCACCTGCTCTCCATGCTTTGCTTCACTATCTACCCACGCCAGCCTCATCTCAGCCACCTCCATTCCTCCTCACAGACCTTCCATCCCTCACCACGAGTCCTATAGGTGGGTTGGGAGTCTAACTTCCATTTGCACTACTGCACTTCTCCTATTAAATTTATGATAATTAATATTAGCATGCTTTTATTGTGTTTTTATTGTTTGAGCAGCTGACTGACATAAACATGGAGTATGAAAAGAAAAAATTAAGGTAATCAATCTGATTAGGGGTTAGGTTTCAATCTGCCAAATATAACAAAATGAAAACTTAAATACTGTGTAAATGCAAAACTTTATTCATAAGCTTGGTTGCCAGATTCAGATGTATTATCTTCACCTCAAACTCATCCTCGATGTTCTTACTTTATACTGCATTGCAGTACTTGTGTCTGCTCCACATTGACTTCTTCAGTCTGTCATTTTTTTGTGGGTAAAAAAAAGTAACAAACTTAAAAATTCATAACCAAGTAAAACAAGGTGAGATTATTTCTCTGTTTACCTTAATTTAGCCTCAGTGCAGTTTACCCAACAACCCCAGAGTGATAAACATCATGTAGTGTACCCTGCTGTATTATTACAGGACATGTTTGTTTTATGTTTTAGGTCCTTCCTGACCCAAAAGTGTATTTTCATCTCACTCTCTAACTATCTGAACAGCTGCCTGTCTTTTGATGGTTGGTCAATCCATCTGTCTGCTGATTACACATCTGTCTGTCTATCCATCTGCCAGCTTTTGGAGTCAATGTGTGAGGGACGTGAGCAACATTGCTGTCCTGTCCTACAGCCGTGCGGAGAGAGGACATAGGAGGATGAAGAGAGGGGGACAGTGAGTAAAGGAAAAGCATGAGATGATACCTGAACAGTATGTTTAGCAAATTTAATCAGAGGACAGACTGCTAACGTGCCAGCATGTAGGCATACACAAACAAACGGCTAGCCTCCGCCATAAGAGGTGGACTTACGCCTTCAAGTAAAGTTGAAGCAAAGTAGTTTTTGTACGTTTCTAAGATGGGACAATACAATCAATGACTTTTGTTCAGAGGGCCTGTGAACTTTTTTGTGAGGACAAAACTTGTGCACTCAACAGGGCTGAGCAAGCTGTGGATGGACAATAAATTACATCCAAGCTGTAGGCTGGGTGCTTATTATACAATAATTTCCTAATTTTTGTATTACCTCAAGAGTCAAATACAAAAGATATTAATGTAACCTGTGGCTCTAGAGACTCTGAAGTTGGAGGCCCTTTGATTGAACTGGGTTGAGAAGTGAACCAGAGCTGATGCGCTAGATCAGCGTTTCCCAAACTTCTCCTTGAGTACGACTTGTCCTGCATGTTTTAGATCTCGCCTTGCTTCAACACAGCTGATTTAAATGATCAACTCATTCTGAACTCCTGAAGCTGCTTAAAGACAGGCTGATCGTTAAATTCAGCTGCGTTGGAGAGATCTAAAACATGCAGGACAAGTGGTACTTGAGATGAGGTTTGGGAAACGCTGTGCTTGATGAAAAGTGCAAGCTGTAGTTGGCAACTTTTATAAAAAGTTTGTTTTATTGACTGAAACTGTCACTATATTCACAAAATACAAAATCAGACCGTGTTTCTAACCGCCTTACTGCATATCAATGAAAACAGTCAATCAGTGCCTTGTAGCACTTCTATTGGCATTACCACACCTGAACAAAAACAACCAATCAGAGCCGTGGAGGCTCTAACGCAGCTGTCAGTCATGTCAATCAATGCTTGTGAACTGTGGTCAAATTGTCAAAGTAGGCAGTACTGATGTGATTTGAATAAAGACTGTAGTTTAGCTGTAAAATGACAAAGTTTGCTCCATCTGGTGGGTCGTTCTTGGTGCTTTGTTCAGCTGCCACAAAGTCTCTCATGTGCAGTTCAACCGTACACTAAAATATGTTTCTGAAAACATTTGAGGTGAGAAATAGACAACGCAGTAACAAAATCTTGATTCATCTGATCATGGCTACCTAGTTTGACAGCTTGACCGTAGTTCACGAGCAGTGATTGACATGACTGACAGCTGCATGTGAGACTCCTTGGCTCTGATTAGTTGTTTTGGTGCACTGCAGTCATTTCTTTTGAACCCTAATAAAAGCAGGAGGGAGGGGAGGGACATGATTTTCTTTTGTCATACATCATCCATCTCAGGTACTTCTCTCAGAATACAGTGACAGTGTCAGTAAGTTATTTTCATAAAAGTTCCCAACTGTAGCTTTATTGGATCAGTAAAGTGATTACAGTTCATTCAGAGGGGAACATGAATGTCTGAATCAATTTTTATAGCAATCCATGTTAAATTTGATGAGAAATTTCATCCAAAACCAGAAATGTAAACCTCATGGTGGCATTGAGACGATTACGCCAACGGATGGAAGTTGCCATCCCTGGAGACACACAAGTAAATGTTATTAGGTGTATAGTTAGTTTAGTTATTTGAAGTAATATAAAGACTTTTTCAATAAATCTTAATCAGTTAGTAATCAACATTTTTTGTGTAAGTTGCCCAACACTGAAGATGAGTTTTGCAAAGTGAGTGTAGAGTAGTGTGGCTTTATTTGAATGTCTGAACATCAGTCGTTTCTGTGTTTTGTACCACCATACAAACCTCCTCCATATGACTCTCAAGAAGAATAAACAAAAGTATTTGCAAATAGTATTTGACCCAGGTCCGTTTACAGATCAGCGAACCTTAATTGGCGCTGTCAGCCCGTGCTCACTTCCAGCCTATCCATTTCAATACTGAGACAATAACAACATTATGGAGCTCAATAGCTCATATTCCTATGTGGCAATAATATCTAGCTCCCTCCTCCTTTCAGTGTAAATCAATGGAGTGAGATGGCCTTTGGCTTCATTTTTCATCTTTAATATTGATTGCTGTTCTACTTTAGAGTGCACTGTCAGTCCAATTAAGGAGAATTTAATTGATTTTTCTTCACAGGCTGGGTTAGATTGGATTGGTTTATGCAAAGCAGATCAAACAGAAGTACTCCCTGGACTCCCCTCTATGTGTAAAATACAGCTCTAATGAGCAGCAGCACCCTGACACTTTCTGCATCTCACCCTTATTCTCCCCCTGTTTCTCTCTCTCAGCACAAAGTGACACACACGAGCACACACACACACACACACACACACACAGAGAAAACAATTCAATGTAACAGCACCACTAGTAATTATTGTTAGAAACCACTGCAATGATTCCAGCAATGTTAAAGGAATAATCATTTTCAGTACACTGTAATTGCTAGGAATGATTGCGTTCATAGTTTCAAACCATCCACTGATGTATTTTTTCCCCCAGAGAGAGTTGAAACTTAGGCAAAGAGTTGATAATTCATACAATTATATGCGATGAATAAAGCAGGTGTCTCTTCATTTGAAAATTCCACAATGACCTTTACAGGAAGCCTCCTCTCATGAAATATACATGACCCTGAACACAATATGTCAGACTGCTAGACAAGGCTAATTAGCTGCAGGTAAATTCAGAAGGCCTTGCTCTCTCTCTCTCTCTCTCTCTCTCTCTTTCGCTCTCGCTCTCTCACACACTCGCTCACACACCTTGGTCAAAGCGCATGGTTCTCGTGCTCCAACTGACACACTGTCCCACAGGTCTGGAACTGTTGACTTCACCACATTTTATAATTAGTTTTGCCTGCTGGTTAGTCTCAATTTTGCACTAAACTGCCCCAAACTCCCACCTTAACAAGACACTTGGTTTCATATATAGCTTTAAAGATGAAATATTTGGCCAATTGTGTCATAGCAGAGTTTCACTTGGTTAACCCTTTGGAGCCGAGGCTCCGAAATGAGCAACTTAAGAAGAAATGACCCATATATACACTATATATATATATATATAAAGACTAAAAAGCAAAATGAAATAAACAACCTAATACAATTACAGAAAAAGAAAGGTAAATAACAAAATAAAGTAAGAAAATGACCTGAAAAAAATATTTTTTAATCATAATAATAATTCTGTGGCATCATTTTAGATATAAAATTATGATAACAATAGTTTCTCATTGCCTTTTCTCAATCAAACAATTTAGCTCAATTACTTAAAAAGTTTAACTTAATTACAAATTTAAATAAAATTAACATTTTGTCAGGTTTTGGTAAGAAAATAGGATTTTGATCAGTCCTGGCCAAGAAACGGAG
This sequence comes from Plectropomus leopardus, assembly GCF_026936395.1. Classification (NCBI taxonomy): domain Eukaryota; kingdom Metazoa; phylum Chordata; class Actinopteri; order Perciformes; family Serranidae; genus Plectropomus; species Plectropomus leopardus. Next base: position 17,576,364 of record NC_142176.1, on the reverse strand, counting down.
GACAGTCAGACTACAGAGTAGCTGTTTCCCCCTGTTTCTAGTCTTAATGCTAAGCTTAGCTAACTAGCCGCTGATTGTAGTTATTTAACACGCAGATAGAAAACTGAACTGATAAACATTACACAGACCAAAACTCTCTGATTTTAAGTGTCTCAGTTTTTCTATCCAACATTTCACAAATCACCTGATCCATTTGGAAAAGCAACTTATGAATCTTAATTCTCTTAATTTATCTGATGAACAAAAATACATTTTTAGAAAATTCTTTTCTAGTTTTCACTTTTTAAGGGAAAATTTAACTGATAAGCGTTACATAGGCCACCAATACCAGCTGTTTCATGTAACTATCTGAGAAAAAGCATAAGAAAATTAACACATTTCACAAAATGTTGAACTGTTTCCCAGTTTGAATTTCATCACGTGATTTATGTGTTATTAGGGGTTATAGATATGCGTTAGAAGAGACAAGTTTAAGCCCAGCTATGCACAGACTGCTGTTACGAGTGTAATTAATGGCTGTGTTTGTTGTTATGCGTCTTACGTAACATTAGTCTAAGTAGCGAAAAAGTCCATGTCGGAAGGAGGTTTGCAGGGGTTTGTAGCCTGTTGGAAACCGTTGGCAAACTGTTGGCAAAGTTGACTTATTTTAACCATGTTGTGTAAGTCACATGGAGTATGTACATATGTGACTTATATTACATGGCATACACCATGTAACTTAACCTAAAATAAATGTTAAAACTTATTACCAATGCTACTACATAATACTAATGCTAATATTAGTGATATAAAATCACAATGGAAGACTCCTACAATGGGCAGCACTGTACACATCACTTTATTTCCCATTCAATTATTATTTCCTGGAGGGCAGCGGGCTGATGTTTAATGTATGAGTCTTTAGGCATGTGTTAGTGTGTCTGTTTGTTTGGTTGCCATAGTGGAAATGTGTTGTGTTATAGCAGTCTATCGCTTGTCTCCTCACTTAAATCTCTACTTTCAAATTCCTGGAGGCTGGTAGTGGAGCTAACACCTCTCCTCTTTGCACCTTTGCACAGCCTGCGTGTGTGTGTTTGTGTGTGTGTGTGAGAGGGAGAGAGGGAGTGAGACGGAGATGGCGCTGTCTTCTATATCTCTGGGTGCCCCCTTGCTGAGCTGTCATCACTCCCTGGCACCGGGTACATAGCACAGCTGCAGGGGAACCACTCTGCAGGGAACCTTCGTTTCCATCTGTCTCCAATTCACAGTGGCACCTATTTAGAGCAGCTCAGCGGCTGTGCATGCCACGAGCCACAAGAGAGGGAGAGGCTGGGTTTAAGGGGGTCAAGAGAGGTAGGCAGCGATAGATCAGAGTTTAGGGCATTGAGAGAATGGGGTTATGTTTGACAGAGGCATATTAAACCTGTCAAATGTGACTTTATCACGTTAATACATCAGCTTCAGTGTAACATATTGCATTTTTCATTTCAGTTCTGATCTAATCAGTTTGTCATCAACAGGCAGATTTCTTTTTCCAGAGCGGCATGAGGGCAATACATAAAGCTGGAAAAACATGACCAAATTTGTTCAAACTTTTAAATAAAACATTGAAAAACATGTTATTAGAAACAAAGTTTAAAACTGTTTTTGATGAAGTTATAATGTCAGACTCATATTTGTCAGATGATCTACAAACACATCAGTATATACACTATATAGACAGAAATTTTCTGAATTTATACAAAAAAAGTTAAACTGTATAATTTGTCAAATTTGTATTCTTTTTACAAATATGAATTTGAAAAATTTATTAATATAGTTTTATGTATTTATCTGGTTTTAAACAAACAAACGTGCCATAAATTGCAATGTATATTTTATCCCCAGTATCCCTATATCAGTGTAATATCACTGTGAGTTTATCAGCATCTGTGAGTGTGTGCATGCATGGCCATGTGTGTCCACTTGTGTATGTGTGTATACACTACGTACTCCTGTTCTTGTGTGTGTATGTGTGTGTGCAAGTATGAGAACAGGCTTAATTTAGCAGGTGTGCTTTGACAGTTCTTGAATGAGTGCCAAGTCTGCTGTATGAAGGATAAGAGAGAGGAGGCGCTCAATGTGCATCTGTGTGGAGCTCGACTGTGACAGATGGGGACGGTTTAACTTATAGAGTTCTGTTAAGATCTGGAGGTTTTTCTGACGCTGTCTGTGCCAAACAGGTGTGTATTCTAAAAACACCACAGAGAGAGAAGGTGAACAAGCCTCGACTGACTTATTTGTCTGGTTGCTGCTGATAGAAGGAGGTTGCCAGTGGATACTTTGTTTTTTTTCTCTTCTTCTTCTTTATGCGGGTCCAAATTCATTGCAGTAACTCCCTCTGGAAGAGACACTCGAGTGTTCTCATTCATCCTGTCTCACTGTGGCCAAATGGAAACAAATACAAACTCTAGTCACATACATATTCTATGAACTGTTGTTGAAGCTTACAAAGAAATTAGTTAACTGAAATGGAAACTGTCAGTTCCAGGTGCTGCATTTTATTTTGTACCATTCAGACAGAAACATTATGATATATTCTTCCTGTGTGAAAGCTCATATAATAGTCTCCTCTCTTTATATGGTCTTATTCTAGTATAGATTATAATAATTCAAATTGTTTCTGAGATAATTCAAATAACCAGATGTGAGTTAACCCTTTGAAACCTGAGGAAATTTACCTGATTCCTTTCAAGAATATAGGAAGAAGGCAATGAGTAATTTTACAAGAAATGACCCAGAATATTGCCAAGAAAATTACCTGAAAATTACCTGAAAATTTGCGAAAGAAAAGAAAAAAACAGCAAAAAACGAGGAAATTACCTAATCCCTAAAAGAGCACAAAAATAGATTTTTCAATTTTTAATCTGTAATATAATTGTAATACTTATAAATACTGTTTCCAGTGTTTTTTCTAATTTTTTATTTTCTTATAAGGTGTGCGAGTTCAGCACAAGAAAAGTGATGACGAGTCCAGGTTTCAAAGGGTTAATTTGGTTGATTTAGTCGATTTACAGTGCTGTAGTTACAACAGGCCCCAGTGCACGCTATCACGACTGGCCATTGTTAGTTGTTTGCTGTCACCTTATTTACTAGTTATGCATCTAAATGAGCTATATAATCTTAGCATCTCATCACACAAACTTGACATTGGGGACATTTGATAGCGCTAACCAGATATCATCATTGCATGGATGTGAATGACAAAAATACCGAAGAAAATAATGAATTGACCTATTGCTAAGCCCCGCCCTAGAATTCCATGAGCCAATCACATTTCGTGCAGCTGTGCACCCAGACATCCTGCTTGTAGACCTCCAGAGAAAAGAAAATTTTGAATTTCCTGCTTGTTTATTAAGTCATGCAGCTTTAATTTAAGAAATTGTCAAACAAAGTGCATTTGGTAACACAACACTGAAAGGGGGGTAGCCTGAGAGGCTAGAGAGTGGAGTGTATTTTATCCTGTTCCCTAAACCTGACATAAACAGAGTTTCTCCTTTGGATTAAACTGTTTGCTCAACTTGAAGAAGATAAACAAACAAGGATGTCTACATTTGTTCTAAGGTGAGGCAACATAGTGTTTGCAAAATTTGCTGCAAAGTGACAAGTGTATATAACTTCATACATTATGTAAGCAGCAGCAAAGTTAAGGTAACATTAGCTTATAGCCGCTAACGTTATGGCAAAACTTCACCTTCGTAAAGTTAGCTCATCATGTCAGCTATTCAATGTAGTATTTTTGTTCTTTGACAATCCCACAGAAGTGTTAACTGTAGCAAAAAGTTGTAGTTAAAGCCCACCCAACTGCATTTTCATCAATTTAGCATTAACGTTAACTTAGCATTACAACTTAGTTAAAAAGTTACAAAGAAAGCAAAGGCTGGCTACCGCTAACACCGCTTCATAGTGAAGAGCCTTTTGATGGCTTCTGTGTGAAATAGAGAGCTTCTGTCCCCAAAAGTTCTGCTTAGCATCTTTGGATATGTCTTTGACAGACAGCTGACAACTGACAGCCGCCATTTTTGGCCTATAAGTCAGCATGCCGCTTGTTTGTCGGAGTCGAGCGAGTGACTGACTTTTGCAAAAAGACAAAAAAAACCCATGATGTAGATGGATTTGCCTTTTTATTTGGCATATATATATATATATATAGCAAATGTCATGTTTTGTTATTTAATGTGAGTTTTTTGAACATAGTCATATTTCTACTCACAAGGCCCATTTTCTGCCCCACCCATAGCACCTTCACCCACCTCCATACCGCCATTTATCTCCTTTTCTTATCATTAAATAAAATCGTCTATCCATTTTTACCCAAAAGAGACCTTTTCTCTTCATTTCTTACACACACACACACACATATACATATACATATATATATATATATATATAACAAAGTGAAAACAGGCTGTCATCTGAGCATTGTTCACAGTAAATAAATCAAACGTTATCCACATTTCTGATGTAATGATAAGTTATTACTGGCACATCTTATGTATTAACTTGTAAATTTGGATTAAAATAATTTATTTGGCCGCAGTCTTAAATTGTGTTTCATTTTGCTAGCTATGAGCATAAGGATGTCGGTAATGCTAGATAAATATTAAACTTATCGTAACTGTTAGTTTAAGTGGTATGTGTTTTTTAAAATACCCCCTTACATTGTGGTACGCTTTGAACATAAGGATGTAGGTTAGTGTTAAGTTAGTTAACATTACTGTAAACGATAACTTTAGTTTTTCCTTGGGTGATGTGAGGGTCTAAGGGCAGAGGGATGTCGTACACTGTAAAGCCCTCTGAGGCAAACCATGTTTTTTGATAATGGGCTCTATAAATAAAATTGACTTGACTTGACTTTACCAGCTCTGGCACAAACTATTGTTGGAGGGCGCACTCTCTCTACGTCCCCCCACCCCAGGGGCCCCAGTGCAACCATTCTGCCTCTACTGTCTATATTTACACCTCTGATTGTGGGTTTAAATTTGTGAGGTTTCAGCTATAATAAAAGTAAACCAAGATCAAAGTTATAGCAATGTTAGTTTCAAGTTTCAGGTATTTCATAATTGTGTTTTGTAAAGTTTCTGCTGCCTATACATCAAATTAAAAGTATTCACTTCAGCTGTATTAGAAGCAAAACATTTTAGAACATTTAAATGTTATATACTGTACATATATAGCACTGAAGGATGTGCTTACTCATAGTGCTTTGAGCAGAGTTGAAAAGTTCAGCCGGTTAGGGGTGGCCAGGTGTCTTGCAGGCAGACAAGACGCCTCGCCATATGGCTGTCTCTCGTCACCCGACGCCAGCCGTCCCAACCAATGACTTTCAAATGCTTTACTTTGGCTGTACAAGGTGAAAAGTTGCATCTTGTCCATCTCATGACCAACACAGTAAGAGAGCTCTGTATGTGTGGAGAGAAACTTGTCCTCCATCAATGTAAGGAAATTGTACTGGTATGTCAATTAATAACCCGGCTAGAAAACGAAAAAGAAGGATTTGATGCATTTTTGATACACCAACGAAGTTGCAGATTATTTTGCCTCTCTCCTGCATGCTGATTGGAGTTTTAAAGAGGTAATGAAGTCCTGGTGTGTCCTCCTGCTGGGTTTGTGTTTGGCGAGGGGTGCCTGTGTGTCGCTGATAGAGGGATCTCTCTGACACGGCTGCTCTGGCCCGCCGCATCTGGGAGCCAGTAGCGGCAGCCGCTGGGGGGAGATAAGGCAGGGCTAGTCGCTCGCCTGTAACACACGTTTTGCCCCCCTCTGCCCTGCTCTCCTCTCCTCCCCTGCTCCTCCCTCCCATCATCCCCATGACCTTATCTCAGGGGAGAAGGCACCACTGGGTCGCTACTGTGATAGCACCTGCCAGAACCAGAGCTGGCCTCTGGTGATTATGGGGGAATCATTATCTCTCTCTCCCCAAAAACTCATTTTATACCTGCCAACATCTTAGGGGAGGGGGGCAAAGGAGCAAAGGCTTCTATAACAGGTAACAGGGAAAATTGTGTGTGTGTGTGTGTGTGTGTGTGTGTGTGTGTGTGTGTGTGTGTGTGTGTGTGTGTGTGTGTGTGTGTGTGTGTTCGCGTGTGTATCTGGAGAGTAGGTCGTGGGGTAAACATGCAACAAAACATCTCGCCTTGTTGCCATGTGGGATTTAAATTTGATATTAATGTGATGAGATACAGATTAAATGAGATGATGGCTGATCATCTGTTTTTAGTTGTTTTCAGCCTGTTACTGAATTGTGTTTATCAATATATATATTTTTATATGGGCAAAATGGTTGTTTATTGAAGGGTTACGTCATCGGCATAAACTAGAGTCAGGTTAGTGAGGGCAATTCTTATAAATTTTGGGGAAAATATGTTCTTCTATTGGATGCCTTGTTGAATATGAGAGGAAGGATTTTTGAGTTTTTGATTTAGCTTATATGGGGCTTAGCATGCAGTCAAACTCTTCCTTCCCAAATTTGTTGCTTTTACTGGAGCTTTTATTTGCTCCTTAAAGGTCAAGGGTGTAGAATTTAGGGGGGGTAATGGCAGAAATTGAATGCAATATAATAAATATGTTTTTCTTTAGTGTATAATCACCTAAAGAGAGGAATTGTGTTTTCGTTACCTTAAATTGTGCTGTTTATACAGACACAGGGAGCAGGCCCTTGTCCATGGAGTCCATGTTACACTTCTACAGTAGCCCAGAACCGACAAACACTGACATTGGTACATTTTACGGTTTCACATTGGCCACCATAGTTCAGTGCTTTTGTCAGTTTAAATCACCTGCTCCATTTGTTTTGAAGAGGAAGAAACCTCTGCAGATGAGGTCCTGGTAAAAAAAAACAACAAAAAAACCCCCCAAAAACTTCTGAACATCTGGATCTTAAGTTATCAGAGAAAAAAGATGAGCACACATTAGTAGGTGCTGGGTTAGAGGCCCATGTGAGGAGCTTAGAAGCATTTTAGAGACAAAGACTTGTAACATGAGACTGCTTTATCTGGTGTTTTTACTTGTTTAAAACACCTGATCCATTTGTTTTGAAGAGGAAAAAAACTCTTGGTTAAAATCTCCTGAACAATGAACACTGAAGGAGTCACTGAAGGAAACAGGAGTTCAGATTTGAGTTTCAGCTGGTTGCAATCTGCAATCCTCACCCTTAAATGCCACTAAATTATATTCCTTTAATTAGTTTAACTAAGCCTCTTTGCTCTCTCTCTCTATATATTTTCCCTCCTCCCACAATTATCTAATCAGTTTAAAACTGCAGAGACAAATCCCTCCCGCTTCACATCATCCAGTCAAGTGAGGTTAAAAGTTTCCATCCGCTGTACAAGAGTCTATACAGTTTGTACCCCATTTCTAACTTACTCCGTTATCTGCACCTGTATCTTGTCATTTGTTCCCAAACCTGTGATGAACATTCACTCCCCACCTGCTGTACCACCTGATGTTCTCACATAGTTCATGTACTGCAATAAGCACACGTTTTCATTCTCACTTCACAGACTACTTTTAGTCACAGGGTCCTGCCACCTAATCCAAAAAAAGTCTGCGCTGAAATGTATTCAATCATTTTTGGGATTCAGGTCCGAAATGAAATGTAATTTGCACTTTGATTTTTATCATTAATAAGATTTACAGTCTAATGGCTTTAATATAAAATGTGAATGTCTAATGCATGAACGCTTGTGAGTGTGGGAAGTCCCATTAGTTTAGCTGCTAAAAATAAAAATAAAAACCACCAGTTTTTTCTGCTGTATACACTGTGGGTTTATTGAGAAATCAGTTCTCTCTCTCTCTCTCTCTCTCTCTCTCTCTCTCTCTCTCTCTCTCTCTCTCTCTCTCTCTTTCTTTCTTTCTCTCTCTTTTCCCGTCCCCCACACCAAAAGTCAGCAACACACACTTCTCTCACTTCCTCTCTTGCTGATGACCATGTGTGTTGGTTTCAGCCAGGCACTTGGCACATCTGTGTACTCACATCCCCTCTCACTTCTCTCATCAGCACACTACTTGCTCTAACAAAAATATGTGTATGTGTATGTGTGTGAGAGAGGCATTATGGGGTATTGCTGTCATATGCACAGGCCACTCCATCTGGGTTAGGGGTTAATGAGTCCTGCAGGGGTCAGAGGTCAAGGAGGTGATGGCTACAATGTTGCTAGAGTTTCACACAAGCCTCTTTCAGCTGTCCGAGCTTTGTGACGTTTACTTTGGCATCTTTGATTCTAAATGTAAGATGGCCGTGTTTCAGCCTATGTCTTTTCCCAGAACAGGCGTGCTTTTTAGAGGTGGCTGCTTTCTGTCAACCCCAGCGTGGTGGAGGGATGAACGAATTGCCAAACCACATTTAAAATTCAAATGAAATGATCAAAGAAACTACCCTGGCCTCAAAGTCTTGTCAACTTCATCTGCGTGTCTTTTAAGGGGAATACCTCTGTTTATCTGGCATGTATGAAATGAGAAGTAAACATGGAGTTATGGAGACGAGCTGTTCACATGAAACTCTAAAACGAAATTGTGGTGTTAATTTCTGATGGAATGTGATTTATGTTTGTGTGTTAAGAAGAGTCTTTTCTACTTAGTTAAACTGTAGAATCAAAATTGTTTTAAAAAGTTGGTGTTTTAAAGGGTTAGTTTGGATTCAGCAATGTCATGCAAAAAACTACCATGTTCAACACAGTAAAATTACTGTTTTTGTCAATGGATAGTCTCGCTTTCAAGAGATAGAGAAGTTTTTCTTTCGATTCAGTTCCCTGTCGTGAAGGGCTGTCTGTTCGGGAAGTACTGAGCATAGAGTTTGATAAATAAGACTTGGATTAACTTTTTTTGTTAGAGCAGTGGCCTATGACTTCAATTATCAAGAATCAAGAATTTTCTCCCTTTTCAGATTCTTTGTTCACCGTGGAGGCATACGAGGAAGAAAAAAGCTTTCTTCACAGTGTAACACGGGGTGAGTATTGATATACAAATGGTCATTTTGGGGGTAAAGTATTCATTTAAATGACATGCTAGCATTGGCTGTACTTCCTGTTAAACTTTATTGTCAACTATCATTCACACATCATCCCCAAAGAAAGAGATAAAAAAAAACATACAAAGATGCATGCTTCATAAAAGAACTGGCTAGAAAATGTATGTCAGCATGATAGAAAAGGTTTAGTGTTATGTTAGGAAAGACAAATTGAGCAGTTGGGCAGATGTATGGACAAAAAGAATGAAGTTTGTGCACTGAAATGGGACACAAAGTGTCATGGTCATTGAGCAAGGTGCACAGAAGCAAAGGATTCTGGGAAGGAGGGAAGGGGAAGGAGCGGCTGCCGGCCGCAGAAACAGCTGGTTCCTGACAGAGGAAGCCCAGATGGAGGCCCAGGTCCTGCTGCCTGCTGCTGTCTGCTGCTATCACTGCAGCCAGTTCTGCTGCCTGGCCTCCCCAGGGGCTGCGGCCCTGCAACATGCACAAACACACACTCACACACACACACTGTGTGTGCAGCTTCTCCTTTGAGCTGCTGTGGCAGGCAGGGTAGGAGGAGGGTTCAGATGAGAGCACAGCCCCTCAGCCAGAGCCACGAGACAAGCTGACCTGCCGCTGACATACACACACACTCTCACACACACTCTGCTGGAGGCAAACAAAGAGAGAATGAGATGAATGGAAAAGAAGAAAGAAAGGTAGATGCTCACACAAAACCTGCCAAGTACATCTAAAGGGGACAGCAAAAGACGCTTGGAGCAGAGGACAAAGACTGTTACTCGTGGGTATTGGCGGACAACTATCATGCATTACTCTGATGCAAAGTTGTATGAAGACATATAACAGAGAAAAAATATCCAGCAATAAAACAACAAGGATCAAAGTCTGGTGAGGAGGTGAAAGGATGAAGAGGAAGCAACCTCTGGCTGTTTTTCCTTTTCTCTGTTTGGAGTTTTAACAACAGCTACATCTTGTCCTTTTATGGCAGTTCAGTGGGTCAAACACAGTCTACTGGGGCCTTATTAAAGGTAAACTGGCTGAATATTATAAGGAAGAACATGCAAAGCCTCAAGGAAATGTGGGAAAGAGGATTCAGTTGGAGAGCCATCTAAGATTTTGGAGCTTATAAAGATTTTATACGCTTGTCGTCTTTGCCATACAGCTTGGACCTTGAAATCTAAAGCAGTGGTGATCTGAAGGTCCGAACATGTCTGCCGAGGTCCATTTGGAGCCCCAGAAGAAGGCCAACCTGAGAGCCAGGGCTTCAGCCGCTCCAACGTTTGCTCCACGTGTCCCCACGGTCACACTGATCAGCCAAAGAGAGCTGAGGGATAAACACTCTGCTCACAGACTCCATCCCGGAAGCGTCGATCTCAACCTGGCAGTCAGCAGCTACTACAGATGTAGTGAAGGTAGGAGCTTGTCATCTTGTAGGACCTGTTTTATGAAATATTTTGGCAGTGTGTTACCGTGATGAGAGACGGAGGGTCCCGCAGCTGTCAGGTCTTCTCATTAAGTTGGAGTGATTGACAGATAATCAGTTTGTGTTGACTTAGTGCCGCATGCTGTAAGGGCAAAGTGAGGTTTCTTCATCTTGTATAGACCTGTTATTTGATGATTGAAGCTCAGATTTCAAGGTTAGAATGACATCAAACAGCTAAATGAGTTTTTTTCCCCAAAGCGATTATTTGAAAAAATATTGCATTTGGCAATTTACTGTACTTTTCTTTTACTTTTATGTAAAACAAACTTGCTTTGGGGATGAAATTGAATTATAAATCAGGATTAAATTGGCCACCAAGTGCAATTTTCTCAACAAAATCCTCTTATTATCATATATTTGGGTCTAATATATGAGCTTTCAACAGCAAATACATTTGTCATTATTGTTAGGAAGCCCAGTGGAGCACATTTGTCCCTAAAGGAAAGAGAGGGAGATTTTAAGAGCTTTAGGTGGGTGGGGGGTCTTCCTCCGGGTATCCCCATACAGCTGCAGGGAACTAGATTCTTGAGTTTCTCTGTTCGCTTCAGTGGCTTCATAACACACATGCAGGTCATGAGGGTGCATCACGGTGAATGACAGAGTGAAAACTTTAGGGACTATTTGCAGGCAGATGAGGGATACTTGAAAGACATCCAGGAAAAAGGGAAGAGAAGAAAAAAATAATGTAATTGATTCTTAAAGCACTGAAAACACTGAAGTGGTGCCTTTAGGTAAAAATGAAAACCTTCACTTAATTCAGCAAAGGGTTTGAGTAGAGCGAGAGAGAGATGCATTAAGAATCAGACATTAAAGGCCCAATTTTATAGACTCTAAATATGTAGAAACTGTAAGCCAGAGCAAGGACTAATACCCAACGTAGTGAATTACCTGCAGCGCCTGCCGTCTCTTGGCAGTAATGAGCTTTGTGAACGTTGCAGCGATAAGGCCTCTATAATTAGGCTTAGTCATAAGCATCCCCCCTGTAATTCTGTGATAAAAACCCAGTAGAACTCTGGTGTCGGTGCTCCAACCCATTCATCTCTCTCTCTCTCACACACAAATGCATACACTGAGGAAATTAAAATGTGTCAATGTGAACTGTAAACACAGCTCTTTGTCTCAAGTAGTTTACCTGATGTAACTGTGTGTGTGTGTGTGTGTGTCCAGCGATATGTTCACACTATATGGAAAGGAAGCAGTAGTAATGTGCGGGCTCGTGCGTGTGCATGTGTGTGTGAGGTGTTGTGAGCTGCAGCATAGGCTTCCTGTGAGGGAGCAGATGTCGCAGAGCTCAGGCACAGCTGCGACGGGCGATAACCGTGGTGGCAAGAATATGTCGGCACGCTGGCTCTTCTCCCTGGGTCTTATCAGCCGCACACAGCATACAGACACACACACACACACACACACACACACACACACACACACACACACACACACAAATGCACACGCTCATATAGACACTCTACAATAAGGAACTGCCACCCAGCACTAGCACACCCTCACAGCAAGCCCAGATAGAGGGAGGAAGGCAATGAGAGAGATGGAGAGAGGAAGAAAAGGAGAAAGGACTAAATCAAGGGACTTTGAGGGAAAAGGTGCAGTGAATCCCTAACAAAGCCTTGGCTCATGTCTGCTGTATCATAGACTTCATAATTTGGTGCCAATCCTAATCCTCTATAGCTATGAATAGGCTATTCTTTACAGTCTTCTCTCACATGAAGAGATGACCTTCATATAAGTACACAGCTTTGTCACTCTCTATCAACAGTATTATCCAGGTCACTAAAGACCTGTTGGCCTAATCATTCACATAAAATATACTTTGAGATCAAATTTATTTTGATACCGCTATCCATTTTATCTTTATACACAGTTCTTTCTATAACATTCAACATCATTACAATGTCTTGCAGTTTTACAATCTGGTGTATTTTGGGTTTGTTCAGAAATAGTTGCTCTAAGTGCCAGGGCACACTCTATCTTTACTTAGCAACTATTTTTAAAAGTTTTAACTATTTATTGATTAATTAATGTATAGTCTGCACCAGGGGGAGTTTTCAGTTACATTGTTTGCTTGTTCATATGATGATTTAACTTCTTTTCTGAGCACAAACTGGAACATTCATAAAGTTAGAGTGCATTAGAATACCGTTTGGTTTGTCAGAACACCACACTGTCGGGGCAGCAGAGCGTACTCTGAGAACTGGGTCTGGGTAGATGGAGAGCAGAGCACTCATAAGATTAACCTATTGGTTTGTTAATTTATGTAAAAAATACAGCACTCTGTTTCTTCGAACAACACCACTGTCATTTTCGTGTAGAGCGTCAAATTGGATTTACGAGTGCATCCTTTTGTGAATCTGACGTTGGAATATCTATACTGTAAGTTTTCTGTGCACAGATGAGTTTTCAATGTATCCTCATACAACAGTTCATATGAAATCTAACAAATTAGGGGCCAATGAATGACATTATATACTTGAAGTAAAGTGATGTACTTAACATTAAATTATGGGGTTTAGATTTAGGAAAAGAGGCATGATTGATTGATGATGTTGTCTTCAGGGGCGTAGCACCAAATTCTGGGCCCTATGCATAAGCATTCTCAGTGGGCTCCCACTGTTTCTTTCTTGATCCATGTCTCTCTCACACACCTTTTGAGTTTTCTTGGTTTCATCACTTGTAGCCTTCCCGATTACGTTGGCTATACACAAATTATGGGCTCGTGATTATGTGTTTTATATATGAATGTGGCGCATTACTTTAAATAGATTTACATATAAACAGTACAAGAGAACAACCAGGAGATTTCAGAGTTCTGTAAAAGATCCACCTCGTTTGTTCAAAAATGCTTGTCTTGTTTACAATTTTGCATTGTCACCATATCTCAGCAGTTAAGCTGGTGAACAGTCACAAACAAAATGATGGTGCATACTACTAGACACATTTTGTAATAAAATCCTACAACCTTACTGTACATGTTAAAATGTAACATTTTCACTGATCCACTGCTTAATGATTACATCAGTATTTGTCTGGCACAGATACAAGCACACAGATGTGGCAGAGATCATCAAAAAATGTGGGAAAAGATGGATGTTGATGCAAGAAGAGAGAGGAAAACAGGGTAAATCAGGAATGGAAAAAAGTGAGAGGTACTATACGTGTGGGAGAAGAGGCAAGGTGGTGATGAGGTGTGTGTGTGTGTGTGTGTGTGTTTGTGGGAGAGAGAGAGAAGTTATCCTCTCTGTTTTCTCAGCACCAGCTTTGTGGTTTCTATGAGGAACAGATGTTCACAACTTGATACAGTGCCTCATCCCCCTCGACTCACTATCTCCAGTGCCAGCACCACCAACTGTCTGCACACACACAAACGTGCACTCTCACAAGCACACACACATATTGTCTCTTGGGAAACACAGTCATATATAGCACGGACTTTCTTATGTGAGTGTGGGAGGGTGTCTTCACCTGCATACTGAGGACTTTTTACTGTCCATTTCCCCCTCAGGCTCAGGCTGCATATCCTGTTCTTGAGTAAACACTTGATATAATCAGGTGTCACTTCCTCCTTTGTCAGTTTGCACTTCTGTTGGTCAGCTGTGACCCTGCGCTCTGGACTGGCAGTCTGGACAAATAAAAAACACAGATGCATGCACTAACTGTATGCATGTTGTTAAAGTCGACACGATCAGACACGAGTCATCCTGCAGATAAACATAACTTGTCTTATCAAAGCATCTCACATTTTTTGCTTCCTACAATTCACTTCCTATAGATTAGTTGTTAGTAGTAGGACTATGAATGCCTATGTATAATTAAGAAATGTAGGTATAGTCTTACTGTTGTTTATCTAATTTTCTATATTTTACTGTTTTTCTTGGATCAATAATTAAAGGGACAGTTCACCCCCAAATCAGAAATACATATTTTTCCTCTATTTTAGTGCTATTTTTCATTCTAGGTTGTTGTGGTGTGATTTGCAGAGTGTTGGAGATATATCGTCTGTAGAGATCCTGCCCTCTCTCCATTATAATGGAACTACATGGCACTCAGCATGTGGTGCTGAAAGTGCCAAAAAATATATTTGAAAAGCTCAACAGCAATGTTCCTTTCCAGAAATCATGACCCGGTTACTCAAAATAATCCACAGACCTTGTTGTGAGCAGTCTCATATAGGACTTATTATCTTTCTACCAACTGCACCCGCCAACCGAATCACTGCACGAGAAGCTTGTGCTTGTGACAGTGTGAGATGTAAACATCAATAGTGTCTACCTCGGCTGAACTGTAATGTAAGCTAGCTCAGTGGTGCTAGGTGAGTTAGCAGTAGAGGCACACTTCCATCTGTGTGGGTATACATTTGGTGGAAAGAAAATAGTTCCTTCATAAACTGCTCACAACAAGGTCTGTGTATTATCTTGAATAACTGGGTCATAATTTCTAGAAATATTGCTGTTGACTTATTCACATGTATTTTTTGGTGCTTTAAGCACCACAAGCCGAGTGCTATCTAGTTCCATTATACAGGGGAGAAGAGGCATCTCTACAGCTGATATCTCCAACACTCTGCAACTCACACCAAAACAATTCAGACTGATAAAAAGCACTACAGGTAAGAGAAAAAAAAGGTATTTTTGATTTTGGGGTGAAATGTCCCTTTAAAGTCTTTAAATATTTACAAGTGAAATATGATTTTAGTGTTGCAATGCTTTTGCAATATTTTAGTATTTGCAAAACAGAAAAAAAGAACTGAATAAATTTGAATAGTACATGGAATAGCAAAACAGTATGGAGTAGTGACAGTAGTGTACGGTGTAGTGCTCTTAATGAAACAACCCTAGAAGTCAAGTTTTTCAAAGGACATTATTCTCTCCAAAGAGCATGGATTCAATTTTGAATTCACATCATGTCTGTATGATTCCAACAAGCGACACTTTGCTGCTCGATTGCAAACAAAATGTCAGGGGGTCTATGGGTGCAATTTGTAAAAGCAGCATTCCAGCGTACGTGCTTGAGTGGGTGGGTCAATGATCCGTTGCACTACGCCGTATCACAGAAAGACTCCCTCTCTCTGTCTCATCCTCTTTCATAACAGTATGGAGCAGCTTGAGAGATGTGCACGCACATTAAAGATGTTAACATACAAAGTGCGAGAACAACATCCTCTTATTGGAGAAAACAGTGTTTACATCACAAAACCCATATTCGGGGAGGATGCACGTGATTTCTCAACACACACAATTATTTTTATCAGTGTTTTAATCAGCATAAGAGTTTTGTTTCCGTTTTGATCAAGTGAGATGTACTCTTTCCCCCTTCATGACAATGACAATGGTGACTTTAATGGCATCTCCGTAAGAGGGTGGTCTGTTGAATGTGCATGTGAGAGGAGAGGATAGGAGAAGAGAGAGGAGCGCAGGAACACAATGGGTCTAGCGTTCCTTTCAGTCGGCTCAGGGCCTTATCTCCTGTCAACACACTAGCCTGTGACTGCCACTATAGGAAAGGATTTACAATGTGTGAGTGGAGGAAATGCTGCAAACTTCTCTCTTGCTTTTGCGCTGACACACTCTCACACAGAAATAGTCATTTCCATACCAGCACAATGACCAAACCTAATTCTTGTATCTCAGTGAGTGCTCAACTGTCCAGGAGATACTGTCAAAATAACAGAGTCCGCAGCAGGGCGGGGGGGTATGTGAGGTACCGGAGAGATAGAGGAGTGAAAGAAAACGGGGAGACAAAGCTGTTTTCATCATTAATGCCATCAAAGGGACTTCCAGTCACAGTATTATGGCACAGAGAGTTCATTCAAGCGAGCTCCCCACCTTACTTGTGTGTGTTTCATTGTGCAGTTTATCAGGCCGGCCACATGGAGTGTCAGGGCTAACCCAGTGACCGCTCAACAAAAGCCCAAATTAAGAGGAGTGAGAGGCTGTCGTACAGGGAGGCTGACAGGTTGACTGACGTCGTTCCCGAGGAGAATAGCATCCTGTCAATCTTGGAGCTGTCACCTTGACAGGAATCCTTTCTTTGGATGCAACCCCCATCGCCAACCTTTCTGTCACTCAAGGCCACACACACACACACACACACACACACACACACACACACGCACACACACACACCTCTTCCCTTTTCAGTATTCTGCACTGGAAACAAATAAGCCACCTACAGTAACATACTAAGAAGACCCACACACACAATGCTGCATGAGCCACCTAGGGCCATAACTCTGAGAGAAATATAGAGAGGGAGTTTCATAAACACTTCATCCATCTCCTTGACAACCGTACTTCCACCATGGTACTCTACACGCGCTGCCTCCGACAGACTCAGCTTGTAATGGCTTGTGCATCTCTTTATGTGTGTGATGTTGGTGAATTTCATGAGTGTGTGTGTTTGACCACAGCGGCAGCTTTACAGTGAAATCGGCATTTTCTGGTGTGAACAAAAACATTGGCACTGGACCTCAGGTTACCTGAAGTTATTCCTTCACATGAGCCGCGGGGGGAAACTCTGACGTTCCAATCAAAGAGTGCTGGGGCTTCCCCTCCACGCTTGTTCACATTATTTAATCAGAACTGGAGCGCTTTTTTTTTTTAAAAGTCCTCCTGGCTCCATATGAAGGCAGCGTTTGTGTTGGAGGCTGGCGATGCTGGTGAGACTGGAGTCGGGGCAGAGCAGCTGTCTGTGTGTACTTTACAAGCTGGTTCTGTTTGTTCTGTAGACACAGCAGGAGGGGTCAGGAGGGTGTCAGCTTTGTCTTCTGTCCCCCTCTATGGCTATGTGTGAGTGTGTGTGCACACACACAAACGTGTGGCTGTGTGCGCGTCCACAAGAGGGAGAGAAAGAGGGCAGGTGGGTGGGGCAAAGGGGGTAACAGACCAGTGTGGACAGGTGGAGGACTCTCATTGTAGGAGCCAGATGTACCTGCTTTTTTCACTGTGTCTCTCCATGTATTTCTGTCCGCTGTCTGTCTGTGGTTGTGCATATGGACGGATAAATGAATGGGCCTATCAGCACAGGCCCAGGGGCCCAAAGAGTCAGGGCCCCACTTGGCCCTTATCTGTAAAATCTTACTCAAATTACAAACCAAAAAATTGACCCCAAATTACTTCAAAGAGACACAAAAACACAAAAGTATCCCTTTCCCACCAAAATTTGCATATGCACGTGGGTTTTTCAAACATGTGTAAACCCACTAATTAAGCTATAGACTGCTTTCCTATTGCCAGTAGCAGACCTGTACAGGGCTCTACAGCAGGCTGGTCTGCCTTTTGCTACTGTATGGGTTGTTTTGGTGTGTCCGTTTGACATCATGGATGGATCGGAGGACAGGTAAAAAGGAGAAAGCAGCATGAAGATGGGTCTATGAAAACTTTACAGTGGTTTATTTTCTTTATATATATATCTCTTACTTATTCTGCCTTTCTTCCAGACTCGGTGGAGTCTAATATGGATTGATGTTTTAGAACTGCTTAGGTGGAGATGGATGGTAATAAGCGGCAGTGCATCACGGCATCTCGCCGGTTAAGAAGCTAAAATTAACACGTTCACCTGAGTGTTGTGTTTTGATCGGTGCCAATCGGACCCGGAGGTGGTAAATACCCGTGTCTGTTGCAGAGTTATTGGACCTGTGTGTGAATGCCGATTGTACGCATTCCCATTACATTAAAAAGCCAGATATTAGCAGGTGTTAGCAAGTTTTTTGTGCAGTGGGAATGAGGCTGTAGAAGCATCATGACTAAAGAAAGACCCAGAACAACAACAGAAAGCATGCAAAATCACCATAAAGCCTGTGCGTGTTGTTGCTATTTAGGATAGGTGGTGGGGCCTTTTGCATATCTGTGCCAATGGAGCCATCATCTCAAAATCTGCCCATTGTTGTGCACATTAATACACATTACTGTGAATGCACCATCATTTTTAGTAGAGCTGATATGATGAGTCAATTAGAAATGAGTTGACTGACAGAAAATAAATCTGCAGTAGCTTCAAAAACAAAAAATAGTTTAGGTCTTTAATGAAGACATAATGTCACAAACAGGCCACCTTTCCATTTGCTGCTTGTGTCTATTTTGTCATTGCCAATTGAAAAGATTTCAGTTTTAGACTGTTAATCAGGCAAATTTAGCAATTTGAGGACATCCTGTTTTGTCTCTGAAGACTTTTGATGGGCATTTTTCATTATATCCTGACATTTTATAGACAAAATAGTTAATGTTGTTTGTTTTATATTTCTACAATATAGATAACAAATAATGTACAATGCAGGGAAATGCAGAAAATCCAGTGGATTTATTTGAAGCCTCCACCCCAAAAATATTTTTTTTCCCAAATGTAAGGTAAACACAAAAATTAACCAAAAATAATGTGACAACGGTACACAATACAACAGTATTATTGTTTTAACATAAAAGTTATATGTAATACCAAATAAATAATAGCTATTTATAGATAGATAGAAAGATAGATGGATAGAAATATAATTGACAGATTAATAAAAAATAATTGTTACTGGCAGAGTTGCATAGTTGCCTTGATAGGAATAAAGGGCTGAAACAGCCTATTAAATGGGATATACACAGTCAGCATTAAAAAAATACCAATGTTGATGTTGGTAAGGATATATAGAGACAACACTGTGCTTCATTGTCAGGTACTAATTAAAACAGGCAATGCACGTGTATTTAACTGCATGCAGAGCAATAAAAATAGAGCACTAATGACAGTGATAACAGCAACATTTAGTCTATCCATCTTCACATCAATCCACCCACCGACTACTTATGACAATACCTGACACACACAAAGAAAACAATACATTTTGCCAGCTTTGCAGCATTTACTGGCTTGTGTTCACATGCAGACGAAGATATTCTTTTGTATTCATTCAGCTCTCAGAAATCTGTTCTTGTGGGGTTTGTTTTGTTTTTTTCTCTCAAGTGTTGAATAAAGTAAATAAAGTCTGCAGTCTTACGAACTCAATTCTGCCCTGCATGTCCTGATATGAGGAAACAGCGGCCCCCACGGGCAGACAGCGGGACAGTAAAACAGTTGTCTCTCACTCAGCTTTCACTGCTTTTTTATGTGACCGGCTGAAATCATTAGTTTTAGGCTGCGCTCTTTAAGCCATGTAAAATGCATATATTTACATATTTTTCTAGGCATGGATTGTAAAAAAAAAAAAAAGTCCTTCTTCATGCAGGTATTGTTCTGTAGCATCGTGCAGTTTATTCAGCCTCCAGTTTAATAGTTTTAATAATTTTGTATCAGTATGGGGGGTTTGTACTCTATAATTTGGATCTTCTTCAATTTAGAAAGATTCCTGTACATAGCTGCCAGCTCTCGCTTCTGATGGTACCCGAGAGAGAGAGAGAGAGAGAGAGAGAGAGAGAGGGAGAGAGAGGGAGAGAGAGAGAGGGTAGGAGCTCCAGATGGTGTTTAAACGCAGACAGAAGGCTACAGCTAGGACAGAGAGAGGAGGAGGAGGAGAGAGCCGCGGTTACTGCGTACAGTGAGCTCGCCAGCTCCGCTCATCAGTGAAGACAAAACAAGTCTGAGAACCCCCCAACCCCCCCCCTCAAAAAAAATTGTAAATCTACGGGAAAAAGAAACGTTAAAATATGCCCAGCTGACTGTGATTTTTCTGCGGGAGAAGTGGATCTCTTTACAAACACCATCTGAAGACAGGAGGTCGGCGGAGGATCGGCGCGGCGGCGGAGGAGAAGGACCGTACAGAGAAACGTGGTAGTAGAGTGTCCACAGGCTGCGAAGAAACTGTTTTTAAAACAAACAAAAAAAGGAACAGATTGAATCTCTCTGGATGTATACGGACTTGTTTCTGACACCACGGACTGTGGCTGAACTGTGAACTAAAGAGAGGTTTAAAGTTGTCACAGGAGGAATAATAGACGCACCCTGCAGACAAGAGGATCCGCATCTTAATAATTTGCGTTTTTTTACATGGCAGACGCAAGGATTTTTGGACAAAATAGAAACCGGTTAATACTTTTGTCTGCTTAAAACGAGCAGAAGGGACGTTTTTTTTGCAGCTGAAACTGTTTTTTTTCTTTCATTGTGTTTTTTATTTTATTTCTTCTATCCGGGATGGTTAAAATGAGCAAGAGAGCGGATTTACATGACTGGGACAAGTTGTAATATTTCACCGTCATCACAAGAAGCTGTTTGCTTTAAAAGAAAATCACAAAACAGACTGCAAAACCAAAGAGGATCCAAAAGCCCTTGCTTTGATTTTATTCCTTGCTTTTTCGATATTACTGAGAAGAGAAATACCTCATAATTTATTATACCTGGAAAGTCAAAGCCCTTTTCGAACCAATCAAAGGAAAGTTAAACCTTTTTCTTTTGTGGCTTCTGCCTCGCTTTCCTCTCAATATTTCAAAACAAAGCAACAACAAAAAAGGAATAACATCTGAACAGTTTCCCGCACTATCTAGCAAAGGCTTTATCATTTTGTTCCTCCAAAATAATGAGGATTTAGACGATATAAAACCTGCTTCACAAACTATCTGGTGTGGATTATCACCGCTACAATTACCTCAGCTTGACCTCGACCTTCACAAAGTAAGTTAAACCTGCAAACCCAACTGTATTGAAGCAAAATCATGGAAAATATTTAATTTGTTGTTGGTATGAAATGTGTTTAAATGCACTGGAGGCGTGCAGGAGCGTGCATCTGGGTTTTTGTAATTTGATATAATAGAATACGTGTTTCATATTTAAAGGCTCAGACTGCTCAGATATCTCGATTGGTTTAAACTCTCTCAACATTGTGGTCAACATTGTGTTTCCAGCTCTGTTGGAGTGGCATGTTAATGTCAGTGTGAAACCAGGCTGCTGTTGGTGGACTTATATATATCATTTAAAATGCTTATTTTGCGATCTTTATCTGTAGTTCCAACCACTTTAATTTAATCCTTTTACATATTAAGTTGTTTTCAGGGGGTTTGTGATCATGAATGTAGGGGAAGCAATGAGTTCTCTGCATGAAATATCACATTTCTTATTATTTAATTGTTGTTAATTATGTAGAGATAGAGACATGCAGACCAATGGAAACTGCTACCCTGGATGTGGCAGGACAGGAAAAAGTGAGTCTGTGATGATTAAAAAAACAACAAAAAACATCATCATTTTTATTATTAATGCCAGTGTATGCACTTGTCTGTTTTCATGTGTTTTTGTTACTTTATAGTAGTTAACAAAATGTGATGAGGTGAAGAGGGACGGACAAACACAGAGACACATGGTTCACGAGTTGTTTGCCCCACCAGTCTGTGCTGCACATCAAAGTGATGTTGAGACAAAGTGATGACACAAAATCTTTGTTCTCCATGAACTTGGTGTCCACCTGGACCTGATGAAGGGGAGGGCTGTTAACGGATAAACTGAGAGGTTTACCCTGAACTGAACTCCACCGCACCTCCACATTTTGTAATGATAGTGCATCACCAGTGTTCATTTTTGTGTGACAAGAAAGACCAATCCTTTCTGTTGAGGTCAGGGTGTTGTTGTGATACCAACTTGTGAAAACATTAATGCAGGATGTAGAGGAAGTGTTTAAAACAGGAATACTATGGAAATCAATAGGAATAAACTCAACTGCAAAGTGATTAGAAAAGCTGAAATCATGGAGGATAATTTATCTTGCGACTGCAAGGGACACTCCCTGAGAAGAAACAAGTCCAGCCAAAGGTTTCCACTTGAACAGCCTCAGCAGCGCACTCTTCTGCCTGTGAGTGCAACAGTAAAACACTCAGGCCATTTTCTCTGCAGGACACGGCCCTGTATAATTGGCCCTGGTAAATATCATGTGAATAATTGAACAGTTGATAATAGTCTCGAACAATGGATGGGAGGTTGCAGGGGTGAAACCGCAGTGCAGACACCCTGCCTTACCGCACATTATACCTCCATCACCACCGAGCGAGCATCTCAGCCTCTCGCCTTTCCAACGCTGACCGCCCCATCGCTCAGCTGGGCCCGGCCAGCCGCCCGCTAAGGCAGATGTCCCCACTTCATCATTAAGTAGCTCTCTTAAAAGGCAGGCCATTCATTATAACCCCAGCCTGCCGAGTGTTTATTCAGTTCCCATCTACTACCACAGGTGCATGGATGGGACGTTGTCTGTTTAATATGCAGAAGGAGAAATACCACAGGACTTTTAAAGAGAAAAACCTGTTTTCTTCTGAAGAAACAGCAGCAGGCGAAGCCACAGACCAGCAGAGAGTCAGTGTAGATTCTCTGTTATTTAATGACAACTAGAAGAAACAAATACTGCCCTGTGCTTCACGATGCTTTCTTGTTTTATGATTCTGTGATTCATTGCTGCTATTTCAGGCACATTTTGACTTATGTTTTGCCATCAAGGAATCAAAGGCACAATATTTTTGGTGCTCTTGCATGTGCCAAAGTTTACAAGATAGTTAATCAGGAGATGGGGAAACTGTTTTCATCATCTAACACTGTCTCTTGTCTGGTGACACGGCTCTTTCTGTGCTGTGACTTGATGCTGCAGCAGGATCTACGCACAGCTTACGTGTTTACTGTATTAGTGTGTGGGCTTGGTGAGTGTGCATGTGGTAATTATTGTGATCTAAATGCGGGTAGTGCAGGTGAAACTGGCTGTCTCCTAATTAATGAGCAGAGCAGATGGCCTTGGGTGGGCGGGAGCTGCGAGCGCACAGCAAGGCCGGTCAGGTGGTCAGCACAACACAGACACCTGGGCCATCACAAACAAGACAAGCCAAGCAGTTGACACTAGTCAAAGACATCTGGCCTGTGTGTGTGTGTGTTTGCGTCTATCTGTGTATGGCTAGTAGATATAGTGTGTTGTATCTGATATCATGTGACACCTTGAAAAGGAGAAGTATCGACTCGTGACCTGTCCTCATACATGCTGTATGCTTCATGTGTAAGAGCAATCATTAAAGAAGACACAGCTGCACACAAATATAATTTGTGAAGCAGAAAATGTTCTCGTCTTATACTTTCTGTCCAGTCAATCGTCTCTGACCCTTTAGATGTTCACTTAGAGGAACCCAACCACCAAGTTGGAAGCCATATAATTTTACACCAGGGTGTTTTTAAGTTCTGGCAATGGCACAAAGTTACATAGTGTGTGTGCAGCCTATTTATATTTATGTTTATGTGTATGTATCATGTTAAATAGTGAGTCTTATTTCCCATTCTAATAAAAGTATTGTTTCGCAAATGATTCACCAGATGATTCAAAACGAAGTGTGTGTCTTTACAGCTCATATTTTTGCCTTTTGACAAAACTATGTTTGTGGTATTAATTCTTAGTGTTGTTTGTGGTAATGTAACCCAAATTATGTGAAGTTTTCACTCAAGAGGAGTATTTTTTCACAGATAAGCTCATTACAGTCTCCCTGCTTTTCCTTCAGGGTGAGAACATTAGCCACCAAGAGATAAAGATACTTTCAAAATAAGAGGGGGAAGTACATCCTCTGTTTAGTTTGTGCCATGGAGAACAAATAGCTGCAGTGACATGACAAAACTGCAGAAAGTGAGGAAGCCATAATTGTTGGTTATTATTCTAACCATTGCCTCCCCGTGAGAGTATGTGTTCATGATAGAAGCAAAAAACGACAGACAGAGAAAATGCGATGGGTATTGAAGAGGAGACAGTGACGTGTTATAGATTGTTATTTGAATTTTGTTAGTAGCTTTTTGATATGTCTGTGTTCGGGATGACAAATTAACAGCAGCCTTATGCAGCACTGTTGCTCACAGCAGAAGCAAAGCATACATACTGCACAAAGTAAGTTCAGTAAGATCAGTGTGTGAATGTGTGTGCTTTTTTGTCGATATGGGAGCAAGTGAGCAACTTAAGGAGTGATGAAGTGACGTTCCCGGCGCTTAATCTCTATGGTTTCACTGTTTATCCTAATACACAGTTGGAAAAGACCAGAGTGGTTCTGGCCGCCTCCTGCTCCGTCCTCCGTCCTGTGCGTGCGTGTGTGTGTGTATGTTGGTCTGCTCTGCTCTGGTCTGTTCCACATGTGTTTGACATTACTGTGACAAGGCTGCCCAGCCTCTCTGGGGAGATGGAGAATGTCAGAGACTAGAGCGGAGAAGCGAACAGCTTCCCAACATCTGATGGAATGAGAAACACACTCGCTGGATGGCTGACCTGCTGACGCCACAGCGTGGGAGCAGAGCGGAGGGTGGAGGCCAACTAAAACCCCAAATGTGTGTGCGAAATATCACTCTTTCTCTTGTTTCCCCGTTCGCTTCCCTACATGTGCACACATCCACTCGGATACCCAAGAATAATACACACACACTCACCATTTCTGCTCTGCTGGTTAGTCACAACACTGTTTTGCATCCAGGGGAATGATCAGGAGTCTTTTCTCTGTGTTTCCATGCATGCAGAGCAGGTGAAATGCTCCTTACTACCTTATCTGCCTTCCAAGGGTGAAAACTCACCATTTATTGCTGAGCATTTGTGGAAATTATTTGCTGAATTGACTCTTCATTTTACTAAAATTACTTCAGCATATACAGCACTGACAAATTGCACCCTCAATTACGCATTTCAAAAGGGAGCCACATTTCCACAGTTCACAGAAATGCTTAATCATGAATGCAATTGGAAGCAAATGTCACAACATTGATGATTTCACATATAAAGTACGTATAGCTGAATTGTTGACAGCAACAGCCAAGAAAAAAAAAAAAAACACTTCCTCCCCCTCCCTTCCTAGTCTTGTGCCTATTTCACCTCCTGCTCTGCCTCCTCACCTTTTACTTCCTCACTGACCTCTGACCTTTTTTTGACCCTTCTCTTTTCCTTGTCCCTCCTCCACACCCGCTCCCTCTGCTTCGTTGTAGGAAGTATGCTTAGATCAGAGTCAGACACAGGAAACAGCTGGGCTAATCTACAGTAGCACTGAGCTCTGTTTTAATCACGTCAAATGGACAGGCCAAAAGAGAAAATGGGAAGTTCATATCGCCACCGCTACCTGATATAATGAACCCCTCCCTTTCCTTGTGCCCCCACGTCGAGGCCTTTATCACAGGCAGGGAGTAAACAAGCACAAAGGAACACAGACTGGAGTTATTAAGGCCTCCACTCCAAAGCAGTCCTCTCTGGACGTCTGGGGAAGTGCTGCAACACATGAGCACGCAGGCAGAGATTGGGAAGGAAGGCACGTCTCTCTCTCTCTCTCTCTCTCTCTCTCTCTCTCCTTGTACAGTATTTGTGAAATTAAAAAAGCCGTTATCTCCTGGAAACAGATCCTGTGCCACACAGATGGTTCCGTCTCTCTTCAAATGGGAGGCTGAGCCACTGAGTGCCGTTGTGTTACCAGTTAGTTGTACAGACCTTAATCTCGGCTCCAGCCTTCCTTCCTCTGCCTCCCTGTCTCTCTCTCTCTACACACACACATACACACACACACAAACCCACACACAGACAAACGACACCATGCAGATAAAAGTATTGCCTGTGTGGAGCCCTAATTTCACTAGGAGATGGACATTTTAGCTTCTCAGAGGTATTTGAAGTGCGGAGAGAGGAAGGTCAGAGATTTTCTTGATATGTCAAAGAGCAGTGGTCACTTTGAGGAGTGACTTATTATCGCCCGGCATTTAAAGTCACCAGGAGCCTCTGCAGGGTGTGTGTTTGATGGTCTTTCAAGTGCTACCTCAGAGAAAGATCATCCCATTAGTAATATGCTCTGACCTCTGTGAGTTATCAATGAAGAAGAGGTGTCTATATACATCTGTAGACTCTCAGATAAACAGGAGTGTTGTGATTATGTGTGAGACCATAGACTTACATTTTACAGTATCAACTTATAAACACTCTAGTATCAATTACAGGCTTGTCATGGACCTCCTGATCACATTGACAGCACATTTCTGAAATGCAGGGCTGTAGATTTTTCAGGAGGATAGACTGCGGAAGGATTACTGAATCGGTTTACTAAGCACAGTCCCAGGGGCCCAAAATGCAAGGGAGCCACCCGTGTCCTTACCTGCAAAATGTCACTCAAATCAATACATACTGACTGGGAAGATATTCATAAATGACCACAAAGAGATGTAAAGTAACTGCAAAGAAACAGAAAATAACTTAACAAAAGGGACAAAACAACCATAAAGAGACAAAAAAGACCAAAAAAGAAACCAGATTACCTCAGAGACGCACAACTACTTCAAAGAGATGCTCAAAGAGAAACAAAGTAACACAAAAATTGGCTTAAACAACCACAAAGACATACAATATGACTAAAATGGACCATTGATTACCTTAGACAAACTACCAACAAGTGATGCAAAGAAACTGAAGAGACACAAAATAACTACAAAATAACTTAAAAAATAACCATAATCATAGCTTGGACTTATCTTAAATGTGCATAGAGTTTAAAAGATTGTGAGAAAGATGAGTAGGTCTTACTTTTACTGTGTGTGTTTAAATGGTGTGTTATCTAAAAGCAGTCTGAGAAGGTCTGATCAGGGTTGTGTTCAAGGTTTAGTCCATTTCTGCTTGATTTAGTTTAGCTTTTTATGGAACTGTCACTAATTTACCTTTTAATTAGAGTTAATGTTAATGCACAACTTAGGGATGAATTAAAATGTTCATACAGTGGCATATTTTCTCAAACTTTTGATGATCCACAAAAGAACACTTCCTCTTAAAGTGATACTGTTTTGCCATCCGCTCGCTTTGCCCACGACATGACAGCAGGTCATCCTAATTTGCCAATTAGCTCACATAATCAGCATGTTATTGGCACGGCGGTGGCTCTCTTCCTTTGCCCGCTTGCTCTGTTTTTGTGGCGGCGTCCCGTAGTCGGCTCGTGTCCCAGAGGAGTAGCTGGTATTTATTTCGGCAGCTTCCAGCATGAGCTGGCTGTAGGCTAAATGGAGAAACTGTCAAAGCTTCTCTCTAACCTGTCACATGAATGCTCCCCCCTCCTCTTCCTCTGCCGCCACATTCTGTTTCCCAGTGGTTTGTGTGCCTCAATATGTGTGTACGTGTGAAACCTATGGGTCCTGCAGGATAATACACAACACCCTACCCATGCCTGGCTAATGTCAGGAGCTATTGTTACTGTGCCTGCGGGCCAAATGAAGAGGTATGAGAGCCCTGGCAGGCTGGGGAGCAGTTCAGGCTACAGACAGTTTTGTCAGCGCTGACAGCTTCATAGTGACAGAGCAGACATTTAACACTGAATGAAATGAAATACATGACATCAAGCAGGAGAATGACTAATCTGCTGTTTGTTTTCCTATCTTAGCTGTAAGTGACAGCTCAGTGTCAGGTTTTTTAACGGGCGCACAAAGAGCGGGAGACATGGGGAGAAAAATAAGGCACAATTCACACATTCACATGTAAAGAGTCGGGGGATGCTGCAGTTGCCATGGTATGTGTGTGTATGTGGTGCCAGGGTCAAATCTAAGTCTTTTGTGCTCCATAAATCAGCAGGAAGCAGCGGTGACGTAAGAACAAACAGAGCTGCTCTCTGCTGCAGCTGGCTGGAAAGAGGGAGAAACAGGAGAGAGGAATACAGAGAGGGAAAGAGAGAGCAGGACAGCAGCTGTCAGGCCTCCATCGCACACCTGTCACACAGGAAGTGAGCGCCGGCCACTGTTTCCTGGATACACCTCCTCAAACACTGCTCCTGGAAGAAATGGGAGGGAGGACATCTGCTGTGAGGGGGAGACAGACAGGCAGCCAGACTGATACACTAACAGATCAATAGAGACATTTGCTAAGGATGAGGAATAAGTGCCGACTAACACGAGGTGGAAACAGAAATACAGAATTTTTCATGCCTGTGTTTTCCCTCTCATGTCAGCTGCCTCGTCGTTCTGTTTGCATGTGTGTGCAGATTACACACAGTTAAGAGGATGTTTGTGTTATCGCAGAGCTCTGTGACAGACAGGTCACTCTGTGGAGACTCCGGACTAACTCTCCCACAAATACAATAAGCTCACATGCCCTAAACTTAACAGTGGGACATTCCCACGCTCGCTCCTCTCAACCGCCTCTCCAACCCTAACACACCCCGCTCCCCCCTCCCTCCTGTGACCAATATGAACTAATCCAGATGTAGTAGCTGCTCACAGATGCACTTTCTTTACATGGCTTCTTTCTTTCCTCAAATTTGTCTCCTCTCTGCTCTCCTCAGCCTCTCTCATCACTCAGCTCACAGTCTCCACGCCGGACTGATCAGAAATAGGAAGTGATATCACTCGTTGCTGCAGCGCTGCTTGCTGATGAGGCACTTGGAGCTATTGTCTCCTGTTTTTGCTTCTCCTCCCAGCCTCCAGAGTCACTCTGTTGTGGCTGCTGTTGGTAGAAAAGCTCTTCTTTGTTTGTCAGGCTTGTCAGGCTGGGTCCTCAGGAGGCCCCCCTTGCCCTATTCCCAGGCTGCCCTTCATGCTGCCTGTATGCAATTAACAGAGTAATTAAAAGCCTGATGAGCTAATTGGTGCTGGGTGAGGCTGCAGGTGTTTGGATCAGGGAGCTTATTTTTGTAAGTGCACTCATTGTGAACATCCTCTGACAGAGGATGACAGAGGCGATTTTCAAACATGTTTTTGTCTTTTATTGCTATTTAAATATTATGTATTTAATTATTTTTTCACACTAATAAGGGGGATATATTGGCAGAAATTAAATATAATGTAATAAGTACGTTTTCTTTAGTGTATAATCACCTGAAAGTAAGAATCGTTATGTTGCCGTTACCATGTTGCACCACCATGTTTCTACAGTAGCCTACAATGGACAAACCAAACACTGGCATTTGGCCATTCATGTCTTTGCATGGACCATCGTTGTTAGTGGCCCCTCCACAACAAAC
Source organism: Plectropomus leopardus (assembly GCF_026936395.1). Lineage (NCBI taxonomy): Eukaryota > Metazoa > Chordata > Actinopteri > Perciformes > Serranidae > Plectropomus > Plectropomus leopardus. The sequence goes on along the minus strand of NC_142176.1, from coordinate 17,547,011 downwards.
TGTGTTGGAAAAATACAGATTTTTAACCTGAAGCGCGTGTGTTCATACCGGTTTAAATTACAAGGTCCATTTGTTTTGAATAGGAGGAGACCTGTGAGGATAATGTGGCTCCTGGTAGAAAACTTCATTAACATCTGGAGTTAGCAGAGAAAACAGATGATCACACATTAGTTGGTGGTTTATAATGTGAAACTTCTTTATTTAGTATTTTTATCGGTTTTAATCACCTGGTCTGCAAATTTTGAAGAGGAAAAGACCTCTGCGGATAATTGGGCTCCCAGTAAAAATCTTCTGAACAATGAATGCTGAAGGAATTCAAACAGGTAGAGGTTTCAACTGGTTGTAATCTGCAATCCTCACAGCGAATTCCCACTAAATTCCCCTGAAAGTTTACACACTGTTACTTTAAGAAATTCATCATTCTCTCTCTTACTGTGCCCACCATCTGCAACCACGTATGCCATGTGTTGCAGATACATATGCAATGCTCAGTGGGAGGAAGAAAAGAGACAAAGTGTAGCCAACAATGTATTACATTACCTGGTGAGTTAACAGTCAGTAATAGAGTACATTTAAAAAAAAAAAATCAAATGATCACAAATGCAGCAATACCAGTCAGGTTGAGTTAGCTCAGGTCTCAGAGACTTGGGCAAAGTTTGTGCACAACCCTGTTTCATACCAGCATATCAACAGTGTACTGGATATAAAGATGAATTATGTCATTTCTGATGGAGCCCACTAACTGAGCTCATCTGAAAGAGAAATGACGGAAGAAAGTCTGATGTGATGTTGCAATGTAGCAGCCTGAGGCTGAGCTCTCAGCTGGCAAAATTAGGCGCACAGCTGACAGGACGAGGAAAAGAAGACATAGATGAGAGGGAACAAAGGAGAGTTATCATGCAGAGCAGAGGCTACAAGTAAATCCCTCTCTCTGTCTCTCTGACCCATTCCCAGATGTGCATGCACAGTCACCTTCTCATATACAGTAGCTGTGTGTGTGTGTGTATGTTTGTGTGTGTCTCTTTCTTGTCTCCTACTTCCTCCCCCATATCTCTCTCGCTCTGTGGCAGCTGTGCTGGTGATGGCTGTGTGCCCATGGTGCAAGCTGGCTGTGGGGTCCCAGGTGGCCCACATGACAGTTATTGATGTTCAGGTGTTCAACTCCTCTCACACAGAGACCCTGGAGCCACACACATACATACACACACATACACACACACACACACATACAGACAAGCAGAAGCACAATACACACGCATGCCCTCTCAATGTACTTATACTCAGTGTACTTACACAATTTTGCATATAAATGTGCATTATGTGTATTCCACTATTGCTGCTAAGGAAGAGTAAACAACACAGTAACAAGTACAACGGAGAGCTCGTGCATACAGCTGCTGGGCTGTCTGGCAAGCAACAAGAACCACATTTGTCATTGTGAGATGAAAACAAGCTAGTCATTATGAAAATGTTTGCAGTCTAGTTTGTATATGATTCCTATGGTCCAGTATGTGTGACCACTTTCTGTGTGTGTATGTGCGTTGGGGAATCCATTGTTGGTACCAGTGCCCAGTGCAGTCCTAACACACTCCAGATGTGTCTGGCTAGCCAGGGAGTTGTTCTTGGCACAGCCGCCTCGGCTGAATGTCACAAATACTTTCCTTTATTTAGGAATGGCTCTGGGTTAGTGGCTGAGAGGAAGGCGAGGATGGATGGATCGAGGGGGAGAAAGGAGGGAGCGAAGAGCAGAAAGGTAGATGAAAAGAGCAAAATAAATGATTAGCAATGTAGAAGGACAGGGGAGGAGGAGTGGGGGAGGGGGGGGATAAGAGAGAGAAGAGATATAGAAGGACAGAAGATGGAGAGGGAGGAGAGGAGGAGGGGAGTGGTGAGGGAGTGAGGCAGAAACAGCTCCAGTCTAGCATCTGGATTTTATTAGCAGCCGTTGGGAAAATCTGAAAAGGAAGTTTTTTCTCTGCAAACACGTCGGCAGCAGTGATATGCTGCACATAACCACTTCACTGCCGACGAGAGGAGCCAGGCCCTCCCAAAGGAGAACAGATGGTCGCTAGAACTTCAATACAATTACATCAATAACAGCTTTCACAGATATAAGCACTGTATGACAGGATCCCTGCAGCTCAGAGAGACAGAAGTACAACTCCTCTACCCTTAGCACCTCTAGCCCTGGATAAATTGTCTTTAATCCATCCTCACTCCCTGCCTGTGCTCAACTTATCCTTGGTTTTCTTGCCAGTTTGCCCATTTTAAAGAAAATGTTTTGGTCCAAAGCTTTTGACTTGGAAAAAAAAATGGTGACTTGTCAATGATTTGCTCATGGTAATCTGATCAAAGACAGGAGGGCTTTTGTCAGAGCTTATTAAGGAGAACCCCCCCCCACCCCCCCCCTTTGTTTTTTTGTTCAACGTGTTTGTTCAGCCGGCACTGCATGTGTACTATCACAGGGATTCTCAAGTAACATAGGGGAAATATGTGTTTGTGTCCGCAGCGTGAGCATATGCATTCAGCAAACATGTGTGCATACATCTGTGTCTCTATTTGTGTGTGTGTGTGTGTGTGTGTGTGTGTGTGTGTGTGTGTGCGCGTGCACTGTATAGGCCTGTCTCCCACCCTGTCATTAGTGAGGGCTTTAAAGCCTCTGAACTCTAAATCAGCTCAAGATGAAGTGGAGTCTGGGATCTTTCTGCAGAAGCAGCCTGTGTGCTAACACGCCAATACACACACATGTACACACAGTCCCATCTTGCCTGTGACACAGTTCAGACTTCACACTGATAACAAGGCATATATTCAAGTATAGAATAATCAGAAAGACATCTGCTCTTTTCATAGATGTCTCTTGGTTAGAGGAAGATGACTGTTTGTGTGTAACTGATGTCTTTTTTCTTTTGAATGGCATTTGGGCTGGTGGTAGTAGGAGAGTGGAAGGTGCTGTAGATGCTGTATCCCCAAATCTTAGGTCCAGGGCACAAGGCTACAATCCCCATGTTTTGATATGAAGGCCTGGTGGGAGGCTGGGGGCCAGGGGCTGAGGCTCTGTTTGTGTGGACTCCTCAGCGGCCTGATAGGGAACAGATGTGGGAAGGCAGGCGGCCGGGCAGCCAGCCAGAGCAGCTGGGAGAAATTAAAAACAACAGCATTCCTGGAGACATGGGGAATTACAGTGGGAGGGAGGGAGGGATGTAAGGAGCGAGAGACAGAGGGTGAGTTTTAGGGCTATGTGGTCACTGGCGAGAGTCTCTGTGGAGTACGAGAGATTGAAGAGACAGGAGGGATTTAAGGGGACTGTTGTGCAGCGGTTAGCTAAAGCTAATAAGTTGCAGCTGTATTTCCAGTGGAAGCATGAACACACATGCGAACACACACACACACACTCACACACAGATATGCATACAGTCAACAAAGGGACATATGCCGATGTGAAATGAGACCAAGATGTATCTGTATGGCCCTCTAATGGCTTGTCATGACATGATTGTATTTATTTGCGAATGTGTATCTGTGTTTGTTTTGAAGAGTTATAATAAAGGCATATGTACTTAAACCTATAATGATACCCCAAAATGGCTTTAGAAAGTTGCACAAACCACTGTGCTGTGTGTGTGCAGCTGTACAGTACATGATCGGTGGTTTTGTGTGTCTCTCAGTGAATTGTTTTTCATCTTGTTTCATCATGGCACAAGGGAAGAGTAGAAGACAGAGAACATTTTTAGAACTCAGACTGCAGACTGTTTCTTTGGTGAGCAATCTTTTAGCCCCGATTACGTCAAACGTGCAGACATACAGCTGTTCAGAGAGTTGGAGAAACAGAGAGAGACACAGACACGGCGGCAGAGAGGTACGTAATGACTGTATTGTTTTATTTTCAGCCTAATATTCAAGAGCGAGCATTTGGGATAAACAGCAACGTGTCTGTATCCTGAGCAGATTTATTCTCAGCTGTATTGATCCCAAAGTGGCTTCTCTCAGAGAGCCAGATGGGGGAAATAGAGCAGCTTGCCGACAGGAGCATGAGTCTGGTCCAGACGTGGAGGTCTGTTTTACCTGGTAACCTGTTTGCATTCCCAGGGCGTCAAGAACAGCAGCTTGATCAGTGACGTCTAATTCCAACACACAAGTCACTCCTTATAGCGTCTATATGAGACATATCGGGCTTTCACTTGACTCTTGTCATTTTCTGCTTCTCTCAGTCTGAGTGTTTCGTCCTTCAGCACAAAGCACAATGGGAGCACAGATGGCCACAGATGGGGTTGCAGACCTAGCAGACTTCCTAATGTATTAAAAGTGAAATCCAGAGCATGGTGCATATGTGTGTGCTCTGTCCCTGTAGCTGGTCAGATTAAACAGCTGTCTATAATCCCACGGTGGGAGCAGACAGACAGACCGGACGCTCCTCTTATCCTCCACTCTTCTCCTCTCGAAGAAGTGACAAAAATAGCTCTGTTGTAAACAGACAGTTTTGTCATTCCCAATCTTTTGATCACACGTGGGCCCAGCTTTTATTCATTCTTATCATTATGGGGACTAAATACTCTTGAGCAGTGTATATTTTTATAAGGATTTATAGCCTACTGCTTGTAAGTTCTACATTGCCTACAGTGGCACAGTAAATTTGATCAAAGCGAAGGTTCACTGAAACATATGGCTGCGTCCCTTCAGGAAGCAGCCACCCAATTCGGCAGCACAGAGAGCCTGTTTGTGTGTTTAGGAGTTCTTTAGAAGAGAATGGCGGCATCTATTTATACCAGCCCTCCCCATCTGCCTCCATCTACAACCTTGTGTGTTTATGTTCAGTGCGTCTGGCATGGGGAAAACAGCGGAGTGCCCCTCGTGTTCTTGAGGATCACTGTGTCAATGGCCCTCGTACAGCACACTCCAGAGCGGCACTCTTTAAATACAGACACCAGCTGTTGAACGCGTCTACATGAGCTCTCAGAAATAGGTTAACACCAAGGACTGAGACCAACTGAGGCAGGGGGTGTTGTGGAGGAAAACACGGGGTTCAAAGTTGGCTCAAGAGGAGCAAATGAAAAACACATCATTTGAAAGTGATTTAATATGTTAGCTGGTGACTACAATACTTGTGCACTTGTAAAAGAGGGCTATTAACAGTGTTCAGATGTATGAAATACCTTTTGCTGCTTCAACTCAAGAGTGGTGGAGGTATTGTTTTTATTATTATTATTACAACCCAGATAGCCACCAATGTCATCAGACATTAATATTTGGTTGAATTTAGGTTTTGATGTAGGCTGAACAAAATTCAGTGTCAGGATGTCGAATGGCAATGTCAATTTGATGTTGAATATTGTCGACATATGATATTGATATATTGTTGGCTTTAACCTGTGTTGTTACTTAAATCCAATGTCTTCCAAATGTCTCATGCCAACATCATCTTGATGTAGAACAACAACACTTTGTTGTAAGGTATGGAGAGCAAAACCCAGTGTCCTCAAAATGTCAGGACGTTAACATCCACACAACATGGAATTCTACCACTGTTTCACACTCAAAAATATTGATAGCCTGATTCTAATTCAAACCACAATTCAACTTCTGCCTGACGTAAGAGTCTAGTGTCTTTCTGACATCATTTTGATGTCTGATGTCATATGGGAAGGGATAATAACTGTCTGCTAGCCCCTTTTCCTGTCATATGAAGTCTGTGCACATGAGGATTTGAAATATGGCGTAAAGCCTTTCATCAGCTGTTTTTTGGAGTTCTACATTTTAGAGAATAGATAATTTCTCTCTCCTGTAATACATTAAGAGACAGCTGAAAGAGTGAAAATAAAAAACAGATAGAAGAGAGTTGTTGATTGTTGAGGATCAATGAATGCTACATAAAGTCTGCAAAGTAGTTTACATCTGCTTTGCTGGAGCACAGACAATGGCCCTCTGTCCTTATCAAGCAAGTGCAGAAGTACAAATATTTCTGTGCTAATATAAAACGTGCTGAGTATTGATTTCATTGTTTTTCATTGCACTTACTGCACTCCCAGCACACTTGTACACATGCTCTAAAGCTATCTTCTCGCAGGCTGCAAAAGTCATCACACCTCTCAGCTCAGGTTTATATCGCAGAAAGATTTGGTTCCAGCAGCTGCACCGACAGACAGACACATAGACAGAAAGACAGACAACACTCCACAGATACATCACTAAATAACATACCTGCAGCTGATATATATAGTCTGACTTCTGTATGCTGTTTGTGAGTGTTTTTGTTAAGGTACATTGTATGTATAGACTGCAGGAGGCCACAAATACAGAATGTAAGGCAACAGTCGTGACACACATCCACCCCGTGTCATGTTTTCTTCTCATGCCCCTCGCTGTACCATCCATTCCCTTCACACTACACAGCCTGGCCTTGCCTTGTTTGGTGCTGGCAGGGTGTCTGGCAGAGGACAGTGAAGCTTCTGGTAGCAGGACGGAGCTCTGCTGAAAGCCAGTCCGCACAGTGATGGACAGCAGCAGATCCAGCTGCACTTGTCACTGGCTGTCAAGCCGGCTGTCTGAACTAGGGGACGAGAGGGGACAGGCGGGGAGGAGTGTGTGCATGTGAATGTGTGTGTCTGGGGGTTGGAGGTTACAGTGGAGGGGCACTGATTGGGATGTCAGAGCTACATCGAGTGTGTATGTGTGAAGAAGAGAGAGAGAGAGAGAGAGAGGGAACGGGGGGGGGGGCTCTCAGTCAGCAGCAGCTGAGCGAGTGAGCAGGTGTTACTGTATGTCTCCCAGGCCCATGAATCTCCAACAGGAGAGACACAATACAAGTTTGAATTCATTTCCACTTCCCGCATTGATTTGTTTTGGTTCTTTTTATGGAGCTTTTGGTTTAAGGAAACAATCAATGGTTCCCAGGTGAAAATGTCAGTGGTCTGCTCCTTAACCAGCTGTCTCCACTTTTTTTTTTTTATAAAAAAAAAGAATTTTCATCGCTTTCATCATTTCTACAGTACATTGTTGCACAGACATTTCGTGTTGCTTAGAATACATGTAAAATCAGTGGCATAAGAACCAAAAAATACAGATTTAAAAAAACTATTGTGTAAAGTAGTGGTTCCCAACTGATCCATTAATGGTGTTCAGATTGCTCCTTAGTCATTAGTTGAAGGTCCACCAATAAATGACCACATATTCAGTTTTATTTTACAAAATGTAAATAACACTTTGGCTTAGGAATAAAACATGCAACATGCAGAAATAAACAGATTCTCCCCTTCAAAATAAAAGTTCTGTGCTGGAAATTTACTGTACTCCAAAATAAAGTGTGTTTTTAACAAAACTGATGTGTTCATGAGTCACTTGTGGTCCATTCAGAATGGACCCGTAACCCACGTTTGGATGGCTACCCACCAGTTGGGAACCACTGGTATAAAGGACATAGTAATATTTCATGACTAGGAAGAATATCTATGCAACATATGACAATATTACTTATTTTGTGGCTTTAATTACTTGGTTTATCAGTCAGTGTTATAAAAGTCCAAAAAAAGATCCCAAATGGATACTTTCTCTTGTTTGTTTTTCTCTTGTTATTCATCTAGGACGATTTTTGCCTATCGGTGTAGATTTTGAAGGATAAGCAGGGTCTTTCTCAATATTTAGAGTGTGCATTTTTCCACAACAGTAAAAATATGAGTATGGTAGGGGACTTTTATTTTCAGAAAATTAAAAACTAAATTTACACCATAACTTTATACAGAAAAAAACTGAAATTGATGCTTTAAAATCCACCAGAATTGATTAAACAAATGCTTAAGATTTCCTGGTGGAGCACCCTAAAACCCAGTGTTCCTCCTGTTCAAATCAAACCTACGCCCTTTTCTTTGTACATTCTTTTAATTTTGCAGATTTAGGTGTTTTCCAGTGCTGTCTCCACTTTAAAAGTGTAAGTTTTTTTTCAAGCTGCAGCTCCATCTTCATGCCTGTGTTTTGTTTTTTTTTTTGCCTCCTATCAAATCACAGGTAGCAGAGTGCAGAAGGCTGGAACAATGCCAGATTCACCTGCGGATGTAAAAGCCCAACCCAGGTCCACCCCACCCACCATGCCTCCTCCACCCCCGGCGGTCAGCCAAGCAACCAATCGCACTGCTTCATTTACACCTGCTACCAGTAAATCAAGTAAGGACTCTTTCTTTATTGGACTATTTTCTAAGATGTATGACACCTTAAGTCATATATTGTTCAAAATATTAACCTAAATCTATGTAGTTGCACAAGTTGTTTAGGTTATGTGCTGTGAGATATGTGTCTTCTTTGACTTGAAGATGATCCTTTTGTGCTGAAGCGTCGTGTCAGCAAGCAGTTAACCAGGCAGGTGTGAGAAAAACAGTGAGCTGGTAGGCGGGCTGAGCCGTCGACCCATCACTGGAACAGCTCGAACTCTTCATTTCACAGTAAGCACTGGAAATGAGAGCCATCGTTATGTGAATTCATATCTACTTTGTTGCAAATCGCTGAGATGCATGTCTAAGCGTAGATTTTGTCATCTCTAGGTCAAATGCCAATTTGGCTTCCAGGTTAAAACAGCACTAAATCGAGGCAACGAGTGGTCTAGAGGTTAAGATGCATATCATCGACTGTGGTCACAATGTCCACGGTTTTATTCTGGTCAGAGACCTTTGTAATGTAATGTAATTCTCTGCCTCTTTCTTGATTTGTTTCCTGTCAATTCTCATCTATCAACTGCCTGAAAAAACTTTTAAAATTGTTTTAAATTTGCTTTGAAAGTAAAAGTCAAATTTACATATTCAGCAGCATGTCGCTGACTGTTACAGTGTGACCTGCTATGGGTTAAAAATTAATGATACACCCATTCATAAATTACACAAATGAATACACCTCTGCAACTGCAAGTCATAATGGATTACACGGTCATTTGTCCCTCTTAGATCACTGTCATGGACACTTTATATGCTTGTGCAAAGGGAAAGAAATTCCAAATATGTGTTTCTTCCCTGTTCTGGTGAACAAATGTTGGAGTGTCAGGTGTGTGTCTCTACAAGCATCTATCTGTGTGAGTATGTGTGTGTCTTTTGGTGTACAGAATGCCCTTGCTAGTGGGACAAGTGTCTTTGAGCGCATGTGTGAGTGCGGCTGTGGCATTGTGTGTGCATGTGTGTCTGCGTTGTTTACCAGCTGGTTGGAGCAGCGATGGTCAGGCCGTTGCGGTGTGTAGACTACTTTCTTCCCTATATAGCAATGACAGGCCATGTTGTTTCACCTGTTGTGGCGGGCGGTCAGCAGTGGAGCTCTCTCCTTGCACCTCTCCCTCTCTCTAAAACCAGAACACAAGTGCTGCCTGGCGGGATCACATGGGTTAGTCCATTTGTGTTCAGGGCCCTCAACCCACATGACTCTCAAGCGGCTGAGAGAAACCACGCAGGAACTATTGACCAACTAAACTGCGCATTTTCTTGTTTTTAAATATAAGTACAAGGTATAGTGTTACAGCCCACAATTGCTCTCTGCAGAGTTCTGTAAATACATTTTGAATCGATTAAGTTGCTCCAGCGGTTTTGAAACTAGAGTTTGGATTCTGTGCTCACTGTAAGGGCTTTCATATACTGTTAAAATAAAATGCAATCCATTAAATTACAGAAGTTTCATACACTGTCTCCTTAATCTGAGAGAAAACTATGTCACATTTTGTTACTACAATTCTACAATTTCATTTAGCAGACGCTTTTATCCAAAGCGACGTACAACACAAGCATCTACTGTTAGTTATTCACATGTAATGCATATAAATGTATGTTTAAAAAACTTACAAAAAATAGGAGTTAGAAAAAGAGCATCTAATAAAATAGCTTTTTTGATATTTAAATCAGATGTATGATTTTCATCTGGCTCGGATATGAAACAGGGTAAAAGTCAATCTTGTGAGCTATCTGTGAGTTTGTTTGTGCCAGCATTACGAGGAATATGGGAGTGATTATATATCTGTATGAACGCCGAGTCTATTCTGAACCTTAAAGCTGCAAATCTACTCTCAGCTGGTGGACATGTGTAACACCAGATTTAGCTACACACCTGCTATTGGAATAAAAGTAACACAGGCCACAGGACTATTTTTGGCACCTCTTTAACAAGTTCCTCTTATAGTTGTGTCCTAGTGAGTGAGTGAGGAGCTGGGTGGAATAGGCTGATACAGGGGGAGATGGAGGGGGTCAACTGGTACCAGTTGTGAGACAGCTGAAGTTACTGCAAACGCACACTCACAGCGCTCAGTCAAACTTGCACAACTAAAGTCACCATGTGCATCACATACTGCAGGCGTGGAGTCAAATTTAGGTCTATTATGTGCTTTACGTCTATTTAATCTAAACCACACACTTCTCTATCAGCAGCATAGAAATGCTTCTGTCCTTTTCAAGCCCCCAGATCTGTCAGATGCTCCCCAGGCTTCTCCAAAACTACTGACCCAGTTCACGTTGTCTCTTCCTTCTGTCTGTTTATCTGCAGTGCTGAATGGGAGCAGCCACTCTCCTACATCACTGAACGGTGCTCCTTCCACTCCCAACGGCTTCAGTAATGGGCCGGCCATGTCGTCGACGGCCTCGCTCTCCAACCAGCAGCTCCCGCCGGCTTGTGGTGCCCGGCAGCTCTGTAAACTGAAGCGCTTCCTGACCACGCTGCAGCAGTTTGGCAACGACATATCGCCAGAGATTGGGGAGAGAGTGCGCAGCCTTGTGCTTGGGCTGGTGGTAAGCTGTGATTGTATTCTTGTGGAATTAATATGATGATTTTTTCCAATGACTCTACTTAACATTTCATTGATTCAGCAGTTCTTTTTCCTCTAAGTTTGTGTCTACTTATTTGCTTAATGATAGCATACAGTAAATTCGTGCGTTAGTATTTTACATACTGTGAAAATATTTTAACAACTACTTTTATTTGTAAAAACAAGACAATAAGGACTATTTGTTTTCTTTACTGTAACTACTCATAAGTTGTCAAATAGACAAAAACAAGTGAAAAGAGAAGAGAAAAGAGAAAATTGGTTGGTGGTGGGGGGACCCATCAAGGAATGAAACATTGTCATTTTACAGAGTAAATGGGATAAACAGAGTGGTTACAGAGGCACGAGCATACTTCTGTGCCAATTTAAGAAGGACAGATTATACATGCATTACTGGAAAACAGGACGGTAAACTGTTTTGGTTAATCTAGAGGAATGATTGATGGGATATTAAAATTCTCAATAAATGGTCCTCAGTCGACCTAAAGATCTCATCAGTAGGTCCACTGAGAGATTTTTTTCTTAGATTAGGAATAAAATTGAAATGTACATATTGTAAATTTGTCTTATACAAAAATTGGATGCCCCTGAAGTCCTCAAAGTTGATGTATTTTAAAACACAGTAGGTTGTACACACAACATATTATAATGTTTACATAAGACATGGATCTTGTGTGAACAAAATAAGAAAATATCACCTGTTTCGGCTTTGCCGGCTCTGCAGGAGAGTGTTAAAAATGTTTGTCTCTTGTGTCCACTCTGTCTAACTCTCCCTATTTTCTTGGGCAGAATTCCACTCTCACCATCGAAGAGTTTCACTCCAAACTTCACGAGGCCACCAACTTCCCTCTGAGGCCATTCGTCATCCCCTTCCTGAAGGTAAATGCTTGTGCACAGATTTAATGTGAGATAAATCAAGCCTGATGTCTAAAACTGACATTCTCAGAGTTTACCGCTGCTGTCCATATGGCCTGTATTCAGGATGGTGTGTTTGTGTGTGTGTGTGTGTGTGTGTGTGTGTGTGTGTGTGTGTGTGTGTGTGTGTGTGTGTGTGTGTGTGTGTGTGTGTGTGTGTGTGTGTTTGTGTGTGTGTGTGTGTGTGTGTGTGCGCGCAGATACTCTGTGCTCCTTCATTTTCTGCCCCCATACAGAAAGGTTTCACGGAGAGTGGATACCTACAGTGTTTAAGAATTAATGTCCATTTTTGAATGTCGGTTAAAAGTATTGTGTGTGAGTGTGTCAGACCTCCTGGCGTGCGATGATCCTCCACATCTGGGACATTGCAGCAATGGCTGTGTTATATCAAGCAGACAGGTCTGAGAGAGCTATTTGACAGCGCTGACACACACACACACAATAGCTATACACATCAGCACACCCTGGAGAGAGAGAGAGAGGGAGACACATGGCAGAGGAAGGTGTCAGGGGACCTGTCTTATCTCATCCAGTCTCTTCATCTATCACTTTCTCTTTTCTCTCTCTCCATAATCTGGCATTATTTCACTTTCACCCCATCTATCCATTGTTCCACTATGAGTTTCATGCTCACCTCTCGTCCACTTAACGCTCTTACATTTGCATCGGCTCAGTAAATCTATATCCTTCCTACAACAGTTTATTTCATTCCTAATCCAGAGATGTCTGTCTCTCCTCTCTTTTACATTTAAGGCAAACCTGCCCCTGCTGCAGAGAGAGCTGCTTCATTGTGCCAGGTTGGCCAAGCAGACTCCAGCTCAGTATCTGGCCCAACACGAGCAGCTTCTCTTGGACGCCAACGCCAGCTCACCCCTCGACTCCTCCGAGATCATGCTGGAGATGAACGAGCACGGCAAGAGAAGGACCCCTGACAGGTAGCATATCTCCATTAAACACGAGAAAACATATACAGACAGACTTTAGGGGCCGCCTTCATTGGCAGACTCACACACACACGCTGTTATATATGAATTATTTCAGGGTATTTCAGAATGCCAAGCGACAAGGGGAGGCTATAAATCCTCTGTGCGGGAGGCGGAAGTCTGGACAGCCCCGATGCCAGGCTGGCTGTGCCAGCTGTCTGGGAGGGAGGGGTGAGATAAATGCACTGTAGGAAAAGAAAGAGAGCGTCTGAGAAGCAAAAGAGAGAGGGACAGAGAGGAGAAGAGGGGGTGAAGTACAGTAAATGTCCTCAGCACAACCCAAAGACAAAAAGAAAGACCAACAGTGAGCTATGGTTTGAAATTGTCCCACATTTCTCCCCAGTGGTCTGCTTTGTTCAGCTAAGAAGATGACAGAATTAGCTGGCATTTCCCTTTTCTGCCTCCCTTTCTTCTCTTATTGGCAGCGTCCGTCTTTTGTGATCACTTCTTCACCTCGCTTCCCTCTCTCTCTCTCTCTCACTCTCTCCGACTGCCTGACCTGCGGGCTCCCAGCAGCTGTCCATATGTCAGCGATGTGTCCAGATGGTGATGTGCTGACCGTAACACTGAGCACATCCTGAGCGGGGTGTGGGGAGGTGGGCGGTGGTGGTTGCGGATGGGACTAGGGGTTGGAGCTGAACGTGCAATCCCACTGTAATCCGCACACCTCCGCCTCCTGACCTGTGGCTTATACACAGCAGGAGGGGCTAGCTGGAGGAGGGGGAGGTTGGTTCAGGCTGGGGCAGGGCCTACGTCGCGCCAGCTGTTCCTCTGAGTTGTCAGATACTGGAGTTAGGCATGTGTATGAGTAGAGCCGACTTAAACAAATATATAACCTCACACATAAACACACATCATCTACATGGACAGCGTTATATTTATTCCCCTTTGATCTGAGGGATGATAAAGAGTGATTTGCATCCGAATGCCCGGCTGTTGCCATCCAGCTAAACAGATTAATATCAACACTCCCATTTTAACTGTCCAGATGGCTGGAAAACGCAACCTCTCTCTCTCTCTCTCTCTCTCTCTGTCTCTCTCTCTCACACACGCACACACACACACACGCACTCACTTAAAGTGCACAGACACAAATGAGTGTCACTAAACATCTGCCAAACACACAGCATCCAGCCCATATTGCCCCTTAAGCCCGAGAGCAGGGTGGGAGGGAGAGGGAGAAATATTTGCAATCTAAGAGTCGGCTGAGGGATATATACAGATTAAGCGCTTGAGACGCCGAGTGTACAGTTGGACTTGGCTTGGTTTGATACATATGGTGTACAGCTGTGCGAAAGCTTTGGTGGAACACTGTCACACTGTAACTGAACAACAACCAGCTCTCAGCAGCGATACATGTGCGTGAGTGCGTGTGTTTACATGCACAATGTGGACGTTGTTGAAAAACAAGTTTGTGTTCCTCGCTAGAAACTTTTCAAACAGGTATGGTCCACAATACTAATGTAATCTTTGAATATAAACTGTTATGACAATTTGTTGTAAACACAGACACAACAATCAGATATCGTAGAATAAATCACATCTTTCTATGTGTTTTGCATGTTTTTACAGTAGGCAATTTTTTTGCCCCTTCATCTGATTTTCAGGGCATTCGGTTCTTTGCCGGGGCATGTTTTCCTGAGCTATGAAGTAATACACTGGCACTGCATATTTAGCCTGGCAAAGCCACCCCACAGTTTTTGCATTACTCATTGTGGTCTGGCGAGGCCATTGATGGACTAGCTGGAGAATGATTAAGTCAGCCGCACAAGCTATCCCTTCAGACATAACGTGGTGTCAAAAATCTGTTTCTGAGTAAAACTGAGTTAAGAAATGAGCGATGTCGTGGCAAAGTTTTTGTAAATGAGGACAGTCATGTGAGCATCAAAACAATTTCTGAGTCATCCAGAGTTTATCTGAAGCAGCTGAATCGATTCTTGGGTGGACATTTGTGGAAAAATGGTGAATGTGGTTGTGGAAATAGAGCTTATGAAATGTTTTGCTGTGCAAGGACATTGCATATTTGTGAATAAACACTGGATTGAACAACAAAGATGCGTTTTGTTGTGTATCATAATATACCACACATCCCACTGCTGGAAAAATGCTGCAGGCCTTAGTCTGTATCCAGACTTTTTAGCTCTTATCCCATGTTCTTAAATTCTGGATATGTCATATGTTTGTCAGCACAGTAGTGTGGTTGGACGCTACTTGTTTTTAATAACTGTCACAAAATACTGTACATATTATAGTCACTATATTAAAAAGTATCTTGGTAAGCCATGCTAAATACCATGTAATATTTTTGATTATTTCAACATTCGGTCATGTTTGACTGACTCCCCTGTCCTCCTCTACAGGACCAAAGACAGCTCAGAGAGAGATGGGTTGCACCCAGAGCACATGGCTAAAAGGCCCTGCACCATCAGCCCCAGTCAACGCTTTAGCCCCAGCACAGGTCTCCCTGCTCATCCGCCTCCCAACGGCCTCACCACGCACCCTCCCAACGGCCTGCCCCACCCACCAAACCCCCAAGTGGGACCCCAACACTATCGCTTAGAAGACATGGCCCTGGCACACCAATACAGAGACGCTTACAGACATAATGAGCACCGTGACGCCCGAGACAGGCACCGGCAGACAGGTAGGACAGCTGCAGTCACGGGGTCAGATACATCTATAGTTATATGGTGTATATGTAAGTGGGGTGTATGCAGAGAACAAAGGCCAGTTGTCAGTCCTGTGTGATAATCCTTATGGCAGTGTGTCTATATAAAGACCACATCCATACATGCCTATATGCTCCAACTGTGGCCACCATATATGACTCCCGCCTGCTTTCCCAAAAGGAAAGAGATGAATTCTCAGCCAAAGTGTCTCACTGATTAGACACGAGGCTACAGCACAGGCACATTAGAGCGTGCCACCAGTCATTTTGTCTGAAATAAACCTTTGATAATTAACTGGATGATTGCAGTAATAAAATACAAAACATTAAAATTAGTACTAAGATGATAATAAAAAAAAGAGAAGGGAAATATCCATCCCAACAACTACAAGAACTGTCATCCACCCCACAGACACAAACTATAAACATGGACATACACATGCAAAGCAACTAATAGTAAGTGAACTGAAATAGCCTTTTAGTCGTGAATCTGAGCAAAGTTTATGCAGCTACCCTCAGATGTTTTGCATCCATTAATAAATGTAAACTGAAAAACTGTGTGTATTTACAAAGAAAGAAATGTGCATACACATTCTTTAGGTCAGATTTATAAAGCGGCAAGTATGCTTGAGTTTGTTTTATAAATCCCAATCATCGTGGAGCTGAGTGCACATACACAAGCTTCAATTCCACCCACGGTTTGCCATAAATAGATGTAGAAACACCTTTAAACATCTGTTTGCATATCGACACGCTCCAACAAAGCACAGCTGTAACTTTTTGTATTGTCCGTATCACTATTTAATCATGTTTCTGCAAAGCGTCAGCATGTTAACATCTCAAACATTATGATTATTGACGGTCAGAAGGATGATCAATGATTGGAACTGACTTTACAAAATGCAACTCAATTCATGATCGAATTAAACAAATATTAACAGGGAGATTATGGCTCAAATATAAATAAAAAGAAAGAAACATTCTAAATAATTCAATTAAAGTTTATAAATGTACCTTTGATTGACATTTCACAGAATGCTGTGCAGCAGGCAAAAATTCTAGCAAGACCAATGTAGTTTGCAAACAACCTGAAAATAATGTTTTATTATAAGATTATATCTCTCACCTTAATGTTACCTTCAGCTATCTTAGCCAAAACCATATGTAAACTTGGTCAAAAGGATGCGTGAGGTATGCATGGTTTTTGTGTGTATGTATTGTTTATAAGTCTTGTCCCTGCATATTATTTTAAGTAAAGGGTAAAAAAGCATCACCTGACCTACCTGTTCACAGGGAGTTAAGTATCCATCCTGGACTAGAGGAGTATTTTGCTGCTTGGAGTCAGTCATACAGTGTACCTACTGTATATGTGCTGAATCTGGACCATCTGTTTGTCTTTTAGCAGTGCATGGAGCCCGCCAAGAAGAGGTGATCGACCACCGTCTTACAGATCGAGAGTGGGCAGAGGAATGGAAGCACCTAGATAATGTACGTATAAGCATGGTGGCCATGTTTATGCAAGAAATTAGTAAAAGGTGACAAATGAATTACCTAAAAATTTGTTTTAAACAAGAGAGGAGGATTATTAGAAAATTATATATATATGTATATAATTTTTTAGCACTTTTTTAATGTAATTTTCTTGTTTGTTTTCATGTTTTATTTTTTTGTGTGCTTATTTTCAGGTTATTCTCTTGTAACTTTTTCTTTTCTTTTTTTTTGCCAATTTTTGGGCCATGTCTTGTTAAGTTGATGTTGCCGTCTCCCCGTGTTTTTGAAAGAAATCAAATCAATTTGCTAAGGTTTTATAGGGTTAATGTCAACCAGCTATTCATTCATAAACATCATGAAGCGGTGAAAAAAAAGACCTAAGATGCCAACAGGCTATTAATGTTAATGTTAGCAGGACAGGAACTGCTGACGGACAGAAATGCTTCTGCCCCATCTGAGTGTGCATTTGACGGACAGCTGACCATAGAAGGGCTGTGTCAGTGTGGTGAATTAACAACAGACAGACACCTATCAGGCTTCCTGGCATCCAACTCCATGAAGACAAAATCATGTTCAATAGACACACACACACAAACACAAACACACAAACAGAAACAGGGCCCCAGATGGAGCTCAGGACCCAGCAGAGCGCAGCTCCAGCTGGGGAGAGCAGCTGAGACAAGAGCTGCAGTCATGGAGAGAACCGGCCAGGCCTGGACCCCTGCCAAATTAGAAACACTTCACTGAAATAAATATAGCTAACTCAGAGGGGAGGGAGGGAGCGGAGAGAGACAGAGGAAAGGAGGCAGACACACAGAGAGGGAAAGATGAATGGGAATAATGATATGGATTGAATGTCAGCCATGCTAAACCCATTTAGCAGGCCAGGCCGGGTCTGGAAAACACAGGGCACCGTGGAAAAAAAGTGACACTGTTTACAACGGAGGGGGGGAAGGAGAGAAAAGAGAGGAAATCTGTTGAGTTGGCAGGGAACGGAGCAGAAGGGTGGAAGGAATTGGCTCAACTTTTTCATCAGCAGTCCAGCTGTTACATTATCGTTGTTGTAATGCTCTTAGACATTGAAATTCACTGACGAGCACACAATCCATGAACAGATAGCAGAGACGGGAATCACAGACAAACAAGCGTGTCTGCTAGGTGGTATGTGTTTTGTGACGGATTAAAATAGTGTCTAGATTTACAGCTTTATTTACTCCAGAATGAACTCTTTCCTTTTAAAGTGGCTTTGTTGCTATGACCCGTGGAGTTGTTTATAAATGTATCAAAACTCTACTACATGATGAAGTTTTAGCTGTTTTCCTTTAGTTCTGGGTATGTGTTTGGGAGATAGATTTGCATTTTTGTAGAGCACTATTGGACTTCTTCTGTTAACCCTTTGAAAGCTGGTGCAACATCACTTTTCTTACGCTGCTTTCAGACACCGTTCACAATTATTTAAGCCTTTGAGTTCATTGTTGTTGTTTTTTTGGGGGTTTTTTTAAATGGGAAACAAGGCAGTGAGGCAAATGGCAAGACATTAGTTGATTTAGAAAATAATTTCAAAAGGTTATTGGAAAATGTCTATGAGAAAAAGAAAACAGAAAAACTAGACAAAAGCTATACTTATAATTTTCATGATTAAATATTTAACATTATGTTACAGAATTATTATACATTTTAGGCATCTTTTCCAGCTCATATCCTTGTTTTAATCAGGTTTGTTGTTGTTGCTTTGTAAATTTTTTTAATCAAATTTTTAGGTAATTTTCTTGTACTTTTTACTCAGTTTTGGGGGGTAATTTCTTCTTAAACTGCGCATTGCCTTCTATTTGATGTTTTTGAAGGAAATCAAGGCAATTTGCTCAGGGTTCAAGGGTCTAATTTATCACGATAAGTAAATGTTCTAATTCCTCCTCGATCCTGTCCCGCTGCAGCTCCTGAACTGCATCATGGACATGGTGGAGAAGACGCGCCGCTCTCTGACGGTGCTGCGCCGCTGCCAGGAGGCCGACCGCGAGGAGATGAATCACTGGATTCGGCGCTACAGCGACGTGGAGGAGATGAAAAAAGGTGGGAGCAACGGACAGCACTGCCTTCCTCCTCCTCCTCCTCCTCCTCTTCCTCCTCCTACTCCTCTCCACAACTCCTCCTCCAACACAGCTAGCAGCAGCGAGTCACTGCCCATAGGAACTTCCTCGGCTGCTGAAAGGCAGACAGGCAGACAGACAGGTAGACGAACACACACAGGGTCTGAATGGCAAAGCAAAACACTCACAGCAAGGTAGGGCTTATTTAAAGTGCTGAAAATTCCTCAAAAAAATATCTCAATTAAGACATAAAAAGTCAGTTAGGTTATCATATTTTCTGAAAATTTCACAATTTTTAGCTCATACATATCTAGTTGCATCATCCGGGAACCAGCTGATTGCATCCTAATGCTGCCGGCATGTTCATTCATAATTAAGATTTGTATTCACTTCTTACTGTCTTAGTCCAATTCCTTCTGAGAAATGGTTGAAAAAGTTGTTGACAGCTCATTCACTGATGTTGCCACACACATCTCTATAAACAAATATTTGCAGAAACTGTAGGCAATCGGACAAGGTTTGGTTTTGGAAGCATTCTGGTTTCCGTGTGTAGTCTGAGTAGTATCAACCAATCCCATTTGAGTGGCAGGTAAACAGCCTGTGTAGAGAGGTGGAACACACTGGCCGAAATGCCAAAAACCCATCAGCTTTATTCTAAAAATGAGTTAGATTTATATTACCTTTTTGTATCTGCATTCAAATTCAGATATCTGTTCATAAAGATTAGCTGAAATGAGCACGTAAGAGGAAGTCAAAAGTTTAATTACTTTAGATTCAACTTGACAAAATCAAAAATAGTTTTGCAACTGGACTTTGACTTTAACACCAATGACTCCTGACTTCACTTGGATTTAAGCAATTTGACTTGAAAATAATTGACACCTTTCCTCAAGACCAGAGATTAAAAAGTGTGTAATTTATGAAGTGTGCCACAAATTAATTATTTCCTGAATCAACTAATGCTGTTTATTCCCAAAAAGTCAAATCTTAAATCCTCAGATGATCCACTTTGTTGAACCAGTCAGACAGCATACAGTCAAATCACAGAAGAGAAACATGAAAAACTAAAGTTTTGTTGCTGAGCGCCAGTAGGGAAAAAAATGACATCAAAGATAACTGCATACAAAAACTATGCGGCAGTCAACAAAATAGAATTGTACTATGCAAAACATGTGGGTCAAAAATTACAGATGGAGATGCAATCATAATTTTTGAAAATTGAATGTATTATTACTCTGATGCTATTGCTCTGATTCAGGACTTATGATAATAGCTTTGTTTATATAGCACCTTTATAAACAGAGTTCACAAAGTGCTTTGAAAAACAAAGCAAAGCTGAGGCAAGATACCTCAAAGGCAATATAAGACAGAAGCCAAACAATAATGCTGAACTAAGGCCAGACAGAAATTAAGGTACAATTAAACAAAAGATCAGACGCAAGAACACTTTAAAAAATGACAGATGATAATGAGGTAGAGATAAAGATTTTTTTTTTTTAATTAATACATACGTATACTTGTCTGTGTTGAGTTGGAAGTAACTTGTAACTTGCAAAACAATGACTTGTTCCCACCTCTGGTGTGTTACTGAGTGTGTGCCTGCTTGTGTGTTACAGAGATCCACAGAGACTTCTTACACAGGCCTCCCTCAGGATACCTGCCAGAAGAAATCTGGAGGAAAGCTGGTAAGACCCAGGCATCCTCTTCTCTCTATTGTCTTCATGATTGACCTCACACAGACTAACACAACACACATACACACACATCATCAGTCTTCACGGCCCTCACCCTGGCCACAGAGACAGACAGAGCAGAGGCCTTACAGCCGCAGGTTCATCAGGGCAGAGGATTGGAGGCCCTCTGTGTCATTAGGGCTAAATGCCCTCCATCTGTCACCACTATGAAAGGCCACTGCAGTTAAAGCTGCAGTGAAAATGCAGTCACCTGGCCCAAGGCAGGCCGCAGCAGCACAGGTCGGAGCTTAACTGGCCTCCATAGACCTGACAAACACACACTCTCAAGATTTTATACCTTTTTTCATTGCGATTGTTTTCTAGCCTCATGCACAGTACACAAACTTATTACTGAAGTGAATCAAATACAGACATTTAGACAAAAGAATCTCTTTTATTTTGGCTCAGTGTGTGGCCAAAGGGAAGCAGGTGGGAGTGTTGCATGGCATGGGCCTTCTTGTATACTGCATGTTAGATAAAGCCCATCCCAGGAGTCATCTGGCTCCGCCCTTGTTCCGCCCCAGTCCCAGCACTATTATGTTGCAGTCATAGTCCAATACCCTGCGGAGGAAAGATGCTGCTGCTGTTGGCAAAACACTGTGCTGCATTTTCACCAGCAGGAAAAAAAGCTCTTTTAATTGCAGTTGTTTTTCATACAGGTACTACAAGCATCCCGCTCTCCCCAGCACTAAAGCACCTCCAAAACAGGCAGGGTGAGTAACATATCTCACTCCCAACATCTCACCTCTAATACGTGTGTCTATATGTGTGTGTGTGTGTGTGTGTCACCTCTGTTTCAGCAGCCAGGTACTCTGCCTGATGTAGCTGCAGCACCTCTTGCCTTTAATTAAAACCAGACACGTATTCTCTGGTCTGGTTCAGGTTGAGAGACTGCAGTGCTTTTGAAAAAATAAGATCTGAAGTGTGAAAAAGCAGACAGAAATAACACGTCTCAGGGACTTGCCAAATCCCTGTGGAATTAAAACGTTAATATTGCTGTCCCCGTGTTTTCCATTAAGTGCTAATTGCCCCAGCATCTGCTATGCAGTCTCCTTGATAAGAATTAATTAAATTTGCAAACTAATCTTAGTGGTGCATGCATTAGGCCAGATAATTGAGAAGCTCGGGATAATGCAGATAGTGTTTTGCAAAGGAGAGAAGAAAGAGGAGGAGGAGGAGGGGTGTAAGAAGAAGAAGAAAAAATAGCTGAAATGAAGGATAAAGGTAGAGGAGGTTGAAGCAAAGCATTAAGGCATGTGTCTGAGTGTGACTTTATGTTGACAGGATTGACAGAATGCTAACTTTTTAGCATATGAGCACGAGAATTAAGCTCAGACTTGCACACACAGACACAGCCATGTGCATAAACACAGCAAAGCGCTGGATAAGGTTCCCGCCCGTTGCCTATCTTTTTGCACAGTAGTTTGAAACAAGTGGAGTGGAGCGGGGAGGAAAAGTGACAGTTATTTATGAGTTCTTTCTCAAACAAACATTGACCGGAGGAAGCAGGGAGCAGTAGAGAGAGCCAAATCACTTCCTACCTGGTTGGCCTGACACACCCGAGAGCCTCTTGTCATTTAGTGCATCTACTTGGCACATCTGGAGGAGTCGGAGAACGAGGGAAAAATACACATTCATCTTTAAAAATGTTTCTGTGTTTGAAGGCAGAAGAAAATAATCTTTTAGAGGAACTGATTAGCATTTGATTAATAAAAAGTGTATATCTGGAAACCTCAGGTGTTTAACCCTTTGAAACCTGGAACGACATACATTTTCTTGTGCTGCGTTCAGGTGCCCTTCACATGCATTGAACCTGGAGTGAATTGGTTTGATTTTTTTTTAAGAAACACGCTAAAAAGACAATGAGCTACTTGGCAAGAAATGCCCAATACATTATAAGAAATTAGTAAAGAAAATTACCTGAAAATTGGTTTTAACAGAGAAGAGAGGGATACATTATTGGAGGATAATAATACAAATAGCAAAAAATCCAGAAAACTATATTATACATATATACTGTAAATATTTCAGGTAGTTTTTTTTGGAACTTGGAACATCTTCCTATGTTTTTGAAAGAAGCCAATTCAGATTTCAAAGGGTTAAAGCTCTACGAGAACTCATGTAAAGTACATTTGTTGTGCACCGTGAGGCCAATAATGAAAGATGGCAAAATGTAATCACTCCTGCCTCTCACTGAGAGGAGACTGCGGGAAGTTTCTATTTTAGACTGCCATCTGGAAAGGAGTCTACACACCTGCCTGTTGTAAAAACACAGCCTCCTCACTCATACAGTTCAGCTTCTGCTGCAAGAACACAAGGCCCCATGATAAAATCTACATGGTAGGAAGCCCTGCAGTGGGGATATGCATGCCCACCGGTGGGAAAATTATTCATTCTTCTCTGTAAACTAACAAATTCTATTAAAATGATTCTTATGACAAGATGACAGTCATGCAAACAGGGAATCCCTGGATGTTGTTTGAACAGCCAAGTCAGTGACAAAACTTTGGAGACATCTGCTGTTGTCAGCGCTGGGAATTATTGTGGCCAGACGTGTTTGAATTAATTATTGAAGTCTGGCTGTTTCCCTTTTCTGACAGAAAGTTTTAAATCTTGGATGATGTACATCTGTTCGCTGAGATGCAACAAGATGGCAGCTTAAAGAGCCTCAATAAAGGATGACAGAGCAGGCAGGATGGGACGATGGTCACAAGCTCTAACACCTCTCTCTTCTTCTCCCTCTCAGAGGAGGCAGTGAATGAGGTGAAGCGACAGGCGATGTCAGAGCTGCAGAAGGCGGTGTCGGATGCTGAGAGGAAAGCTCACGAGATGATTTCAGCCGAACGCTCTAAAATGGAGAGGGCGCTGGCCGAAGCAAAGCGGCAAGCCTCTGAGGACGCACTAACAGTCATTAACCAGCAGGAGGACTCCAGTGAAGTGAGTACCACAGACCCCTCACTCACATTTCACCTCATTCTCATCTCACTTGTTCTCTAATTTCTCACTTGTTCTCTAATTTCTCACTCGCTCTAAAATGCTACTTTGCTACATCCATTACCCCTCACGTTGTTCCCCTCATACTCTTAAGTCAGTGCTTCCCAATACTTTTGAAGGGACTCCTTTCCTATCATTACGTTCACTGACGACCCCTGACTAAGTGACATAGTGTATGGCCATACAGAAAAACAGATAAACTCAACAATTACCCCAAAAAGTGAATGCGACAAAAACAGGAAGTTGATGTGGATGAATTCAGAGCAGATTATTTCCTGTGAATATTGCATCAGGGATGAGTTTTCCTGAGGTTTTTATATGATTCTGTCTCTTTGTGTTTTTTTTGTCCTGTCCTTTTGTTATTTCTTACAATCATATATACTCAGTAGGTTTCACTTTTGATAAATTCAGTGTTTTCTTCTCTCTGACTATTTTTTAAGCTCTTCTTTAGCTCTTGTTATAACCAGTTTTGGATAAAGTACCTGAATGACATATTTGAGTAGAAATTTTTTTACCAGAAAATTACTTTGGTAGAATTTAAAGTCACCTAGTAGTAGAATGTAGTTTATTTCTTTGTAATATACACCACCTTAAAAATGAAGCATACATTACACCAGAAGGAAAACATCCTTTTTTGGAACTAATTGGATTTAAAGAACAAATCCAGTTTTTCTGTCACTCCCATTCCTTCATTCATCCATCCATCCCCTCCTCTCTTCCTCTCCTCTTTCCCTGTTATTGTAGGAAATAACTAAAATGCTCAGGGGGAATATAGAAGAGCAGAAGTTGACAGAAATATATAAACTATAAATGTAAAAAGTTAAGTGCAGATACTCTCCAAAAAAATAAATTAAGTACTAAAACTAAGTACAGAGTATTATTACTTTGTTAAATCCATACTGTCTTAACGTAGGACAAGTCTGTTTATTTATGAATATAGCTTGTGTTTAATATTCACCGTGCCCTTATCCTGTCAGATTTTTTAGTTTATAGTTTAGAGTAATAATTTTAACTTTTTAATAACAACTTCATTTAGTTTATTCACAAAAATACATAAATACTCAGATAGGCCTATTGTATACAATTTTCAATTATTATCAATTTATCAAGTTTTTTTTTTTTTACACTCGTTATAATCAAGAAGGCCTTGCGACCCCATGTGAAGCTTTGGCGACCCCTGGAGGGCCTCAGGACCTCCAGGCTGGGAATCGCCACTCTAAGTTATCCCATGTTGTGTAATCCACACAGCTGGCTGCTCTTGGTTTGCTGCTGCACCATGTTGTCATCATTATTGCAGAAGCAGTCCAGTTGTCTGTGTAAATAAAAGCAGACAGACCCAGATGGTTGGAGCAGAGTGCCAGGCTGAGGCCATTACGGAGCAGTTGACCACCACCTGCTGGTTACACAAACCAGTGGCGTTGGACCAAGACCTAAAAGCCTTAAAAATGAAATCCCCATGCAAAGAGAGAGAGAGAAAAAGAGGATCTGACAGATAAACTTTATCGTAAAATGAATGATTTTAGCTTTAAGCATAAGTGAAATCTATGCGCTTTCCTGGGACAAAAAAGAGACTTATTTTTATCGACGCACTCTCTCCCCACTGTCTCACCAGAGCTGCTGGAACTGCGGGAGGAAAGCCAGTGAGACGTGCAGCGGCTGCAACACGGCTCGCTACTGCGGCTCCTTCTGCCAACACAAAGACTGGGAGAAGCACCACCATGTCTGTGGTCAAGGCCTGCAGGGGATGCCAGGGGGCAGCAGCGTTCCCCTGGGCACCCCCTCCTCCTCCTCCACCTCCTCAGCGTCCTCCAGTGCGCCCCCCACCCACTCGGAGAGCACTCCTCCAGGAGCCCTGTCCTTGGCGGGCCAGAGCAGTCTTGCGGGAGGGGCTGGCAGCGGCAGCGGAAGTGTCTCTGCCAGCCCCAAGGAGAGCAGTTCCAGCAGTGCCTCTCGCTCCACAACTCCAGCTACCCCCGCCCTACTGGATGCCACCTCTCGCTGACGTCTGACCCTCGTCCCCTCCCTGCATACTGATGCGACGGTGCCCACACTCCACACAAAACCAAACTGAGGAATCTTCATCGCACACTGCTCCCTTTCCTCCTCCCCCACCTTAGTCCTTATTTCCCTCTTATCCTACACTCTTCTGAAAATCCTCTCACTACCTGACGATAGACTGCTTTTCTCAGCTTGTCACCTTCCCCTAAAAAAACACTTTTTCTGTCTTTTTCTCTTTCACAACCACAAAGATTCCAGCCTGGGGTTCAGTGTAGTGGAAAGCATGAAAAGCGTCTCCTATCTCTGTGTGAAGTCACAGAAACATATCGGATGTGTTTGCTGAAAACATGACTTGAAAATGTGACAAAGATGTGTCCTCAGTAATGTAAGCACGTTAAATACTGTCCGCCTAAGGACACAAGACAAGGGCTGTGGTGAGGCAACATTGATGGAGGGATGACTAGGCTGATTAGCACTTGGATTGGATTGCCCTTTAATTTAGCACCGATGAGAGAACAGCACCCAGCCCTGAGATGTGCATTACCAGTGCAGACAGTTCACTGATGTGGCACTTATTCTCCAGTGTCCTAACAGAGACGGGCAAGGACAAAATACCTTTTTTTCAAATGGATGAGGGAAGGGGAAAAACCTGTGATGCGATTAATTCCTCAGAAACCCAGCTTAGTATTTATTAAATGTTTCTTTCTGGCTTTAAGGGAAAATAAAGAAAAGTCCAAATATTCTAAATAAAGAATAGTAGTGCTGATGCTGATAATAAAATGATATGAAATAAATTAATTTTAAACTGCTAACTACCTTGCTAGCGAGCCAAGAAAATCTACACCGGACTCACCTCTCTGCACCATTGTGAACCCAAATGAATTCAAAGATGAAAAATATCATGATCCAAACCTTTGTATTACACTGCCAAAGTGAGTAAGTAAGCGATAAGGAGAAGCATCTTATAACCAAACGCAAAGCAACATCACCTCCTCAGCAGATAAGCCAGCCCTGGGAGGACCAGGCTGCAGAGACGCTGCAGAACGGGACCCAGAGGTAGTCAGATGTTTAGAGAAAAAACTGATCTGCAGCTGCCTCCTGCAGTCTGGACAAGCGATTCCTCAGTGATGGCCCAGACTAGTGAATATGGACAATGCTGTGAACTTGCCTACAAGAAAGACTTAATGAAAATGGATGGAAACCCTGCCACAGTGTGATTTTTTTGTGAATGGTAACAGAGAGGATAAAAGAGGAAAAGGGAAAAGCCTCAAAGAAGATATGACATGGCAACGGAGCTGCCAAAAACCTCAAAAACAAGCTTGAAAACATTGTCCGAGAACGCGTTGCGTACAACAGAGACGTATGAGAAGATTGTTTGTAAGTCGTTTTTTTAAAGCTCCACAAGCGAGGAGATATTTCAAGGAATTGCTTTTACCTTTACATTCACTCCCTCCTTTTCCAAAGCATGATAAACAGATGAAAGAGCCTAGTAAAGGGCGGTGTAGACTTGGTTCTCCTCTCTCTTTCTACCTCCCCTCACCCCACACCTCCCTTCTACGCTCTTCCCCCGACTACTTGACTCAAGTCTGCCCCTTAAACCCCAGCCTGCTTTGGACAGAGCCTCGGAGCAGTCACGTGGGAAGGGTTCGAACCTGCTTGTAGATATTGTTCCTCTTTTCAAATTTCAATAATGTCTCTTGTCGCTGATGTCCACATGTGCTGCCCTTGTGTATATTCAGAAAGACGGACTTTGTTTTTGTTTTTTTTCATTTTCCTCCTTTAAGTTTGGGCTGAGCAGTGAAGTCAGAGCACTTGCTTATGAGAGGAAGCCCCACATTGTACTTATTGTTTGATTTGTTGTATCTATATTAATGAGATGAAACCCCTCTTGTAGAATATTTTGTATTGCTCGCATTGTAAGACAGTGAGAGGACGGAGGTGCAATATGAAGAGAATTCAGCTACTGAATGGAACCTCAGCAACTGCCCATAGGGTGTCATATAATATAGATACATATAAATATATTTAAAGTAACATCAGTAACTTAATGTGAATGTACATAGTATTTAAAGAGGTCCAAAAATGTGTTTGCCAAATAACAGAAACCTTTAAAGTTTAATGTCCAGAATATGATTTTCTCACAGTACATTTAGTTCTCAAATTTAGCCATTTTTTCTTTTTTTTTTTCTTTCTCTCTCTCTCATACAAGTTTTCAATTTTCACTCAAATCAAAGTGTCATGTGACCCTGAGTGGAGGAGACTGTTGGTAACAGAGGTAAAGTGGTTTCATGCGCCACCATGCATGCAGCTGAAAAAATGGATGAAAACAGATTAAGGGTGGATAGACACTACAAGACTTGCATAGCATTTTCTATATTAATTAATTAATCAATCAATTAGGCCTTAATTTACAATATTTGAAAAACCAACATTGCACTGCACTAAGAAAAAAACTATTGACAAGTAATACAATGTTTATGTTTCACTTAAGTCTTCTCAGTTTGAACGAGATGCAGCAGTTAGGACTAAATGTTGTCATGCTTCATTCACCCCAGGTCAGTATACATCCTACAGGAGGCACCTCAACAGTGTGTATTGACAAAAATCAGCCTGAATATACAAATTTGGCTTATTCACACCAAATTTAGGAACTATCAAACTTGATCACGTCAAAGGGTTTGTTTCCACCACTTTAGGGACCCCTCTCTCTCTTGGTCTTCATCAGCCTGTGTGTGTGTGTGTGTGTGCGTGTGTGTGTGTGTGTGTGTGTGTGTGTGTGTGTGTGTTACGAGTGTTATGAGTGTTCCCCCCCCCCTCCCCCCAAAGGTGCAGGACAAGCCATTACTGCAAGATTAAGTGATATGCCAGTGTTAAGCTACAGTAAACCACAAAGCTAATTTTGATACCCAATCTTTGAAATGTTTTTTTTAAAACTAATTATTGTTTATTTGTACAGACAAAATCTCAGCATAAGCTAAAAATTACAGTCCAAAAGAAAAGCATTACCTCTTATTATTTTTTTTAAATTTTTTTTGCTGGTAAACATGTACATGTCAAACAATCTGAAGGCCTTTACTTAAAGGTCCAGTGTGTGGGATTTATGGGGCTATATTAGTAGAAACAGAATATAATATAAAAAGTATGTTTACTTCGGTGTCACATGACAATAAGACTTTTTTTAATTGTTATGTTACAATGAGTTGTTCATATCTACGTAGGGAGTGCGTGCTGGTCCACAAAGATCACCATGCTGTTTCTACAGTAGCCCTATAAGGCCAGACAAAACACTGCCTCTACATAAGAGCATTTGCATTTTCACATTGGCCACCTTCTTACGTTAAGTTAGCAGAGAAAAAGTGTGAGCACACATTAATAGGTCTATCAGTCCATTTGTGACTAGCTGAGCTGCGTCAGAAAAAAACACTGATTTGTACAGTAAAACTGTTTTTTTTTCAGTGTTTTTACCTGCTTAAATCACCTGGTCCATTTGTTTTGGAGATAAAGGGATCTTTGCAGAAAATCTGGGTCCCTGTAAAAACTACCTGAACAAGGAACACTTAAGGAATCCTAAATCCCACACACTGCTCCTTTATAGCATCAGAGGGCTTGTAGCAGTTATGCTTCCATTAATTTAATATTGATCATTGTAAACCCTACAAAATTGGCCTCATACACACTTGGACCAAACTTGGAAAAAAAACTTTCTTTTTTGCAGTGAATGGCATAGGAAATTTGTTCATAGAAAGATTTTTATTTGGACTATCTGAGACACAACTCAAATGGGATAAGCTGCAAGGTACCCCTGCATCTGTGTGTAGCATTTATATATGTGTGTTATAATTACCATAATATGGTGTTGACCTCCGCTTTCTTCTTTGTCATTTTGTCATTTTCTCCTTTTCCCCCAATGTCTAATTCCTCCACTAGTACCCCAGACCAAGTCCTCATTAGCCCCCCTTCACACTAGCTACCTCCTGTGACCATACAGCTAACCACCAGGAGAGGTTGACCTGGACTTTGAAAAGCTGGGCTAAGAGCAGACAAGGAAACACACACTCAAAAGCAATCATACGAATCTATCTGGAAAAAGGTTTGAAAGGAACTGCCATTACTCGAGATGCGGAAGAATATTTACTCCCACCAGACCTCACCTGTTTGATCACATCACACTAACCAAACTGCTAGTACACATATATTTAAACCTGCGTTTTACCAAACTGAACACAGAACCAACCATGACATGCCATTTGTTGTCCGAAACCAATAAAAGCACAGACCAAAGTATACTCTTTTGCCATAATAGGCTTTGACATAGTGTGTATTGTCAGACCAGAAATAATAAGGTTAGAAGCTCTACTACACCAGTTAACCAAAGTGTCTGAAATACACACAATCAGGGCACACAAGAGAGAAGAGCATGCTTAATGAACCGGCTGAGTTTCAAATGTGTAGACCTCTTATTCAAGCAATCAAAGCGCTTGTTGTCTACATATTGAATGGTGCTTCTGTAAAAATAATAGAAGCATCTCCTTCGGAATAGCCTGCTGATTGCGTGTTGTTACAGTTACAAAGCCTTGCAGAGATAAAATGAATGCATGGTGGGTGTGTATTTGTGTGTGACTGCATGGCGGTGTGTCTGTTTTTGTAAAAAAAAGAAAAAAGAAAAAAAAGACTTACCTTTTTCTTCGTGTCTCTGTACAAACTACTTGAAACCTTCAGAGCTTTAATGAAACATCCCAGATAGACTACAGTGGCAGATAGATTCACAATATGTAGCAACAGCTTTGTGCAGTAAAATAGCTCGTCTGGTTCAATATCGGCATCAAAGACGACATTGTAATGACAGTTCCTTTCAACTCTGAAATGCTTTGTGTGGGCCTCGTTGTCTGCAGGTAAGCCCTCAGATAAACTAAACAAAGCCAAACCCAGTAGACAACTGATAAATGACCAAAATACAACCACAAGTTACAAGTTTTTTTTTTTTTTTAGATTTCACTTTGGTTGAGTTTTTTGTGTTACGTCCAAGCATTGGCGAGCTTCAACGTGGTCGATTGTGCAGTCTGTGCAAAAATTGTTGCAAAAAGACTGTCCTTCACTGAGATTCTCCCTTCTGATTTCATTGGACAGGATGCAAAAGATGAAATCTGTTCAGCCGGGTGCAAACTTCATTAAGTCATGAAACAAATGAGATTTGTGCAGAGGTGTCATATACTTTTCTCTGTGAAGATATTATTGATGGCAAACGCATAAGGGCTCTGCTGTTGTGAATATCACCCAAGGGTCTCCGAACACTTTACATCAGCCCTTTTCTGTTTCTTTAACTATGTACATGATAACGGGCAAAACGCATGTTTAGAAAAGGCAAATTTTAGCAGGTTGGTATTTGTCTCTCCCTACCCCAACCAGTAACTCTACCAATGAAGTTTCAAGGCTCATCTGATGTGATGGTGACACGTCCTTCCTGTGAAACAGGCACTGATGAATAGCTCCAGTAGAAAGTGGCAAACAGTGGATACAGCACTTGTTTTCCCCAAAGCCACGGCTCAGGATGGTCCTGTTTTTACCTTTACATAAATTGAAAAAAAATAAGGTTTATGGGTTTTTTTATGTGTAGGGAAGCATTCTATACTGTATTGTGCAATACATTATTACAGAAAAAACATGATTCTGTAGGAAAGGTTGGCGCTTTGAAGATCTTTCTCCTTTTGTTTTATTACCCTCTTCAAAAAGGTCCTGTTGCCGTTTTTAGATGAAGTTAACTGTGCCAGAAGAATTAAATTCTGATTTGTATTTATTTCTTGCATGCTTTCCTCCCTGTTGCTATACCGCTCTTTAACTGTTCGCTCTGTTGGATGTGTGAAGCTGTAAAACATTCTAATTCAGGTTATTGTCTGTGTTGAACAATGTAACTGTGTAATTAAAACATGAAATGAAGTATTCATCACTCTCGTTGCTTTTCTTCTTTAAGTGCAGGCATATTCTGAGACTACGTCCCCATAAGAGGAAGACAATCCATTGTTATTGAATCACTGCTAACACAAAGTTATTATGTAAATTCCAGAAGGCATATGATTGCATTCCCTCGTGTCTACAGAAATATGATAGCAGTTACAGTTACAATTCGAGAGGCACTTAAAAACGTATATTTATACACATCTCGAACAAGTTCACAAAGCCTCTACTCAATCAAATTTTAATTTGATATAATTACATCTATTGAACACGCTGGTCAGGTTCTTTAACCTGCCCAGTGAGTCACTCATTACGGACTTATGCTGAGCAGCAAAGCTTTGTTCATACTGACAAACTGTTATTTTAAAATCTAGTGGAGATTCAAATGGTTCCACTAATGCCAAATATGTCAGACTGGATATGGGGAGATGTGTAGAAACAAGATGTTTAAAATAAATTTAAAAAAAAATATACACAAATTAAATAAATTGCAAGCATAATATAACTTAAATGCAGAGCTAGAACAACTAGATATGAAAGGAATACTTTCATTTTAAATAATTCTCATATAATAAAGGTATTTTTTCCAGTGGTGTAACATCAGAAAGTTTGTGGTTTTCTAATGTTTGAGTGTTGGTTTTCCTAAACAAAAAAAACATGACAGAAAAGCACAGTTTAAATAATGAAATTGGAATTTGAATGAATTCCATTTTGCTGCTTTAGTTTTATGTCCTGGTATTGTGCATGCTGGCTCACTGTTACACTGTCATGACTTGAAACCTGAATATGACTGAGCCATCAATAATGTTATTAGTAACACATGAACCTTTCCTAATGAGTCAGAATGTCTGCTGCCGGAAAAAAAAGCCAATTATCCACCCCTTCAAGTATGTTACAGTAAATATGCAAACTAGTTAGTCTTGCAGTATTCCTTATGGAGTGAGTAAAAGCAAAGTTAATTTTGAGGAGAACTTTAAATTTTGTTTGAGTCTTAGTCGGTTAATGAAAATGTTAATTGGTTTAAAGTGAAATTTTAGTCGTTTTTAGTCTAGTTGTAGTGTTTTAGTCAATCTTTTGTTCTTGATTTTCTTAGTCAGTACATGGCACTCTAATGCACTTATTTTGGGATATTTCTCCTGGCTGTGAAAAAAACAATAAGAAGTTAGCATACTTTAGTAATCTGAGCTGAGAATTGATCACTGACTCACAGTACTGCTTTCATATCATGTAGTTTCAATATGAATCCCTAAAGTTATTTATATTACTAGTACTTTATATTACTGATGTTACTGAGGTCTTCTGCTGAAAGGGCCGTCATGTTTCACTCAGTAGAACTCCAATTTGATGAATGTATGCAAAATGAGTTCACGTCTAATTATGAGTCATATGAAATCTTAAACAATATTTTGTGGAAGAAGTTGTTAACTGTAGGTGGGCCACTTTTAGGTTGTCTGTCTGAGCATAGCCAAGTATTTGGTCTGGCTTCATTTCACCTCATCAGGGCACGAGATTTCACAGTAACATTTGCTGATTCTATGTATTGTGCTGGAAATTTATAGTTATGTCATTATTAATGACATATTTTCACATATACAACACATCACTCTATATTTTATTTCTTGTCTTTACTTGTCTATGACTCAGCTAAGTTAATGACACATTTAAGGTGAGTGTAAGAGGTTGTGTTATCTTGGCTTTATCCTGGAACAAGAACATCTGAAGTTCTGTTTATTGGATGACGTTTTTATGGTACAGCTATCAGATGATTTTAGGGAAGAGTGAATCTAATGTCTGTATGCATACATGTCAATGTGTGTATGCATATGTGTAAATATGTGTATATGTAGAATATACATACACACAGACATACATATACACATATACTCATACACACATTCACAAAATTTAGTCATGAAATAGAAGGACATCAGGTAATGCTTGGTGTCAATTTTTATTTTCACAAAACTAAAGCCAAGTAGAAGTGAGATTAAATTTTAAGTCACCAAACGACACTTCGGGATTCCCACAAAAATGCCCTGACATTTTAGAAATTCATCTTTATTTTACGAGATTATTGGCGTCCATTTACAGCCAATCATTTATTACTGTAGTTGCTGTAAATCCTGGGGGTGAGGTGGTGGGAGGGATGGGTACCAGGGGCAGAGGGAGGGAGGGCCCCTCGTTGATGCGCCAATGGAAGGAAGACACATCCAGCGTCTCCCTCACGTGCGCGCCGCTGTCAATCAATCCAGCGCGTCATGAGTCTCATTCACAGGTGATATCTATTACCTCATATGCTCTCAGGTGTCGCGTCTGCAGACCATCACGCCGTTTTCCTTCCTGTGAGAGATTTTTTGTGGCGGTTTTTTTTGGCAGGCTGCGGTGGGCTTTGCAGATGCCATGTTTGAGCAGTGAGCATGGCGGAAAATCATCTGGAGTACGGCTACCTGGAGGGCGAGTCCATCGGGGAGCATTTCGCCGAGGACCCGGTGGGTATCGTCGTCTAAAGTGAATGAAAGAGGGTGCCGTAACGTTTGTTTGTAGCCTACGCACGTACAGCAGGGCGAGCAGATGAGGATTGGCACGCTGGATAAACGAGTGCAAGCACGAGCTATGCTATGTGGTGTCGTGATATCACTGATAATGTGCACAAAGACCGACATCAGTGAGCCACATCCCGGATAACATGCTGACTGGCTTCTTCGACATGGAGCCAATCAGGTGTACAGCATGTCCTGGTTCAAGTATTGAACACAGCGTGGTTGTAAATTGTGGTTCAGGCACTGAACATACACGTCTAGATATTATATTGAAACCTACATCTGGGCCTATCAATTTAAACGGATTTAAAAAATCAATATATTGCTGAATAAATAAGTTTGGTGCTTATAAGAGATATACATCTACACTGGCAATTTCGTTCATAAATAAATGCTGTCCAAGCAGCCCATACCTTCTGGTGATTTCATTTTTAGATATCAAACCAAAAGTGTTGATGAAAAGTGTTTAACTCTAATGCAGCTCAGTGATTATACAATATTTAGATTCAGTTTGTATCGTTTTTCATAATTAATACACAGATGGATCACAAATTAAGGGAACAAATACTACAATGAGCATGGGTGGATTATGAGACAATGGGCCCCTGGGCTCGGATTTGCAAAGGGCCCCACCACCTTTCCAATGTATTATTAAGACACACAGACTCCTGTGTTTTTTTTTGTCTCTTTGTAGTCTTTATGCATGTTTTTGTGAGTTAAGGGTGCTGATTGTTTCTCACCCTTGTTGGTCTGATAATGGTTGGATAAAAATTGTGTTATGGCTGTTAGCGTTAACATATTAATCACGATGCAATTAAGGTCTGTTCATAATGTTTTGTTTTTTTTATATCGTGTATTATATTAATTCATTCAAATTAAAAAAAAACACTTGAACATAGGGTTGGTATTTTGTACATGCTCACTTTGTTAATATAAAAATATATATTGGTTTACAATATCAATAGAAATCAGCGTGTTGGCCAATTCCGAGATTACGGTATTATCGTGCATCCGTACTCGCTACACATCATTTTGTAGTTTTTTGTCTCTTTGTAGTCCATTTTTGTCTGAGGTTATTTTGTTTTTGTGATCATTTTTCTTCTTTGAGGCTATTCAAAGAAGGCTGGGACACGCTGTTTGACCCCATGGGACCTACAGAGTATGACGCATGCGCAGTGTAACTGGAGCTGCGATGACGAAGGGTTACTGCAGACAGCACTGGAAATAAAGGGATGATGTGCACTCAGGTGCTTTTTTGGTGCACTCTAAAGCCTTCTTGGGTGCACTCAGCCTCAAAACTGAAGTGCATGGCGAGCGATATACAGCAGAACGTTAACATGTTGAAAGCGCTTGTGTATGGTCTTTTATTGAGGACTTTTTCAATAATTATAGAACTGTAATTCTCATCCATATCATTATTTAAAAAAAAAAAAATCCGACATAAGGCTGTCTGAGGACGCATCAGTGAAGCTTATCAATCATTGCCATGTTCTGTGATAGTCCAACTATTGAGCCTGTCAGCAGATGCAGATCAGCCTTCACTGTGCATGCGTTGCACCCTGATGATGTGCTGCAAAATAATGCTGTGATTTTTCCTCTTTTAACCCCCTTGATGATGCATATTAATTTGAATAACAGTTCTCAGGTGAAGGCTGAGGGGCTGACTCTTTTGGCCCCTGTGCCTGTGCTCAGTAGGCTTCTTGGGAAATCCATCCGTGGTTGAGATCTGGTGACTCTAAGGCCATGGCATACGAATGACATAATTTAAATTTTTAAATCATTCAGTGACCCCTCTTGACCTGTGCAGAAGCATTTTTATTCATTGTGTTTTATTCCTCATTTATTCAGGTTTTTAAGTTATCGTTCGTCAGTTTGGTTTTCAGTGTAGTGTTCTGTTTCAGTCCACAGTGATCTAATATTCTCGTTTTCATGTTTGTGTGTTTCAGGAGCTGGCGGCAATCAAGGCCAGAGTTCAGGAGCTGGAAATGGAGGAAGAGACGGAGCGACTGAAGGAGGAGGACGACAGGTGTGATGCAGTGGACATGCAGCTCCTGACCAGCAGCCCTCGGCCTGGTGAGACAGCCCGTGCGTCTTATCCTCCTCGTGGTTTGTTATTGTGTCACGCCAGTGTACAGCGAAATACTGATTATGCATTTGGGAAGCCTCGACAGCGTATTCTTAGCCAGGTGTGTGTAGCATCACAGCCCCCAGGCAGGTGAGGTAGCTGCATCCTTCACCATCTGGCCAACACCTGGGACGCTTCACTGTGGTCACAACAGTGCTCACATGTGCCTCATCACTGCCCAATGAGACGAATCAGTGAGCTCCAGAGAACCAGAAGGGTCCTCCTTGCTGCCTGTGGCTATTTTCTGCCTCTGCGTCTCCTCATCCTTTTCACCCTCCCTTTTGGTTCCTCCTAAGAACAGAGATGCAGTCAGAGGGGAGTCGGATTCAGGATGTGTATTATCAAAGACGATGCAAGAAATGGATACGTTGTTGAAATAATTCACCTGGACTGACCCGCTGTGTGGACAGTATACTCTTCATGCTGCATGCACAAAAGCAGTATATACAGTTTGTTTTTGTTTTCTCCACAGGACCTTTCTACAACATGACTCCTGAGGAGCGGATAGATGCAGACAACAGATCAGTCTATGTAGGAAATGTAAGACTTCTATATCTGTTTTTTAACCCACTGAGCACATACTTTTGTACTCCTGATCTTACACACCGTTGAACAAATCCCAGGTAGACTATGGAGCTACTGCAGATGAGTTGGAGATCCATTTCAATGGCTGCGGTCCCGTCAACCGAGTTACCATCCTGTGTGACAGGTTCTCTGGGCACCCCAAGGGGTGAGTTCAACCTATGCATATATTGTAGACTTTTTTGAAACTGTTTGACCATAGAATACAACTGTTAAACATGTTGGCATCCAGGTTTATTTGTTCATCTCTTTTTCTTCTGCCCTTCACAGCTTTGCTTACATCGAGTTCTCTGATCGAGACTCTGTGCAGAGTGCTATTGGTTTGCATGAGACCTTATTCAGAGGAAGAGTCCTTAAGGTGAGGAGCATCACAATACATGTTTGCCTGTAGTGAAAACATCAAACTTGTTCAAATGTCAGTAATGGCATTGGTTGCAAAACCACCCTCGGCACCCTGGGTACTGCTAACACCATATTTAAGGATGGAGATCATTACGTATGGGTAGGGTTGAGTGATATGGAGACAACAAAATATTACAATATTTTTGACTAGATACCTATTGATAGGGATGCACGTCATCTGTAGGTATTGGCTTAAAATGAAATATTGGAATCAGCCGACATGCTGATTTCTGCCGATATTTTTGGATGAAGTGAACATGTACAAAACATCAACTTTTCAGATAAAGTATTCTTATTTTGCACAATGAATTAATATTACGTACATTGAAAAGCATTATGATGTTAATTCCACTACAGAAGAGACTTGATGATCACTAAAATTAGGTGGTGGAAAAAGTGGATTTATCTATATAGCTAAATGAGTTGTTATATATAAGCATACTAGCAAAAAGTCCAGTGTCAAACATTCCTATGTACTGATATTGCAGTGATACTGTAGGATTAATTGTTGGCACTTTCACAAATGATTTACATAACAATACTTTTGATAATCAGCAGTTATATAGATATGACTGAAGGCGAATAATAGAACAGCTAGAACAGTCTAAGTTTAGAACATTGCAGCCTTAAAAACCCGGAAAAGACAACACTTACATATTATGATATTCAAAATCTATTGTCTAACATCATAGCTATATATAATCAATATAGTTCCCAGCCCTAGATATAGGTTTGTTTGATTTTCTCATGGGAAGGATATGGACGGTTTTTCACGATTGGTAGAGCTCTAGTGATGCACTGTAATTTTGCATTTCCTTTTTATCATGGTTTATCATTATCACTCCTGCTGAATTGAGTAACACTTTGGTCCTGTGTATTGCAGATACTGTAACCTTAGTCATTGTTTGGTGGAAGTAGAGCAAAATGCAAAAAGGTCATGTCATTTTGGTTTGACATAATTTTCCATCTGGTTTGCTTTTCAAAAAAAGAAGCCGCAGCACCCATTTTCATTTTCTTGGTGTTGAGCAGGTCGCTTCAATGTGAATTAATGGCATCTTTCTTTCTATGCATCAAGACTTTATAATTATGATTTCGATTGTTCTGTTCCATCACTGCTGGATTGCATACATGGCATTCCCTTCAACATTAATCAGTGACTACATTTGCATGAACAAAATATTCTGGTTTTAGCCCTCAATATTTCCACTAAGCTGTTGACATGGCTAATGGCAATGAATATTCCACTGGTATTTTGGTTTACATGCAGCTGTGTATACTCTGATTAATTTGCCCAAACATGTCATGAATCACTTTAAAAGTATGGAAAAGTGGAACGGATGGAGCTGCTTGTGCCATGTTGCTTCTTTGTTTTAAAATACAAAGTCTTACACAGTCTTACACACTTCAACACAGCTGGAATTCCTTCAACCAGCTTCTTGAAAAGGTCAGTGTTGCCATTATTTGTGCATAACCAAAACCTTTGGATATCCAAGTCTTTCATCATGTTTTTAAAATAGGTGCATTTCTCCATCTGACCAGAAACTGCTTAATGCACTGTATACATGTCCAAACAATGCTCCTAAAACCCAAGTTATATCTTCACATCCCACATCTTTATCGGAAAATGCTGCATTGAGAAAAAGGCCTAATAATTATGGTATATTCATAAAGAATTTGCAGTTTTCATGACCCATATCAAATTCAGAATGGTCATATTCGGGATAACAGTGGATTAATTGTAATCGGTGTGCATGCAGGTAGCCAATCATACTTTGTACCTTATCTTACAGGTAATGCCCAAAAGGACCAACATGCCAGGCATCAGCACCACAGACAGGGGAGGACACCGAGGTGGCCACACCCGAGGCAGGGGCCGTGGTTACCGTCCACCCCGATACCATAACAGCTCTCGAGGTAGGTTCCGGTACCAGTCAACCAGGCCACAACATCAAACACCCCACCCTTACTACGGAGGCCCCTCGGTGGGGAAGAGACAGTGGGGACACATGGACTACCACGAACAGATGCCTAAACGTTACCCATGTCTTCTTCTCATAACCCCGCCGTCAGAGGAGTTGGGGGCAGGGTCGAGTGGACAGCACTACCCTCAACAGCGCTAGCACCGCCCACAACTCACACACAACTGAAGTGGGCGACTAGAACTGATCATTTTAAAAGACGGACATAAGAGATGACTTTGTAGGACACGTCTCTGCAACAGTGCTTTAAGAGATTATGAGCATTATGAGCTTATGTTGCGATGAATGCATGGGACAATCCTCAAACTGTTATGCAGTTGCGTCTCTTACTGTTTTTACAAACTGATGCGAATGTATTGTGTTTCTGCCTGCAATGTAATGTACAAATCCTCCCGATGTATAACTTATAAGTTCTTTGCTATGTAAGTGAATAAATAAAATAATGATGAATGCTTCATTTGTAATGAAATGACGCGCATGCAGTTAAGTGAACAACAGTCAAGTTTTATTAATGATGCAAGTCAATAATCAAGGCGACATGTAAACAACAAAAAGGAGTAGAGGTGTTCTGTACAGAGGAGGCTCAGATGGGGGGGGGGCGTCAGCCAGTTTGCACCATCATTCCAGATACGATGCCATCGAAAGCCCTGGAGAGGGATTGGATAGTCAACAATTAAATACTTTCAGACTGGTAAAATATCAGTGATACAAATCTTTAAAAAAAAAATAAATAACAAGGATAAACTCACTTAGACTGAATGGTGTCTCCAGGATTGTGAAATGGGTTGCACATTACATCCGTGAAAGAGTTGTGTAATTTTCTGAACATCTGGAATAGAAGTTACAACTTTAAAATTGTTTTAAGGGCATAAATGCATATGAATCCCATTTTTTTGTACGAAGTGTCTATGGTAAAAAAAGAAATCTACACTCGGGGCTTGATTAAATTGCTCTTTTAACTGCAAATAATCACTGACAGCCATAAGATCAATACACTAACACACGGGGTAGTGCTCTATTAGATCATGAAATCTAAACTGAGGCATGATGCTATATAAAGGTATAATACTTGCAAGTATGCCGTAGGGCTGCATGATATACAGATCACCATCCCGACAAACAGCACAAAGCTAGTTGTGTATTTAAACAATACATATGACTTTTGGCAAACTGCTTGTTAGGCTGCATTTTATTGTGATTAAGACATGCGATATGATCAACTAAATGCTCAACTTACACTTCTGATTTCATTGTCCCGTAACGACGTATTTGAAGAGTCCACAACAATGACAAATTTCACCTTGGAGTTGGTTACATACCCATATCTAGTTCACCAGTTAAGGATATTCGGTTTCCCCTGCAAGAAATTTAACAGTGTGTGCAGAGATCCACTGACCAAGATACCATTGTATTTTATGCCATTTTAAACTATTTTTTAACAAACACACACACACACACACACACACACATATATATAAAACCATGTTTTTAAAAATATAAATAAAAATGTATATAGTGATAAGAATAAATTGATAATAAACTCCCACTTCACATCCAATCATAAACCATTCTATAACAATAAGATAAATGCAACTGTCTACATGTCCAACAAGGGCATAAACAAGGATATTTCTTGATTGCTAGATGTGTGTACATGTATGTTATTTAAATGTAATAAAGATGTTTGCAATTTTGTTTAAGGATAATTAACCTTAAATCACAGTCTAAACCCTGTCAAAAATAGATGATCTAGTTAAACACAAAGAGCACTTCTCTTGTGGATTTTTTCTTTAGTTAAAAAATAAATAAATAAACACAAGGATACACTTTGTAGTCTTCAGTGGGGTAGAGCAGACCCAGGTACAGCTCTCTCTGGTCTCCCAAAGATTTGCCCACAGCTGAGATCTTCTCCTCCACCACATCCAGAGAGGTGTGCACCGTGTAGTGAAACTTCAGCTCATTTTGAGTGGGCACACTGCGGATATACAGCGGGTAGTTCTGGCGAAAGGACAATAATAAGCCGGTTAAAGGCATCACTCCCACAAAAAGTCAACAGAAACGCAGCCAGTTGTGACAGCAGCTAATGTTGTTAGCTTTCTAACGCTAGCTCCGTTTGGCCACCTCAAACTCCGACAGAGGAGGCTGACATTTATGCAGAGCCGATATAAGAGCGAGTACAACATCTTAACTTTACAAAACGGGTTTTGGATAAAACCTGGGACATTTAACAACGGCAATCATACCTCTTTTGCGATCACTGCTATGCACACCGCCATGTTAGTGTTTCCTCTCTGAGCTGTCAGGAGGCTGTCACGTGACACGCTGCGTTCAAATGCTGTTGGAAAAGAGACAACTGAAAAGAAAAAATATTTTTTAAGATTTAATTTTGTCTATCTATCGATCTATCTATCTATCTATATATATATATATATAGACATTAAATTCAGTGGTCATTGCAAGAACAAAAGAAAATAATGACACAAATAGGGTCATGGGGTCTGCTGCGCTGTTTCAAACCACAGTAAATAAAAGAGTAACATTTAACACTAAAATAAAATTTGCCCAAGTATGAACATACACAGGGGTTTGCCTAATTAGTTATATAATAAAGCTGCAAGATTTGAATAAATTAATAGTTTGTTTAGTTTTTTAAACATTTTTTTTAGTCTGGTACTATTTTAAAATTTGGTGTAAGAGGGCAGTTTCTTAAAAAAAAAAAAAAAAAAAGAAGTAATTTAAATGAATGGAGAGTTTAGCTAAACTAATGAGCAAATTAAACAGAAATTGTTAATCCTTGGAGAAATATGGATTTTGGAATCTTTCTATACACCATATATACTCTATTTTGTAGCTATTTAATCCATAAAACGTATTGATTGCAGGTTAGATAAGATTTTATCAAACTGATCAAATATGTTTTGTAATTTTGTTAAACGATTTTTTAAATTATTATTATTTCTGACTGATTTTTAAATTTGCACGTTCATTTGTCAGAAGTCCCTGAATGCACCAACTTTCTGGGAACAATTTTACGCATATTTACAGTTTTACAATTAAATTCTAACTAATAACTCTACTGCAAACATTCATAAGTCAATTGAATGAAGATCAATCAAGCTAAAACAATCTAAAACCTAAATTTATTCAACCAAGAAAACACCTGAAAACAATTGCGCTTGTGTGTATGCGCAATTGTTGCGCTGACGACGCGCGCGAAGACAAACAAACTCACTTCCTCAAAGCTGCTGCTCATGTGACTTCAGCACAGCACTGCGAGTATGTCTGCCCTGTGCCTCACCATCTTCTGTGCTGTAATATGTTGTTCCTTGACAGAAAAGCCAAAAAATGTCTCATCTCCAAACATTATCATCATGCTCATGGATGACGTAAGTGTTTTCTGTGTTTTTTGTGTGTGCTTACACGTGTGTTTTACCTTTCTGGTGTGAGTATGAACTCTTCAGTCTTTCCCTCCTCTTTTCAGATGGGTTGGGGGGACTTGGGGGTGTTTGGCCAGCCCTCTAAAGAAACCCCCAACCTGGATGCCATGGCTGCAGAGGGGATGCTACTTCCAAATTTCTACACTGCGAACCCCCTCTGTTCCCCGTGTGAGTCAGCTGAAAATGTTGTGGTACAGAACTCGAACCAGCAGTTCCTGTTTTGCAAGATGCTAAAATAATTTCTGTCTCTCATAGCAGCTGCAACCTTCCTTTTCTATACGTGTTTTTAATGTCTTTTATTGTCACATCACGAAAATGCTCTAATAACATGCTGCTCTGCATTCAGGCGCCATTCACTAGTATTTAAATATTTAAACCCTGAGCAAATTGGTTAAATTTCTTTCAAAAACATGGCAAAAAAGGCAAAGAGCAACTTGATGACGAATGTCCTGCAAAGTGCAAGAAATTAGTGGTTTAGGAAATTATTATTTTATGAAAATTACTATAAATATACATTTTAAATTGTTTTACAGAATCATGATGATTATTAAGCATTTCTTTTCTTTTCATTTATTTATTTTTACTTTCATGGT
This sequence comes from Plectropomus leopardus, assembly GCF_026936395.1. Classification (NCBI taxonomy): domain Eukaryota; kingdom Metazoa; phylum Chordata; class Actinopteri; order Perciformes; family Serranidae; genus Plectropomus; species Plectropomus leopardus. The sequence goes on along the minus strand of NC_142176.1, from coordinate 17,503,758 downwards.
TTTTTATTGTTGTCCTTTTTTGTTTGCTAATTTTCTTGTACTTTTTATAATTTTACTTTTTTTTAAATTTCTTGCTAGTTTCTGGGTAATTTCTTGTTATTGCTATGCTTTTATATATATATATGTGTGTGTGTGTGTGTGTGTGTGTGTGTGTGTTTATTTTTACTTTCTTGTCTTTGTTGTTAGTTTTTTTTTGTATGCTAATTTCTATTTTTTTTCACTTTTTTTCAATTTTCTAGCTTATTTTGGGGTAATTTCTTGTTAAGCTACTCATTGCTTTATTCCCATGTCTTTGAAAGTTATCAAGCCATTTACCCAGGTTTCAAATGGTTTAATGTAGCCTAAACTTAATACAGTGGACCCACCACAGAACCACACTTGTTATTTGTTTTAATTAAGCTTGCACCTCCCCTTACTCAAACACAACATACAAAACAAAGTACAGTTTGTTCCAATAATTCTGTGCAGCAAAGCGGGTATTGTCATGTCATGGTAGCAAGAAACCTTTAAACTTAAGCTTTGTCATTTCATTGTTTTTGATAACTTAAAAGAATACTTTGCCCTTGAAATGACTATTTGTTAATTGCTTAGTAATACTGTGTTACCTTGAATTTGTGAAGAAAACTTTGGGTTTTTTTGTGCTTACCTCCAGGGAAAACATAGAATATAAGCATTCACTGATGATTCATGAGGGTCCATATTTAACATCAGCAGAAATGATATCAAAACATACATTTACAAACTCACACAAAACTAGAGCAGTATAATTCAAGTCTCATTTATTCAGTCATATGCTCAGTACTTTCCGAACACATGCGTTTATGCTAGAAAATTAACGCAAATCTTAGTATGGGATCTGGCATAGATAAGTCTCACTTTTAGTTCACTTTTAAATATTATGTTTAAGTGAAAATGTGTGTGTTTGTAAAGTACTGAGCACACGACTGGATTAGTTACTTGTTTAGTTCTTTGCACTGGATCATATTGCATTTATAATTTTGGAAGAGTTTGTAAACAGATGTTTTGATGTAATGTTGCTGTTGTTTAACATGGTTCCCAATCAGTCAGTAAATCAATATATTTGCCAATTTTCATGGAGGCATAAGATAAGATAAGATAAAATAAGATAAGATAAGATAAAATAAGATAAGATGAGATAAGATAAGATAAGATAAGATAAGATAAGATAAGATAATCCTTTATTAGTCCCACAGTGGGGAAATTTACAGTGTAACAGCAGCTATGAGGTACAGGATAAAAAAAAGAACAATATAATAGTAAAAAATAAATATTGAAATATTAAAAATATTGAATAATAATAAACAAGGTGCAAAGTAAATAAGAAAACAAGGTGCAAAATAGCAACATAAAGTTACAAGGTGCCAACAACTCAACAGTCTAGAAAAAAAATAAAATAAAATATGTACAAACAATATATACACCAACTGCGCATGGAGGATAATTGGCATGCAAGGAGAAAAAGTTTTCTTTACTAATTCAAGGTAACACGGCAGGACAGACTGATTGACAAATGGTCATGTTGTGTTCCTTTCCATGTAAAATTCTATGTAATCGAAAAAGAGTTTGTGTGCATATTGTTCATGAAAAGTTATAAAACTCCTGTGGATGGACTCTAGAAATGCCAGGCAGTCAAGCTGAAAAGCTGCTTTTCTTCTTTTTGAATTGAAATGTGGAGGTTCAGGGTTTCACCTGACAGCGGTGATTAGAGTTCATTATTTAGCTGAATCACAGCCATTAAAAGCAGTTGGGTATAGCGAAGGGTATTGGTCTTGGCAGCTACAGAAAACAAATTCTGAAAAGCTGAAAGACTTCAGTGTACACATCAAAACTCAGATACATGCCAGAGCAATCCACATTTTCATTAACTATGACAATAACACAAATGTTATATTTGATTGAATTTAGTACTTTACGAGTTGGACAGATTAGTTTGTAATTTCTAATGAATGTGACATTTGTGCAAGGACAAAGAACAGAGCACATTTGACTGTTTGTTTTCCAATGAAACGCATGTGGAAGACCATTGCCCAGATATCCAGATAATGACCTCTCTTTCTGTAAATTTTAATAACAGCCAGAGCTGCACTTCTCACCGGGAGGCTGCCTGTCAGGAACGGTTTCTACACCACAAATGGCCACGCCAGGAACGGTACACTCTCAGTATATCCTTACTGTGCAAATTAGCCAGCTGCAAATGATTTCTTGCAGGTTTTCTCATTACTTAGTCTGCAATGTACAGTTTGCAATAAAGTCATGGAAAGTTTTGTGCACTAAATTTTGACCCTTTTTTATAGCATACACACCACAGGAGATAGTGGGAGGAATCTCTAAGGATGAGATTTTAATACCCCAGATGCTGAAGAAAAAGGGCTATGTCAGCAAGATAGTTGGCAAGTGGTGAGCTCTTTATCTTTCTGTAATCCAGGTTTTTAGAGGTTTCTGAAGTTTTAGAGGTTATGTTAATGATGAAAGGTGATGGTGGCTGTGAATTAAATCTGTGGAATACGCTCCATGCATAATACAGTAAAGTATAGAGTAAATTTGCATGTTGTAGCCAAATTATTATACGTAACATTTCTGATGATTATTTTACACAGTGTACAATAATTTTACTTTTTAATTTTCAATACTTTATGTTTGAACGTATTTTTCCTGAAGGTATCCATTCATGTACATTCGTTTCTTTGTGGTACAAAAATCTTCCTTTTGTTTTAGCTCTGCAAAAATGCACTTAAACATGACTACTTATTTTAAAGGAGCAGTGATGGCAGATTTGGTGGTGGTGGGGGGTGGGGTGGGGGGGTAGTGTCATCTAGTGATGAGGATTACAGATTGCAACCAGGTGAAACTCCTCCCGGTGAGAATTGCTTCATTGTTAATCATTCAGGAGTTTTTTTCTCAAGAGCCAAATTGCCCACAGAGGTCCCTTCCTCTCCAAAACAAACAGACCAGGTCACTAAAACGGGAGAAAACACTGACAAAGTAGTTTAACGTTACAAATCAGTGTTTCTCAGATGCTGTTCGGCCTGTCTGCAATCAGCACCTCATATTTTTTTCTGATCCTTACATGCAAGAGAAATAAACCATTCCAGAGATTAAAAAAACAAAAAAACCAACAAACCAGTCTCACATTACAAATCTATGTTTCTCCAACACGGTTCAAGACATTGCAGACGGGCTTTTAGCCTAGCACCTTCTAATGTGTGTTCACCTTTTTTCTCTGATGACTTAAGATCCAGATGTTAGGAGTGTTTTTACTGGGAGCTGAATTGTCCGCAGAGGCCTCTTCCTCGCCAAACAAATAGACCAGGTGATTTGAACTAGTTTAAAGACACTGAATAATAATTTTTGCAAAGAGGTTGCTGACGCAAAGAAAACAAATTGTTGTGTAATATTTCTGCCAATATATCACCTTAAATCCTACACACCGGACCTTAAAAGATCTTCACAATATTGCCACCAAACACTAAACGTTTATGTGATAGACTATGTACCTGTCTCAAAGTTTGAAGGCTCTGCAAAAGCTGTTTTACATACTGTAGTGAAATGAATAGAAACCAGTGAGAGCTTAGACGTAGTAGCTACAATCAGACACCAAAATAAGTAGCACGAGTATATTTGATTTGTAGTCTAAATTTAAACATGCAGAATGATCCCTTAGTCACGTTGATCAGACAGTGTTTGAGTGCACTTTGTTTGTCACTACAGGCATCTGGGCCACAGACAGCAGTACCTGCCTCTGGAGAGTGGTTTTGATGAATGGTTTGGTGCGCCAAACTGCCACTTTGGCCCCTACAACAGCAGCATCAGACCCAACATCCCTGTCTACAACAACTCTGAGATGCTTGGCAGGTAGTATCACACCCGAGCACTCAGATATACATAACAGCAGACAGAAAGAGAGGCTGAAAATCTATAAAAATCTTCTTTCCCCCGTGACTCAGTGGAATGGTTTGGCTGGCTGCTCCTCTGGATGAGTTGAGTGTCTCCCCTCCTCTTCCTTCTCTGTACCAGCTGTGCTTGTGTATTCCATTTTCCGCCCATTTGTTTTCCCCAAAACAGCCATATGTGTATTCAGGGTCATTGGAACTGGCAGCCGGGCGTGTTTTTCGCTTAGCCGTGGGTTTAATCAGCACTGCATACCTGGGCCCTGGACAGACATATGTACACACACACATAGACACATGTGCACACAGACACACACAAGCCCTCAAGAGACGGCAGGTTGCGTTGGCTATGTGCGAGGACACCTGGAGGAAGTGAAGCGTAAGAAAGAGAGATGCCTGTCACTGCTTCTCTGCTCGCCGTGCCACGCTTCAGCAACACCTCATAACAGTTCCCTCTGCTCAGCTCTGCTGAGACTTCCCAAATATGTCTTTCACCAACATCTCCTGCAAACACAAGAGGGAAATTTGCCTCCATTGTCTTAATGATATTGTCCGCGGCAGTTTTGGTCAATTTAAAAGGAGATTGAAAAGCCCAGACAAAACAATCAGGTCGTTGTGATAGAATTGTTTTGTGCGGTTGAATAAGCAGAGGAGAAATGGTACGGTGCGGCCTCAGCAGGTATTCAGATGGGATGATGGTTAACAAATAATGAGTGTTTATTTAATGATTCATGTCAACCCACTTATTTTCCAGATACTACGAGGAGTTTAAGATTGACAGGATGACCGGAGAGTCCAACCTCACAAAGATGTACTTGCTGGTAAGTTAAAGGGATAGTTCGGATTTTTTTTCAAATGGGGTTGTGTGGCGTGCTTAGCCATGGTCGGTGTTTTACATACAGTAGACACCGTCGGCAAGCCTCCCGTTTGGAGAAGCAGGCTGAAGTCTGACTCAAGCTAAGCAGTCTACTGCTGTGTAGGGCTCAGCAACAAAGCTCCTGTGTTCAGTAATGTTAAATCACAATTTTTTTTTTCAATGGAGTCTGGCTTTGAAGAGAGCGATATAACAGATTTATTTTACCATTGGATATCACTGTCTGAACTTAATGAGAAGCAGTGAAAATATTCTAAATATAGTGTACATTTGGCTAAAATTCGTTCTGCTGCTGAGCCCTCCACAGCAGTACATCGTTTAGCTTCCGTGTCCGACTCCAGCCTGCTTGCTGATTGACATCTACAGTACGTAATACACTGTATATGGATACGTACCCCATGCAACCCCGCTTTAAAAAAAACTGAACTATCTCTTTAAGGCTCATCTGTCCTTACTGAGATGATACAACCCGTTCAGTGGAGCAGCTAAACCAATTTATAGAATAGAATAAAACTTTGTTGTCTTTTTAGAGTGGAAAATAGTCTTTGGATCACCAAAACGTTTAAGCACAGAAGCACAGATCATCTATTTAACAAATTAAAAGCACAATTAAAGCCTGATTTTGGCCTGTGATCATTACTGTGCTATTCACAAGCAGAAGGGGATTGTTGACTCTTGGACACGCTCGTCTTGATTATCTCTGCTGCCTACGTCAGTCCCTCCCATTCACTTCCTATAGGGATCAAAAGCAGCATGCAGAGACACACTGCATGCTTAAGAGGTATACTTTGTCATCTCAAGGAGAAGATGCATCCATCAAGTAGTGCTTTGTAAAGCTCATATTAGCGCGTCTTATGGAGCTACATTGGTTTCAGTAGCGTTTTTATTAATGTGACTGATTGTTTGGAAAATGCAAAGGCAAAACGACAAAGTAAGAAAGAGTTATTTGGTTTATATTGACTGCAGTATTGTGAATCAAGCTACAGTAAGTCATTTGACAGTGTTGTAACACTCTCTCTCACCTCTACAGGAAGGTCTTGACTTTATACAGCGGCAGACTGAAGCCCAGCGACCCTTCTTCCTCTACTGGGCAGCAGACGCCACTCATGCCCCTGTCTATGCCTCCAAACGCTTCCTAGGGAAGAGCCAGCGAGGCCGGTACATTATATCATACCTCACTGACTCTCAGCAGATGCATAAGGTTATACATGAATGTGTTTCTCGGATCAAAGCTGTAATCCTCTGTTGTCTGTAGGTATGGTGATGCAGTGATGGAGCTGGACTACAGTATCGGTCAGATCTTGTCATTGCTGCGAAGTCTGGGTATTGACAGTAATACCTTTGTCTTCTTCACCTCAGACAACGGAGCGGCTTTGACATCCGGCCCAAAAGAAAGTAGGTACTCAACTGAAATGTTCAGACACATTCACACAGTTTTTATGCCTCTGCACGGGCCATAGCTGAGGCCGGAGGCATTATGTTTTAGGTTATCCGTCCATCTGTTTGTTCTTTCTCGTGAATGCAGTATCTCACGCCTTGAAGGAACTTCTTCAAATTTAGCAAAAACGTCCTCTTGGACTCAAGGATAAACTGATTAGATTTTGGTGATCAAAGGTCATTCTTGTGAACGCCAATATCTCAAGATGGCCTTGAGGGAGTTACCTCAAATGTGGCACAAACATCCACTTGGTTTAAAAAAAAAAAAATGAACTAATTAGAAATTGGTGGTTGAAGTTCAAAGGTTACGGTTACCTCAAGAAACATGTTTTCGGCTTTAACTCAACAATCCAAACTCTGATTATAACAAAATTTCAACCAAATGGCTGTTAGGATGAAATGATAAAGTGCAGACATTTTATATCCAAAAGGTGAAAGGTCAACTTCACTTTGACATTTTTTTGGCTGTTATTTAACGTCATATATCAGGAAAATAAGGAGAGACATTTGGTCAGATACTGATTTGGTAACACTAATCTTGGGTTTTCACCGTGAAACTGTGCTGATTGTAAAGATCGTCTGCCCTGCCGGGTGGGAGTTGTGTTTGAAGTATCCACGTTTTCACAGACATGGATGTAAACTGTAAGTGCAACTTGAGTGGTACACAGAGGCACACAACCTCACGGTGGTGATTCTAGTTTCTGTGTGAAACTGAATTGGTGCTTTTTTTTATCTAAGACACATTTTGTATCTGCTTTATGTGTGTGTGATTTGATACATGGATACATGTGTTTTTGTGCTACTGATACTTAAGGCGGGAGCAACGGGCCATTCCTCTGCGGGAAGGAGACCACCTTTGAAGGAGGCATGAGGGAGCCTGCCATTGCCTGGTGGCCTGGACACATCAAAGGAGGCATGGTGAGAATAGCCCCATGATTTAAAGCGTTTACCAAATAAAGCCTCCAAAAAAAATCCAAGACGATCATTCACTTAATCCCTACATCTTCTCTAGAGACTAGACTTAGTACCAGGATCCAGAGCCAGTTTTTCCTCTTCCAAGCATTGTTGCTGCTCCCTAATGTTCTGCCTATCAACAGGTACCAGCAGCTGAAATGTTCTCTGTGCAGCTACAGGCGATGCAGAGGACTGTAACGCAGGGTTGAGAGTAAAGGAATAATTACTTCACTAATCCTCTCTTTTGAACGATTGTTGCTTTTTGTTTCATTTGTGTATCATTTACCACTTTACACGCGCTCGCTCTGACCCATCGGCGCCGTCACCAGTTAATCTCGACTGTGTTCAACTTCTATCAAGTGATTGAACTCCAGAAACAGTGGAGATAAACCGTGTGATTGCAGCCACGAAGCGTGTGGGCGCTTTTTTTCCACTGTTTCCTCAAATATTTTTTGGCTGGAATTAATGCTCCAAACTCTCTCTTTCCTCCCTCCCCCTCCCCAATTTAACCCCCCACCCACACCGTGATCCTCTAAGCCTGTGCGTTCTGCAAATGACTTTTAATTGTATTAGGGGCAGCTGTGACACGGGGCTGTGACGCAGAGGGATTTGGTGGAGGAGCGAGCGGAGGCTGCAGTCTGCAGTAAGCCTTGCCCCTGGCTCATCTCACAGGGGTGTGCTGGGGCCTGATAGCACAGCAGAGTAGCGAGGGAGAGGGGGATTGGGAGCGTCTTAAGCGGCTAATCTGTTTGTGTGTTTGCTGAGGTTGGATTGAGCCGTAATGAGGACTTCAGTATCTGAATATGCCAGGCGTTCAGGATAAAGGAACGAGAGGGAGGAGGGAGGGGGGGTTCAGGGAAGGAAGCAAGGAAGAAGTAAAAGAGGTGGCTGCTGTAGAAAAGAGAAAAGGAGGAGTGCTAAAGACGCTGGCACTGCCACACTGCCAGGAACAGTGTTGTGTTTGCAGGGCTTTGCTGCACCTGTGCCACTTTATAATTGACCAATATGTCTTTATATGCATGTGCAAGAGAGTAGAACATGTCTGTACAATCTTTGTTTGAACCTACTTGCCTGCACATATGCTTTTGTATGTATGTTGGATTAGTTGTATGTGCGACAGAAGAATGTTCAAGGAAGTTGTTTCTTGACTAGTGGAATACACACAGAGGTAAATATAACATTACAAACACCTATGTGTGTGTTTGCATTTGCATTCACAGGCATAGCTTTTTGGGATGTGCAGGGTACAGATCCCCGCTCAATGTTTAGAACATGTGCATGTGTTGCCCCACATTAAAAGAAATTCCCATTTGAAACTGATGCAGAAAAGGCACAATCAGGGACATAAAAATTTACCGGAATGCCGGAAACTAGGTGTTTGACGCTTAAAGGACTAGTGTGTAAAATTTAGACGGGTGGCATCTAGCGGTGAGGATTGCCAATTAGACCCCGCTGAAACTTTTCTTGGTTAGAATTTCATCTGTTCGTAGCTCAGTAGGTTTTTTACCAGCTGGATTATCCACAGAGATCTCTAATAAGACAGTTTCACATTAGAAATCAGTGTTTCTCAGACGCTGTATGGCTCATCAGAGATGGGCAGCTGGCCTAGCACATGCTAATGTGTGCTCACCGTTTTTCTCTGATAAGTTAAGATTCAGTTATTAAGGAGGTTATTATAAGGAGCTGAATTATCTGCAGGGATTTCTTTTTTTCAAACAAACAAACCCAATGATTTTAACTGGTAAAAACACTGAATAAAGCAATTTACCATAAAAAAAAGTGTTTTTCCAACACTGCTTGTCGCAGAGAGGCTGCTCAAAGGGCACCATCTAGAGCCAGTGTTTGGTTTGTCCAGTCTGGGCTACTGTAGAAACATGGCGGTGCAATGGCAGACTGCACGGACAAAAAAACATTCTTATTATATTATATTCCGTTTTTTAAATTCATCCCTAAATCCTTCACACTGGACCTTTAATATTTCCTTGGGTAGAACCCCCTGCCTCCTGCATTTCACATGTCCCCCCCCAATATTAAAACCAAATCTATGCCCTTGTTTGTTCTCACACCCCTCGGCTGTAAAAATGAGGGTCAGTAGATCCTCCCTGAAGCTCTCTTGGGTTGTGATGACAAAGCTGCTTTGTTGGAGCTGCTGCTCTACAGCTCTGGATTTATCACTCTGGGAGGGAGGACAGAGCAGGCACAGGGTTGCCCCCCTCTCTTGTTTTGTTGTCTTCTGAAATCTCTGTTGATCTGTGTATTGAAAAGTCCATAAGCTCAAATGCTGGAGACAACAAATAGCCATGCAAGCCTTTGTTAAAGGGAGATTTCAGCAGGTTCATTGTGCAACTGAGAGCAGATTCATCTTTACAGTGTCAAGAGGAAACAAGTTTTTTGGGGGGGATTGGCGATAGGAAGACCACCAAAAAGGACCTAGTAGTGATTTAACTTGACATGTCTGAACGGAAATCGTCAGTCACTCATATTTAGGAGGATGGAGGGAGGTGTACTGGAATGAAGGAGCATGGCCGGTCTGAAGCAGGTGCACATTCAGCATTCTCGCAGTGCCTGAGGGCGGCGAGGGGGGCCAGGGTGATGAGGGGTGGTGGCTGCAGGAACAAAAATGGAGAGGCGGGTGGGTTGTCGGCCCCACAACGTTGTCGAGCGTCCCAATTCCTTTTGTTGTGTTTTATCAGGCAGCAGACACATAGGCAGAGTAGCAGAGACGGGGATAGAAGCGCTGCCTCCTCAGATAACCAACATCACCACTCACGACACAGACAGAAACGAGAGACAGAGAGTGTGACGTTAATAGAGAGTGATGAGTCAGTCAAAAAAAGAGGAAAGAACAAAGGGTGAAGAAAGAATGAAGTTCAGTGTTGACTGCAAACGAGGGCAGAGCTAATAAAGGAAGGAAATAAAAAGATGGGGACTCATGAGATAAGTTTCTCTGTCAGAGAAGTGTGAGCCTAAAGGTTTTTGGTCATGCAAGTTATTACCAACTAAATGTCACTTTTGCTTCTTCTTGTGTCCTTTTGTCCTGTCCTGTTTAATGGTTTGTGTGTTTCTGTGTGAGGGAGACTTTAAAAAAAAAAGAAAAATGAAGTAAAGGGCTAAATCTGTGTGTGTGTGTGTGTGTGTGTGTGTGTGTGTGAGAGAGAGAGAGAGAGAGAGAAAGATTGTGTGTGAGAGAGAGAGAGTCTGGATGTGCAGATAGATCATGGAATGCATTGCAAAGCCTTTTCTGCGGCTGGTTCTGTGGATACAGAAGAAAGAGGGAATTCATTTCAGTGCTAAGGAGCTTGTGTGTGTGTGTGTGTGTGTGTGTGTGTGTGTGTGTGTGTGTGTGTGTGTGTGTGTGTCTGTATCTGTATGTGTGCTGGCTGCCGATAGGAGCACAGCGGCACATGGTGGTGCAGCTGCAGAGGCCTGATAGCGCTATCTGATTGTGAGCGTGCCGTCTCCCTCTAAGGCTCGCTCAGGAGAGAATGGAACGGAAGATCAAGGATGACAACGAAAAAATGTCATTTTATCTGAAAATAGTTCAAAGTTTATAAATAAAATAAAGCTTTTCAGTGGGACTGGGAGAAGGAGATAAAACACCAGCTCGCTCCAGCTCCAGCCGCCTGCTTGCCCGGGCCTTGTCCTCTTCCTACTTTCTCTGCTTTTTCTTCGCTCCTCCTTTTTCCTTTTCCTTCCCAAAAAAACTAATTTAGAAAGAGAAGCATTTTGGAGGCTTTATAATAAACCTGCAAGCAGAGATTAGAGAGGAGACTGAAGAAATGCATCTCTTTCCTACATGTGTACGCACAACAACACACGCAAGCATCCTATCATGACTGTGCATTCTTACCTTGTGTACGGTCATGAAGAAAGCCCAGTGCAAAAGAGCAGGCTTGTGGTGTTCCTGGAGCATAAAACTGTTCATTCTTGGATTGATAACTTGTAATTGTTTGTCACTAATGGCAGAAACAAATGATCAAGGGACAGTTAGAGGGCAATTCTTATAAATGAACGAGAAACCATGACCAGTTTATTGATGGTAAAAAGAATAGCACGTTAGCACTGAGTAATGTTCGTGTGTGTGTGTGTGTGGGTGCGTGTGTGAGAGAGAGAGAGAGTGTGAGTGATTTTTGTCCTTGAGAGGACACTTGGCTCGTCCTAACTTCTTTGAAAGTCTTCACTTTTTCTGTTCCTGACTCACAGGTTGTGTGAAATGGCTCCCTGTAGGTATTGATTGTAGTTTTTTGTTTGCTTGTTTGTTTTCTTTATCCTTTTCCAGGTTAATTTCCAGTTGGCCAGTGTGATGGATCTATTCACCACTAGTCTGGCTCTGGCCGGCATCAGCCCTCCCGCTGGCACAGTCCTGGATGGACTGGACCTGACGCCTGTCCTGCTAAACCGCTCAAACACACTCATAGACAGGCAAGTACAGCATATGTGGCCTGTGGGATACAGATCTCATTTATACTGTATTTTATAATGCTTTTTAGAGGAATTAGTGTTGATTTTTTTCATGCAAGAGGTAAATGGCCTTTCTGGTCTTTTGACCAAGTGCTTTAACACTATTTGTCACATTCACACACAAAGCAGGTGACAAAGGCTGCCGTCACCTGCTACTCAGTTAAACTTTCACATTTGATTCAAGTTCCATTAAAATTTGGGGTTTAGTGTCTTGCCCAAGGATTCTTTGACATGTAGACTGAAGGAGTCAGGGATCGAACTGCCGATTTCTCTGATTAATGTGCAGCCTTCTCTACCTCCTGAGCTACAGCCGGCGCAAACAAGGCAGCGTTTTTAACCATACTACTACCATGGTACTTTGACTAAAATATCTCACTAACTATGGAAAGTATCATAATGGAGTTTTGTACATGCTTTCCCCATCAGGATGAAGGGAATCAACTTTGGTGATCATATTTCCATCCCTTTTCCTCTAGTGCTATCATCTGGTCAAAACTGTATTTTGTCCGACACTTTGGCTTACCTGCAAAACTAATTACATTCCCATCGACCTCAGCTCTACTTTGTGCTAAATGCATGATAATATTCTACCCTAAAATGGCGAATTTGATAAACTTTAACCTGATACCCGATGTTGGCATTGTCACTGTGAGCACACTGATGTTAGCATTTTTCTCAAAACGCAACTGTGTCTATGAACAGCCCCATAGGGCCGCTTACATGGCTGCAGATTTTTTCTGTTGATGTCTCATGTAAGTGAAGAGAATTTAAAATTTGTGGTTTTTAGGGCATTAGAAAGATTACTTTCCTTCATTAGAAGAAAATGTAAGAATGGGTGGAAACAGAAGTTCCTTACTTGGTTCAAATTCGTCTTTAAGGAAACAAATCTGAGCGTTACTTTTCCCTCTTCTCGTCCTCAACAGGCCGATCTTCTATTATCGTGGGAATGAGCTGATGGCTGTGAGGCTCGGACAATACAAGGCACACTACTGGACCTGGAGCAACTCACTGGAAGAGTTTCAAAACGTAAGATTCCCTTTTAACATAGCAACTCTGTGCCGCCATCTCTGTTTCCTCAGTTCCTGATTTGCAGTGCCACATCCTCCCTCTTTGTCTCTCCTAATCTCACTCAAACACACAAACACTTTCTCTGTTGGTGTTATCTTGAAAATGGCTCATCAGTTGACTGCTGTGTACATCAGAGCGTAATGAATATTAATGACGAACCCCCCACATCAGCGAACTTACATCATTCATCAACCAGTTGACTTGTTTGTTCTGACTCCAGTGGAGATTTTCTTCCTCTGCATTTACATACCGACGTTCCCCGCTGTAGACTTGTTCTTTTGGCACCACGGAGCTCAAAGGGAAGAAAGAAAGGCAGATGCCAGCAGTGTCTCTCGGTCGTAATTACATCAACTCAGTGCTGATTAAATGTATCGGGAGAAAAGTGAAATGTGACACTTGAGAAGCGGGATAGTGCGGTTCTTCTTTCTATCCCCTGTCCGTAAAAACATGTCCTCCTGTCCTCCCATCATGGTTCTGCTTTTCCTGTGATCCAGTTTGTTTTATGCCCCATCGGTCGCTTAAATTGCTCTCTCCTTCAGGGCCGCTGAATCAATAGCAGCCTCCTTTATCAGCTCATGTGAACTGAAGTGGAACTTCACAAATAATGGCGTCTGATTGCCTGCGAGTTGCCTATCGATTGGTGTGTGTGTGTTCATGAGAGAGAGAGAAAGGATGAGCATGTACATGTCTGTCCTGCATGTGTTTCATGGAGAGACTGTTGAGCTCTTTTGAGGGAGCGAGAGTCAAATTCCCAACATGCTTTGTGTCAGTACGGTTGAATCCTTAAACTGTCTGTCTCATGTAACACAACTACATTTTATAAACATGAAAAAAAGTATACATACTTTTTGAGCCGTTTCACAGAGTCAGACCATGCATGAAATATTTGGAAAATAAGCCTTAGAAGGAAAACATTTTTAAGGTCCTTGTTTAGGCCACTTCTTGCAAGAATAACATGGATTACTGATGATTTCAAAATTATCTGTACCTTTAAAACCTTAAAAATATAAGCTTCACTTGTCTGCAGCAGAAATACACCATCAAACGCCCTTTTTTCACTGACATAAAAATCATGTTTTCTCGCTTGCTCTTCAGCTCTGGTAATACTTTAAAATATAATTTATTTTTTCTTGGCCCATGGTAAGAAAATAAACAAGGGAAGATGTGTGTCTGTGAAGAAGAACAAAATTACAGGTTAATAGCTGGGAGACGTATCGCTCTGTCCTGGCTGTGTTCATGCAGCTCAGCCATGAGGAAAATGAGAAATTTCACAGGCTTAAATGGCTCTCATCAAACTCTCTGGAGGCAGTGTGGTGATGTTAATATTGCGAAATATAGTTTGTCGTGACTGTGGCTCCTTTGTATCTGGATTGCTGAGTAACTTGTGATACAGTAGGAGCTCTACGGCAGGTGTGATAGCTTTTTTTAACTGTGTCGAATGCCTCAAGGTGATGAATGTAACCTGAAAAAAGACTTGTTTCACAGTCACCTGTTAGTCATATGCTGGTTTCTATTTCTTCATCAATTGTCTTGCAGAAAATGACAAAAGAGACTCTTGAGCTGGATTGGACCTCATGATATTAACACACTTACACTTGCTAAACTGCATCTGGTTCACTGACTTTATGGCAAAAGGTGAGAGCAAACATTGCAGCAGTTTTAAGCATATTAAGCCTTCCTGGAACCGATCAACTTCTGGCGAATGGTCCACAGATCATAACAGAACATAATTGGAGGCCAACATTACTGTATGTAAGATCCTGTTGCATACTTCTTTTTAAAGCTACATAGGTAATATAAGACAACACACGGTATCCATGTTACCAGCCATGTCAGCACAGCTTGCAAGAAAGAGGCTAAATAATGCTCCAAATTTAGGCAAAATTTTGGTGAGGGGACCACCGGCATAGATATTTTTAAAGCGTCCGTTTTAGGTCCGGACACACCAATCTGTCATAAGAGAACTAGTGGCAACGAAAGCCGCCTGCTGCGTTGCCTCACGTTGCCATGTCTTGGCCAAAAAGTTGCACATGAACACATCGAAGTGATGGCCAACTATGTTCTTCACCTGCATGAGGGGAAAAACCTCTCAGCAGACGTGATCGTCTGTAAGCATCATTTAAAAAGGGCAAACAGAAGACCATCATGATGTTAGCTAGCCTGTTAGCACAGTAACAACACAACACAGTGATGAAAGAATAAAGCATATTTAAGAGCTCAACAGCTAAAGAAAAACAATTTCAGCTTCTATAACAAGTTTGTCTTGACGTCACTCGCTCTTCACATGTGCTGAGCCGATCTGCCAATCAAAGTGATTTTATTCGCTGACGGGCTCTGCCGCTGCTGCAGCCGCCGGTTGAATATGCTGAATCAGCTGGAAAAAAAAACGACTATCGGCTTGTTGTGTCAGGGCCTTTGAACTTTCACCTTAAGATATCTGAATGACAATGGGTTTTAAGACTTTTTCCTTACAAATTGAAGCTGTGTATTTGTTTTTGGAGGGAAGGGACAACCAGGGGAACTCAAAATGTTAACTGAACTGGTATTAGTGTATGCACATCAGATAACTGTTCATTAACTGTGAAATCCAAACCAAAGTATATCAGTATGTGATTCTTTAACTCTCATATTGACATAGTTTTCAACTAGCTTATAAACCTAAACAGCATTGAATGTCTGAATTTAGCCTCAGTTTTTGGTTTTGGTGTCCCACCCCAAGATTTTCAGTAGCCCCATCTGGCCATCCCTGTAAAAAAAAAATTCTACTGCAAAGTACATATGTTTACAGTAGAAATAGTTTTAAATATTTAGCTCGATCTATACAAAGTGATTGTTCTCCTTTCAATACATACACTTTTTTGGATTAATATACATGCCAAATCTTTCCTTTTCCAAAATCCATCCTGCCACTGCTGGATTCTCCTGCACCTTATCTTGCAATAAAACTGCTCTGCTCCAGTTTGAAAGCAGCCCACTTGTATCCATAGCATTAATGTCAGGAGAGATACGGAGTTATTGCTGTTATGTCTTTGGTATAAGAGACCGAGCCAGAGAGATGCACACAGCAGGCCTTTCTGGCTGCTCCTCTGGGATGAGTTTTTTTTTCCTCTTCTTCATTCTTTTCTGCATTTCTAAGCTTTTGGCTTCAAAAGACAGGACAAGTCTGGATCAGAGGAGGTTCTGCAGGGCGGGGGGTATCTATCCTTCTCACATGCTCTCTTTCTCTCTCTTCTATATGTATTTTTGAGGCACTCCGTTGAGCGATCTCAGAGGGGGGCAGCAACAGTGCCTTACAGATGAATGCTTTCTCGATATTAGTTGTGCTCATCAAAAAGTGTGTGTGTGTGTGTGTGTGTGTGTGTGTGTGTGTGTGTGTGTGTGTGTGTGTGTGTGTGTGTGTGTGTGTGTGTGTATGTATTGAAGGAGGGGGCAGAGCTCCAGGGGGCTCTGGAGGAGTGAGTGTGACTCAATCAGGCTGTGATCACTGCCAGGCTCACGGGAATGGAGTCAGGGAGCAGGAGCGAAGGCGTGGAGAGATGAAGGGGGGAGGCAGCACATGGAAGAAAAGTCCAATATTTTGCCAGTGATTTCAACCCCTTCATGATGTACTAACAGTAGCTGCATAAACAACACAACAGATTGGAAGACAATATGCATATAGGCTACACTACAATGAGATTAAGCACTGAGCTCAGAGTAGCAGGTGGCTGCAAGCATAAACATCCAGATCTTTTTAGCTGAGTTCATTGTAGCTTTTTTTTTTTATTGCACATGACAAAACACACAGAAATGTCCTTGTTTACACATGTTTCAACTAGAACTGGTACTGGAAATAGATGACTAAAAATGATCAAATGCTGGACACACACCTTTGCAGGAAAAAACAGAAAGTTGAAAAGTCATTAGAGAGAAGAAATAATATCAAGAATTGTTAAGAAATGGGATGTAAAGATCTTTTTTTCTTTGTTTTTAGGTTTGTGGTCCATAAAGAGAATAATATTTTTTTTTATTTGTTGCATGTGGGACTTACTTCAAATATTGTGTTGTGTTGCTCTGTAGAGATAGACTGAGGTTTTGCAGCCAAATAGGGCAGCAAGTGGTTTGCAGTCTTAATCCAGCATACAAGCAGAAGACAGGGCCGTGACATAAATAAGAACCAATCTGGAGATTTCCTTTAAATGAAAATATATTAGAATCAATATGTATCTGTTCTTGTAAAAACACACAAAAAAGGTTTGTGTCTTTCTGTGTGATTTCTCTTCCAGGGCATCAACTTCTGTCCAGGTCAAGAGGTCCCGGGTGTGACTACTCACGAGCAGAAAGAGCACACACTGCAGCCTCTCATTTTCCACCTGGGCCGCGATCCCGGGGAAAAGTTCCCCATCAGGTTAGTTCCCTGAAAATTTCAATTCTGCTTACAGCTGATTTCCAGTCAGGGAGAGAGGTGAAGAAAGAGGAAAGAATGAGAAAGGGAGGAGAGTGAAGTCAACCAGGAACAAGTGAAGAGATGCTGGGAAATGAAGAGAATAGGAAAGCAGTTTGCCTGCTGGTAGCACAGACGGTGTATAAGATCAATGCTGATTCAGTGGCATGAAGAAGAAGGCGTTGGATTGATCCGCTCAGCCAGAGCTCGCCTGATTACACCCTTCTCTTTGTGATTGCAAACAGCTCCTTAAAGATCACTATCTGGCCCTCAACCCTCCGGTGCACCGCTACAGGTTAAAATTGCAAGATAAATTGTTCATGTCTAAATTGAGAGCGAGTGCTGTTTAATGGAGTTTTGTGTGTCGTTGCTCAGAGGAGAGTTAAGAATCAGGGAAAGGAGAGTGACACCAGAGGACACAGACAGTCAAAGCTGAAATAAGATTATTACTAAATGAAACTGGATATATGCTGTGTTTTTCAAATGTAATTTCATTTTTTAAACTTTGTTTCGTGTACCGCTGTGTGATTTAACAAATGTTGGTATTTAATTCAAACTCCTGGTGTACGAAGAAATCGTCTGTAATGTAAGGCCAAAGCTCACTATGTATGTGCTCACACTGTGCGTTCAAAATAGACAATAAAAAACAGTTGGTTGGCCCCTGTGGACCTTTCTGGCTGTTGACAACTGTAAAAAGAAAAAAATTATTTGAAAGCTGCGAGGCAGGTAGATGTTTGTTTGCTAGCGGAGGTCTGTCAGAACTAAAAATATTACCAGCCAGCTGAAAATTAGCAGCTATTTCCTGCCAGTATTTCTCTTGTTTAGGAAACACCAAACAAGCACGTATGTTGTTGCTACAGTTTGACCGACCTGGTCTCCATCATTTCTGAACTCATGTTTGCTTCTTTGCACTGGCACAGTGAGAAAGAGGGCACTGACCTATGGGAATCAACTCTTGATTCTGCTCCAGCTGCCTGACAATCAGAATTTCGGACATCAGGTGGGAGCGATTTATCGGGCCATGAACGATGCTGCTCCTTTCTGTACACTGCATGGTAAACTACAAATATAAAGCAGAAATTTGGTTTGACTCTAAAATGATTTGTGCAGCTCAAAAATCGAGTCAGAACCGGGCTGAAATCGTACAACATATGTCCAGGTTAAGGGTGCAAAGCTAGATGAGCATCGTTTTTAGTGTGGACTGTCAATGCAGAATATTTATGTGATCATTTAGAAAAAAATGACGCAAGCTGAAGGCATGATTCATTCATAAAGATCAAAGAATTCCTTTGATGAGAGAATATTCCTTTTTACTCATAGTGTTTATTTCAGCTCCCTCCTCCCATAAAACCTCCCCAGACTGACCTTTCGTTTCTGCCTTCTGCAACTCTGCCTCTCGCATTCTGCTCCAGCCTCATCTCCTCTTTGCCTCCTGCTCCAACTGCTTTCAGTTCTGGAGTGAGATTGGATGATAAAACATTAATGTTGTTTTTCAATTGCCCACCTTTTAGCCCTGCTATTCACTTGGAAGAATAAAAAAAAAAAGCAAAAACCAATCAATACTCAGCCATGTGTTGTGCTGAGAGCTAGATGTGCACACGAACCAAAAATGCACACAGATTTTTCACCTCTGCAGAGAAGGGTCATTGTGTCGGCCTGCAGGGTCAAACCCCCTCTTCACTGTTCCTCTCTCCAATCTAATCAACACTATTCACTCCCCTACCTTTCCAAACTTTTCTCTTACCTTTTGCCTTGTTACTTCTCACCTACTGCTGTACACCTCAGCTCACTTCTCACCACTCAGCTGCTGTCCCTCCGATCCACTGGGACCGTCTCTTCCATCCTAGTTAAGTGTGTGTGTACACATGTGTATGTGTGCGTTTTGTCCGTGTGCTCCTCGGTCCCCCAGCTGGACTCGCTGCCTGGCCATCATTAATCTCTGTCTGCACCTAAAGAGCCACTTAAGATGATGTAGGGCCTGTCTGCACACATACCTTCACTACTGTCGCAGGATGTGATATAGCAAAGAGGACACACACACACATACACACACACACACACACACACACACACTCAATCCTCAGTCCGGAGCACTCACCGAGGAAAACAGTGAATATTAAAATTACGCAACCTAGAAGAGAATGTGGGATTACCAATATGTTAGTTTTTAATTGTTTTTCTTGTGTCTTATAACTGATTTGATTTGAGTTTAGGGGATGGCAAGGCAGGTGTGGGTGGTCTCCTTGTCCAGAATCTACCTAACTCAGTGAGTCTGGATCCCCTTTAGATTCTTTAACTGCATCTTTGCTTCCTTCAGGCTTCCCAACGTCCTGAAAAACCTGGAAAAGTCATGCAATTTCACAATCACATTTTCCAGGCCTGGAAAAGAAATAACACCAGTTAAAATCATGGAAAGTTTTAGAAAAATAATGGAAATGTGTTGTGTGTAATAAATGAAGTTATATTAATGTAACATATCAGAAAATGTATTTCCTGCATCCAATGACGTTCGGTGGCTTTAATATGTGTCAACGTGTGACAATGTTGGAGTTGTTTTTGTTCATTTGTTCATCACGAACGTTTCTCAGTTTTCTCCCTGTGTTCTGTCTCACCCTTTATGTTTGCCCACTGGGCATGTCAGAAAATTTTTTAAGCACTTTTGGCTTCAGAGGAGCACACAACTTTAAATGGCTGTATTTTGTATTTACCACTGATATTTTAAGAAAACGAAACAGCATTTTTTTTCTTTTTCCCCAAAAATCCACACAGCTTATCACAGCCAAAAACTGTTAAAAAAAATAGTCCTTGAATACATCATATGGGACACTGAAATTATGTTTGAATACTGCTGTAATTTTGTATGTTTAAAAAACGCTGAGCACGTGGGGCATGAAAAAAATATTTGGGGTCCTTGAAAAATCATGGAAAGATTTGAAATTCCATCCATGAAAATGTGTGGGAACCCTGTTCCTTCCACTTTGCCCTCAATCTCGGTGACCCACCGCCCCAAGGTTAACACATCCTACTTTCACGCCACCTACCTCAGCTCACGTCCCCAGAGCCCACGGTCATCCAGAGTGTAGTCCCAGCCCCAACACTGCAGGCAGCCCTGCACAGTCTGGCCTCATCTGCTGCCTGCCACCGAGCTCTTGTGTCCCCAATCAATAGTCCTTACTGAAGTGCTCAATTTCCACCGGGGTGGAGACGGAGGTGGAGGGGAGGGGAAGGCAGGACAGATGTATTTGATTGTCTCCTCAATTCCCCCACCTTCTGCCACTGTGTGGTTGTTTGTGTGTGTGTGTGCTCCAGCAATAGTGTTATGAATCAGTAATCAGAGTGGTGACACACCTGAGCAATGCCCCCATCCCCCTTGGGTGCCATACATTATAAATCAAAAGACTGCATTTGCATACAGCCTGCTTATTATTCCAGATTTTGCCTCTCCACCAGTAAGCTAAGGGTTATAATCATGATAATGAGCAGTGCTGACTGTGGGCTTTTTATTATTTGTTTGCAGAGAGGGTATAAACAAATGATATTATTAGTTTTTGATTTAGAGGTCTGCAGTCTGAGATTTTCGGTGCATAGACAAAACAACAGAAAACTTAATGTCGAGTTTCCTAGTGTGCTTCGCTTGCAGACTTTGTATGGAGGAGTTGAATACTTGTAGCAGTCTGATAAATCTCCCTTACATTTACTTTTATTAAGTTGCTTCATCACTTATCACAAAATGAATCGCAACAATCAGTAGCGGGCACAGATAGGAGGGGAATGAAATATCCCTCCTGCTGATCGAGATCGGGCGAAAGCAGAATTCGCGATTTTAGATAGCTGAAGCAATTTAATCTGAATGTCTGATTTTTAACCGAAGGGAGTTATCCAGTTTTTTTTCACTATAAGGCGGGGTCAAAATGCGTACACAGTTAGCCTGTGACGAATGCGGTGGCACACCAGGAGAGAGACTAATTGCAGTCAGTGCACTACCAGTCGAGTAATTGTAGGGGAAAGTAAAGGCTGAGACTATCGAGGAAAGGAGCAGGTGCTGGCTGATGGAGGAAGCATTGCTGCCCTGTGGGAGATCTAAGAGGGAGGGTAGGTGTGAGCTGGACAGGGCCTGGGGTTATTACTCTAATTGACACTTCACCTCACACACATGCACATGTTCCCTGGGGGCCAATCAGAGGGCTGGGTTTGCAGTGGAGGGAGGATGGAAGGCTGGCACAGGTGCTGCCGGCGAGTGTATCAAGGGTGTAATTGCACTGCTGATATTTGTCTATCTGTGTGTCACGCCACCAGACGCCCACTCCCCCAACACACACACACACACAGACGCGTGCACACACAGCCCATTAACCCTACAGGTCCTACTGAGAGCAGCGTTCCTTTGAAAGCCTTCGGGGCCCCTGTGTTTTACACACTGAATATAATAATGCACAGAGGTGCTCGGGCTCACTGGTGTCCAACAGCAGTAATTGAGAGACAGGGGATGGGATAGAGGTTACATAGTTCACCCTGCTGAGTGCGCTTTCCCATAGGGTGCCCAAGTGGACAGCCTGTGTGTGTGTGTGTGTGTGTGTGTGTGTGTGTGTGTGTGTGTGTGTGTGTGTGTGTGTGTGTGTGTGTGTGTGGGTGTGTGTGTGTGTGTGTGTGTGTGTGTGTGTGTGTGTGTGTGTGTGTGTGTTTGTTTATGCTTTTGTCATTGAAAGCTGCAGCATGTCCCCTCTTTGATGTAGTGATTTAAGCTTGGACTGGATACATGTGTGCAGTTTATTCATTACAATATTCCACAACAAACGGACAAAACCGAATAAGAAGAAAATCAGATCGTGTCTGTTGGTGTCGATGTGGATAAGCATTATAAACAAATATATATATGAGGAGACACTGATTTATTACATTTAAGCTTTGTCGTATTTTATTTATTTGCACATCCATGTCTATTGAAAATACAGTAGGAACTTAAAAAGTTTCAGCATTGTGCAGGAGAGGTTAGAAGTCAGAAAGGGTTTTTGAAAATAACTTCCTATTAAATAGCAATAATCCTAATTACAAAAAAGTGAAAAACAAAGATTGCATAATTGATCAAAGATTCAAGACTAAGTACTAATACAAAAGATTACAGATTACAAAAAGTTTAAATTTACAAGTTGAGATGCATTGCAAATGAATTAATGACGTGTTATGAATTTTAGCATTTTTTTTTTCAGATGTAAAAATAATGTAGATATTGATTGTAATGATGGAAATAGATTACATATACTTTATCAATAGACTGAGTTGTTAAAGCCATTGTAAATTAAACAGATCTCAAAATTAGGTGACTGACAGAAAAATAAATGGCTATTTTAAAATTTCAATTAATTGTCTTAATTATTTTTTCAAGCAAAAACATCACCAGAAACAACACCAAGCATCTGTTGCTTCGTTCTTCTAAAATGTAGGGGTTTGCTGCCTGTTGTTATGCGGGCTCATTGCAAACTGATTATCTTTGAGTTTTGGACTTTTGGTCAGCCAAAACAAGACATCTGAAGGTGTTGTCTTTGGAAAATTGTGATGGACATTTTCTTTACTAGTTTTTCTCATCTCATTTCGATTGGTATCCCCCCTGAAATTAGGCAGGTAATAGATATTGAACCTGGTTGTAACTTGCACCCTTAGTGACTGTTTGCATTGTGTGTTTGCAGTGTTTTGACTAAGGAGTACCAGGATGTGCTGCGCAGGATCTCTCCAGTTGTGGAGCAGCATAAGAAGACTCTGATACCTGGTATTCCCCAGCTCAACATGTGTGACGTTGCGGTGATGGTGAGATTTTCATAAAATATATATCCTGATCCACTTTATTGGTGAAATAGCAAAATTTAAAAAAAGTATATTGTGAAAACAGGCTTTGTCGTGTGTAGCAGGTAAGTCTTTTTCCACTGTATCCAGAGGCAGTGGACCAAAGCCAATTCAGTTTTCGCAGCAGATACTGGAATTTTCTTTGGGCCAGCAGCCTCAAAAATGGGCATGCCTAAACTTTATCTCTGTTATCTCTATCACATTTGTGCATCTGATAAATTAATACCAAAGAGGAATCGAACCAGCAGACTGTTCCACCTTTCATATTTATTGATTTCTCTCACTAACCAACTCCAGAATGTGTGTCATGTTTGATGGAGTCAGAAGTCTTCACTTTAATCTGGACCTTTACTCCTCTATCCTGTGGGAGTATTTAAAAGAGCTGGATTGAACAGTGACTCGTCGTTCTGCTGCTGTGGATTTATTTATGACACGACACTCCCCCCTTGTGGTGAAGAAAATAAACCCAATTTTAAGCACAGTTAGAATCAGAAATGTTTGGGCACTTTTCCTTTAACATAAAGTCTTAACCTGCTTCATCCTAATATGAATCTATTGACTTGTTATATCTTGTATCTCGGGTAATACATTATCCACAAATTGAACGGAAACTGAAATTTGATAAGTTTAAAGATAATATGCAGGACTTTCAGAGAAAAAAAAAGAAGAATTAATGTATAGGCTCAAACAAAATCCCTCTCACTTGTCACTTATGACCCTCTTTTCAGCAGAGGCTCTGCCTGTATTTGTTTGTTTCCCTCTTTTTTCTGGTCATTTATGGACATGTAATCTCTCAGCGCTCAGTTGAGGTCGGACTTAATAAAAAGGTAGTGACCTGGCATGTTCAGAAATGTTTAGAAATATAACGAGGCAAAACGCCAAACAAATTTTTTTTTTTTTTTAACTTTTTTTTTTTACAAGTAATTGCAAACAACTTTGCAATGTGAAACCTAGTCTGTAATATTACCACTCATCATGGAATGATTTATACAATATGGTATAATTACATGAACTAGCAATCCATAAAAGCTTTTTCATGTGACAAATGTTAAACATGATGGGTCGCGATATATTTAATAACACAGGGTACACGTTGTAGCCAGAGAAAAAAACTTGAATCAAAACCAGAGACAAATGACACAGGACAGGAGACTGTGGCCACCTAAGAGCCAGAGACCCTTGTGTCACATGATGGGACATAAAACAGTGATGCATCTTCCTGTTAATAACTAGTATCTCTTATAACAACATATTCTTGTGCTTACTGTTACGGCTGTTCTGTGTTACAGAATTGGGCCCCTGCAGGCTGTGAGAAGTTAGGAAAGTGTCTCAAAGTTCCCAAGTCTGAACCCTGGAAGTGTGACTGGCCGCACTGAGATGATGAGGAACCAAAACCTGAAGATGTGCCTTTCTACAGAACAACAGACAGTCTTATATTTTCTTAAAAGTTTTTTTTATTGAGATCTTTGTAAAATGGTTAACGCATAATGTCAAAGAAGACAACGCAAATTGGCAGAACAACATTACATTGATTATGCAAATAGCTTTTTAAAGCTGTGAATTTAATGGGCCGACAGATTTTACCTGCTCTGGAAAAACATCAAGAGTCAGACTCCTTTTAATGATGTAGAGCAGAAAGGGAAATGTATTTATTTTGATCTAATGTAATTAATTATGCCACGTTGGATTATTGGACTCAATCTGTATCATTCTTACATATATGCATACTGCACAAATGTGTGGTATGTAATAAAAATATTTTTATTATATCGTATCATGAGTATTTTTGAGACTCTCAGTTTTCCAGATTAGTGGCCCTGATGCAGAATATTCTCTGACCCTGCGTGTCTCTTCCTGTAAAAGTCAGAGCAGAGTAAGTCATGTTTGCTTTTTCAGTGCGATGCAGCTGTGGGTGTAAAAATATTGCGCATAATCTTACTAACAGTCATTTCCTATACAGCTAAAAGGAAATTGCATGTTTCAGGAAACAGAGCGATCTGTCTTCTGCAAATGAACTCACACCCTGATGTCAGACGATCACAACAGAATAACTAGCATGGAGGTGGACACGACTTTCATCAAATCAAAGAGGGGGATCCTGAAAGTAGCAGAGATGGTGAGACAATTCCCACATCACTAACAGTTTGAACGTTGTTTTAGTATGCAACAGATGTACTCTAACAGCTAGAATGTGCCCTTTATAAATCAGAAAGGGAAACAGATACTGTACTAGTCAATGACAAAGTAGCATCACAATTTAGCTTTACCAGAACTAGTTTGTTTATAGCAGTGACCCACATTAATGTATCAAGAGCATTTTTGGAGGCTGAAGGAGCAACTGGATCAGTTCTGTGTTTTAAAAAAAAGTGATGTGGAAACATTGGCAGGGATTCAGTTCCTCTTTTTCTGCATAAATGGTAAGTGCAACATGTTGTATGAAGGAAGGCAGTAAGTGAATCAGACATGCTGGTTTTCTGCTAAAAGTTTAGTAGAAACTCTCAAGTCACACTCTAAATTTCAGTGAGCGAAAACTGCCATGGCCATTTTCACAGGGGTCCACTGAACTCAAGATACCTGAATGAAAATGGATTGGTAACCACTAGTCTCCCTTTATGCCAGTTCCATGCAGTTTGGGGCAAAAGCCATTCAGCCTGTTGCTTGCAGTGCAAATGTGTTATTTTCGCCTGTCATATTTGAATATGCATACTGTGGTCCCCTAAACAGTATTGGAATTGCATAATCTGTAAGATTTTAGAATTTATGTTTTCTCTTATTGCAGTAACCATTTTTTTTTCTGCTTTAGGTGACTCTGCTTGTGGCCTTTGTATGTTTCGCTGTAGCATCCAGACCAAAGTACATTGCAGCCACAGTGTTGGAGTTTGTGATCACCTCATTTCTGGTTCTGCTGTACCTGTTCAAGCTCAACAAGAGGCTGACTTTCTTCTTTTGGCCTCTCATTGTCAGTGTTTTTTTGTTTGTTTGTTTTTACATTACATACAAGTTTTAGCCCACTGAACTGTTCATGTTGCATTTTTAACATTCTTGTTCTTTTCTTCTCTTCAGGATGTTTTTAATTCAATATTTGCAGCCGTCTACTTTATTGTTTTGAGCCTGTTGGCTGTGACAACATACACTGTCACAGGAACACTGGTTGGAGGGGTAAGGAATATTTCTTCAGTCTATATTTGCAATTTCATTTGTGTAGGACAATGTTTAGTTATGGTTTTTAGTTTTCCCCTATATATGGATGGCTTACTGAATGGCCTGTCTTGGCACAGGCCTAGGGGCCCACTAGCCTCTACTGGTATATTGTCACTCAAATTAGCATGCACTGACCAGAAAAAGACCAGCAAGAGGAACGGCATGATGCCTCTGCTGCTTGGGTCTGTGTAAAAATGCAAAGGAGGGACGTCAAAGAGACTTAGTCGTGGCCCTATAGTACAATCTCTGTGTAAAAGCTAGCGGGGTGGTGGGGCCTTTTTCATATCTATGCCCAGGGGCCCATTTTCTCGTAATCTGCCCATGTCCATATACTCTCAATACTCCCATCCTTAGTGTGATGCATTTATGTTGAAATCTGCTGTCTGTTTACAATCTGCTCTTCTTACAGATCGTAGGTTTGATGTCAGCTGGGCTGCTGTGTGTGGACAGCTATGTGCTTTTTAAGAACATCACATTCAACAGGCCAAGAAGTGAAACCCAGAATCAAAACAACACATAAATATGTAAAATGCAGTAAATTATTACACTATACTATGTGAGCATTGATATGTTCTAATTGTACCACTTTCCGCATATTTAAGATTCCATTCCAGCTGTATTTGTACATTTCTTAAAGTTTTTTAACAGATATTTTTAAATGGATATAAGTGATCAATAAAGCTTTTTTTGCCTTATGACATCATGAGTTGGATATTTCCACCGAGTGGCTGAGGAGGGCTGTGTGTCGTGCAGCTGGGGGGCATCGCATTTCACATCTGGAGAAAGCAGATGTTGCGCTTTTTGGAAGCTCGCGCTACGTTTCCGCGCTGTCATTGTTTCCGTTTCCACCTCCGAGAAACCTCACGCCTCCACATTATCTTCTTTTTTTTGTTTTGCCTTGAATCCGCTACGTGGTAGTTTGGGCTCTCTGAAGTTTGAGGATTGTTAGTATCTTTTTTTCTGCAAGCATGGGGGACATCGAGGCTCCCAGCTCGACTCGGCCGCGCCAGAGTGTCCTGCTCTCGGTTCTCCCGAGCAAAGAGTTCGCCTCCTCCAGGAAAGGAATGCTGCTCATTGCTGAAGTGGTAAGAAATGACTAGAGGGATCACCTCCGAAACAAACTGTTTATGTGCCATTGTTTCGCCAAATTTGTGCGCACTAAAGTCAAAGCGCGCTGCGTTTTTAATTCTTTTATGTGCCGTTTTCTCTAACTTATGGTAGCAGTGCGCGGCTTTAATGCACGTAAAGATATTAATTTAACAGACTGTTTAACTGTCATTTTGAATATGGGTCAGTCAGCTTCCGTCATAAGGTTTCCATTAGTAAAGGGAGGAGCAGTGGGAAGTTTTAGCAGCGATGAGGTAAACTTCTGAAACTTTTACACTGGATCATGGACACACTCCAGAGAGACTACTCCAACCATCCTCTTCATTGTTAAGAATAATCTGTGCGGACAGTTGTCAAACTAAATAACAGTCGTGTTGTGTCAGATTGTTTCGTCTGTAATCAATTTAATTAGCTAATATTCAAGTTTATAGAGGAGTTACTATTTTATTGACTGATTAAGTGCATTTCAGCAAAGCAGGAACTGAGAGACTGCAGGATACGTGTGTTTCCATGTGTGCGTGTGATGGTGTCAGTGGTGAGGGTGGGGAAGGGTTATGGGAAGGGTCTTCTCGCAGTGACTGCTCTATAAATCCTCACAATTGTGTCATGTGAGTGAGCAGTCATCTTCCTCACAGTCACATCCTTCACTGTGCTGCCATAACATGTAGCCCGGAGCACAGTCCTCACTGTGTGTGTGTGTGTGTGTGTGTGTGTGTGTGTGTGTGTGTGTGTGTGTGTGTGTGTGCAGAGAGACACACACAGACACACACATACACACACACACACTATAGCCTCTTCATTGCTACTCAACAATGTAATGCAATGTAACTGATCTTCACCCCATGGCTAAAATGCTTCCGCCCGTCAGAACCCATTGGCCTTTGCTGACAGTAGCCTGCAGAAGTGTGTGTTGCTGTGTGCATGTAGGTGAGAGTGCGCACTTGGTTTAAACTTGCATAAAACTGTAAGACTTGCTTTAGGACATTTGGGGTTTTTCAGGGTGTCAGGACAAACCTCTGCAAAAATCTGAGACTATAACACACTTTTACCAATAATAACCTTAAGCTTCAACAAACAGAGAAGAGGAGTTATGTCACACAGCAAATGATATGAATGTGGCTTATATTAAGGTCACAGTCTAACTAAAGTAATCACATAATTGATGAACCGTGTCAGTGTGCATACTAACTTTGCTTATTTAACTTCTAGGGGGAACTCTGCTGTATGTGTACGTATGTCCATTTATTGTTTGTATGACTGAAATCCTGCTATCTTTGACATTTAAAGGGTCACCTTTAAAATTATGAAAAATTTTATTATTGTCCTGCTTAAGTATCTAGCCCTGTACATTTTGGTTTTGTTTATGCATGTTTTGAGATATCTCTCTGGGATTTCTGCCCACATACTTGAGAAATTGCATTTAAAACATTAACAGCTACAGATTTTGTGTCACTGTTTCTCTGAAAGATACAA
Organism: Plectropomus leopardus; assembly: GCF_026936395.1. Lineage (NCBI taxonomy): Eukaryota > Metazoa > Chordata > Actinopteri > Perciformes > Serranidae > Plectropomus > Plectropomus leopardus. Next base: position 17,475,014 of record NC_142176.1, on the reverse strand, counting down.
AGAATGGATAAACTTTTCTAGGTTGAAATGAAACCAGCACCCTTGGATGCAAAAACATCCAACATTTCCATTAAACAGTCCTGATTATAGATTTGCAAAATTGCCCAGATTGATTCAATACAACCAGAGATGTTAAGAGGAGAGCTACCACAGTAAAACTGAATGGTAAAACCTCTAACAGTTGACAAGTTTATGGTGTCTTACATGATATTGTCATATCGCACAACCCAGACTGAAGCTACTTTTTACAGAGGAAAATCATCCCTTTGAAACCTGTTGACAGCAAAGACAGATGTGTAATTTTCCACTGCTATAAATACAACAAAAAAGAAGCATTTTCACTGTATTTGAATGAGATACAAATAGAAAAAAATACCTGGCCAAAATTATTCCAGTTTAGATACCACAAGATGCAAGTGAGAGAATGTGTTTTGTTTGTTTGTTTTTTCGAGTGTACAAGCCCTTTATAGTGCTAACTAATGTATTAAGAAACAAAAGTTTATGATTTAGTGGTAGTTCAAAGTTGTGGAATGGTAGTGAATTGGGATTAATTTGGTAATAGCTTTGGTTGCATTGTAGGGTTAACCATGGTATTATTTATATAAATACAGTTCTGGTATTTACTGTGTTGTGCTGTGTGCACTGTGTGAGTGTGCAGCCTCTTCACTGCAAGTTGTTCTTGGAAAATAGTCACAGTTGTATTGTGTTTTTGAGACAGTTTAAAGCTTACAGCTAGTATTATATGAGCCCACAGGCAGCTCAACTGTTAGATGTGAGTAAAGTGAAAGCAGCCCGTTGCTTTTCCATTCTTGGGAGTATTAGTCAGACATAGATCCTGCTGAGCATGCATTACTTTACACAGTGTGTCACACCCCAGTGTATTTCTCATTAGGAGACTCAGCCAGCAACAGGCTCGATAAGGAATGTGAAATCACAAGGTGTAAACTTAATGTGCTGCATAAAGGCAGATTTTTGTAGTGTTTGAAATATTTTCAAAATGCAAACAAGCTGCTAATAAACGGTATGCAATGTGGTAAATGTGTGCAAAGTGTGCTTCCTCCCTGGGTGGTATAAACTGGTTGAATCGTCAGAATTTTTAGCTCAGTATGTAAAAGCCCACATATGAAGTCATAGCCAGTTTCACTATTCACTACCTGCTCAGTAGACTCATGGCATACCTTTTAAGGCCAAAGCTTTGAACATGCTCTCTTTCATCTGAGGCCTCTTCAAAATAGAGTTTGTCTTTACTACATACTTTGCAAAACAAACAACTGATTTGAGTGGTCATACAACTGGAAATTAATCATCACATATTTTGACACTTAATCGCTTTTTATTGTCAGTTGTCAAATGCTACTTTAAATGTCTACTGCATTACGTTTTGGTGGCAAATATACTTTTTAATCCACTACATTTACTTTGACATGGTTTGTTACTTTGCAGATTAAAGTCATTAATACAAAATAGAAATTAACTTATAATGTTTTGTAATTGGTTAAACTATCCAGCAATTTATAAAGTAATTAAAATAATCTCAACCTTTACCAGCTGCAACAAAACAACAATGTACACATAAGCACATCATTAATTATAATACAGTAATACAAAATATGACATTATTCTTAAATGGGCCATTCTGCATAAGGAGCACTTTTACTTTTGGTATTTAAGTATATTTTTTATGCTAATATTTTTTACTTTTACACAAGGTTTTCAATGCATTACTTTTACTTGTACCAGGGTATTTCTGCACTTTAGTGTTACTACTTCTACTTAAGTTCAGTAGTACGTGCCAGACGTACAGTATAAGAAAATTCAAGACTATGCCAGCCCGTCCTTTGCTTTTTGAGTTGTTCAGTTCAACATACAGTCATGGCATGTAACTAAGTACATTTATTCAAGTACTGTGCTTAAATACAATTTTTCTTGAGTCTATTATTCTTTTCATTTAATACTTTTACTCAGCTACGTTTTCAGAGGGAAATATTGTAATTGTTGAGAGTCTTGGAGAAAATCTTCTACAGTTATAGCCTGTGGATGTTACGCGTCTTATTACAGAGAAATCTCATGGCAGGATGCTGTTCTGTCGCAGCATTTTTAAGTAACAGCAGCTGCAGTGTGCAGAGATCAGTCAGGGGGAGTTCCTATAACCTCAGGCCAGTGTAGGATGACTGACTGAGACAAAGACAAGATGGCCGGGCCTGTCTGAGATTACGGTGTCTGGACTTGCTGTCATTTGCACTGATACAATCTGTCCAGCACTTCTAATGGAGAGCGTCAAACACAGGGCAGGCTCATTTAACTGCATTGTAACAACTCGCTGCAAACGCATAGCATGTTTCAGAGTCCTCTTTCATTAAACTGCTTTGAGTTTGTGGATGTTTGCACAAGCGCGTTTGTGTGTGAGAGAAAACGAGAGGGATTCAGTGTAACACAAGTAAACATTGTCTTTAAACAGCTGTATCTCCTTACAGGAAGTGGGCCTGAAGCTGTGATTCATGCAGACTTACAGCTTCGGGGCAGTGCAACATTATTTTACAGAGAGAAGATCAAAGAAGATTACATTTCTTTTTATTTATCAGCTGGATTTAAAATGTAGAGTTGCCATTGGCTTCAAGCAGCTCACTTAGAAATTGATAAATATGTACATAAGCTCAAGGCAGGAGGATGGGCTAGTTTCCTTCAATCACAAAATGAAACAGATTTTAGCTTATCTTTTGCTTGAGGCTTCAGTTTTAAACTTTTCTTCAATGTTAACATTCAGTACATTCCTCTTATTTTTCTCTCTCTGTTTTGTGTTGTCTTTGTAGGCGCTGTCCTTTGTATCATTTGTGTGTTTTGCGGCATCCCGTGCGGCAGCCTTCGTGACAGTTCCCCTGCTGGAGTTCCTGGCCGCTCTCTTCTTGTTGTTCGCGTACTCTACCAAATTCAATGAGAGGTTTAAAGGCTTCCTCTGGCCTCTAATGGTGAGAGTGAAATTTCACTTAAACTGAAAACTTGCACACTGTTGTACATAAGGAAAAACGGTCTTGTGCTAAAAGAATAACATAATATAAAGTTGGATTTTTCCTCCAAATTATATTGTTTCTTTTCTCACAAAGGATTTCATGAGATGTGTGACAGCCTCCATCATCTTCTTCATCATCTCCATTATTGCAGTGTCCAAGTATGCAGACGGTTCCTCGAAGGCTGCCGGGGTAAAACATGATTTCAGAACTATCCAATCGTAGCTCACCATAAATTATGTATTACTAAGAACACGCACCACACTTAGCCTTTGTCCATCACTGAGCTGATATTACATATCCGTCTTTTTACAGATATTTGGGTTCATTGCCACCATCGTCTTCGCCATAGATTTTTACCTAATTTTTAATGAGCTGGCCAATTTCCTAAAGCAAGGAGGAGGGGAGTCCAATGAAGAGCCATCAAGACAGCAAGGTAAGACTCCCCCAAATATCTGATATAAAGCGATATAAGAACATGCGTAACCCTTTGAAATCTGAGCTAACTGTCAAAAACACTGGAAGGAGGCAATGAGCAATGGAAAAAACAAACATTACCAGGAAATCAGCAAAAAGTTCAAGAAAGTTCAGTTTTTTTGGAAATGACCTGGGAAAAGTGCTTAAAAATTATAACACTTTTGAAACATAATTTGAAATATTTATCAATGATAGCTCTAAATGTGTTTTTTCCCAAGCTTTTCTATTTCCCCTATAAATTTTGCTTGCTTTTTTGCTTGTAATTCGTTGAATGTTTCTTGCCAAGTTGCTTATTTCTCCACCTGGTTTCATGAGAATAAATGCTATAAATGTTTTTTGCAATATCACAACTCAACCTCAGGTACTTTAGAAGATTGTGTCCTTCCATTGTTTTAAAGATGGAAATGACTCCGAGTCCACCAGATTACTTGTTTCTTTATTGCATGAAAGCCACAACATTTGCCTTTTTTTTTTAAATTTATGTAACTGGTCCAAAACTCTGTTTTCTAGATGAGTTTTCAGACTCTGATTCCGACTAAGTCAACAGGCCACCCCCATGAAATCTTCGCCAGTGGATACAAAATAAACCTTTGCAGGAGAAATGGCCACTACTGAGCTATCCTTTGCAAAGATCTGAAAGTGTTTCCTTAGGCTTTAAGGTTACATTCATATTGTGTAGAGAAGAAATCACATCAAGGTCACACTGATTGTTGCTGAATAACGTGCATCGATTGGTAGTTGGGGAAGTTCGTCTCCTAGAGGCAAACATGTATAAAAACATTCAGGAATTAAACTGATGTGTCAAATATGTTATTTTTTTTATTTTAAGTCACTAATTCACTGGCCAATGCAAGTCATTTTTCAAATAATGCACTGTTCTTTTTCATGTCCAAACTCTTACCCATTGTCTTAAATGATTTGGGAAATTAAAATTGCCAACCTGATACTTAAATGATGTTAAAGCTGTGAAATTGTTTGGTCTCAATATACGGAGCTCTTAGACGTTGTTTGTACGATTTGCATGTGGGAAGATGTGTCTAAACCTGAAATAATGACTAGTACAGGCATGTGGCCCTATTCAGACACATATTAAATTACAACACTAGATTATTTTCCATTGTGAAAAATGTTTAGAAATACTAATAATGAAGTATGTAAGTCGGACATCATTATCATTTATGCATTTACAGTATTACTTTAAAAACATGTGTACAGTATATAGAACAGATTGGTTGCAGGTTGGCTGGTTACAACCTCTGTCCAATTGTCTAAACTCTGTAAGAGCATATTTTTTATGATTTGAGGATAATATTTCTGTAAAATCGACTTTTGGGTCAACAGAGTTCCTGTGGTGTGCCACTGCATGACAACCTTTTCTGGGTCATTACATTGTTTATATATACCAAAAAGTTTTTGTTTGAGAGTTGTCATGAATCTAAGTGTAATGAAAATATGTGTTACAGAAATTATACATTTTCAAATCTGTTTAATTTACCCAAAGTCTGAGAGACTCTCTGCTCTTACATTGCAATTTGTCTGCTGTATGTGCTTTTTACAGCCTCTCTCTCTCTCTCTCTCTCTCTCTGTGTGTGTGTGTGTGTGTGTGTTTGTGAGAATAACAGTGAATTGAAGCCACTTAATACATTATCATTTTAATGAAAAGCGCTTGATAAATAAAAAATGTATTATTATTTTTGTTGTGATTTTTTTGTATTGAAAAGTATCTTTACTTGTGTTGGTTGTGCATCCACTTTTTTAAATGGTTTACTTGTACCTTTGATTTTTCAGTAGGCCTACTTCCACTGCCACGACTGAAGACGCACGAGAATGTCATACTGACTGTTAATGTAATATACTAACACCTTCTAACTCCGCATTTGTCACATGGTGCTGCTCTGTCACAAACTTTGGTGTCAACCTATGACATTTTAGGTATCCTTGTGCGTCCTTATGTGCTGTTTATGCTCTGGGATGTAGTTATGGTGATGTCAACAATGCACATGTGGTGGTATGGGTCTCTATGTTCACACAACAGTGTCAACTGTCACAATGGTTGGGATCATGCACTAAAGTCAAGAATGGTTAGGTTTAGGCAAAAGAGGCTCATGGTGAGGTGTAGAGAAAAAAAGGCCACCCTGCGCTCCTTATATGACGTGGTTACCGGCAGCGCTATGACCTGACGCTTTCCATCAGCGTTTCAGGTGCATGCGTCCGTTTTCCCTCAGCCACGTTTCCAAGTGACGCCGCCCATTCACATTGCATGTGGACGTTGAAGGTGGGTTTTGGGATCACACTTGAACACTGAAAGCATTGACAGAGCTGTGCTATTTGACGAGTTCGGAATGGGAACGGGTTGAATATACACTGCACCCATAAAGGGTGTTCCTGTAGCACTGGGATCATGGGCGGCGGCAGGATAGGGCTTTGTTGGGCTACAGCACTACCAGAAATTGTCTTAGCCCCACCTTAGCCCTACCACTGAACAACCAAGAAAGTGCCATATCAACTCCTCAAACTTTCATATATGTTCTCTATATATGCTCTCCCGCTGGTGAGGTCCAACAGCGCCTCCAGTGTCGTAATGCCGACAACTTCACACATTAAACTGATCCGAGTTCAGGAGTAGAATCGCCCTTCATTCATTAAATTTCCTGTTTGGAAATCAACGTAAGGTTATCACTGACTTGAGATCAGTGGGAAAGCTCGGACACGTTTCAAATGCGCCGGGCATGTTGGATAATTTTCCATACACACCTGAGGACACAGGACAGGAAGGCGCCCGCTTCCTCCACCTGCCAGAGCGAGTGAGTTATACTTTATTTAAAATTTCTCTCTCTCTCTCTCTCTCTCTCATTTTGTGTGTGTCTGAGTGAGGTGTGACACATTTAACAAGGTACATGGGCTGGTGTGTGTGCGTAATTGCCGGCAGAAGAGGCAGTCTGCTGTTGCGCTTGGTGTTGCGTGTGAAAAAAGTGCATTGTCAGTGCAATTATCCTATATTAATCATCTCAAGTTGTGTATTATTTCTGTTTGTTGAGAGGGCGGTAATACTTTTCAAGCAAGATTCATATGATTATATTTACAATGTGTTTGAATGGTGCCTAGGCAGAAATCTGCAAAAGTTGTTGTAAAATTGTGAAAAAGCTCATAATGCCAGTGTTAAATGGGCATAAATCTGCAGTAAAAACAGAACCAGCGGAGACCGTTGCTAATCAGCATGTGGTGTTAAAGTCCAACAGCCAAATGAAAAGGTTAAATGAGAAAAGGTCCCCATGTGGAGACTGCTGATGGTGTGGGGTGAATAGCGTGTGGCATATTGGGTTTGAATCACTTCACTGTGATGCATCCATGGTTTGAGTCCTGTGGGATGCCATTGCCTGAAGCAGATGAAACCGTTCTGCAGTAGCAGGGTCATGAGAGGGCTGTGTTTCCCTCTAGCATTTCACAGAGGCAGGAGTGGGATGTAATACAACAAAACAAAAGAAACAGCAGAAATTTAGTTGACAATTCAAAGGGCATCAAAAAGAGTGAAAAATCAAATGCAAAAAGACCCTAGAATCTCTGTTTTAACGTTATTTTTTGCGAAATTCAGAGCTGCAACTTTTTTACAATACTTAGGCGAACATGCTTTATTATGACTTTCTCATGGAATTACATGCTATATGATCCATGACTTGATGCAATTCTAGATGAAATATGACTTATTTAAGGTATTTTGTGAGACGTTACACTATGATTTTTTATGTTATATCACATGCTAAACAATGACTTTTTGATGCAATTTTCAGTGACATACTATATAGTGACTTTTTTATGCTATTTTGGATGACATACTATACGATAACTTTTTCATGCAAATCTGGATGGCATAATAAAGTCTGACTTTTTGTCATGATTTTGAAGGACATGCTATACTATGAACTTTTTTTCCGCTATTGTTGATGACATACTATACTACTTTTTTATGCTACTTTGGATGATATACTATACTATACCTTTTTTATGCTACTTTGGATGATATACTATACTATACCTTTTTTATGCTGTTTTGGACGACATGCTGTAGTGTGACTTTTTTATGCTTTTCTGGACGACATACTATGGTGTGACTTTTTAATGTTATTTTTTGCAGCATACTGTAGTATGAGTTTTTTATGATAATTTGGACAACACATATATTATACCTTTTTTATTGTTTTGGAAGACACACTGTATGACTTTTTTATGATAAATTGGACTACATACTATACTATGACTTTTTTTAATGCTATTTTGGATAACATACTATAGTATGACTTTTTGTGCCATTCTGAACAGCATACTATAATGTGACATTTTTATGCCATTTTGGACAGCATTCTATGGCATAACTTTTTAGTGCTCTTTTGGACGACATACTATATTATGACTTTTTTATGCTATTTTGACTATAGTACTATAGTATGGCATTTTCAGTTGCTTTTTCGACATGCTAAATTATGATGTTTTTGGACATTTTTGCAGCATTCTATGGTATGCTGTGCCACACGCTATTTTATGCGTTCTCAGCTGTTTTTGGGACATGTTATATTTTGACATTTTTCACCATACTATAGTATGGCATTTTTGGTCGTTTTTGCGACATGACATATTATGATGTTTTTGGCAGTTTTTATAACATTCTATGCTGTGGCTTGTCTTGGCACACTATTCTATGCAGTTTTCAACTGTTTTGGGGACATGTCATATTTTGAAATTTTTCGCCATACTATACGATGGCATTTTCCGTTGTTTTTTCAACATGCTATATTATGATGTTTTGGCAACATTCTATGTGATGGCGCGCCTCAACACACTATTTTGGCATGGCATGTTAAAAAATTGACCCACAAAGCAAAACTTTAGTATGGTGAAAAATGTCAAAAATGACATGTCTTAAAAACAACTGAAAACTGCATTAAATAGCGTGCCAAGACACGCCATAGCATATAATGTTGCAAAAACGCGCCAAAACACCACAGTATGGAATGATCAAAAAATGACCCAAAAAGCAATACTATAGTACAACAAAAAATGGCATGCCCCAAAAACTGCAGAAAGCACCTCAAAACAGTACAAAAGAATGTGCTGAGACACGCCACAACATAGAATGTTGCAAAAACAGCGAAAAACACCATGATATAGCATACTGGAAAAAAGACCAAAAAGCAAAGGCCATAGTATGACAAAAATGTCAAAATATGCCATATCCCTAAAACAGCTGAAAACACCTCAAAACACTATAAGGTTTTTTGTTTTTTTTCAAACTTTATTAACAATTCATGAAATACAGAGTTAGTGCAATTAACGGCTTAAAGATTACATTAACAACTGAAAGACAAATAGAAGTAACAGAAAATAAATACATTAACAGAGATTAAGAATAGAGACAAAAATCAATTAATAAATAAAAAGATTTTAAAAAATAAATATATAAAATAGAAAACAAAACACTATAAGGTGTTGTATCGCTTCTGTTACTGATGACGTGCTGACGTACTGCGGGTAAGCGTGCTACCTCACTTCCGGTTTGTCTTCGTCCCTCTGGTAGCGTCTCTGTCGTTGCTCCTCCAGCTAATCTTCTAACTTGCTCCTTACTTGGGCTGCTTTTTACTTGTCTGTGTCTGAAAACTCACAGAAGTTTTACTCAAACACTCACAGCTATTTTCTCCTCTCGGCGGTTCTTGTGTTCTGTTAAATCACAGCCGCTCACTCACTGTTAGCCCGTTAGCTACTTTAGCTTTAGCTCTGGTTAGCGATGGCTTCTCCCTGCTCTTCTCCCTCTTCTGCTGCTCTCTCCTGCTCAGTGTGTGATATGTTTAGTTACTTCTCTGCCTCCTTTAGTGATGGCGGTATTTGTAACAAGTGTAGTTAATTAGCTGCGCTGGAGGCGAGGCTTAGCGATCTGGAAGCGCGGCTCCGCACCGTGGAAAAGCCCTCTTTAGCTGCGGTGGTTAGCATGCGCTCTGTAGCTGGAGCGGACAGACATAGACACTGCTAGCCGCCCCCCGGCAACCCCCGTGCAGCCGGGAGGCTGGGTGACTGTCCGAGAGAAGTAAAGTAAGCTGAAGCCCACGGTACACCTCCCACCCCCCCTTCACCTTTCAAATGAGTACTCCCCGCTCAGCGACACACCCGCTGAGGACTCAACCCTGGTCATTGGTAGCTCAGTTTTGCGAAAAGTGAAGTTAGTGACACAAGTGGCCATAGTCAAATTTGAAGCTGCTGGCTAAGGCTAAGCGTAAATACAGTAAGATTGTTATTCACCCTGGCGGCAATGACACTCTGTTATGCCAATCGGAGGTCAGTAAAATTAACATCGGTGTGTGAGTAGGCAAAGATACGGAGCCCCTTAAGGGACATGGACATTTTTCTCGCAATACTTTTGCGAGATCTCGCAAAAGTGCGTCCTTATTTTTTTTTTTTTCACCCATCAATTTTTTTTCTCCCCCATGTCCCTTAAGGGGCTCCGTACAAAGACGATGTTGGACACTAATCTTCTCTGGACCCCTCCCCAGTGTGACCAGTGATGACATGTTTAGCCACATATTATCACTCAACCACTTGTTGTTGAGATGGCGTCCAGCAAATGACTTTGGCTTCGTTAATAATTGGCACTCTTTTTGGGGTAAACCTGGTCTTATCTGGAAGGATGGCATCCATCTCACTTTGGATGGAGCTGCTCTCCTGTCTAGGAGTCTGGACGAGTTTATTATTATATCCCAGAGTTGGGACCAGGGTGCAGGTTCCAGGTTCAGGGTGCAGGTGCAGGTTCCAGGTTCCCAAAGTTTCCAAAAGTCAGATAGGAACCAGAGCCTTCAGGTACCACGCTCCTCTCTTGTGGAACCATCTTCCAGTTTTGGTCAGGGAGGCAGACACCGTTTCCACTTTTAAGGGTAGACTTAAGACTTTCCTCTTTGATAAAGCTTATAATTAGAGCTGGCTCAGGTTGCCTGGACCAGCCCATAGTTGGGCTGACATAGGTTTAATCTGCCGGGGGACTATCTATGATATGCTTTCCTTCTCGCACTACGCTAATCCCGTTGCCTCTCTGGAGCATTCCTGCTCCCTTGTTTCCTAGTTTTCCCAGATCCTGGCCGTAACCTTGGCTGTGCCTGATCGTGGTGATAGCTGTGCTGGCGCTGTGACCCTGCCTTTGGTTGTGCTCGTGCTGTGGCTGCACTGATACTATACCCCCTGCCCGCCCTGATTGTGGTCTTGGTCCTGGTTGCGCCGATGCCGTGATCTTGCCTTTTGGACACCTCCCTATCGATAAACGCACGAGACTCTTATCATCACCCTCAACATCGTCATAGAGTTATTTTAATAATTTAATACGTATCGTTATTGTAATGTGAGATGCGTCTGTTTCCATTTGTGCTGTGCCTATCTCCCCCTCTCTCCCCCTCTCCTCACCTCTCTCTTTCTCTTTCCTTTTTGCCATTATTGTATTTCATTTGTTATTTACAAACATATATCATGTTAAAAAAATCACCAAAAAGGCAAGGATATAGTATGGCAAAAAATGGCAGAACTATCATTTTCCAAAAATCGCTGAAAACACCTCAAAACAGCTTAATATACTGTGCCGACACAGGCCATAGCATAGAATATTGCAAAAAAAGCGCAAAACACCATGAGACAGCATGTTCAAAAATGACCAAAAAGGCAAGACTATGGTGTGGCAAAAAATGGCAAAAATAACAAATCCCAAAAATGGCTGAAAACACCTCAAAAAAGTTGAAAATACCATGCTGGGACACGCCATAACATAAAATGTTGCAAAAACAGCAAATACCACCATAAGATAGCATGGTCAAAAACAAAAACCCAAAAAGGCAAGGCTATAATATAGAAAAAATGTCAAAATACGACACGTCCCCAAAAAAATTTGAAAATACCTCAAAACAGTATAAAATGACTTGTCCCAAAAACATCTTTAAAGACTTCAAGGCAGCATAAAATAGCATGCTGAGACACCCCATGGCATATACTGATGCAAAAATGGCAAAAACACGATAATATAGCATGTTGAAAAAATGACCAAAAAGTCAAAGCAAACAGTATTGAAAAAAATGTAAAAAAATGACAAGTCCCAAAACAGCTTAAAACACCTCAAAACAACCTAAAATAGCGTGCTGAGATTTGCCATGACATATAATGTTGCAAAAAACGACCAAAATCCCGATAATATAACATGTTGAAAAAATGACCGAAAGGCAAGGCTATAGTAAGGCCAAAAATGTCAAAAATGACTTGTCCCAAAACAGCTTAAAACACCTCAAAACAACCTAAAATAGCGTGCTGAGATTTGCCATGACATATAATGTTGCAAAAAACGACCAAAATCCCGATAATATAACATGTTGAAAAAATGACCGAAAGGCAAGGCTATAGTAAGGCCAAAAATGTCAAAAATGACTTGTCCCAAAAACAGCTGAAAACACCTCAAAACAACCTAAAATAGCGTGCTGAGACACGCCATGGCATATACTGATGCAAAAATGGCCAAAAACAAGATAATATAACATGTTGAAAAAATGACCAAAAGGCAAGGCTATAGTAAGACAAAAAATGTCAAAAATGACTTGTCCCAAAACAGCTTAAAACACCTCAAAACAACCTAAAATAGCGTGCTGAGATTTGCCATGACATATAATGTTGCAAAAAACGGCCAAAATCCCAATAATATAACATGTTGAAAAAATGACCGAAAAGGCAAGGCTATAGTATGGCAAAAATGTAAAAATTCGACACGCCCCAAACACATGTTTAAATACCTCAAAACTACCTAAAATAGCATGCTGAGATACGCCATGGCATATATTGTTGCAAAAAAACAGCCCAAAACACGATAATATAACATGTTGAAAAAATGACCGAAAAGGCAAGGCTATAGTATGGCAAAAATGTCAAAATTCGACACGTCCCAAAAACAGCTTTAAATACCTCAAAACAGCATAAAATAGCGTGCTGAGATACGCCATGGCATATAATGTTGCAAAAAATGGCCCAAAACACGATAATATAACATGTTGAAAAAAGTGACCAAAAAGGCAAGGCTATAGTAAGGCAAAAAATGGCAAAAATGATTTGTTCCAAAAATGTCTTAAAACACTTCAAAACAACCTAAAATAGCGTGCTGAGACACGCCATGGCATATATTGTTGCAAAAATGGCCAAAAATACCATAATATAACATGTTGAAAAAATGACCGAAAAGGCAAGGCTATAGTAAGGCAAAAAATGTCAAAAATGATTTGTTCCAAAAATGTCTTAAAACACTGCAAAACAACCTAAAATAGCGTGCTGTGATACGCCATGGCATATATTGTTGCAAAAAACAGCCAAAAACATGATAATATAACATGTTGAAAAAATGACTGAAAAGGCAAGGCTATAGTAAGGCACAAAATGTCAAAAATGACTCGTCCCAAAAATGTCTTAAAATGCCTCAAAATAACCTAAAATAACGCGCTGAGATACGCCATGGCATATATTGTTGCAAAAAACAGCCAAAAACATGATAATATAACATGTTGAAAAAATGACCGAAAAGGCAAGGCTATAGTATGGCAAAAAATGTCAAAAATGACTCCTCCCAAAAATGTCTTAAAATACCTCAAAACTACCTTAAATAGCGTGCTGAGACACACCATGGCATATAATGTTGCAAAAAACGGCCAAAAACACGATAATATAACATGTTGAAAAAATGACCGAAAGGCAAGGCTATAGTAAGGCAAAAAATGTCAAAAATGACTCCTCCCAAAAATGTCTTAAAATACCTCAAAACAACCTAAAATAGCGTGCTGAGATACGCCATGGCATATATTGTTGCAAAAAACAGCCCAAAACACGATAATATAACATGTTGAAAAAATGACTGAAAAGGCAAGGCTATAGTAAGGCCAAAAATGTCAAAAATGACTTGTCCCAAAAACAGCTTAAATCACCTCAAAACAACCTAAAATAGCGTGCTGAGACACGCCATGGCATATACTGATGCAAAAATGGCCCAAAACACCATAATATAACATGTTGAAAAAATGACCGAAAAGGCAAGGCTATAGTAAGGCAAAAAATGTCAAAAATGATTTGTTCCAAAAATGTCTTAAAACACTTCAAAACAACCTAAAATAACGTGCTGAGATACGCCATGGCATATAATGTTGCAAAAAACAGCCAAAAACATGATAATATAACATGTTGAAAAAATGACCGAAAAGGCAAGGCTATAGTATGGCAAAAATGTCAAAATTCGACACGTCCCAAAAAGAGCTTTAAATACCTCAAAACAACCTAAAATAGCGTGCTGAGATTTGCCATGGCATATAATGTTGCAAAAAATGGCCCAAAACACGATAATATAACATGTTGAAAAAAGTGACCGAAAAGGCAAGGCTATAGTAAGGCAAAAAATGGCAAAAATGATTTGTTCCAAAAATGTCTTAAAACACTGCAAAACAACCTAAAATAGCGTGCTGTGATACGCCATGGCATATATTGTTGCAAAAAACAGCCAAAAACATGATAATATAACATGTTGAAAAAATGACTGAAAAGGCAAGGCTATAGTAAGGCACAAAATGTCAAAAATGACTCGTCCCAAAAATGTCTTAAAATGCCTCAAAATAACCTAAAATAACGTGCTGAGATACGCCATGGCATATAATGTTGCAAAAAACGGCCCAAAACACGATAATATAACATGTTGAAAAAATGACTGAAAAGGCAAGGCTATAGTATGGCAAAAATGTCAAAATTCGACACGTCCCAAAAAGAGCTTTAAATACCTCAAAACAGCATAAAATAGCATGCTGAGATATGCCATGGCATATAATGTTGCAAAAAACGGCCCAAAACACGATAATATAACATGTTGAAAAAAGTGACCAAAAAGGCAAGGCTATAGTAAGGCAAAAAATGGCAAAAATGATTTGTTCCAAAAATGTCTTAAAACACTGCAAAACAACCTAAAATAGCGTGCTGTGATACGCCATGGCATATATTGTTGCAAAAAACAGCCAAAAACATGATAATATAACATGTTGAAAAAATGACCGAAAAGGCAAGGCTATAGTAAGGCAAAAATGTCAAAATGATTTCGTCCCAAAAATGTCTTAAAATGCCTCAAAATAACCTAAAATAACGTGCTGAGATACGCCATGGCATATAATGTTGCAAAAAATGGCCCAAAACACGATAATATAACATGTTGAAAAAATGACCGAAAAGGCAAGGCTATAGTAAGGCAAAAAATGTCAAAAATGATTTGTTCCAAAAATGTCTTAAAACACTGCAAAACAACCTAAAATAGCGTGCTGTGATACGCCATGGCATATATTGTTGCAAAAAACAGCCAAAAACATGATAATATAACATGTTGAAAAAATGACTGAAAAGGCAAGGCTATAGTAAGGCACAAAATGTCAAAAATGACTCGTCCCAAAAATGTCTTAAAATGCCTCAAAATAACCTAAAATAACGTGCTGAGATACGCCATGGCATATAATGTTGCAAAAAATGGCCCAAAACACGATAATATAACATGTTGAAAAAAGTGACCGAAAAGGCAAGGCTATAGTAAGGCAAAAAATGTCAAAAATGATTTGTTCCAAAAATGTCTTCAAACACTTCAAAACAACCTAAAATATCGTGCTGAGATACGCCATGGCATATATTGTTGCAAAAAACAGCCAAAAACATGATAATATAACATGTTGAAAAAATGACCGAAAAGGCAAGGCTATAGTAAGGCAAAAAATGTCAAAAATGATTTGTTCCAAAAATGTCTTAAAACACTTCAAAACAACCTAAAATAGCGTGCTGAGACACGCCATGGCATATATTGTTGCAAAAATGGCCAAAAACATGATAATATAACATGTTGAAAAAATGACCGAAAAGGCAAGGCTATAGTATGGCAAAAATGTCAAA
Organism: Plectropomus leopardus; assembly: GCF_026936395.1. Lineage (NCBI taxonomy): Eukaryota > Metazoa > Chordata > Actinopteri > Perciformes > Serranidae > Plectropomus > Plectropomus leopardus. The sequence goes on along the minus strand of NC_142176.1, from coordinate 17,459,574 downwards.
ATTCGACACGTCCCAAAAACAGCTTAAATCACCTCAAAACAACCTAAAATAGCGTGCTGAGATACGCCATGGCATATATTGTTGCAAAAAATGGCCAAAAATACCATAATATAACATGTTGAAAAAATGACCGAAAAGGCAAGGCTATAGTAAGGCAAAAAATGGCAAAAATGATTTGTTCCAAAAATGTCTTAAAACACTGCAAAACAACCTAAAATATCGTGCTGTGATACGCCATGGCATATATTGTTGCAAAACACAGCCAAAAACATGATAATATAACATGTTGAAAAAAATGACTGAAAAGGCAAGGCTATAGTAAGGCAAAAAATGTCAAAAATGACTTGTCCCAAAAACAGCTTAAATCACCTCAAAACAACCTAAAATAGCGTGCTGAGACACGCCATGGCATATATTGTTGAAACAATGGCCAAAAACACCATAATATAACATGTTGAAAAAAATGACTGAAAAGGCAAGGCTATAGTAAGGCAAAAAATGTCAAAAATGATTTCCTCCAAAAATGTCTTAAAACACTGCAAAACAACCTAAAATAGCGTGCTGAGATACGCCATGGCATATATTGTTGCAAAAAACAGCCAAAAACATGATAATATAACATGTTGAAAAAATGACTGAAAAGGCAAGGCTATAGTATGGCAAAAATGTCAAAATTCGACACGTCCCAAAAACAGCTTTAAATACCTCAAAACAACCTAAAATAGCGTGCTGAGATTTGCCATGGCATATAATGTTGCAAAAAATGGCCCAAAACACGATAATATAACATGTTGAAAAAAGTGACCAAAAAGGCAAGGCTATAGTAAGGCAAAAAATGGCAAAAATGATTTGTTCCAAAAATGTCTTAAAACACTTCAAAACAACCTAAAATAGCGTGCTGAGATACGCCATGGCATATAATGTTGCAAAAAACGGCCAAAAACACGATAATATAACATGTTGAAAAAATGACCGAAAAGGCAAGGCTATAGTATGGCAAAAATGTCAAAAATGATTTGTTCCAAAAATGTCTTAAAACACTGCAAAACAACCTAAAATAGCGTGCTGAGATACGCCATGGCATATATTGTTGCAAAAAACAGCCAAAAACATGATAATATAACATGTTGAAAAAATGACCGAAAAGGCAAGGCTATAGTATGGCAAAAATGTCAAAAATGACTCGTCCCAAAAATGTCTTAAAATGCCTCAAAATAACCTAAAATAACGTGCTGAGATACGCCATGGCATATAATGTTGCAAAAAACGGCCCAAAACACGATAATATAACATGTTGAAAAAATGACCGAAAAGGCAAGGCTATAGTATGGCAAAAATGTCAAAATTCGATACGTCCCAAAAACACCTCAAAACAACCTAAAATAGCATGCTGTGATACTCCATAGCATAGAATGTTGCAAAATGGCCCAAAACACGATAATATAACATGTTGAAAAAAGTGACCGAAAAGGCAAGGCTATAGTAAGGCAAAAAATGTCAAAAATGATTTGTTCCAAAAATGTCTTAAAACACTGCAAAACAACCTAAAATAGCGTGCTGTGATACGCCATGGCATATATTGTTGCAAAAAACAGCCAAAAACATGATAATATAACATGTTGAAAAAATGACTGAAAAGGCAAGGCTATAGTAAGGCACAAAATGTCAAAAATGACTCGTCCCAAAAATGTCTTAAAATGCCTCAAAATAACCTAAAATAGCGTGCTGAGATACGCCATGGCATATAATGTTGCAAAAAATGGCCCAAAACACGATAATATAACATGTTGAAAAAATGACCGAAAAGGCAAGGCTATAGTAAGGCAAAAAATGTCAAAAATGATTTGTTCCAAAAATGTCTTAAAACACTGCAAAACAACCTAAAATAGCGTGCTGTGATACGCCATGGCATATATTGTTGCAAAAAACAGCCAAAAACATGATAATATAACATGTTGAAAAAATGACTGAAAAGGCAAGGCTATAGTAAGGCACAAAATGTCAAAAATGACTCGTCCCAAAAATGTCTTAAAATGCCTCAAAATAACCTAAAATAACGTGCTGAGATACGCCATGGCATATAATGTTGCAAAAAATGGCCCAAAACACGATAATATAACATGTTGAAAAAAGTGACCGAAAAGGCAAGGCTATAGTAAGGCAAAAAATGTCAAAAATGATTTGTTCCAAAAATGTCTTCAAACACTTCAAAACAACCTAAAATATCGTGCTGAGATACGCCATGGCATATATTGTTGCAAAAAACAGCCAAAAACATGATAATATAACATGTTGAAAAAATGACCGAAAAGGCAAGGCTATAGTAAGGCAAAAAATGTCAAAAATGATTTGTTCCAAAAATGTCTTAAAACACTTCAAAACAACCTAAAATAGCGTGCTGAGATACGCCATGGCATATATTGTTGCAAAAATGGCCAAAAACACCATAATATAACATGTTGAAAAAATGACTGAAAAGGCAAGGCTATAGTATGGCAAAAATGTCAAAATTCGACACGTCCCAAAAACAGCTTAAAACACCTCAAAACAACCTAAAATAGCATGCTGAGATTTGCCATGGCATACAATGTTGCAAAAAATGGCCCAAAACACGATAATATAACATGTTGAAAAAATGACCGAAAGGCAAGGCTATAGTAAGGCAAAAAATGTCAAAAATGACTCGTCACAAAAATGTCTTAAAACACCTCAAAACAACCTAAAATAGCGTGCTGAGATACGCCATGGCATATAATGTTGCAAAAAACGGCTAAAAACACCATAATATAACATGTTGAAAAAATGACCGAAAAGGCAAGGCTATAGTATGGCAAAAAATGTCAAAAATGACTCCTCCCAAAAATGTCTTAAAATGCCTCAAAACAACCTAAAATAGCGTGCTGAGATACGCCATGGCATATATTGTTGCAAAAAACAGCCAAAAACATGATAATATAACATGTTGAAAAAAATGACTGAAAAGGCAAGGCTATAGTAAGGCCAAAAATGTCAAAAATGACTTGTCCCAAAAACAGCTTAAATCACCTCAAAACAACCTAAAATAGCGTGCTGAGACACGCCATGGCATATATTGTTGCAAAAATGGCCAAAAACACGATAATATAACATGTTGAAAAAATGACCGAAAAGGCAAGGCTATAGTAAGGCAAAAAATGTCAAAAATGATTTGTTCCAAAAAACAGTCTTAAAACACCTCAAAACTACCTAAAATAGCATGCTGAGATACGCCATGGCATATAATTTGCAAAAAACGGCCCAAAACACCAAAATATAACATGTTGAAAAAATGACCGAAAAGGCAAGGCTATAGTATGGCAAAAAATGTCAAAATTGACTCCTCCCAAAAACAGTTTAAAACACCTCAAAACAACCTAAAATAGCGTGCTGAGATACGCCATGGCATATAATTTTCAAAAAACGGCCCAAAACACGATAATATAGCATATTGAAAAAATGACCGAAAAGGCAAGGCTATAGTATGGCAAAAATGTCAAAAATGATTTGTTCCAAAAATGTCTTAAAACACTTCAAAACAACCTAAAATAGCGTGCTGAGACACGCCATGGCATATAATGTTGCAAAAAAATGGCCCAAAACACGATAATATAACATGTTGAAAAAATGACCGAAAAGGCAAGGCTATAGTATGGCAAAAATGTCAAAATTCGATACGTCCCAAAAACACCTCAAAACAACCTAAAATAGCATGCTGTGATACTCCATAGCATAGAATGTTGCAAAAATGGCCAAAAACATGATAATATAACATGTTGAAAAATGACTGAAAAGGCAAGGCTATAGTATGGCAAAAATGTCAAAAATGATTTGTTCCAAAAACAGCTTAAAACACCTCAAAACAACCTAAAATAGCGTGCTGAGATACGCCATGGCATATATTGTTGCAAAAATGGCCAAAAACACCATAATATAACATGTTGAAAAAATGACCGAAAGGCAAGGCTATAGTAAGGCAAAAAATGTCAAAAATGACTCCTCCCAAAAATGTCTTAAAATGCCTCAAAACAACCTAAAATAGCGTGCTGAGATACGCCATGGCATATATTGTTGCAAAAAACAGCCAAAAACATGATAATATAACATGTTGAAAAAATGACCGAAAAGGCAAGGCTATAGTAAGGCAAAAAATGTCAAAAATGACTCGTCACAAAAATGTCTTAAAACACCTCAAAACAACCTAAAATAGCGTGCTGAGATACGCCATGGCATATATTGTTGCAAAAATGGCCAAAAACACCATAATATAACATGTTGAAAAATGACTGAAAAGGCAAGGCTATAGTATGGCAAAAATGTCAAAATGACACGTCCCAAAAACAGTTTAAAATACCTCAAAACAACCTAAAATAGCGTGCTGAGATACGCCATGGCATATATTGTTGCAAAAAACAGCCAAAAACATGATAATATAACATGTTGAAAAAATGACCGAAAAGGCAAGGCTATAGTAAGGCAAAAAATGTCAAAAATGATTTGTTCCAAAAATGTCTTAAAACACTTCAAAACAACCTAAAATAGCGTGCTGAGACACGCCATGGCATATATTGTTGCAAAAATGGCCAAAAACATGATAATATAACATGTTGAAAAAATGACCGAAAAGGCAAGGCTATAGTATGGCAAAAATGTCAAAATTCGACACGTCCCAAAAACAGCTTAAATCACCTCAAAACAACCTAAAATAGCGTGCTGAGATACGCCATGGCATATATTGTTGCAAAAAACAGCCAAAAACATGATAATATAACATGTTGAAAAAATGACTGAAAAGGCAAGGCTATAGTAAGGCAAAAAATGTCAAAAATGACTCGTCCCAAAAACAGTTTAAAACACCTCAAAACAGCATAAAATAGCGTGCTGAGATACGCCATGGCATATAATGTTGCAAAAATGGCCAAAAACATGATAATATAACATGTTGAAAAATGACTGAAAAGGCAAGGCTATAGTATGGCAAAAATGTCAAAATTCAACACGTCCCAAACACATGTTTAAATACCTCAAAACAACCTAAAATAGCGTGCTGAGATTTGCCATGGCATATAATGTTGCAAAAAACGGCCAAAAGCAGGATAATATAACATGTTGAAAAAATGACCGAAAAGGCAAGGCTATAGTAAGGCAAAAAATGTCAAAAATGATTTGTTCCAAAAATGTCTTAAAACACTTCAAAACAACCTAAAATAGCGTGCTGAGACACGCCATGGCATATATTGTTGCAAAAATGGCCAAAAATACCATAATATAACATGTTGAAAAAATGACCGAAAAGGCAAGGCTATAGTATGGCAAAAATGTCAAAATGACACATCCCAAAAACAGCTGAAAACACCTCAAAACAGCAGAAAATAGCGTGCTGAGACAAGCCATGGCATATAATGTTGCAAAACAGTCAAAAACACCATAATATAACATGTTGAAAAATGACTGAAAAGGCAAGGCTATAGTATGGCAAAATGTCAAAATATGACATGTCCCAAAAACAGCTGAAAACACCTCAAAACAACCTAAAATAGCGTGCTGTGATACTCCATAGCATAGAATGTTGAAAAAATGGCCAAAAATACCATAATATAACATGTTGAAAAAATGACCGAAAAGGCAAGGCTATAGTATGGCAAAAATGTCAAAATATGACACGTCCCAAAAACAGCTGAAAACACCTCAAAACAGCAGAAATTAGCATGCTGAGACAAGCCATAGCATATAAGTTGCAAAAACAGTCAAAAACACCATAATATAACATGTTGAAAAAATGACCTAAAAGGCAAGGCTATAGTATGGCAAAAATGTCAAAATTCGACACGTCCCAAAAACAGCTTTAAATACCTCAAAACAGCATAAAATAGCATGCTGAGATACGCCATGGCATATAATTTGCAAAAAAACGGCCCAAAACACCAAAATATAACATGTTGAAAAAATGACCGAAAAGGCAAGGCTATAGTATGGAAAAAATGTCAAAATATGACACATCCTAAAAACAGCTGAAAACAACTCAAAACAGCATGAAATAGCGTGCCGAGACAAGCCATAGCATAGAAAGTGGCGAAAACAGTCAAAAACACCATGATATAACATGTTGAAAAATGACCTAAAAAGGCAAGGCTATAGTATGGCAAAAATGTCAAAATATGACATGTCACAAAACAGCTGAAAACACCTCAAAACAACATAAAATAGCGTGCTGAGACACGCCATAGCATAGAAAGTTGCAAAAATCGTCAAAAACACCATGATACAGCATGTTGAAAAAATGACCTAAAAGGCAAGGCTATAGTATGGCAAAAATGTCAAAATATGACACGTCCCAAAAACAGCTGAAAACACAGCAAAACAGCATGAAATAGCGTGCCGAGACACACCATAGCATAGAGTTGCAGAAACAGTCAAAAACACCATGATATAGCATGTTGAAAAAATGATCTAAAAGGCAAGGCTATAGTATGGCAAAATGTCAAAATATGACATGTCTCAAAAACAGCTGAAAACACCTCAAACCAACATAAAATAGCGTGCCGAGACACGCCACAGCATATAAAGATGCAAAAATGGCCCAAAACACAATGATACAGCATGTTGAAAAAATGACCGAAAAGCAAGGCTATAGTATGGAAAAAATGTCAAAATATGACACATCCTAAAAACAGCTGAAAACACCTCAAAACAGCAGAAATTAGCATACTGACACAAGCCATAGCATAGAAAGTGGCGAAAACAGTCAAAAACACCATGATACAGCATGTTGAAAAAATGACTGAAAAGCAAGGCTATAGTATGGCAAAATGTCAAAATGTGACACGTCCCAAAAACAGCTGAAAACACAGCAAAACAGCATGAAATAGCGTGCCAAGACAAGCCATAGCATAGAAAGTGGCAAAAACAGTCAAAAACACCATGATATAGCATGTTGAAAAAATGACCTAAAAGGCAAGGCTATAGTATGGCAAAAATGTAAAATTTGACACGTCCCCAAAAAGAGCTGAAAACACAGCAAAACAGCATGAAAATATCATACTGACACAAGCCATAGCATAGAAAGTGGCAAAAACAGTCAAAAACACCATGATATAGCATGTTGAAAAAATGACCTAAAAGGCAAGGCTATAGTATGGCAAAAATGTCAAAATTTGACACGTCCCAAAAAGAGCTGAAAACACAGCAAAACAGCAGAAATTAGCATACTGACACAAGCCATAGCATAGGAAGTGGCAGAAACAGTCAAAAACACCATGATATAGCATGTTGAAAAAATGACCTAAAAGGCAAGGCTATAGTATGGCAAAAATGTCAAAATATGACATGTCACAAAAACAGCTGAAAACACCTCAAACCAACATAAAATAGCGTGCCGAGACACGACACAGCATATAAAGATGCAAAAATGGCCCAAAACACAATGATACAGCATGTTGAAAAAATGACCGAAAAGCAAGGCTATAGTATGGAAAAAATGTCAAAATATGACACATCCTAAAAACAGCTGAAAACAACTCAAAACAGCATGAAATAGCGTCCCGAGACAAGCCATAGCATAGAAAGTGGCGAAAACAGTCAAAAACACCATGATACAGCATGTTGAATAAATAACCTAAAAGGCAAGGCTATAGTATGGCAAAATGTCACAATATGTCATGTCACAAAAACAGCTGAAAACACCTCAAAACAGCATAAAATAGCACGCTGAGACACGCCATAGCATAGAAAGTTGCAAAAATGGCCAAAAACACCATGACACAGCATGTTGAAAAAATGACTGAAAAGGCAAGGCTATAGTATGGCAAAATGTCAAAATATGACACGTCCCAAAAACAGCTGACAACACCTCAAAACAGCATGAAATAGTGTGCCGAGACAAGCCATAGCATAGAAAGTGGCGAAAACAGTCAAAAACACCATGATATAGCATGTTGAAAAAATGACCTAAAAGACAAGGCTATAGTATGGCAAAAATGTCAAAATATGACATGTCTCAAAAACAGCTGAAAACACCTCAAACCAACATAAAATAGCGTGCCGAGACACGCCACAGCATATAAAGATGCAAAAATGGCCCAAAACACAATGATACAGCATGTTGAAAAAATGACCGAAAAGCAAGGCTATAGTATGGAAAAAATGTCAAAATATGACACATCCTAAAAACAGCTGAAAACACCTCAAAACAGCAGAAATTAGCATACTGACACAAGCCATAGCATAGAAAGTGGCGAAAACAGTCAAAAACACCATGATACAGCATGTTGAAAAAATGACTGAAAAGCAAGGCTATAGTATGGCAAAATGTCAAAATGTGACACGTCCCAAAAACAGCTGAAAACACAGCAAAACAGCATGAAATAGCGTGCCAAGACAAGCCATAGCATAGAAAGTGGCAAAAACAGTCAAAAACACCATGATATAGCATGTTGAAAAAATGACCTAAAAGGCAAGGCTATAGTATGGCAAAAATGTAAAATTTGACACGTCCCCAAAAAGAGCTGAAAACACAGCAAAACAGCAGAAATTAGCATACTGACACAAGCCATAGCATAGGAAGTGGCAGAAACAGTCAAAAACACCATGATATAGCATGTTGAAAAAATGACCTAAAAGGCAAGGCTATAGTATGGCAAAAATGTCAAAATTTGACACGTCCCAAAAACAGCTGAAAACACAGCAAAACAGCATGAAATAGCGTGCCGAGACAGGCCATAGCATAGAGAGTTGCAAAAATGGTCAAAAACACCATGATATAGGATGTTGAAAAAATGACCTAAAAGGCAAGGCTATAGTATGGCAAAAATGTCAAAATATGACACGTCCCAAAAACAGCTGAAAACACAGCAAAACAGCATGAAATAGCGTGCGAGACAAGCCACAGCATAGAAAGATGCAAAACAGTCAAAAACACCATGATATAGGATGTTGAAAAAATGACCTAAAAGGCAAGGCTATAGTATGGCAAAAATGTCAAAATATGACATGTCCCAAAAACAGCTGAAAACACAGCAAAACAGCATGAAATAGCGTGCCGAGACAGGCCATAGCATAGAGAGTTGCAAAAATGGTCAAAAACACCATGATATAGCATGTTGAAAAAATGACCTAAAAGGCAAGGCTATAGTATGGCAAAATGTCAAAATATGACACGTCCCAAAAACAGCTGACAACACCTCAAAACAGCATGAAATAGTGTGCCGAGACAAGCCATAGCATAGAAAGTGGCGAAAACAGTCAAAAACACCATGATATAGCATGTTGAAAAAATGACCTAAAAGACAAGGCTATAGTATGGCAAAATGTCAAAATATGACATGTCACAAAAACAGCTGAAAACACCTCAAAACAGCATAAAACAGCGTGCCGAGACACGCCACACCATAGAGAGTTGCAAAAAAGGCCAAAACACCATGATACAGCATGTTGAAAAAATGACCGAAAAGGCAAGGCTATAGTATGGCAAAAATGTCCAAACATGACATATCCTAAAAACAGCTGAAAACACCTCAAAACAGCAGAAATTAGCATACTGACACAAGCCATAGCATAGAAAGTGGCGAAAACAGTCAAAAACACCATGATACAGCATGTTGAAAAAATGACTGAAAAGCAAGGCTATAGTATGGCAAAATGTCAAAATGTGACACGTCCCAAAAACAGCTGAAAACACAGCAAAACAGCATGAAATAGCGTGCCAAGACAAGCCATAGCATAGAAAGTGGCAAAAACAGTCAAAAACACCATGATATAGCATGTTGAAAAAATGACCTAAAAGGCAAGGCTATAGTATGGCAAAATGTCACAATATGTCATGTCACAAAAACAGCTGAAAACACCTCAAAACAGCAGAAATTAGCATACTGACACAAGCCATAGCACAGAAAGTTGCAAAAATGGCCAAAAACACCATGACACAGCATGTTGAAAAAATGACTGAAAAGGCAAGGCTATAGTATGGCAAAATGTCAAAATATGACATGTCCCAAAAACAGCTGAAAACACAGCAAAACAGCATGAAATAGCGTGCCGAGACAGGCCATAGCATAGAGAGTTGCAAAAATGGTCAAAAACACCATGATATAGGATGTTGAAAAAATGACCTAAAAGGCAAGGCTATAGTATGGCAAAAATGTCAAAATTTGACACGTCCCAAAAACAGCTGACAACACCTCAAAACAGCATGAAATAGCGTGCCGAGACAAGCCATAGCATAGAAAGTGGCGAAAACAGTCAAAAACACCATGATATAGCATGTTGAAAAAATGACCTAAAAGGCAAGGCTATAGTATGGCAAAATGTCACAATATGTCATGTCACAAAAACAGCTGAAAACACCTCAAAACAGCATAAAATAGCGCGCTGAGACACGCCATAGCACAGAAAGTTGCAAAAATGGCCAAAAACACCATGATACAGCATGTTGAAAAAATGACTGAAAAGCAAGGCTATAGTATGGCAAAATGTCAAAATATGACACGTCCCAAAAACAGCTGACAACACCTCAAAACAGCATGAAATAGCGTGCCGAGACAAGCCATAGCATAGAAAGTGGCGAAAACAGTCAAAAACACCATGATATAGCATGTTGAAAAAATGACCTAAAAGGCAAGCCTATAGTATGGCAAAATGTCACAATATGGCATGTCACAAAAACAGCTGAAAACACCTCAAAACAGCATAAAATAGCACGCTGAGACACGCCATAGCACAGAAAGTTGCAAAAATGGCCAAAAACACCATGATACAGCATGTTGAAAAAATGACTGAAAAGCAAGGCTATAGTATGGCAAAATGTCAAAATATGACATGTCCCAAAAACAGCTGAAAACACCTCAAAACAGCATAAAATAGCGTGCTGAGACACGCCATAGCACAGAAAGTTGCAAAAATGGTCAAAAACACCATGATATAGGATGTTGAAAAAATGACCTAAAAGGCAAGGCTATAGTATGGCAAAAATGTCAAAATTTGACACGTCCCAAAAAGAGCTGAAAACACAGCAAAACAGCAGAAATTAGCATACTGACACAAGCCACAGCATAGGAAGTGGCAGAAACAGTCAAAAACACCATGATATAGCATGTTGAAAAAATGACCTAAAAGGCAAGGCTATAGTATGGCAAAAATGTCAAAATATGACACGTCCCAAAAACAGCTGAAAACACCTCAAAACAGCATGAAATAGCGTGCCAAGACAAGCCATAGCATAGAAAGTGGCAAAAACAGTCAAAAACACCATGATATAGCATGTTGAAAAAATGACCTAAAAGGCAAGGCTATAGTATGGCAAAATGTCACAATATGTCATGTCACAAAAACAGCTGAAAACACCTCAAAACAGCATAAAATAGCGCGCTGAGACACGCCATAGCACAGAAAGTTGCAAAAATGGCCAAAAACACCATGATACAGCATGTTGAAAAAATGACTGAAAAGCAAGGCTATAGTATGGCAAAATGTCAAAATATGACACGTCCCAAAAACAGCTGACAACACAGCAAAACAGCATGAAATAGCGTGCCGAGACAGGCCATAGCATAGAGAGTTGCAAAAATGGTCAAAAACACCATGATATAGCATGTTGAAAAAATGACCTAAAAGGCAAGGCTATAGTATGGCAAAATGTCACAATATGTCATGTCCCAAAAACAGCTGAAAACACAGCAAAACAGCATGAAATAGCGTGCCGAGACAGGCCATAGCATAGAGAGTTGCAAAAATGGTCAAAAACACCATGATACAGCATGTTGAAAAAATGACTGAAAAGCAAGGCTATAGTATGGCAAAATGTCAAAATATGACACGTCCCAAAAACAGCTGACAACACCTCAAAACAGCATGAAATAGCGTGCCGAGACAAGCCATAGCATAGAAAGTGGCGAAAACAGTCAAAAACACCATAATATAGCATGTTGAAAAAATGACCTAAAAGGCAAGGCTATAGTATGGCAAAATGTCACAATATGTCATGTCACAAAAACAGCTGAAAACACCTCAAAACAGCATAAAATAGCACGCTGAGACACGCCATAGCACAGAAAGTTGCAAAAATGGCCAAAAACACCATGATACAGCATGTTGAAAAAATGACTGAAAAGCAAGGCTATAGTATGGCAAAATGTCAAAATATGACATGTCCCAAAAACAGCTGAAAACACCTCAAAACAGCATAAAATAGCGTGCTGAGACACGCCATAGCACAGAAAGTTGCAAAAATGGTCAAAAACACCATGATATAGGATGTTGAAAAAATGACCTAAAAGGCAAGGCTATAGTATGGCAAAATGTCAAAATATGACACGTCCCAAAAACAGCTGAAAACACCTCAAAACAGCAGAAATTAGCATACTGACACAAGCCATAGCATAGGAAGTGGCAGAAACAGTCAAAAACACCATGATATAGCATGTTGAAAAACTTACCGAAAAGCAAGGCTATAGTATGGCAAAATGGCAAAATGTGACACGTCCCAAAAACAGCTGAAAACACCTCAAAACAGCAGAAATTAGCATACTGACACAAGCCATAGCATAGAAAGTGGCAGAAACAGTCAAAAACACCATGATATAGCATGTTGAAAAACTTACCGAAAAGCAAGGCTATAGTATGGCAAAATGTCAAAATGTGACACGTCCCAAAAACAGCTGAAAACACAGCAAAACAGCATGAAATAGCGTGCCAAGACAAGCCATAGCATAGAAAGTGGCAAAAACAGTCAAAAACACCATGATATAGCATGTTGAAAAAATGACCTAAAAGGCAAGGCTATAGTATGGCAAAATGTCAAAATATGACATGTCCCAAAAACAGCTGAAAACACAGCAAAACAGCATGAAATAGCGTGCCGAGACAGGCCATAGCATAGAGAGTTGCAAAAATGGTCAAAAACACCATGATATAGCATGTTGAAAAAATGACCTAAAAGGCAAGGCTATAGTATGGCAAAAATGTCAAAATTTGACACGTCCCAAAAACAGCTGAAAACACAGCAAAACAGCATGAAATAGCGTGCCGAGACAGGCCATAGCATAGAGAGTTGCAAAAATGGTCAAAAACACCATGATATAGGATGTTGAAAAAATGACCTAAAAGGCAAGGCTATAGTATGGCAAAAATGTCAAAATTTGACACGTCCCAAAAACAGCTGACAACACCTCAAAACAGCATGAAATAGCGTGCCGAGACAAGCCATAGCATAGAAAGTGGCGAAAACAGTCAAAAACACCATGATATAGCATGTTGAAAAAATGACCTAAAAGGCAAGGCTATAGTATGGCAAAAATGTCAAAATATGACATGTTTCAAAAACAGCTGAAAACAACTCAAACCAACATAAAATAGCGTGCCGAGACACGCCACAGCATATAAAGATGCAAAAATGGTCAAAAACACCATGATATAGGATGTTGAAAAAATGACCTAAAAGGCAAGGCTATAGTATGGCAAAAATGTCAAAATTTGACACGTCCCAAAAAGAGCTGAAAACACAGCAAAACAGCAGAAATTAGCATACTGACACAAGCCATAGCATAGGAAGTGGCAGAAACAGTCAAAAACACCATGATATAGCATGTTGAAAAAATGACCTAAAAGGCAAGGCTATAGTATGGCAAAAATGTCAAAATATGACATGTCTCAAAAACAGCTGAAAACACCTCAAACCAACATAAAATAGCGTGCCGAGACACGCCACAGCATATAAAGATGCAAAAATGGCCCAAAACACAATGATACAGCATGTTGAAAAAATGACTGAAAAGGCAAGGCTATAGTATGGCAAAATGTCAAAATATGACACGTCCCAAAAACAGCTGACAACACCTCAAAACAGCATGAAATAGCGTGCCGAGACAAGCCATAGCATAGAAAGTGGCGAAAACAGTCAAAAACACCATGATATAGCATGTTGAAAAAATGACCTAAAAGGCAAGGCTATAGTATGGCAAAATGTCACAATATGTCATGTCACAAAAACAGCTGAAAACACCTCAAAACAGCATAAAATAGCGTGCTGAGACACGCCATAGCACAGAAAGTTGCAAAAATGGCCAAAAACACCATGATACAGCATGTTGAAAAAATGACTGAAAAGCAAGGCTATAGTATGGCAAAATGTCAAAATATGACATGTCCCAAAAACAGCTGAAAACACCTCAAAACAGAAGAAAATAGCGTGCTGAGACACGCCATAGCACAGAAAGTTGCAAAAATGGTCAAAAACACCATGATATAGGATGTTGAAAAAATGACCTAAAAGGCAAGGCTATAGTATGGCAAAATGTCAAAATATGACACGTCCCAAAAACAGCTGAAAACACCTCAAAACAGCAGAAATTAGCATACTGACACAAGCCATAGCATAGGAAGTGGCAGAAACAGTCAAAAACACCATGATATAGCATGTTGAAAAACTTACCGAAAAGCAAGGCTATAGTATGGCAAAATGGCAAAATGTGACACGTCCCAAAAACAGCTGAAAACACAGCAAAACAGCATGAAATAACGTGCCGAGACACGCCATAGCACAGAAAGTTGCAAAAATGGCCCAAAATACCATGATACAACATGTTGAAAAACTGACTGAAAAGCAAGGCTATAGTATGGCAAAATGTCAAAATGTGACACGTCCCAAAAACAGCTGAAAACACCTCAAAACAGCATGAAATAGCGTGCCGAGACAAGCCATAGCATAGAAAGTGGCGAAAACAGTCAAAAACACCATGATATAGCATGTTGAAAAAATGAACTAAAAGGCAAGGCTATAGTATGGCAAAAATGTCAAAACATGACACATCCTTAAAACAGCTGAAAACACCTCAAAACAGCAGAAATTAGCATACCAAGACAAGCCATAGCATAGAAAGTGGCAGAAACTGTCAAAAACACCATGATATAGCATGTTGAAAAAATGACCTGAAAGGCAAGGCTATAGTATGGCAAAATGTCAAAATATGACACGTCCCAAAAACAGCTGAAAACACCTCAAATCAACATAAAATAGCGTGCCGAGACACGCCACAGCATATACAGATGCAAAAATGGCCCAAAACACAATGATACAGCATGTTGAAAAAATGACTGAAAAGCAAGGCTATAGTATGGCAAAATGGCAAAATGTGACACGTCCCAAAAACAGCTGAAAACAACTCAAAACAGCATGAAATAGCGTGCCGAGACAAGCCATAGCATAGAAAGTGGCGAAAACAGTCAAAAACACCATGATATAGCATGTTGAAAAAATGACCTAAAAGGCAAGGCTATAGTATGGCAAAATGTCACAATTTGTCATGTCACAAAAACAGCTGAAAACACCTCAAAACAGCATAAAATAGCACGCTGAGACACGCCATAGCACAGAAAGTTGCAAAAATGGCCCAAAACACCATGATACAGCATGTTGAAAAAATGACCGAAAAGCAAGGCTATAGTATGGCAAAAATGTCAAAATATGACACGTCCCAAAAACAGCTGAAAACACAGCAAAACAGCATGAAATAACGTGTCGAGACACGGCATAGCATAGAGAGTTTCAAAAATGGTCAAAAACACGATGATATAGGATGTTGAAAAAATGACCTAAAAGGCAAGGCTATAGTATGGCAAAATGTCACAATATGACACGTCCCAAAAACAGCTGAAAACACCTCAAATCAACATAAAATAGCGTACTGAGACACGCCATAGCATAGAAAGTGGCGAAAACAGTCAAAACCACCATGATATAGCATGTTGAAAAAATGACCTAAAAGGCAAGGCTATAGTATGGAAAAAATGTCAAAATATGACATGTCTCAAAAACAGCTGAAAACACCTCAAACCAACATAAAATAGCGTGCCGAGACACGCCACAGCATATAAAGATGCAAAACTTGCCCAAAACACAATGATACAGCATGTTGAAAAAATGACCGAAAAGCAAGGCCATAGTATGGAAAAAATGTCAAAATATGACATCCTAAAAACAGCTGAAAACAACTCAAAACAGCATGAAATAGCGTGCCGAGACAAGCCATAGCATAGAAAGTGGCGAAAACAGTCAAAAACACCATGATATAGCATGTTGAAAAAATGACCTAAAAGGCAAGGCTATAGTATGGCAAAATGTCACAATATGTCATGTCACAAAAACAGCTGAAAACACCTCAAAACAGCATAAAATAGCACGCTGAGACACGCCATAGCACATAAAGTTGCAAAAATGGCCAAAAACACCATGACACAGCATGTTGAAAAAATGACTGAAAAGGCAAGGCTATAGTATGGCAAAATGTCAAAATATGACACGTCCCAAAAACAGCTGACAACACCTCAAATCAACATAAAATAGGTGCTGAGACACGCCATAGCATATAAAGATGCAAAAATGGCCCAAAACACAATGATACAGCATGTTGAAAAAATCACCAAAAAGCAAGGCTATAGTATGGCAAAAATGTCAAAATATGACATGTCTCAAAAACAGCTGAAAACACCTCAAAACAGCATGAAATAGCGTGCCGAGACAAGCATAGCATAGAAAGTGGCGAAAACAGTCAAAAACACCATGATATAGCATGTTGAAAAAATGAACTAAAAGGCAAGGCTATAGTATGGCAAAAATGTCAAAACATGACACGTCCTTAAAACAGCTGAAAACACCTCAAAACAGCAGAAATTAGCATACCAAGACAAGCCATAGCATAGAAAGTTGCAAAAATGGAAAAAAACACCATGATACAGCATGTTGAAAAAATGACCGAACTGCAAGGCTATAGTATGGCAAAATGTCAAAATATGACACGTCCAAAAAACAGCTAAAAATACATCAAAACAGCAGAAATTAGCATACTGACACAAGCCATAGCATAGAAAGTGGCAGAAACAGTCAAAAACACCATGATATAGCATGTTGAAAAAATGACCTAAAAGGCAAGGCTATAGTATGGTAAAATGTCAAAATATGTCATGTCACAAAAACAGCTGAAAACACCTCAAACCAACATAAAATAGCATGCCGAGACACGCCACAGCATTTAAAGATGCAAAAATGGCCCAAAACACAATGATACAGCATGTTGAAAAAATGACCGAAAAGCAAGGCTATAGTATGGAAAAAATGTCAAAATATGACACATCCCAAAAACAGCTGAAAACAACTCAAAACAGCAGAAATTAGCATACTGACACAAGCCATAGCATAGAAAGTGGCAGAAACTGTCAAAAACACCATGATATAGCATGTTGAAAAAATGACCTAGAAGGCAAGGCTATAGTATGGCAAAATGTCACAATATGTCATGTCACAAAAACAGCTGAAAACACCTCAAAACAGCATAAAATAGCACGCTGAGACAGGCCATAGCATATAAAGATGCAAAAATGGCCCAAAACACAATGATACAGCATGTTGAAAAAATGACCAAAAAGCAAGGCTATAGTATGGCAAAAATGTCAAAATATGACACATCCTAAAAACAGCTGAAAACACCTCAAAACAGCATGAAATAGCGTGCCGAGACAAGCCATAGCATAGAGAGTTTCAAAAATTGTCAAAAACACCATGATATAGCATGTTGAAAAAATGACCTGAAAGGCAAGGCTATAGTATGGCAAAAATGTCAAAATATGACACATCCTAAAAACAGCTGAAAACACCTCAAAACAGCATGAAATAGCGTGCCGAGACAAGCCATAGCATAGAGAGTTTCAAAAATTGTCAAAAACACCATGATATAGCATGTTGAAAAAATGACCTGAAAGGCAAGGCTATAGTATGGCAAAATGTCAAAATATGACACATCCTTAAAACAGCTGAAAACAACTCAAAACAGCATGAAATAGCGTGCCGAGACAAGCCATAGCATAGAAAGTGGCGAAAACAGTCAAAAACACCATGATATAGCATGTTGAAAAAATGACCTAAAAGGCAAGGCTATAGTATGGCAAAATGTCAAAATATGTCATGTCACAAAAACAGCTGAAAACACCTCAAAACAGCATAAAATAGCACGCTGAGACACGCCATAGCACATAAAGTTGCAAAAATGGCCAAAAACACCATGACACAGCATGTTGAAAAAATGACTGAAAAGGCAAGGCTATAGTATGGCAAAATGTCAAAATATGACACGTCCCAAAAACAGCTGACAACACCTCAAATCAACATAAAATAGGTGCTGAGACACGCCATAGCATATAAAGATGCAAAAATGGCCCAAAACACAATGATACAGCATGTTGAAAAAATCACCAAAAAGCAAGGCTATAGTATGGCAAAAATGTCAAAATATGACATGTCTCAAAAACAGCTGAAAACACCTCAAAACAGCATGAAATAGCGTGCCGAGACAAGCATAGCATAGAAAGTGGCGAAAACAGTCAAAAACACCATGATATAGCATGTTGAAAAAATGAACTAAAAGGCAAGGCTATAGTATGGCAAAAATGTCAAAACATGACACGTCCTTAAAACAGCTGAAAACACCTCAAAACAGCAGAAATTAGCATACCAAGACAAGCCATAGCATAGAAAGTTGCAAAAATGGAAAAAAACACCATGATACAGCATGTTGAAAAAATGACCGAACTGCAAGGCTATAGTATGGCAAAATGTCAAAATATGACACATCCAAAAAACAGCTAAAAATACATCAAAACAGCAGAAATTAGCATACTGACACAAGCCATAGCATAGAAAGTGGCAGAAACTGTCAAAAACACCATGATATAGCATGTTGAAAAAATGACCTAGAAGGCAAGGCTATAGTATGGCAAAATGTCACAATATGTCATGTCACAAAAACAGCTGAAAACACCTCAAAACAGCATAAAATAGCACGCTGAGACAGGCCATAGCATATAAAGATGCAAAAATGGCCCAAAACACAATGATACAGCATGTTGAAAAAATGACCAAAAAGCAAGGCTATAGTATGGCAAAAATGTCAAAATATGACACATCCTAAAAACAGCTGAAAACACCTCAAAACAGCATGAAATAGCGTGCCGAGACAAGCCATAGCATAGAGAGTTTCAAAAATTGTCAAAAACACCATGATATAGCATGTTGAAAAAATGACCTGAAAGGCAAGGCTATAGTATGGCAAAAATGTCAAAATATGACACATCCTAAAAACAGCTGAAAACACCTCAAAACAGCATGAAATAGCGTGCCGAGACAAGCCATAGCATAGAGAGTTTCAAAAATTGTCAAAAACACCATGATATAGCATGTTGAAAAATGACCTGAAAGGCAAGGCTATAGTATGGCAAAAATGTCAAAATATGACACATCCTAAAAACAGCTGAAAACAACTCAAAACAGCATGAAATAGCGTGCCGAGACAAGCCATAGCATAGAAAGTGGCGAAAACAGTCAAAAACACCATGATATAGCATGTTGAAAAAATGACCTAAAAGGCAAGGCTATAGTATGGCAAAATGTCAAAATATGTCATGTCACAAAAACAGCTGAAAACACCTCAAAACAGCATAAAATAGCACGCTGAGACACGCCATAGCACATAAAAGTTGCAAAATGGCCAAAAACACCATGACACAGCATGTTGAAAAATGACCTAAAAGGCAAGGCTATAGTATGGCAAAATGTCAAAATATGACACGTCCCAAAAACAGCTGACAACACCTCAAATCAACATAAAATAGGTGCTGAGACACGCCATAGCATATAAAGATGCAAAAATGGCCCAAAACACAATGATACAGCATGTTGAAAAAATCACCAAAAAGCAAGGCTATAGTATGGCAAAAATGTCAAAATATGACATGTCTCAAAAACAGCTGAAAACACCTCAAAACAGCATGAAATAGCGTGCCGAGACAAGCATAGCATAGAAAGTGGCGAAAACAGTCAAAAACACCATGATATAGCATGTTGAAAAAATGAACTAAAAGGCAAGGCTATAGTATGGCAAAAATGTCAAAACATGACACGTCCCAAAACAGCTGAAAACACCTCAAAACAGCAGAAATTAGCATACCAAGACAAGCCATAGCATAGAAAGTTGCAAAATGGAAAAAAACACCATGATACAGCATGTTGAAAAAATGACCGAACTGCAAGGCTATAGTATGGCAAAATGTCAAAATATGACACATCCAAAAAACAGCTAAAAATACATCAAAACAGCAGAAATTAGCATACTGACACAAGCCATAGCATAGAAAGTGGCAGAAACTGTCAAAAACACCATGATATAGCATGTTGAAAAAATGACCTAGAAGGCAAGGCTATAGTATGGCAAAATGTCACAATATGTCATGTCACAAAAACAGCTGAAAACACCTCAAAACAGCATAAAATAGCACGCTGAGACAGGCCATAGCATATAAAGATGCAAAAATGGCCCAAAACACAATGATACAGCATGTTGAAAAAATGACCAAAAAGCAAGGCTATAGTATGGCAAAAATGTCAAAATATGACACATCCTAAAAACAGCTGAAAACACCTCAAAACAGCATGAAATAGCGTGCCGAGACAAGCCATAGCATAGAGAGTTTCAAAAATTGTCAAAAACACCATGATATAGCATGTTGAAAAAATGACCTGAAAGGCAAGGCTATAGTATGGCAAAAATGTCAAAATATGACACATCCTAAAAACAGCTGAAAACACCTCAAAACAGCATGAAATAGCGTGCCGAGACAAGCCATAGCATAGAGAGTTTCAAAAATTGTCAAAAACACCATGATATAGCATGTTGAAAAAATGACCTGAAAGGCAAGGCTATAGTATGGCAAAATGTCAAAATATGACACATCCTTAAAACAGCTGAAAACAACTCAAAACAGCATGAAATAGCGTGCCGAGACAAGCCATAGCATAGAAAGTGGCGAAAACAGTCAAAAACACCATGATATAGCATGTTGAAAAAATGACCTAAAAGGCAAGGCTATAGTATGGCAAAATGTCAAAATATGTCATGTCACAAAAACAGCTGAAAACACCTCAAACCAACATAAAATATGTGCTGAGACACGCCATAGCATATAAAGATGCAAAAATGGCCCAAAACACAATGATACAGCATGTTGAAAAAATCACCAAAAAGCAAGGCTATAGTATGGCAAAAATGTCAAAATATGACATGTCTCAAAAACAGCTGAAAACAACTCAAAACAGCATGAAATAGCGTGCCGAGACAAGCCATAGCATAGAAAGTGGCGAAAATGGCCCAAAACACAATGATACAGCATGTTGAAAAAATGACCAAAAAGCAAGGCTATAGTATGGCAAAAATGTCAAAATATGACACATCCTAAAAACAGCTGAAAACACCTCAAAACAGCATGAAATAGCGTGCCGAGACAAGCCATAGCATAGAGAGTTTCAAAAATTGTCAAAAACACCATGATATAGGATGTTGAAAAAATGACCTGAAAGGCAAGGCTATAGTATGGCAAAAATGTCAAAATATGACACATACTTAAAACAGCTTAAAACAACTCAAAACAGCATGAAATAGCGTGCCGAGACAAGCCATAGCATAGAAAGTGGCGAAAACAGTCAAAAACACCATGATATAGCATGTTGAAAAAATGACCTAAAAGGCAAGGCTATAGTATGGCAAAATGTCAAAATATGTCATGTCACAAAAACAGCTGAAAACACCTCAAACCAACATAAAATAGCATGCCGAGACACGCCATAGCATATAAAGATGCAAAAATGGCCCAAAACACAATGATACAGCATGTTGAAAAAATCACCAAAAAGCAAGGCTATAGTATGGCAAAAATGTCAAAATATGACATGTCTCAAAAACAGCTGAAAACAACTCAAAACAGCATGAAATAGCGTGCCGTGACAAGCCATAGCATAGAAAGTGGCGAAAACAGTCAAAAACACCATGATATAGCATGTTGAAAAAATGACCTAAAAGGCAAGGCTATAGTATGGCAAAACTGTCAAAATATGACATGTCCCAAAAACAGCTGAAAACACCTCAAAACAGCACAAAATAGCGTGCTAAGAGACAGCATTGCATAGAAAGTGGGAAAAACAGCCAAAAACACCATGATACAGCATGTTGAAAAAATGAACGAAAAGCAAGGCTATAGTATGGAAAAAAGTTAAAATAGTGGAATTAGCATGGAATAGCATAGCATGGAATTTTGCAAAAACATAATCATAATATGGCATGTCAAAAAAACAACCGAAAATGCCACACTATAGTATGGCGTAAAATCTCAAAATATGAGATGTCCCCAAAACAGCTGAAAACCGCATAAAATAGTGTGCTGTGATACAGCTTAGCATAGACTGTTACAAAAACAGCCAAAAATATCATAATATAGCATGGTGAGAAAATGACAGAAAATGCCATTCTATAGTATGGCTAAAAATGTTAAAATATGACATGTCCCAAAAACAGCTGAAAACTGCATAAAATAGCTTACGGAAACAAGCTATAGCATAGAATGTAGCAAAAACAGTCAAAAACATCATAATATGGCATGTCGAAAAAACGACTGAAAATGCCTTATTGTAGTATGGCGAAAAATATCAAAAAATGACATGTCCTTAAAAACAGCTGAAAACCACATAAAATAGCATGCCAAGACACACCATAGCATGGAATGGGAAATGAAAATTTCTATGTTATACTATGATGTGTCTCGACGTGCTTTTTTTGTGGTTTTCAGTTATTTGGACATGTCATATTTGACTTTCTTCAACATACCATACTATACTATACATAGTATAGTATGGCTTTTTTAGGTATTTTTTCGACATGCTTTAGTATATTTTATGCCACTTTGGATGACATACTATAGTATGACTTTTTTATTCTATTTTAGACAACATACTACACTATGACTTATTTTGCTATTTTTTACGACATACTATTCTCTCTCTTTTAAGGCATTTGGACAGAATGCAATGCTATAACTTTCATCTGTGCTCCTTTGTATGACATGTCACACTATGATTGCAAGTGGGAGAAATTTCAACCATCAAGGAGCATTAAATCCTTCTGTCTATCACCAAAACTACAGATACTGTATGTGGTTTTCACTGAACAGCAAGAAAACTCAACCATACCCCTTTGTTGTGCATAAACAACTTCAAAATAATGTTCAAATCTATATCAACACGACTCTTTTATGAATGCAGAATAGCTGTCGGTGAAATGTAAAGTCTGTGGTTCTACTGTTTTGCCCCTTTGTGCAAAAATAGTTTAAATGAAAATGTGAGCAATTTTCAATAATGTCCAAATCACTTTATTTACTATAAACTGATGTGAAGCCTTTTGCAAATGTTTTAAATACAAAAATGCAGCAAGTATGGCTCCATGCTGTACAAGAAAGATCTCGTTGTAATCAAAGCACACAGAATTAAAAAGGAAACAGAAGAACATCTCACCTCTAATCTCATCCAAACAGTCAGACTGATTGATTCTCTTCCCTATAAATACAAATAGTTCTTAACATACTGTAGCATGAAGTTGTATACAGAGAGCTGCAGCTTGATATTTTTTACAGACACAATGGTCAGTTTATATCGTCAGAGAGCATAATGCAATTGCATGATTGTGTTGTAAAGTTACAAATATTCCAACATTTTTACATCATACTCATAAACAAATCTATCAATGCAAGAGAAAGATAGAATAACATATATGATTGTCTGTTCATAAAATCAGGAGAAATTTAAGTTGTACATGATATAATTTACGAAAAACACAACAAAATCCTGATCAATCTTTTTTTTTTATAGTGTGGAATCTTTTCAGAAGTCTTACAGTTTTTATTTTTCATTAAAACCCACAGTCAAACATGTCTCTGGTCCTTTTCTCACACATGCACGCACACGCACAGTTGTAGGTTTCTGGCTGTACTGTCAGTCCACTGCACCAGGAGATGGAGCCACAGAGTCAATTTAGACCCTACACAAACATACACACTAAGAGGTCCCACACAACAGAACACACACGTGACTGTAGTGTAAATTCAATACATCAGAGCAATGTAAGACACTGAAAATTATATTTCTTCCTTCATCTGAAAAAGCAAATGATGGTGTGATTTATAAAGATTAGGCCTCCTGTTTTTTGAGTGCACTAGCCAAACAGAAACACATTTATGACGAATCGGTTTCTTGCTCTGCAATGTGGAATGATAAAGATTTCATAATACATGAAGTGTGTCATAATATACTGTAAATACATATGCTGCATGCAAATATTTTAATTTAACCAAATACAGACTGAAAGCTGTGACAGCAATGCTAAAAGTACCATATTTTTATCCCACCATGCCCACCTTCACTTCCTTTTTAAATTAATTTTCACTTCACTAAAAGAAATTAATTTCCATTCTCTATAATCCTATCATGTCTGCTAATTAGGTAGGCATTACAAATATAGCGTTCAGTTCGAAGCACACTGTAATTTCATTTCAAATGGTTCGTTAAGAATCAAAAGGTGGAAGGAGCGTGTCATTACCTGAGATAGTCTATAGGCTAAGGGTACCTACTGATGTTACTTTCAAAATAAATCTTCCTGATGAATCGTCAACTTTCATGTTACCTAAAGCCTTGGATATGTGCAAAAGTAACAAGATACTAATTATCTTATCATTGCCTGACACAACCTACTCCTGGCTCACAGTGTTGACCCAACACAGATCGCAAAATTCGAATTTTAGGAATGCTATTATGAAACTGTTTCAGATAGTTCACACACAGTATGGGACTAAATAGATGGAATGGCAGAATTGGGATCAAGTCATTGTTTTGCAAGTCCCAAGTAAGTCTAAAGTCTTTGCACTCAAGTCCCAAGTCAAGACAGACAAGTCCCACATCAAGTCCCAAGTCTATGAGTCCCAAACAAGTCACAATCAACTTTTCATCAAATGTAATGCCATTTTAACAAGAGTGATGAAGTTAGATGAAGATAACGTTAGCGAAGCTTAGCATTAGATTACCATGTGTATATTAGCCTTGACTCACTGTTTTCTGTGCAACTTTAAATGCCGCGTCTCTGTCTGTAACTTTCTACCTGCATGTTTTGCATACTGCAATTTAGGTTTTTCGATGACAACCACGTAGTTTTTGTATACAAATGAAATTATCTTGGGTATAATTTTTTTTCACACTGGCACTCGGTAACATAATATTAATTCTTTATGGTTCTCTCCTGTAACTTGACTGGATGCTGTCAGATTGGTTCAAATAAGGTGGATCATCTGGGGATTTAAACCTCAACTAGCCGGGAAGAAACAGCAACGTTCAATGAATTAGAAAATAAATTGATTCGTGGAACACTTTTTAAATAACATACTCTTCCATCTTTGGGCTTTGGAGAAAGTATAAATAACTGTCAAGTCAAAAGACTCAAGTTCAAGTGAAGCCATAAGTCATTCGTGTTATAGACCAATTCAAGTTGTAGGCCGAACAAGTCTGTTTTTGATTTTGTCAAGTTGAGTCTAAAGTCTTTAAATCTGTGACTTGAGTCTGACTTGAGTCTAAGTCACATCAAGTCACATGACTCAAGTCCACACCTCTGTGGAATAAAGTATTTTTTTTATTGTGGTTTCATAACTGACACAAACTCACTGAATTTATTTGTGTTGCAAAGAAGTGAATATTTTTTCACTCACTCCAAAGTTTTGACCTTTTGTAGTACTGAGCATCTTTGTTGCAATTAAGAATGACCCTGTTATTTTGCAATTGCTGGCACAAGGGATCGTAGAAGTGTAGTGAAGGATGCATGTTGAAGGCATTTTTTAAAGTTAGTTGAGGTGAAGGGGAAACAAACATGTCAGCATGTGTCATCTTCAGGTCAAAATTTCTAATGTCAGCCTTACTCACAGTGAGAAACCAAAGGCTGGTGTCAGTCTCTAGGAGAGAGCACTGAAGTCTCGGTGCTTCCGTTGTGCTGCAGGTTACTGTACGCTGCTGGTCCAGCGGCTTCCTGGATCCACAATCACATTTATTACCACAGACTTCACAGACAGCGGCATGAAATAATAAAAGCAAACTGTGCAAAAGCTAACCTTCTGAAACTCTTCACAGTGAAACACAAAACTTTCTTAAAAGTCAACACCTACACCAGAACAGGAGTTGGTGCACAGTTGGAGTGAGGTTAGCCTTTTTTATTTTTGGCTCTTTGTGAAAGTCACCCTTCATACTGACTTTAAAGTGATGTGGATGAAAAGTTTTACAGAGAATACCTTTAACTCTGACTGGAGCTCTTCACTTTGGAGTCTTAATGTGTCACTGAAGCCTGATAAACAAAGCCACACAGCTCATCTGTGGCCAAGAAATGAAGATGTATTCAGTGGCTGGGCGGGCAGAGAGCACAGCTGAGGTGTTACAATGAGAAGTCAAAAGCATGTGGCGAGCTTGAGATGAGCCCTTCCACTCACGAGTAGGATAAAATACTGTTCTGAAGGCAGAGTCCATCTCCATCAGCTGCCGGCAGTGAGGCTTTCCTTTAGTCTCTCTGATTGTCTGCACTCACGCAAGCTCGGGTCTCGCCTCCATTTCTCCACGAGATGCCGTACGCGCTCGCATGTACTCACTGGTCTGAGCTGCCCCCGGACACCCATTGCCACGGCGCCACCTCCGTACAGCCAGGAAGGTGTTTATTCCATACACACCTGTCACCAGGAAGCCAAAGATCTGCATGTATGTGGAAACAGGAAGTAGAACAACAAATGTGAATAGGAACCAAAGGGCCAAACACAACATGGCCACACAGGTTCTGAAATGTGCCAATGCAAACTTGATTTAGGCACAAAAATCTGAAGACTTAGAAGACCAGCAGGATTCCTACAGTTTAAGGCAAATTAAATTTAATACTTTTCACTTTTTAATGCCATTCAGGATGAAATTTTAGACCAATTTTACAATAACCAAAACTAGGGAAAAAACTTCAAATTGATTACTTTTTAAGACTTATTTAATGCCACTCAGGATGAAAATGAAGACCAATTTTACAATAAGCAAAATCAAAAAAAAAACAAAAAAACAACAACAACAAATAAATAACCCTGAAACAACATTCTTCATGTAGAGTTACGAACTATTTTTCCAAAACATTTTATGTAACACAAAACATTACATTTTTGCCCCATTGAAAAAGGTTGCTCTGGTTAGCATTGGGAAAATATTTGGCATATATTGGTGATTCTTATTTTGCACGTCACTCTGTATGTGGGATTATTCCACTGCTTCAATACTCATCATGAAGCATTTAAGAAGAGAGATTCTGTAACTTATTTTAAAAACAAAACAAAAATATTGCCCAATATTTTGACATCTTACAGTGCAACGTCAGAAAAAGCGATTCATAAAATCCTACTTTCAATGTTTTTGCATTTTTAAGACTTCTGGAAAAATGATTTAAGACAATTTAATACCAATTAAGGCCTTACTTTTAGATTAATGAATTAAATGCCTTTTCAGACTATTTAAGAATCCGCGGGAATGTGGATGTTTTAAGGGGCACGGATAGACACATACGAATAATTGAATATAATCATGCTTGCTAAAAAAAAAATACAAACACAAATGGTCTAGAGTTTAAAAATGTGCATTCGGGTTTATTTCGGCAGCTTTCTGTTCACTAATCAGAAAACATGTGAGTCAGATCAGATAGCAACTGGAGCTAACAGGCAGCAGCAGCCAGATAATTCAAACAGAACAATTCCTCAATCTTCAGCTCACCCACACACACTCGAGATAAAAAGTCAGATACCTAAATGAGACCTTTGCTGAGCTCTTGGCTGACACTAATGAAATGCATCAGTATACTTCTGCTTCACAGGGAAACTTGATAATGAGAAGGGGAGGTTTGTAAAGATGCCTGCTATGTTTTGTTTTTGTATATCTTCGGCGAAAAAGAGACAGTTGTGACTACTCACCACTGCTGCTATTTCAGCTCCAGTGTTGTGGTTGATGCAGGCCAACACAAGAGATGACAAGAAGAAGAAGGTGGTGCTGGCAGCCGTGTTAACCAGGTCCTGCAGGAAGACACAAAAACAAACATTAAAGTGATCTGCACTATATTTTCAGAACTGAGTACCAGGTATGTCATGATGCAGAGCGATTTAAAGCATTATAATTTGTCATTTTTCATGTTTTTAGGGGTAAAACATGAAATGAAAAAGTTTTTGAATTTGAATTTTCCCAATATCACAGCCAAAATATTTGCGTTTCGGCACCACTCACAGATTGTAGAAAGGAAGTGAGGGTGAAGTGTTTAAGCCTCAAGTTTACCATTTTGGCTATTACTGTCTTAACTTTTGGAGTAAAACGTGACCATATTTGAATGAGAGGTTGGAACTTTGGAGGAGCGAGACGTTGATCGGACTGAGAACCCGAGGACAAAGGCCCGGTAGCAACTTTTCAATCACAAGTTAGCCATGCTCTAAAGTATATCCGGCTTTATTGTGTGTGTTACTATTCTAATGGGACCATACTTTACAAAATGAAGATATGATAAGATAGATGGTCACGCTGCATTAAAGAAGAAACTTGTGATTAAGAAGATAAACCTATTAAGAAAATGTTTATTGAGGAATAAATCAAGGGCCCTTTCTCAAGTACTATATATATATATATATATATATATATATATATATATATATAACTGATGACAATGTGATTTTTGTTGGGATCTGAACCAAACAAGCATGTTCTCTTACACAAGTCTGCGTTGACATGGCATTTGTGATGGTATGTTGTGAAATATTTCATGCCAATCAAAAATTACAGCTCCAGCGATGTGGATACTACACTTGGCCATTTTGTGATTTGGATCATTATTTCAAATTATTGTACAGCCTTACTTCCAATACCAACACTTTTTTTTTTTTACATATCCTGCTTTGAGGAATACAAACATTTTTTTCTACAAAATTCTGTCTTCATGAAACAAAAAAAGGAATAAAACCCCTAGCACAAGCAGTTTGCCTAAATTATCAGAGTTTAAAATGGTAAAATCTGAACTCCAAAACATTTAAAAAAGACACTTGATCAATGATCATGATTGATAAAACTTGTTGGCATTGACACATTATCAATAATGAAAACGTATTATTGTTCAATACGCAGTCCGACAGAAAATATATATCATACATGAATTCAAAAAATAAGGTACACAAAATATCTATATTGTGAACATATAATATTACTTTAATGGACATAAAGCAGTAAAAGTGATAATGCTACAACAGCTGCCTCCTGCATTTTACATTTCAATCGTTTTCATTTTTCTAACAGCAGGAGATGTTTGAATATCACTGGAGTATTAAAATAATCATACAATATCTAATTCATCACCAATGTAATGCTGCACACAAGTACAACAGAGGTACCATCGCTGATACCAAACAACTCTTTTAAAGTCCAAATACATTTGAGGCCTTTCTGCCACTGTTTATACCTGCATTAGTCTAAGGAGCAAGGCAGGCCACGTCCAGGCAGGACATCCTGGATAATGTTGTACCATGTTGAACAAACAAAAAGTTTCCTCACACTCTTCTAACCAGCCAGACTGCATACTGGTGCTTCATTATGAGTTTCAAACTGCAGGAGGGCAAAGACGCCAACAGCACACAGTTAAAAGCCACCTAGCACCTCGTATTACACACAAACACACATAACTCACGCCACCCCCAGCTTTTTACACCGGAGAATGAAAGAGACACTTCCCTTTCATGTTTTACTCTCCTGTTTTCAGCAGTACAGGCAGTGAGTAAAGGGTTAATAATGAAGTGCTCAGCCTGACTGGGGCACTGCCCTCGTGATCACATGCATGATTGTGATCACGGCAGACGTGGTCTCTCATATGACACACAGCGCTCTTACAATGGGGACTGAAACAGAGACACACGCACAGAAGAGATGAAGCTCAGCCGGGCAGAAAAACTTTGCGAGTGATCCTGCAGTTTAATCAGTAACACACTGATATGGAACCATGACACCTCGCAACATTAACTGGCACAGTTAATGTTCACCAGTGGTATAATCGCAACACACACTCAAATGCACACACTACAAACATTGCTCACAATACACACACACTCCCATCAATCTTGCCCAGCCGGTTGAACAGGAAATACTGTGTATACACATTCTAGTGAAAAGCTTCTCTACAGCTTTCAGATCCCATTTTCTCTCGAGATCCAGTCAGATCAGCTCCTGCAGTTGACTCTCAGCCTATCCTCTTCACTCATTTCCCAAATTCCATGTTTTAACCAGGCCAGCAGTCTGTAAAACCGTAAATAACATGAGTATAGACTGGACCAAACCACTGGCTCTCTGGCCCATTATTGGCTTGTATCATTGGCTTCTATCAGTGTTTAACAATCTTCTCTCTATCTGCTGAGATTCAGGGCACTGGACCAAACTGGAGTGCTTTAAAAATATAGAGTTTTAACTTTTCCCAAGCTTATTGCCTAAGGACTGAATTACTGCTGCTCCCAAAAATACATGTCTTCATTGTGGAACTGGAATACTGTCCACCATACCATCCTATCTCCCAACCTTTGTGTGAAATGTTATCATAATTTGTGTATGAATTCTTGCTTTACGGCCAAAAACATGTTTTATGAGATCGCAGTGCCCTTTGACCCCTGACCACCAAAATCTAATCAACTCACTCTTGAGTCCTAGTGGACATTTGTGCCTAATTTGAGGAAATACCCTCATGGTATTCTTGAGATATTGCGTCCGCAAAAAATGAGACAGAAGAGGTCACAGTGACTTTGCCTTTTGACTTACAAAAAATCGAATCAGTTCATCGTTGAGTCCATGTGGACATTTGTGCCAAATTTTATGAAATTCACACATGGCATTTTTGTTATATTGTGTTCACGAAAATGGGATGGACTGACTGATGGGCAAACAACCGGAAAACGTAATAACTCTAGCCACAGCTACTGCCAGCGAGGCATTTGAAACATTTGAAAACAGGCCTAGAAAAAAATCTTTTTTTCCATGTTTGTGCCTCTGTAGATATGGATCTGTGTCACAACAGGCGTCTTTTTAATAGTAAACAAAGAGTCCTCCTACAGGAGGATCAGAACTGTCATCTGAAATCAGTGATCATTTTTTTTCTCCCAAAAGAAGGTGCTTGTTTATGGGTTCATCATTTATGAACACAAAACGTTCCACGTTACTGTATGTGGTCTATACTTCTGTTGTGCTCTCAAGATAAAAGCTACCAATACTCATTGGACTGCAACTATGGAAACCCTAGAAAACGCAGCACAAGACTAATTATGAAATATTTTCTCCTGACAGTTGCAGCAGGTCCCACAGGGCCAGCTTCATGCAAAAATAAAACGTCTCTCTGGCTTTCACATCTACGCCCGATTCTTCCTGAAAGACAAATAAAGATAGCGGGGAAGTATTTCATGTCTTTTGTCTGCTTGGGTGGCAAACTTCAGCTGTCAAAACCAAGAACGCTTTTATTGGATTCCGCTCGTAGGTAAAGTAAATACAACACGAGGAAAGTGGTCTCTGCTCTGAAACAGATGATAGATTAATGACTATAGCTAATAATAACCACAAACCTCAGCTGTGTGTGTGCAGATTCAGGATGAGAGCTGTAGATCATTACCGGCAGAATAACGCAGGTTTGAACAGAGAAACAAGGATTATCATACACATGCATACATACTGTACGTACAGACAACCACTGAAACCATCAAGAATTTAAATCCTTTACTTGAAATATTATCCAGTATGCAGAGGTCCTAAATGGATGCTTTGATACCAAAATGTGTGAGTAGTTGGGATGTAAACAAATACATGATTGAAATATGAAGACATAGTGCCAATTAAACAATTACAATACAAACACCTATAAGAGTGGGCGATATATTGAATGTACTTGATGTATCATGGCTTTTTCCACATAGCATATACAAAATTGCTACAACAAACGAAAACAAAAAATAATTATTTAACTTAATTATGACAGTACTTTATTTAACATTATCACAACAGTACTTTCTTTAACTGTATTACAACAATACTTTATTTGACTTTATTATAGCAGTACTTGAATTAGCTTCATTTAACTTCACTAGGACACTACTTTATTTAACTTTATTGAAATATATTTTATTAAGTAGTTTAGTATTGTAGACATCTTTGGTGGTTTAGAGGAGATTTCAAATATCAAGATATATATTGTGTACCATAATGTAGCCTAAAAATATGGCAATATTATTCATGGACCATATCAACAAGCCCTACAGACCCATAAATCTGTGAGAAATCACAGCAAAAAATAAGGCATCCAATATACCTTCTGATCTTAGCCCATGTCCATCAGATTCTGACTACAGTATATCAAATACTACGCTACAGTGAAAACAGGAATTACTTTTTGTGATGCAGAGTTGCCATAATGAAAACAACAGTCTATGAAAAGGGTGTAGATAGTTTAAAAAACATATTGTGTGGGGTTAACACACAAATCCATCCAACTTATATATGTAAAAAGTAAAAATGGAAGTAACAGCCTATTTAACACAGAAAATTAAACAGTCTAACACCTAACATCTTTAGTCAGAGAGTGCCTCAGGAATTTTTCTGCAAACCAACCAGGAAGCAACGGTCATCCTGTTTTGCAAAAAACAAAACCAAAAAAATCAATGTGATTTTTCCACTGGACCAAACTAAGGTTTGGTGAGCAAAAGTTTATGATACTTTCACGTTTTGTTTGGCAAGATAACCTTCACAAACTAACAACACTTTAGGATTTCTGAAGCATAAATGCAATCGCCAGAGGCAAAAAGTTAATGTTAGGCTATACAAATTACACCATGGCCACTTCAATTCAACGCCGC
Organism: Plectropomus leopardus; assembly: GCF_026936395.1. Taxonomy (NCBI): domain Eukaryota; kingdom Metazoa; phylum Chordata; class Actinopteri; order Perciformes; family Serranidae; genus Plectropomus; species Plectropomus leopardus. Next base: position 17,426,739 of record NC_142176.1, on the reverse strand, counting down.
CACCACAACTAGGCTGTAAAGCTGTGTTCGTCATGATGGTGCTCTGTTGTGTCAGTAAGCCACTTGTCAACAACCATATTTTTAAAGCCACACAAAAGCTTGAAAGTTCAAGAGAGGAGTATTTTCATATATTTTCATGCAATTTCAGTGTTTTAGGACTCGATCCTGGAGTTCATCATAGATGTTTTTGTGTCATAAACAGATACAGACGGCAGCTAATATGTGAGGCTGTGACAGATCAAGTCATTCATTCATACCCCATTCATTCATGCATTAACTGTGATGACATAGTGTCTGTCCCTAGAACAAAAACAACCAGAATATATTGTGCACTCTTGCCGAGTATTCAAACCGTTGCTCTCCTTACAATGACAAGACTAGTCCCTCTCTCCCTCCCCTTGCTACGCATGTTCTTCCCTGTGTCCTCAGGGTTGTCCCATTTCTGTCCCACAGCCCCTCAGCATGGCTGACAGTTATTTTGCTGTGAGAATTAGAAAAAACAATCCACGGAGTGGTCTGAATTTATCTCTCTTTCTAGCTCAGTCATGCAAACTAAACCCTGAAGTTCAACAAGTCACTAAGTGGCTTTACAACAGGAACCCTGGACTGTGCTCATTTCCTTGTTGAAGGGGCGGGAGAGGGGGTCAGGACCTGTGTTTCCCCCTCAGTGCTGCCAAAGTCATCAGAGGGTGAATTGGAGGAGATGGGATCACATAGCACATAATTGTACGATTAAAACCCTCTGAGACTCTGAACCGCATTATAAAACAGCTCACTCCACAGATGAGGGATGGCTGCGTCAGTCCACGGTTTTGAGTATGGAAACAGGGGAAGGCAGAAGAAGGGTTAGTGGTTTGTTAGCAGTCTGAAATGCTTACTCATAGTGAAAATCCCAAGGGGACGAATGTGACTGGAGCAGCCTTGAACTTGATAGACATAAACAGCATTGGGTACGGCCTACAACTGTGGGCATTGTGTGCCTGTTAACTACAACAGTTTGTAGGCAGAGCAGACTGTGAAATCAAATCAATGCTAAAAAGTGAGCAGCAGAGGGTTTTTGTGTTGTAAACACTGAATGTGTTGCTCTCCAAATATAGATTTCTCTTTACAAAATATGAAAAAACTCAATATCTTTGTGCATAACAGCATGTTTCCAGCAATAACAATGAGCCAAACCGCAGCCCACCACATCTTTGAAGAACAACCTCCTCTGTGAGTCTAATGGCAACCCACAACCAAACCTCTACTCACGCCTTTGCACACAAAAAATACACGTTAATGACATATTTGTAGACTATTAATCACCTGCGAGGAAAAATAATTAACTAGTCAGACCTGACATGAGAGGAACCAGAGAGCTTCAGGAGAAAAGAAACACACTATGCAAGAAAAAGAACAAACAGTAGGATTTTAGATTATATGGACTGCCACTCGGAGACTGTAGGAAGCGTTCATGTGGTGTCGTTCTGCCAAAATGTAGAACCCAAAAGCACACTCTCTCCTCATGTATGAGGTGGAACATTGTAACAAGGATGCCATAAAGCAATCTGATAGCTATAGTTGGATTTGGACATCTGGCTTAACATCATTACTACAATACGTACGCTGTGTGGCCTCTGGAAACACAGTTTAAGACGTTTTTTCCACTCCTCTCTGTAAAAGATACTTGGCTGCAGCTCAGAACACACCAACGTGTGCATGTAGGCAAACGCTGAAAGGCAACCAGTATCTGCTGGAGAACACCCACCAGCTCATTTGCTTACAGCTGACAATGCATATCCTGCTGGTAAAACTGAAACTCTCCACCTTCCCCCAACCAGCTCCACACTCACTACACACTTCAAGCAGATGTCCATATCAAGCTGTTTTCATTTACTGTTTTTACGTATACCTACAAAAAAGTAAGGCACCACAACTCTTACACAATCCAAATAATCGTGAGCCAGTAAATTTGTGAGAAACCCACATAATATTGAAGGCTGTGATCACATCGCAAATGCGCTGACGGATGTAAAGAAGTAAGTATAATAATAGTTGGGTTGGTCCGGTGAGAAAATTTTCAAGCCGGTTTGATATTAAACCAAACACCAGACCAGACCAGTTTAACAAATTTTACCATGTGACCGACATGAGTCAGCAATCACTCCTGGAGAGGAATAATGACACAATGTCCCAAAAGAAAACAAGTGTCTAACTTTCACATAGCACCGTGTATCACCAGAGCTTTTTGTCCACACTGAATCCATTAAATATGCACCTCTGTCACTTTATGTAAACGAACAACATGGCTATCAGCTGTGCGCTTGCTATCTGACTGGAGACATAAAGACTAAAAGATGGTTGAGTACTTGCTATCTTCCTACGTTTGTAACATTACTTTTTTAAGTCAGAAAACATGTTTTATATTTTAATATTGATTTGAAATTACAAAAAAAAAGATACCAAATAGCAACTAACGTTAGCCTGGCTTGTTAATAACGCTGGCCATTTACCTTGGCAGAAACTTTCAGCTTCCCGACAATCTCCCTGCAGCCAGCTGACAGTGTTTAGGTTTTTGTAATGAAAAAAGTAGGGTTTTTATGAATAATGCCTCATTTCGACCTCATGAATCAATTGAATTGGCAGCAAACGTAGTAATACTGAGGTTGTTAAAGTGAGTAAAAAAATTAAAGCACTGATCTTCTACTCAAGGCAATATAAATGCTATGCTGAACTGGTGAAGAAAATTGTCAGATGCTGCCACGTTCAACAAAGAATCCAAAAACTGAGAATGTTCTTGATGAATAAGATTAAAAGGGATCTGCATTCAACAGCAACGCTATATCAAAACACCCATTAACAAACTCAGGCAGTATAATCCAAGTCTCATTTTCCCAGTCGTATGCTCAGTACTTCCCAAAGATGCATTTTCACTAAACCTTAAGATTAAAACACTATCATAAACTTTCTCACGTACAGATGAGTTATGTTCCTGGGCAAGAATGTAAACGCACATGCTTTCCCAGGTGTGCTACTCACTTGCTGAAATGTTTTAAATCATAATGTTATCCAAAATGCACATGCTTGGCAAGAAGTAAGTACCTGTCTGAATAAATCAGACTGCACGAGTTGGGTGAGAGTTTGTGAAGGGATGTTTTGATATAGTTTTGCTGTTATTAAATGTGGCCCCCTCTGACTTCAAATAAGAATTTTGTCAGTTTTTGCATTTTTCACAATGGAGGTGTGCAAGAAAGACAAACTTTTCTTCACAGATTTAAGGCAACACAGATACAGAAATGATCAATTTGTGGGTGAAGTATTCCTTTAAGTCAGTTAAAACCATTTGGAGGACTCCTGCTTTTCAATTTGCTCTTATGAGATGAAGTATGTTGCTGGATTGTGAGCCAAAATGATAACCTGTCAGTCAGGCTTTGATTAAGTATGAAAGAAATATGATGAGGAATCATCTCATTAACAGTCTTGTTACTGTAACCAAATGCTTCCACACAGCATTCTTGCAAATTCATTGTTGCCAAAGTTGTGTTGTGTACAGTACAGAGACACGAGTAGCCTAATGATCCAAGCTGAAACTTTCCAGCCTTGCAAACTTTTCAACGCTCGAGAGTGGAAACCTGTCTCATGTTTCACATTCGAACATTTCCAACTCTAGTAGGCCCAGCGAATGTGTAAAGAAAACATTGTGGCAAAAAGGGAACACTGTTACCAACTGCCATTGTGTCTTTTGTCAGATCTCTGGTCAACAACCTTTTGTTCTAAACTCAGTCCTGCGACACTTCCTGGATGCAAGCACGTACCGTGAGGCTCCAGTTGACCTGGGGCACCTTGGTGTGCAGGTTGAGGCTGAAGATGAGGAGGAGGACTCCTGTCACCACAAAGGCACTGCAGCTGACAAACTCGAAGAAGTAGACCCCTCCACAGGGAGAACACATCATGATGGTCTCTATGCAGATGAATCCAATAAGTGATAGGACCTGAGGTGAAGAAGAACAGCAGGATACATTGAGTATAGTGAATACTGTTTATTTTAAAAGTCTCTAAATGGCAATGATATCAGTCAAACACATACCATTACTGACCGAATGACTGGAATCTGGATAAATACCACCTCATCCCAATAACTCATCCTAAAGGCTGAGCTAGTTTACAGAAAAAATATCAAACTTAGTGTCGTATAATAAAAAAAATCACAGAATCCTGTAGGTCGGGCCATTTCTGTAACTTTATGTGAGTGCCTGTTGGTGCTGACATTCCAAGCTTTCCAGATGATGAAGTGATTGTCCTATGAATAGACCAGAGGCTGTGAGCCCATCTCATGAGTCCCACTCCTGGCAGCCTGAAGATGCCTCCCTCCAGCCAACATCCATCAACAAACCACAGCACGGGAAGAATTCTGTTATTTAGGTGTTCCTCTTGCCATCTAGACCCCGACAAAACCACACACAGATTACCGATTGGCTCGGAGCGGTCCAAAACCCAGAGACATAACAGAACCAGGAGAATTCCACTGTGATATATGACCGACCTAAAGCAGCCAAATTTAAACCAGTTTAGACCAGATCTGCTTTGTCCACCAGAGTGGGGCAGGTTAAACGTTTTGTATTAAATGTTGACACAGTATATATTGTATAATGAGGGGTTTGAGTTAAGGGACGGTTGGAGGTTAAACTGCAAGAAAAAGGTCCATGGCAACGTTCTGAAAGCTCAAAACGGCAAATGGCACAACCACTTAAGGCCATTATTGTCTTAGCTTTTTACCCTTTGTATCACAGTCACTATGCACTTATACCTGAACCAGTTTGATTGTCAACTATGGCATGCTTTGTGTTTCACCAAAGTTTATCTCTTCCACACACTTACAGAGACAGTTCACCCCAGAGTCAAAAATGCATATTGTTTTCTCTTATCTGTAGTGTTATCAATCTGGATTTTTTTTTGTATGAGTTACTGTGTATTGGAGACAACAGCAATAGAGATGTCTACCTTCTCTCCAAAATAATGAAACTAGATGGCACTCATGGTGCTTAAAGCACCAAAAACTACATTTAAAAAACTAAACAAACATAGTTTCACAGACCTATTTTCTTTCTATCAAACCATACCTGCTAAGTGTATCAATGCGCAGAGGGAAGCATGCATCTACTCATGCTCGTGACAGAGCAAAATGTAAACATTAACGGCGTCCTCCTCCGCTGAGGTGTAAAGTTGACTTGATGTTGAAACAGTTGACTACATTGCTAAATAGTACTACGGATAAGAGGGAAAATATGTATGTTTGATTTGGGGGTGAACTGTTCATTTCGGGTACAGCAGATCTGAGATACTGCAGCATGATAGTGTTTGATTACATGGGAATTTATAAATGTTCATACAATCTCCAAAGGCCAGTTTGTTTTTCAAGAGCAGGTGGGATTTAACACACTCCTATTGTTTCTCCTTCATTTACATACGTACTTGGAAGTTGCATGAAATCCCTGTTCGTGTAATAAAGTTAATCTGAAGTCTGATGGCTGGTTTAGAAACTGCCACAGCAAAAATCAAAACAACAAACAGTATGTAGTCACAGCCTGACTGTCTCTCCTTTAGCAGCTTGTGTTAAGCTCACCAACTCATTCACTTCACTTAGAGTGCAGAAAACACAGGCGGTGTAAAGTTTCCAATAAACTGCAGATGTTATTTCTTCCATGAACAGATGACTGAAGTGCTGCTTCATTAGCTGCCTCTTCTCCATCAGCAAGTAGGGGTGGGGAAAAATCCACTCACATAAGAATTTCTATTCCCGCTTTTAACGATTCAGAATCAGCTCAAAAATCCTAAGCATTGATTATAGACTATATTTACTAAATACAGTCTATTCTTAACCCTCTAAAATGATTATCATTTAGAAAAGTCCGTTTGTCGGATCGTCTTACTTCTTTCGCCGGTGAAAGCTGTCGGCTGTCCCGTTCAGAGGGATTTCTCCGATGCATAGTTGCTCTTTTAGAGGCCTCAGTATCCAGCCTGGGAATTCAGCTGCTTTTACGGGACCTTGTTCAATAAATACATAATGATAGATCCGATATTCGGTGTCTTCTGTCCATATTTTATCCATATTTCGATGATAAATGTACATCAGCATTGATGCTAAACGCCATACTGGTTTCCCATGATTCATTTGGAGAGGTCAGAGGTTTGTTTTGGTCTTGTCCACCAATCGGAAGATGAGCCGACGCTTTGTATCCGGTTACGTATGCTACACGTCATCTGGAGCAAACTGCACTGTGATTGGCCGAATCCTGCTGTAGCTATCGCTCTGTGATACTGGTAGCGCCTCCTACATTAGAATAAACTCTGGAAGTCCCTATAATAATAGTAATAAGAATAATAATAATAGTAACAATAATAATAGTAATAAATAATAAATAAATAAATAAATAAATAATAAATAAATAAATAAATAAATAAAAATGAGACTAGGGTAAATCAGGAGACAGTCTAACAAGCAGCAGGGCCTCATATGGATGTAAACTCTGTGTTCACTGCAGGCAGAGCAGGCAGGAGAATCAGGCCCCTCTCTGAAGTGTCAGGAGTGTGATGTGGCCCTCTGCATCATCACAGATAGGAGCTACTTTGCAGAATGGCACAGATAATGGGATATACAAACAACTGCAAAAACACAATGGGACTTTTTTTTTGTGTGTCCATTCTTTGAACTATAATTATTACAATGATTGTTTTTCACTTTCTGATTCCCAACACTTGGGAGAAATCTTGTACAAAAAAATATCTTGAAACTCCTGAAATTACACCTCCTATATTTTCAATAGGGAATCGATTTTGAACCAGAAATTGTTTTGAATCGAGAATCAATTCTGAATCGAATCGTGACCCCAAGAATCAAAATCGAAACCGAAATTGAATCGAATCAAATCGTGAGATACTGAACGATTCACACTCCTATCAGCAAAACACCGAATGTCTCACTGTTCCACTTTGCTCTGATGATTTGATACACGGTTGCAAGAAGAAGAAGCCTGTGGATTACACAGGAGGTGGCTCAGTGACAAGTTTTGACTAATTTGAGGTTGCCTGGGGTTTCCTCACACCGACAAATAACCCCTGACTGCAGAGAGGGTAGGTTTAAAGAATTATGCCAGTCGAGTTGGGTTTGACAGTTCAAAACAAATATTTGACAATTCATTTTGTTTTCCGTATTAAGTTTTAAATCTTGAACTGGCTCTGTGGGACGTTCAGTGTGACAGCGGTATTCAAGTAATATAAAACAAGCTACAAGCGCAGATCACAAATATGCAATAACATTTTTTTGCAAACACTAGATATCAAACAAAAACCAGAGACTGTATCATATTAACTTGATGCGAGCTGGAAATTCACTTCTTCACCTTACATTAGGTCTCTCCGTGCCACTGCCTGCATGTCTGCAGCTGCAAAGAGTAGCATGAAAGTAAAGAGCGCTCACTCCACGGCTAAATCTGAGGAACAATACATCTCCAGAAGTACACTGCACAGACAAAAACAACGGCTCAACTTGAAGTGATCTCAGTCGACTAATGGTCTCAGACTGATGATTCGAGTCTCCGTCTTTCGAGGGGGAGCCCTTGTTTATATATAGCAAAGTTTTCATTCCAGGCAACCTCAAGGTTGGATGAAAGCCATTTACACTCACATCAAGTGGGCCTTAAGACCCACAAATCATAATTAAACTAGGGCGCCAACTTCTTTGAAACCCACTCCCTCTGTGTCATCAGGGCAACAAAGTAAAGGGAATTACACGGGCATGAGTTTAAAGATGTGGTCAGATTATCTAAAGAATTTTGGTGGGCAGTGAGAGAAGGAGGAACATTAGAGGGATGGTAACATGCCTGCTATATGTGTCAGGGTAACTGGCATGGGGACAAGGAAGAGCGATGGAAAATCACAAGCGAATCGTCAGATGACAAAGAAGAAGAGAGGAAAACATTTGTGAGGCATTAATGCCATGGACTAGACTATGCAACACACCAATTGTTTGTTTCGCCTTTCACAAGTTTCTTCTTTGAACCCTGAGCACACTGGTAAGATTTCTTTTAGTAACATGGGGGAAAAGCAATGAGCAACTGGGTAAGAAATGTTCCACAAATTGCGAAAAATGTGTATATTTAGAAAAAAAATATTTAAAAGCTAGGGGGAAATGGCTAAGTAAAATACAAAAAAGCTAGGGGAAAAACTATATTTATCATTATCATAATTACATATTCAAAATTATGTTACAGAATCACACCATTTTCACTTTTAACCAAATCTTGTTTGTTTTTTATTAGTTCTGTGTTTTGTTTTGTTTTTTTGGTTTTTATTTCACATTTTTTAGTTTTCTCTTGTTTCTTCTTTTTTTTCAGGTAATTTTCTGCAAAGTTTTCGCAAATGTGCTGCTATTTTTTGGGCCATTTCCTCTTTGATTGTTCAGTGTGTTCTTTCCATGTTTTTTAAAGAAATCAAGCAAATTTGCTAAAGTTTCAAAGGGTTGAAATCAAAGGTTTTAATAACATACATTATTCCATAAATCATTGTACTTGTATTACTAATTCCTGACATAATACTATGTGGCCCAAGATAAGACCCATGTCAAAAGAATATTTAAATCTTTACAGATGTTTTGCCACCAAAACAGAGCTGACAATAATAGAAAGATGCAGTCAAACAAGCATACAGCTGCAGACACAAATATCACTGGCCAATACGCTCTCAATGCAAAAATGTGTGCAACAGCTTTTGATATGGAGATGAAGTAAGAGCCGTAACCTACTTTGTGTATCTGGGTATGTGTGTCTACAAAACAGGCCCCACTTATAGAAGATGTAAGAAGAACGATAGTATCCATATTCCTTGCCTAATATAAAGACGGGTCATATACATCGCAAAGTTCACTTTTCAACAGTGAAAACTGAAAACTGACTAACAAATAATGGGTATATAAGAATCAGATTTATTTTACTGATCCCCAGGGGAAAATTGTGGTTGGTTATAGTCCCTATGATGACAAGCATAAAGAGTAATAAAGCAGAAATAAGTACAACCAAAGTATGTAAAAATGTACAATATAAATACAATTACAGTAATAGTAAAAAAAACAACTGACACAATTATGTGAATATTTAAAAATTCTAAATATTTATGTTTTATGTGCTGAGTGTGTTAAGTGTGTTAAAATATATACTAGAAAACAGTAGTAATAAGAAACAATTAGCACCAGTATGTATGTATTAAAAATTACAAGTATTATAATGTGCTGAGTGTGTGTGGGATTAGTCATTTTTCGCAATCAGTCGAATTTTACCAATTGCACTTTCTTTATTAACCTTTTGAAACCTGAGAAAACTGGCTCGATTTCTTTTTGAAAAAACATGGGAAAAGGCAATGAGCAAGATATTAGTAAATAGTACAAGGAGATTACCTGAAAAATAGTATTAATAAACAAACAAAAATACTGAATTAAAAATTAAAATTAAAATCTTTGAAAAAATAATTAAACATTTGTGATAATTATGCAACATAATTTTAAATATGTAATTATTATAATTATAAATATATTTTTCCCTGGATTTTTTTTCTTTTTTCCCCTAACATATTCCCCTAGCTTTTCAAAAATAATTCCCCAAATCTACCAATTTCTTGCAGTTTATGGAACATTTCTTACCATATCACATATTGTATTTTTTCATGTTTTTGAAGAAATCACACCAAATTGCTCAGGTTTCAAATGTTTAAATACTTCTGAAAGTAGCACAAGAAAGTGACGTTGCTCCAGGTTTCAAAGGGTAAAGGATTTAATCTGACTCCGAAGTATCCATGTGAAACAAGCTTCAAAAGAAATCCTAACAAGGAGGGTTTGTGAAACCCACTATAGTTTCTCTCAATCTTGAATGCACCTCAGTTAGTTGCATCTCATTGCTTGACACTGCTGAACAAATGCATTTGAGAACAAGCACAAACAGTCTCATTAGCAGAAGACCCCCTCTTCCTGTTTCCTCACTCTCAGCAGCTCAGTAGCCAACCCTATTTATCCAGTTTAATGAGCAGAGTCTACTGTTTCTGACAAGCACCGTGTTGTTGTCTGATGACTGGCACTGTTGAACAGTCAGTGGAGAACTCTTCTGTTTGTGACAAGACTCTTTGTCAAAGCCTCCAAATCTCTGGCTGAGACGTCACCTCACAGGAAACATTCAAGATCCACAGATAGTCATGGTGGGAATCTCTGAGCAATGCGATTAATACCGACTATACACTGAAAGAGTTGGAAAATACTTTTAATTTTTTCTCACAGATAAAGGCAATGCAAGGTTTTTGTTCCACATTATACAATTTTACAAAGACTGGGGATCTTGCAGGGTCTACATTTTCAAGACCACATATACCACATACTTTTAGGATTATTTCCCATCCTGCTCCTGTGGAAGTTATTATTCCAAACTCCCATTGATAAATATGATATATTAACAATTTCTAACTTGTCTGTAAAAACACACAATTCTAGAAACACAAGATAAAAGCGGTCATATGTCGACCGTATTCTTATCAATACAGCATCAATATAACCCAGAGAGATAATTTGTATTTGCATAAAAACTTTACATTTAAGATTTTGTTGCCTTGGTTAACTGCCGTGTTTTAGTGGAAGAAGACTGGGGAATAAAAGGTGGATTTCTCACTAAAATATGTGCTGGTTGGTGGATTAGGTAAAGGCCAAATTAACACAGACTCTTGTTCACTTCTTTACTATTTGCATGAGTCATGGCTTAAACTTACAACAATTTTGTTGTCAATTACGTTTGATTTTGCCAGAGCGGCAAGAAAAGAAAAAGACCTGAAACAACTCTGAGTTTTATGACTACCTTACACCAAATGATCTAGATCATGGGAATGTGCAGCAACTGAAGTAAAACTCTAATGAATTTATTCTGTCTTTGGAAATTTGTCCGGAACAAAGAAATTACTTGAAAAGTCATTTGTTGTAATGTCGGCATTTAGTCGAGACCGTTTCGCTGTCGATATATGTTTCCTTCAACCTAAACCTAAACCTTAGCCCTAACCCTAAGCACCAAGGGGGCACTATGCTCTAACAGGGGGAAACATTATTCGACAGGGAACACATTTCAGTGCAACACTGGCATTAAACAATTACAAATGCATCTTCTGTGTTTTTAACATGGTTTATTTTTTAATCTCACTGTGTGACAACTATAAAATAAACAGAAGAATTTAATGCCAACATCTGTATTAGTACAATAGTAGCAAGTTAGAACATAAACAGAGCGCACATTATATCCATTACATTTCACCATCCAAAGGGTTTAGAAACCTACAGCCCTGCCTTATAAGATTGTTACAGGTGATCACAATTTTGAGAATTGGGTTTTAATTTTCCCATTGACTTCTCTGCTGACACATAATCTTTCAAAAGAGAATCATGATGCATCTAAGAATCGATTTTCCCTCCGCCCCTAACAAATACTAAAGCATGTTCAGAGCATGCACAGCAATCACATTACCGGTGGCACACTAAAGAAAAGTGAAAGCAAATCCACCTTCAGTAAGACAACAGTTTCATTTTGTGCAGCTGCTAAAGCTTCATTACAGCATGTAGTTGGATAGCCGTCTGTCTGTGACTGTAACACAACCAAAAAGGTTACACCCAAACAGAAGTGGAGGGCTGCACGAGCCGAGGGGTGATGTCATGTCTCTTGAAGACAGCATATTGCTTTTCCCGACTCCCAGTCCCTGTGTAGCAGGTGTCAGGCAGCCACGGTGGAGGAGGCGGGGGATCACAGAGCACCACACTGGATAATCTTGTAAGTAATGATTTTATGTCAACCTTCACCCCCTCACAACCTGTTCATCGTGCATGTGTGAGTGCACAATCATACACATCAACTCTTCTCTTCTCTCTCCCACATGCACACAAATCCTTATCTTTGGGATTAAAGCACATTATTAGTTGCCTTTAAAGGCCTGTTGAACTCAGATCCCCCTTCTTATGCACCATCTGTTCTGAGTAGAAAATTGATGGAGGAGAAAAGAGGCCTTGCTGTGGAGACCATGCAACATTATATGCTGCACTCCAAGTTGCTATGGGACCTCATGCACAAAAAAATTACCCAAAATGTTGAATATGCTTCAGCAGCAGCCCAAAGTTGTGTATGTGACGGAAAATGTAGCCTGAATGAAGGTTCTATTTCACCCCAGAGGATAGGGTAAGTGTGCGTTGCTGTGTGTAGGCATGCATTTCTCCCCACATGCATGTCGTCTTTACGTCTCCCTACAAGCTCCGGATAAGTAATCTTTCAACCAGAAGAGAAGGGAGCATATGGTGTCTCTCTCAGAGCAGGAAGTGCTTGATGACATTTGGGAGCATCTGGTAACTTTATTACACAATATCCACAGACTGAAAAAAACCCTACTGTAAAGTTTAATTACCACTTGTTAGAGTTGGACTTCAATTGGGCAAAACAAGGGTTGACATACCATAATAAGTGAATTATTATTTATCATGAAGTCATTAGGGCTTGTGGGGAAACAAAGAGGGTTTGATTGGTGTCCTGTCAGGTCCTGTTAGGTATCAAGTTCCTGTGAGTGTAGAGGGGTAAGGGCTGAATATCAGTTCTTTGTTGACCCAGTCACAGCAGAGAGACAAAGACAAACCTGCTGTCAGGATGGACACACCTTGCTCAGGTTACATCCCACTGGGGGTTGTTTCTGATCAGTACACGGTCAGCAGCAGCCTGCGTTTCCATTCATCCAAGGAATGCCAAGTTGACTGGCTCTAAAAAAGCCTCTGCAAATGCATTTTAGTGCTCTGGTGTCAAACAGCTACGCAGCTCTATAAGCTCAGCACCTTGGTCTGTTCATAGGGAAACAGAATCTCACGGTAAACATGGGTCAAATGTCAAAAATGTCTTCCACAGTACTAACAAGGCCTGGATGTAACCTTTTCTTGGCAATGTCATGAGGACGTATGAACATGGCCAGAGCAGACGGGGTGTGTGAGGCATTTAGGGCCCACTAACTTTTGAGTGACAACTGTCAAAACTGACATCATCCAAAAAGATTTAAATTCAGCCTGTATTTCATAAAGTAGAACTCATTATTCTGCCATGTGTGCAAAAATTTGTCTGAATCTTTAAAGAAGTATTTCACCAATATGGAATTATCCTCACAAAAATGAAGCCGTCTCTGTAGTAGAAAGACACAAACACTTCTGACAGTGGTGCTACATAAAAAGAAATAAGAAGAGACAAGAGGACTGTGGCATTTGCTTTTGCTTTTGCTCAAGAGGTAGAAAACCTACAACTACCAGGATGCACTGCACCCTACCAGACTAATAAAAGCTTCCGCTGGTGGGTGCCATGATGTGAACTCAACCGTTGGTTGAACTCAACAATGGTGGCTGACTAGTAACAAACAATCTCTTATTACAGTTAAAGTGTAAGCTAAAATATGTTTCTGAAAACATTTGAAGCGACAAATATGAAACTCAGTAACAGAATCTTGGGTTATATTTAATCAGCACGGCTTATTTTTACAGTTTGATCTCAGTTTTTCAGCCTCTTTTTTCTTTTTTTGATACAAAGCTAGATTAAAATTACTGAAATATCCCTTTAAAGAAATGTGTGGTACAAAGCTGCATGTATTGCACAGTGCCAGTCTATTTTGCATTGATGCTAATCGTTACTGCATATAACTTACAAAGATGATCTATTAACAACACACAACTGCTGCCCTCTCAGCCGCAGAGCAAATTTCCACTAACACAGTGATATGAATAACAGGCACATCACCTCCTTAGCAGTGTTTTCTAGATTAACTGTGTTTGTGTTCTACATTTGCTACTCGACAGAACATTGCATGCTTTGCATTGTCATCTATCCGTTCCTAATGATCATCACACAGCCTCAGCTGGCACACAGCTAAATGATTAGAGGTCAGAACAGTAAAAAAAAGCCAGTGAAGCTATTATCGTTTGGCAGCAAGCCTTATGGGCCTCCTCTAAGATACCGACTGTAAACTTGGATGACTTTCAATGGTCCTGTCCTTGTCGGCAGGAGATACGACTAACTCAAACTGAAAAGTCTGTATTAGCACTGAACAAACTATAGAACAAACAAATAAAAGGAACTAGGATCATATTCATGCCCCTGTATTTACCTAAGCGGTACCAGAGCTGTTACATTTCACTGCATATGATAATATGAAGGAACTTCCAGGCAAAGAGATGGGTGTGCGCTTGTTTTGTTCATCATTGTTTTACAAAGTACACCAGCCCCTCTGCGATATTTGCATTGCATATTTATCTTCCTGTGCTACATTATGCTTTTTTTGTAGTATTTACATTCTATTTGCATCAGTGTCTTAGCAATATTGTGTGCACTTTCTATTTCTGTTACACATGTGGGCATTGGTGATAAATGCTCTGAAACAAAGAGGAGCTGGTTATGACTCTTAAAACTTTTTTGGTGTCATGTTCTGTCAAGTACTAAAAGATGGCATCAAAAGTGTCACCAGAGGCAAAGATTTTGTACGGCTGCTTATATTTAGACAACAATTATTAATTAAATGTCCAGTGTGCAGGGTTTAGTTGGATATATGGGCAGAAACTTAATATAACAAGTACGTTTTCTCTCATGTATAATCACCTGACAATAAGATTTGCTGTTTTTTTGTTACCTTAGAATGAGCCATTTTTATCCACACAGGGAGCAAGTTTTTGTCCACAGATGTTCGCCATGTTGCTATGTTGCACTGCAATGTAGTTCTACAGTAGCCCAGGATGAACACACTTTAAACTGGCTCTACATAGGGCCATTCGCATGTTTTTATCGGCCACCATAGTCAGCAGCCCCTCCAGGGTGAGAGTGCTGGAAAAACATTGATTTTTTAACATTAAAATGCTTTTTTCAGTGTTTTACAGGTTTAAATCGCCAGGTCAATTTGTTTTGGAGAGGAAAGTACCTCTGCAGATAATTTGGCTCCCTGTAAAAACCTCCTGAACAAAAAACCACTGTAGCAATTATAACCGCGTGACACTGGTTGCAATCTGTAATGATCACCGCTAGATACCACTAACTCCTACTAAATCTAAGATGCTGTTCCTTTAATGTTTAATAACTTTGGCTTATTCTGTAGAATAAGAAGGGTTTTGTTGAAAAGAAAAATTCTTAATGGAAAGAATCAAAAAACATATTTTACAAGCAGTGAAATGTGGGTATTGTATCAGCATAAGTTGAAAAAAAAAACAATTAGATCCCCAGCCCTACATAAGGGCCCATATGGTTTTGCATGAAAGGAATCCCTTCTGTCCAGATATTTAAATCACTGTGTACACGCTGCAACACATAAGAGCCACGAAGCCAGCCATTAGCACACATGAATAATAAGAACATGATTTTTATTGTGCTACATTCCTATAAACTGTGGGCAGCCTCTGTGGCTAAAGGAATGTTCACTGCGGAAATAAAATCAATTTTGTGCTGTCAAAGACAATATTCTCTCATTTACTGTGGGCCAGATGAAGATTGTGAATCTTCTTTTTACTGCCTGCTCCAAACTTCTCCCACACTGATGACAGATGGCTCCCTATCCTAACTTCCCACGTACACAGGAGGTAAACATTACAGGTGTGTGCAATAGCAGAGCCTGACTGTACTCCTCTGTAAGACCAGTGGGACACTCAGACACCCACAAGACTTTAACTGTTTTCAAACTTTAGAGCTAAACAAAAGTCTTAAAAGTGAAGCAGAGAAGCCAGAACTCTGCAAGATTATCTTCTAACAGTTTGGACTTCGACTTTGCTTGTGCTCTCCACAAACATTGTTAGAGGTAATTGCTACTTTCCTTAACTCTATGGTTTTTCCTGTTGTGGACACACTACATCATGTGTATGAGTGAGCAGGCCTGCGCCTGAGTTTTTTGGCACCAGAAGAAGAGAAATGGCTCTGGCTCGATAGATATTTCCTCCTCTGGTGAATTGTCAGAGCTTTGGGAGCCCTCATTTCGCTTTACTGGTGCCTCCGCACCAGTTCAGACATCTGGTTTAGGTGTATTGAGATGAAATAACAGAGAAAATGTTTTTCTAGAGACAACTACATCCTGACAAAGAAATTGTGATCATAATTATTTTGAGAAAATCAAGACCTTACGAAAAGTTTTTTAAGAAATACTACTTATCACAAAAGAAAGACAATACTACTAAACTCAGTTAGATCTGCAACGATTAATCGATCCATTGTCAACTATTAAATGAATCGCCAACTACTTTGATAATCCAGTTATCAGTTTAAGTGTTTTTTGGGTTATTTTTAAGAAAAAAAAATAACATTTTCTGATTCCAGCTTCTGGTATCTTTAATCCTCTAGGACAGTAAACTGAATACTTATCGGTTTTGGACAAAACCTTCTTAGGCTTTGGGAAAAACTGATCAACATTTTTCACCAATTTCTGACATTTTACACCCCAAATGACTAATCAATTAATTGAGAAAATAATTGACAGATTTATCAACAATGAAAATAATCAGTAGTTGCCGTCCAATACTCAGTAAGATCATGACAGACGAACTGTTGGAGATAACGCCAAAGTGTACCATTAAATACAGTATGATTTTGTTGGAGCCAATGTGCATCCTTCAAAATAAGAGTCTACTAAACTTACACAATTGACATGACAGTCTGCTTTGTCAGTGGACTGTCACGTCTAAATATGGCACACTAGGTACCCTCTCGTTGGTTTTTGATATTCCGGGACAGCGTGTCAATTTACATGTTTCATGCATTGTATCTTTTTTAAATTCAATTCCATTTTTAAAGGAAAAGTACACTTTCTGCTCATTAGATGTATACAGTATTTCTCAAAATACATTCACAATATTGGTAAAACACCACGTATTTATTTTCATTTATTTTGCTTTTGCAAAAAAAGCACATGGTTAAATTTAAGGAACAACTGCACATGGTTAGGTTTAGAAAAAAAAAACCATCACGACTTGGCTCTGTGGTCACACAGGAAGTGAACAGCAGACTCACGGGTGAAAGTGATTTGTTGGACCCATCCACCTCTCCTCTCATCCACCCTTTACTGACTTTCCAGCTCCTTATATAACATTTTGCCAGCTGTCTTACAAGCTGATGCCATCCTGCAGAGTTACACACTGACTGCAGCTAGTAGGATATCATACTGCAGCTAGTAGGATATCATACTGCAGCGAAAAGTGCCGTTTGTGTTGGTATCTAGTGTGTTTGACAAATTTACAATGGAAACAGGCTAGGTAGGCATACTCAAGGGTGTAGGTCTTGTTTACAGGTAATGATTCACCTCACTGACATCAGAAAACTAGCTGCGATGAAAGCCCCCTGCTGTGTCGCCTCACATCACCGTGTCTTGGCCAAAAAGTTGCACATGAACCCACCAAACCAACAGCCAACCATACGTTCTGTGCCTGCGTGAGACGAAATAGCCCTCCATACCAGCAGAGCGGACATCTGTATTCATCATTCAAAACGGGAAACTGGAAGACTGCCATGACGCTAGTTAGCCATATCAACAATACAATCTAAAATCAAAAGAACAAAGCATATTTACTCTGCGTAAGTGAACAATAACACAAACCACCAAGAGCTCAAAAGCAGAAGAAAAGCAATCTATCCTTACATAACAAGTTTGTTTTGACCTCCTTCCCTCTTGACTTTGGCCATTTGTTTACATTTTTCACCGCCATCAGTATTCTCATGCGGTAAGCTGAACAGCCAATCAGAGCGATTTCATTCACCAGACTCCACGGTCGCGGCTGCCACCGATTCAACAGGCTGTATAACGCAAGCAAGTCGATGAAGGCCAACAGTGCAGGACACACCACGGCGATAAGGGCCACTGTTGACCCAACGCGGGCAGACGGCTGACCGTCAGCGTGGTGTGTCACGGCCTTAAATACTGGTGGGGTCACATGCGAATGGGGGGTTGTAACTGCCCCACCGCAAGATGTTGAGTGTCAAACCATTCATTACATCCACTCTGATGATTTTTATACCCTGTATTGTGTCTTGTCTGTATCAGTTTTACTAAGATATACTCTGCCATGTTCATGTTTTTTTGTTTTTGTTTTTTTGAGGGGGAAAATGTACTTTTCTAAACAGTGAGGGGGATGTGTGCTTTGTGCCCCCTGCCCCCTCCAAAATAATCTACGCCTATGGGCATACTGTAAGCATGAAACCTGACTGACCACTATCAGGGATGTGGTGCAGGGTAAACCAAGACCTGTAGAGCCACATGTATTTAAATTTTGGGTTTACCACTTCAGGGACGGAAGTAAACAGTAAGGTTTTAATGCTGAATACAGGAGAAATGTTAGTTTGGAGCTTTAAATATTAGTATTTTCCCTGAAAATAGAGTTATCCTGTCCGTATGTTAGTAGCTGCTCAGATGTTATCCACCAATGGTGCGTCACAGTTGGTTTTACTCACTTTTAAGAGGCTGCACATCACAAAAAATGAAAGTCGTGATCAAACTTACCACTTCAACCACCTTTAAAATCCCAAAGTAGGACTTGAGGTACTCCACGTCGCACCTTATCCCCCCCAACACGTTCCTTGAATGGACGGGCTCGGTGGTGGGCTGGTAGGGACTGCTGGCCCCGGAGATCATGGAAGTGTTGGAGGCCTCGCCGTCAAAGCCCTCCGCCTCCTCGGTGGTCCTCATGATGACTGTCGGCAGAAGCTGGACTCTCGACGGGCAACGTTACGACATATAAAAACCCGCTGACAAACCGCCTCAGTCGCGGGCGCAGGTTATGTTTCAGAAAGCACACTTTGTTCCATGCAGGCTGGAAGTGGCTGGAGAAAACAAACCAGACTGTCCACTTTTCATCGCCACCCCACAGAGGAAACAGCCGCGGAGGAAAACCAGGCGTTTGATGCAACCCTTGCGCTGTTTCCTCCTGGTTACAATGTTGCGTCTCTCTGAAAACTATGTTAGGCGGGTCACTTGTTCGATTCCCTGTGTCACTTCACCATGGACGGTTCTGGTGAGTTCAGCACCGCCGAAAACAAACGCCCACCGGGACTGTGTGACTCGTCTCTGCAGCCGAAAAACGTCCACCCATTATGGGCCAGAAGAACCGAGAGAGACCGTATTGTTTCCTATTGTAAACTTAGTCTGCACAGCAGCCCGCAGTTAGGCTGCCTGCTGTACGCCGCTACTCGCTATGGATGCGAGGCGGGCTTGTCTCCGCCCCTCTGAAAACTGCACATTCTTGTGTCGGCTCTGCGCCCGTTTTAAGTGCTCCCAAACAGCCTGCAAAACGGATCCAGCCGGAACCACGCCGACAGGACCGAGCTGTGCTGCATTTTTTCTGGCTCCCCGACTGGTCCTTTCTCATCGTCGGTGTGCCTCCAACCAGGCCTGATGAAAATATTTCCTCATTCTTCAGAGGATTAGTGTGCCTGCAGTGGGAAGTTTATATTGTAGTTTATCTGTCACCATCAGATCTAAATAGTTTTTGCTGTATTATCTGTAAAAGCATTTGGGGTGAAGCCAGGTAAAATGGGTCATCAGGTAAAATGTGATAAAAAGGCTTTAACATCTTGGGCTCTATTAGCAGCCAGTTTTGTTTAGTTTATTTGTACACAAGTAGCCTAAAAACTACATAAAATCCAGTTGAGAAAAAGAAACAAAAAAAAAAGTGTCAGGAGAGGTCAAGAAGCCAGAGGCTTATACAAATGGAGCCCCTCAACTTGAAAACAACAAACAATAACAAAGCAAAGAAAAAACAAACAAACCCCCCTAAACTAACATTTTACAGCAAAATACAACAAAAGATAAATGACAACAAAGAGCAAAAAAAGTTACCAGTGAGTCAACACTAATTTAAAAAAAGAATTACATAGAATACAATACAAAGTAGCCTAAATTGGAAAAAAATAAATATTTAGGCTGTATTTATATAGTCACCACACATGTTTTTGGGGTGATGCTAAAATGTGCTGATTGGGTTCACTTCTGACACACACACCAAACAGGAGAAAAGGTACCCCAAAGCTCACTGCACAGTGTCACTACCTTTTGAGGAAACATGTTCAACCTGGAAACTATAGCGAAAGGGTGCACACTGTTTTGAGATTGAACGTGCCCAAATACTTACAAGGAAAGCCATGTGACATGTTTTTCTCATGCTGGTTATAAAAATTCTGCAGCTAAAATAATGAGGCTCTAACAACAAAAATAGCCTACCAGGTGCCATAACATTCTGGCTTATATAAATGTGTGCCACCCTGTAAGATTTCTGATATTTATCGTATTTTTGTTACATAAAAAATATTAAATATGATACTGGGAGTCCATATCCGCCACAATACTCCAGAATTAGCCCGAATTGTTCACTGCAGACAACATGGCACCAAAGAAACAGGAAACTGAAGGACGAGGAAAGCAAAGCAGAAAAATTGGGCAATCTTTTTATAATGAATTACTACAGTATACATTATGATTTAATGAATTCATTGTTGAACTACTAAATAGATTTAACCATTTAAACAACAAGCAGACATTACTGTAAATTATTTTTCTTGACAACACATTTTCTACATAGGAATATAGCAGAAAACCATATAGTATAAAAGTAAAATTTATAATTGCAGAGTTTTTGGTGTTTTTCTTGGTAATCTACAAAAAGTGTACCAAATTACCCGAATTAACCCTATCACTCTAAAATAAAACCTTATCAAAATATAAACAAAGAATACATTATTATTTACAGCTGTTTTCTCCGAGCTTGTTGATGCAGAAAAAGCATCATGGCTTTTTTTTTTTATCAGATGTCAGGTCAAGGAAACTTTCAGAATTAAGAGATAAACCCGAAATTTCCCTTCAATGAGATAAACAATGCTTCCCTGTACTGTACCGCCCTCTAATGGCAATTAGTGGTATTAAATGGTTGCCTAGGTGATTGCAGAGAGCTACAGATGCTGCATGTCTATCTGATACTTGAATGTTGCAGAAGGCTTTTATTCATTAATGAAGTGCTGCTGTTACAAGTGGATTTTCAGTTCAAGAGAGTTCAGTTATTAAAATAGCCCTGCTGGATCTACAAAGAGTAAAGGCTCTGCAGCAAATGTGCAGAATTACCCTTTTATGGTGTTTCCACCAAAATTGTCAGGACTTCACAATGTCAGAGTGAGTCCCTGCAGCTCAAGACAAGTTCAGTGTGAGACTTTGAAATATTTTTTTATTGTCACTCAGCTAAATTAAGGACCAATTTTAGAATAGCTGAGGAAAAACAAAATACTGAAGTAAAAACTGAAATACTTCAAATGCTGACTTAATTTTAGCTTTCTAGAATGGCAAACATTGAAGACAATGAAAATACTATCATAAAAGTATCCACGTAAAGCTTGTTTATTTGTTAATTGATTGGATGCGGTAATGTGTGTTGGTTACTTTTATAGAGATCTAATTGGTATTTGCTAAGCTATTTTTGAAAAGTAGGTATCACAAATTATTTTGAGATTTTACAATTCAATGTCAGGAAAAAGATTTGGAATATCCTACTTCCTATGTATTAGTTATTGTAAGTCTTCTGAAAGATTGACTTACGACATTTTATGACTAATTAAGGCCTTGTTTTTAGATAAATTAATTTCATGCCTTTCACAGCTTTTTACAGACTGGCAGAAACCCTGAATATTTCATATTGTTTTCCGCTTTGGTGTGGGGGTTTAGTAGGTGTTGTAGAATAATTAAAATCAATTAATCAATCAAATCAAGACCATTGTATAGATAGATGCAAAAACTGAGTCAACCAAATTTTGGATTCTTGGTTTTATTGAAGCCAGGGGTCTGATAAACATTTTTCGTATCTTTGTCGGCGTAAGAAGCGAGAATCCACATGGCAGCTTAAAGGCTACAGAGTTGTGTTAAAGTCATACAATCAAACTTCTGAATTAATTCAGGATACACAAAAAATGCAGCCAGCCATGTGCTTACAATGTCTTGATATCCTGAATACAAAAGGACTGGAAGCAGAAGCTCTTAGTCTCACATAGTTGTAGACTGTCAATAGTGGTCGAAGGCAATTCAGTAAAAGGATGTGAGGAGGCAGTTGCTTTCAACTGACATCCGAGTACAAAAGTTACAACAACGGTTCATTATTCAATCTTGGGAGCAACGTCCAACCTTTACAAAGAGTGAGTGCAACTGTGAAACCAAGCAGCATGAGAGCACTTCATTCCACTCAGCTAAATGCCAAATTTAACAAGTGTGGCCATGTTTTATGAGGAGATATCAGTGTGGTCAGTCAGGTCAAGGTGGCATTTCAAAATAATCTTTAAACAGAACGTGTCTATGGGTTGAACCACATTTGACAACACAAACAGAACATGCCTGATAAGGATGTAAACATAAACAAGGGGGTGTTTTGGGGAGGGGTCAAACCTGAAAATAATTTGGTTTATCTACTTCAAGATGTCTCAAAAACATCCCAATAAAAGTGTAACGACAGTGTTTCCTAGAGGATCGATTACATTTACAATATCACCATCAGAAAGCCATAGTTCACCACCAGGGGCACCTTCCATTACTTAAGCAGCAAACGCAGATAAACAGAGGAGTTTTAAGATGTAGATCAACTTCTATCTTAACTACTACATCTTCTAAAAAGGCAAGGCAAAAAGTAAAATAAGCATTCTGTATCTTTAACTGTAGCAACAGGGAATTAATATAAGTGTCCGAGGAAAAGTGCTTATTTCCACATGCGGTGGTGTTGCTCCTGGCTGTTCTTAAATTGTGCTTCATCCACCTCAGACCCTCAGGTGCACATTCAACCCAGTTACGAAAAGAAAAACAAACAAACAACAAAAACAATAAGCGCTTCATTTTGATCCAAAGTAAATCCAATACAGTTGTGTGGGATCATTTTTATAACAAATAAAACCCTGTGGTTATTCCCTTACAGAGCAAATTTAAGTTAATTGCATTGTGCAGACCATTTTTTAAAGAATTTACCATTATCTACTGTACACAATTATGGTATTGATTTCCTTTGACTGGTGAAACCTAAGATATGATTGAATGGAGTAAGGCATTTCTACCAATTTTATAGGGTGTTAGTCAAAACAAGAGTTCATAGGCAGGTCTGCAGTGTGGAATGCGAGGGCTCCATGCAAGAGTGGGACAAAAAATGGCCACTGGTTAATCTTATGGATGATTACAAACTATAAAAGCAGAAAATATTAACTAATATGCATCTTTGGTTCAGTGTCCCAATTCACTCGTTTTCCTTTTTTGCTATTATCTGAATAGCAAATAGCTGCTCCCGTCACACATGCCATTTATTCTGTGAAAGCTGCTGATGTACACTATCCATAAGATTAAGTAGGGCCTTGCATACAGACTTAATGATAATGTACACTTAATTCATTTTGATTATTGTGTCATGAAACCATAAACGTTGTTACAGATTATTTGATATGGTACACAGTATAATGTTTTAAATTAAAAAAATAAAAATAAAAAAAAAGAGAAATGACAGAACACAATTAAGCAACCCCTTAAGGACACACAAATGAATTAGGAGCATTCCTGTGAAGGCAGGGTGCCCAGTGTGACAAACTGTTAGCTGTACATTGAAGGCAAAGGTTGTTGTTTTAAATGGGCACTGAAGGAGACCTAACAAAAAACCCTGACTGGACAAACAGGTTTCACTACAGGGATGTGTTTCTACAGCTACTTCATGTAGAAACTGGGAATGTTTTTAACTGACATGCAAAAGTACAGTGTGAATAAAACATGTGAAACCAAAAGGAGGACAGTGCTGTCAAACACTGACGGATACAATATCTCATTTTGTTCAAACCACAGAAAATCGTTGTGTCTTTTGGCTGCAAAGTGAGTGGTTTCAGCCACAGTAAGTGTTCCTCTGAGGGACCCAAAAGTTCCATCATGTGGTTTCTTCTTTAAATATCAGCAGCCTTTTACAGTTTGTATAAAGGCATTCAATCTATTGCTCTATTGAACACTATCGACTAGGCCACAGAAATCTTATTTCTGAAAAATAACAGACCACAGGCTTGTTGTACATTAACAAAAATGTAAAATAAATTATTTGGATGACAAGAAATGGACAAAAACCTTTTAACCGATGGTGCTACAGTGCATTTCCTCTCACGTAGTAGACAAGCACCTCTACTATGACACAAACAGCTAACTGTGCGAGGCACTTAGGAGTTATAGTAGGAAAGATGCTGCCCAACCCCATCCCCCCAAATATACACACCTGTAGCTAAAGAAGCAATTCCGTTGCAACCTCTAAGCCCGCCAAATCCCAACCAGTCTCATTTAGTCAAAGAAGCTCTTTTCAGATTTTGGACAGAATTGCATTTTATACATGAATCAAAGTTAACCTGAATAGATTTTTTTGTATTTATATTTACAGAATCCTTTGAGATGAACAGGGCGAATGATATGATATGCTATCTGCTATCCGGACTTGTCGCATTAGTGTCATGACGTCAGTGGCATTTTAACATGTTATGCGATACAGATGATCATAAATCGATAGATGGTGCACAAAATAAAATAAAAGGAGAAGCCTTGTATAAATACATCAGCATCATATCCAACATTTTTTTACATACTACATCATGTATGTCTGCAAGTATTTTAATTACGTTTCTCAATGAATATATTTAAAGTTTAAATACTTTCCAATCGCAACCAAATTCCTTCCATAAGATAAGCTGAACCAGAGGACACATAACCAGTATATTTCCACTTTTTGAGCCCATGAGGAGAGCGTGTTTTACCCCAGAAACTGGGGGGCCTGCAGCCCAGCACATCCAACTGGCTGCCAGGGAGTGTGCACACATTTCCATAAGCTGTCATCCCTCACAAAATAGCATTTACAGTAGAAGAGAGGACAGAAATAAAGCCAAGCACTTATCATCTCATCAACACCTCTATCTCTGTTATCTCTCTCTTCCCACCTCACCAGAACACCAAAACATCTGATAGCATCCTGAAACTCATTTTGGTGAAACCACTGTGTGTGCTGACTGATATAGACATTGGGAATTTGGTCAATTTTTTATGCTCACATGTACATGTATATTTCCAGAGTATTAACGCAGTGGACGATGCAGCTGTTTTCGTTGCCTTCACGCTTCGTTCTCAGTCGGCGGCGGTATGTTGTTAGCTGAAACCATGGAGTCTTGTTTGCGAGTCATCCTGTCCAACTCTGCCTGGACGTCAGTCAAACCCGGCTTCTGCCCTTGGGAAAAACAGGAGACAAAGTCCAAAAGTAATCTCCTGTAGCTTCTGTGTGTACTCACAAATAATAGTTTTCTACGGCCAGCAAGCAGATGGATGGAGGTTGGATGGTGATGCGGTCCCATGCTGGAGTTTGGCGGCTCGCTGCCACAGTTAACACATGCAAAACTAATCACCAGACAAAGGGAGCATGTACTCATGCATTATCTTTTCAGCTGGGTCTCAGAGAGATGTGAACACGGCTCAGAGCTGGAACAAAAAGTACATGTCAGTGGTCCCTGCAAGGACAGATGAGTTATGCAAAGTTTCCCTGGATGCATCCAGCCATTTTACAAACATTATTTGACTTTGTTATAGTTACCTGATATAACAAAGTTAAGAAAAAACTGTTGACATGCAAAACAGCTGAGGTTACTCAAGCAAAAGAGTAGGTAAATAAAGTTAGTTGAATAGGAGAGCAGTGGGATATTACTAGGGATGGGTACCAAAACCCGGTGTCAAACAGGCACTAGCCGAATTCTTAAAGACCGGAGTATTGATTAGCTCTTCAGTCAACAGTTCTGCTATCGGTATTGGAGAAATGAAGAAAATATTTTTTTGTTTATTTAAATTGCATAAAATAGTTTGTCAGTCTCACCAACTTCATTTCTAATTTGCAGATTAAAATATTCATTTACGATGCATTTTCACTCAATGCAGAGGAGAGCTCTTTGACGGAGCCTGCAAACTGCTGCATGTGCAAGGACCAGGTAGCTTCAGCGCTGTCACTCTGTCTCAAACACACACACACACACACACACACACACAGACACACAGGAGCCCTACTGTGTGTGTGTGTTAATACAAGTGCATTGTTCTGCACCTAAGGACGAAAAACACGAGCATTCTTTTAAACCATCTATCCAAAAGCACATTCATAACCACCTAGCTTAAAGTTCATCTCCTGTTACCTGACCCACCTCAGGTATGTTATAGTCTATAATAGTGATTTCTTCAGACTGATGCTATTGATGAACACTAATATATATACTGTGTATACATAGAGAATAAAGCAAATTTATTTTATTTTATTTTTAATTGTTTTTCTCTTAAAAAAAACAAAGAACCAATAAGAGCACGGTCAAATACCAGATCAATATGTAGTGTCAGTAAAAGCAGTAGTGCTGTTAAAATTTTAACGATACCCATCCCTAGAGGTGACATAGAGTGAATGACATTAGTTTCATGGGGGCACTTATGACGTGAGGTTTGGTGCATACAGGCCTGTCACAAGTTTCCTCGGACTTCAGAAGTTCAGTCAAAGAAGACAACTTTTCTGATTCTCTTGTTTTAACCTTCTCTGTTTCTCTCAGGCTGTAGAGATAAAACTCCAGACAGCAAAATGGTCCACAGCCTCTATCAACAAAAGGCCGTTTCTAACTCCAATTGTCTTACAGTGCATGCAGCTTGTGCCCTGAGACGGATCTAAATACACAGGGGGCTAAAAAGTCATCAGTAATTCTTTTATGGCAGTTTTGATAAAAGAGGAACTGCTGACCTGTTAGGAAGAAGGTTTGTGATTCGGACGCTACTGTTGCTGAGGTCAGAGGTAAGCGTGCTGGAATGAGAGATTGTACCTGTTTTCTTGGCGGACCCTTGCACTCCTGCTCCAACTGCTCCACTTCCTGGGCTCCCTGGGGCCCCAGTTTTTTTACTCAACAGACTGTTGAAGAAGTTAGCCAGCACTCCCTCATTGGCAGCCCCCGCTGCAGGAAGAGGAGAAACATGGAGCTTAAAATCACTTCTTTATTAGGAAACCCCATTTTCTTATAAAAATTGTCAAAAACAACAACATTGCAAACATGAGTTTTAGGTAGGTTGTATAAATTCCTATTTGAGAATAACCCTCACCAACCATACTTTATTATGGAGTTGCTGGTTGACTTTTTTAACACTAAGACTACAGAGAACACAGTCTGATTATTAAAAGATTATCTCGCTTTAATGCCAAAAAATGAATACTGTTATGGCTCCAGATTAGCAGTCCTAGGTATCTTCAGTCACTTACATATGTATTGTTCCTGGCATGTATAATCAACTGTTTGTAGACTAAGGCCACATCTTCATCTTTAAAATTGAAGACAAAAGCCATATCAAGGGGTAATATAGTGCACCCTGGTATATGCACCACCCTAAAATCACAAGTTTGCCTCAGAAGGCTTTGCAAGCTGTACAGCATATGCATCCCCTATCTTAAATCCTTGATTTGGATAAGGAAATTAAAAAAATATGTTGATTAAGTTGCAACAAAAAGAAAACTTTTTTTTAGATCCCATTTTCTTTGACACAGATTAAGAAAAAAAGTCTAAAAAAGTGCAATTTTAAATTCACATGGGTTAACAGAGCTCTAATAAATCCAGTTAAACCCACTCTGGCTGGAATGCACAAGCCCCCTACTGCACTTAATGAGGGAGAGAAAGTCAATATTTCTGCTTAAGGGCGGTCAGCTCAGGAATCTGTCGTTACATGAAATGTTTCGGCTGTTACCTCTTGGGGGCGATATCGTAGCGCATTACAGCAAAAGATCAAAGAAATATGAAAAGGACTGTGATTAAAACTGTTTTTTTTTTGCCGGGGTCGAATTAATGTGGATGATTAAAGAGAATCCTGAATTAAATAAAAAGAACTGTGCAAACCCCTGGGACAAACAGCACAAACCAGGGAGCACAGAGTGCACTGTATGATTCTCCATAATTAGGTAAAATATAAAATTAGGCTCTCATAGAGGACTTACCTTTCATGTTAGGGTCAGGCTTCTTGACTGCAGCCATTGGTGAGCTGCTGGTGACGCTGGGTTGGCCGGCGCGACCTGCGGGCCTGGGAGACCCTGAGGCTGTCCGTCCTGGAGACTCCTGCAACACAGAAACATGAGCAAGACATCTGTCAAACAAAAAACACTTAACAATTTTTATTTTCTCTAATCAAGAGAAAAAAAGATTTAATGAAAAAAAAAATCATCATTACTAAGATTTCACATTTAACAGGTGTTGAGACACTTACTGTTGCTCCTCTTGTTGGTGTGGCTGGCTGCTTTGCTAACAAAGACTGTAGAGGAAAAATAATAATAAAATGAACAGCTTAATTAAGATGTGGCTTATGATTCATCCTCATCCTTCAACTCTAAATATTTAGCAGGGTCTTGGACAAATTGTTATTCTACTTTTTTAAAACTTTGTTTAAAAATGACTAATAAATCTACCCTCTTCCTTCAATGATTCCCACTTATTTATCTCATTTAAAAAACCTACACTGTGTATTCCACTTAAAGGTTGACAGTTTCCATCATCGTCAGTACAAACTTAATTTGTTGTATATACAAAGAGGGGTCGTTGGTGCATATAAAAGAAAAAGCAATTTGATAAAAATAAACCTCAAAATCAATGTAGAATTATCTGACTTGAAAAAAGTGAAGCCATTTCAGAGGGGATTTTTTAGACTGTCTTCCTGGTTTATTTTTTGACAAAATGGGAAGTGAAGGTAATGTCATGTGGAACTTGCTCACCAGTGCATGGGTACAGAATATAACTTTTGTTTAACAGTGAAAATGCCACTTTGGGATTGCAACAAAAATATTGCAAAGGACAAATTCTTGGGTCCAACTAGTCACAAGATTTAAGCCAAACTAATCCAAAATACATACTACCATATCATGCTATCCATTTTGAAAGGAGGATATCACAGCAGCTGGTGACAGAAATATTGAAATATGCACAGAAGGTTGACCCATACCTGTTGCTTCATCAGGAATACCTGCTCATCCTCTGCACTTATCTCTTTGTCATGAACCAGCTGTGAGAAGGAGCAAAGCAGAGACGTGAATGTTTATGAGAATCTGGGTTGTAATTTCATCCTTGAAAGTTCCCATTTTGTTAGTATTTGCATCACCTCACCTTTCGTACTGGAGGCTTCGTGATAAAATCTTCATATGGATCGTCGGGTCTGACTGTTGTTAGGTTTTCATGCAAAATCCCAATTTTCTTCTCATTATCCCATCCAGATGGACTGAAAAGGAAGAACAGACGGTTCAATTACAGCAGCTATTGTAGGTATTTATGTAAAGTATTTCCTAGAAAAAATTTCTTTTTGGCATGTCACTGATAACAAACCAAAGGAAAGTAGGCATTTGGCAACAATGAAACCCTTTACACCTTACACTACAATGTATATTTGGAGATCACATTGCTGATAGTGCTTGACCACATTAAAGTACAGGTGTAAATGCCCTCACAACAATAATTAACAGCAATGAAAAACCAAAGAAACATGGTAAACTAAATTAACTATCTTCACTTACATGAACACTGCATCCTTCTCCACCACTAAGGCAGGCGTGGTGAACTGGAACTCATACATCTTATGCACTAAATATTTGTAAAGCAGATCCAGGTTCTTCTCCTCTTTGACTGAAGTATAGATCAGGCCAGCTCCATCTGTTTCATTTAGTTAAGGCAGCAATTGTTGGGGTAATGACATAAAAGGTGGATTGATGAATTAATTGATCATAATCAATAAAATATAATGGGCCACATTGACTTTTTAAACATTTCTGTTTAAAAAGTCAATGTTATTGGGGCACCTGGTGGCTCAGTGGATAGAGCGGGGGCCCCATGTATAGAGGCTGTTTCCTCGCTGCACCGCCCGCAGGTTCCACTCCGGCCTCGGCCCTTTGCTGTATGGCATCCCCTCTCTCTCTCTCCCCCTTTCACATTTGTGCTGTCCTATCAATTAAAGGCAAAAATTCCCCAAAAAATAACTTTAAAAACGTAAAAAGTCATTGTTACAGATAAAATGACAATATTAATAAATATCAAGCAGTTATCTAATAAAAGGATACATCTTAAGCAAAATTGCCTGATGTGGGACTGGATGAAATCAAAGTGCTCCTCTCTGTAGTCGTGCTCCTTCTCTAGTACGCTGACTGCGTCACACTAAAGCGGAAAAATAAGAGAGGGGAAAAATAAATGTTTTAATGACAAAGACAATTAAATGTCAGCATTCACAAACAGGAACAACAAATATTTGTCCTCTGATGGGGGTCTGGCAGATCACTAATTAAAAAAAGCACATTGACCATTTTCTAGTCACAGCTAACATGTGAAGCTCTGCTGATGGCTAAACTGTGTTTCAGCACTAGCCTTTGCCTGGAGGGTTAACAAGCGAGTATAATGGCAGCTTTTTATTAGAAGATTCAGCCTCACAAAGCACAACATGAAAGTAACAGCATACATAAAAGTCCATTCTCCACCGATACAGATGTATAAGTGGGTTATATGGGGAGACTACAAAGGGTCTGAGCACAAATGTGCTCATCATGGAAGCAATTCAGGCAGCGACTCAGCAAAGAGGGAAAACTACAGGTTACAAAGGCTCTAGCTACTGGAGTTAAGAAACCACAGCCCCAGTGTAAGGGGAGTTTTGAGAGGCTTTGGACCGTGGCCACAGGTGACCTGACATAGATGGTCAAAAAAAACATTCTGGAGATGACTTTGTAGTGTACCAAGTAAACTTATCCTAAAAAAGGTATCCCTGGCCTTTTTGTAGATATGGTTTTAAGAAAGAGAGCTATGAGGAACTGCATATCCCAGTGGCACACCTCTACATAGAACAAAACAGCAATGGCACATTAGAGGAATTTAGGGGAAGTACACAGTATTTAAGTATCAATTTTAAAGAGCAAAACTGGAGGCTGCATGTATGATTCATTAGAAGCTGCATTATTTAAGTATTGACGATGGTTAACTAATCTAATGCTTTTTGACACCTGCCATAGGAATTTGGAGTTGACCCTATATTTGGATGGACACAAAATGAAAACATAAAGACTATACAAACTGATCTTTTTTTTTTTAAAACACAGGTTGTCTATGGCCTCATACAAAAGATTTTTTAGGCTGTAGGAATAACTTACCTTTGTGCAAACTATTAGCACTGGAATGCCCAGGTTGTGTGTGAGTGTGTTGTCCCCAAGCGGCAGCACAACGTCCTCGTCCTCCCCTGCTGTTGGGGCCCGTCTTTGTGGGGAGGATGGGTTGGCCTCCTCAGGTTCTGTGTACTCTTGGAACGCTTTCACCACTAGGGGAAAGACAAAGGCAGCAAAAGATGGGAATTGGACCATTAGTGAACACACAACAGCAAGTGAGCTTAAAAACAATAAGATTAGTTCAGTTTCCGAAGCATTTACCTGCCTCACCTTTTCTCTTTCATTATTGGACAAAGGCATTTTTTTACGGTATTTTCAATACCATGGTAGACCTTTTTTTTTTTTTTTTTTTTCAAAAACTCATTTGAGCTGTAATTTTTATAACAAAATCATAAGGCAAAATGTATATATTTAAAAGAGATCTAATCATGTGCCAGTAAGCATGAATACAAATTTTAACCCTCAGTGCTTTTGCAGACTCAAGTTAACCTGCTTGTGTGCTGCTCTTATCAAATAAAAATGCCTCTCTTACCCCAACTGGTATTAAATTGGTTTAAATTAATGATAATTTAAATTAATTATTAATTAAAATAACAGAAAAGTTATATAAAGTAACAAATTATGTGCTCAGAGTTGCTGAGATGCCTTTCAAAAAAGATCTAAACTATGAATGTGTTGGGCATTATCAACACATTCAGCAAGATCACTGAGCCTAACTTAGCTCTTTGTTGTTAATAATAAACTCTTCCAACGCTGGAAGAACACAAGAACATTAAGCTGGCCAATCATAGTTCTTGTGGTCTCCACTTAGCATCTCTGTAGCCCCAACATGTAATTTCATGAGGCACACGTCATCTTTGGTGGTACCTTTGGTAAAGCTACTCAAAGCCACTGCAACAACCAGATGCAGAACTACATTCCTGGTTGTATAGCGCAGTGTACACTGTTGTGCTCAGTTTCAAACT
Organism: Plectropomus leopardus; assembly: GCF_026936395.1. Taxonomy (NCBI): domain Eukaryota; kingdom Metazoa; phylum Chordata; class Actinopteri; order Perciformes; family Serranidae; genus Plectropomus; species Plectropomus leopardus. The sequence goes on along the minus strand of NC_142176.1, from coordinate 17,394,537 downwards.
AAGTCTGAGATTAGATCATATACATGCATGGCACTCAACTGCCATATTATGCCCACTCCACCTTGGTAAATATGCTAAATTTCTACTCATACATTGGTCTCAGATGAAAGGTTGAAAACGATAAATACAAAATACATGACATCGTTCAAGTTTCTGTTGTGCTGCTGCATCTGTCCAGACACAAAGCCGTGAGGTGGGGTGGGGTGGGTGGGGTGGGGGGTTGCATGTGCAGAAAGCTTTGTCCTACTTCCTCAGGAGCTTCAGAAATGCAGTTGGGGACAGCCCACAAAGCCAGATTGACTTGCCACTTTGAGCCAGCTCCTTTACTCTCAAACATGGGATTTAGTATATGGGCTGAGAACTAGTGTTACAAGCAATCTCAAAGGGAACCCTCCCAGGACACAGGATTACACAAATCCAGCGCATATGCACAAACAGGTTGGCGTATGTACACTAGGAATTTAACATGCTGATTTCAAACCATCCAAAAGAAAGATTAATAAAGCAATGTCTGACCCTTTTTCAAGCTCAAGATTTTATACTGGGGACATCTGAACCTAATTTGACAGAAATTTGAGTGACTGCTAAGAGAAGTCAGATATTCATATAATCGTTTCCAGTGCAGAGGCATCAGCCTCAACGTGGTGCACATTTATTGATTGAAAACACAAAAGAGAAACCAGAAAACACATCATAAAATAGGAGTAGCTAGCTACTAGCAAAAGAGAAAACATTACTTAAATGTTATCTTCACTGCTATCCTTTTCATCATAGAGCCTCGTTTCCACCACAATGGTGTTTGAGGAAGTAGAGCACTAGATTATGCTGAAATGATGAGTTGAGTAGTCTGTATACACATTTTGATATTTAGTTTGCCATAAAATCTACAATAACTATGACTCAAAGCACACAGTTGTGAGTAATTGATACTTAAGGGTGAGATGTTGGGTGGAGTATCATTGTAAAATACAAAGTGAAACAGACAAAGAGGGACAAAGTCTATCTATCTGTTTCACAAACAAAGGTGGTGTCAAAATATGTTGGCACACATAATCAAGATCTGCTCAGTCTTCAGTAAGTTCAATATGCTGTGCTTAAAGTGCTTAAACTGTATCTCAAAAAAAGCTACAAATAAAGGTGGAGTTTCAGGCCAACTAAATGTTTGATCAGCAAATTTGGTCTCACTGGTTATTGTAATGGTTTTTTAAAACAAAAAATAACTTGTCAATGCTGTTGACTCAAAACTAAAATATTTTACATACATACTTCCAGTAATTAAAAGTGTAACCCACCTAGAGTCAAAACAAAATAGCCTTTCTCTGATACTGTGGCTAAAAAGAGAAGTCCCTGTCTTGTGACTACCACAGAAGTCGCTAAACAAAATATTTCTTATTTCAACGTGTGGTCCAGGCAGCAATAGGTTGATCCTGTAATTCAACTTGAGACGAGTCCAGCAGCATGACTACTTCAGTTGCAACACAGCAGGAGCCAGTATGTCCGGCCCACTGACTGAATTCAGACCCACTCAGTTTACGTCCCTTCCTCTCCCTGACGCTGCTGACGGAGGGGAGGGAACCATGATGCAAGACGCCTGCAAGACTCCCTGGACAAAAGCCACTCACACTCACTTCCAGTCTGTCTGTCTCTCTCTCTCACTCACATGCTCACATCTACAAATATGTAACCTGACTAAATCTCACCAATCTGCCACTGACATCACGACAGACATGCTGGAAGATACTTTATGTGGATGACATCTCTCGGCTAAACTGGAAATCTGACCATGTCAGTGGATGGGGTCAAAACGTTGGGCCGAAAAAAAGAAAGTAGGAGGTAAGACCAAGGAATTCTGACAAAAACATATAATGTTAAGACTGAAAACAAACACACATAAAACTGAGAAGACTTCAAGAAGAAATATTCTACAGTACACACAATGATTGAAAATTTGCTCAAGTCCACATTAACTGAATACAAGTTATAATGTATTCATTCCAAACAGTGTGTCCTTTCTACTGCATTGTATGATTAATTTCAGCTATGTTTAACTAAACAGCCACTTTAACTGAATTATAAAGCCAGCTGAAAATCTGCACCCATTAAAAATCATTAGACCCAAGTGTTTGTAATTAACAATCTGCTTTAGTCATCACTTGGCTACCAGCTTCCCTTTTCTTTCTCATATGTTTGCCAGCAGACGTGTTACCACATGTCACTGTATTAGCATGTTACATGACTTTTAAGACCTGTTCTGTCAAATTCATCTGAAATCACTGAGCAGTTTGGTAATAAGTCTTTCCAGATTATAAGAGCAACAGCAGCAAGATGTCCTTGGCAGCAGACAAGAATCTCCTGTAAGACCCTGCAGGCAGAACTAACTTGCAACCTCCAAAAGTACTTTTCCAAACACAAAAGAACAGTTCATAAGCAAGAGATGATCAGTTCTAAAATTAACAGAACAACATCTGAGTGCATCACACTCATTGATCTGCAGAACTTGCCTCCAGCCAGAGCACACAGCTGAGGATCATGGGCCTCTCTGGTGATGACCTAGAAACATCCATGACAATGTGTAATGTTATACAGTGCTTCCACGCTGCGCAGCCACCAATCTCTCATTCTCCCCAGCAGACAGGCAGCAAGGAGACCGGCTCTTATTATGCAAGACTCCCAATGCTTCAAACCACGGATGCTTCAGGCACTTTTCCTGAGTGCCGTTTCTTTGAAACCTTCTACTGAGATATACAATTCCACAGTATGTATGCATGTCATACTTCAATTTTTGTTGATTTTTTAACTTTGAGATATAAAATGACCAACTTGTAATAGGTCACCACCTTACATCAATTTTATTCAACTGTCTGTTGTAATTAAACAAAGCCTCGTTCAGATTTACACTAGTAGCTGCCTTTTTAGCTATAAACCAGCAATAAACCATGCCTCTTAAAAATACCACAAACCTCTTAGAAGTTGCCACATAGTTATGAATGTCCAGCGAGGTCCAGCAGAATTTTTAAAAAGCCTTCTATAAATAAAAGCCTTTTGTTTATTACCAGTTCACTCATCGTTGACGTTTTATTGTCGTTCCCATACGATCCAAAATGCAATTAACTTCAACAACATTACTTACTCTTCTGCTCCATTTCTCTCATGTCTTCTGGAGGAATCTTGAGCTTGTCCACATGGTCACGGAGGACACTGGCCCACTTCTGCAGTGACTCCATAATGGTCCATGGCCGTGACATATCCGCAACGAACACAGCTAGACAGTCAGGAAGAGATTGAGCTGAAACAGCAAACTTCAGCAGGCCTTTGTGGTACAGGTCTCCATCCAGGATCCACACATTACAGCGAGTAAGGTCTGGAAAGGAAACCAAAACACTAGGTTATACACAATATTATTATTGTTTTTAGCCACTTATTTTGAAAATGCTACTGCTGTATAACAAGTAAAGAAAAGCTACAGCAGGAAAACTCACCATCTCTGTCTTCGTCATGGACATTTAAGTACAGATACTCCAGTCCTCTTCCTCTCTTGTTGTGATCAGTTCCTTGAAGTTTGGCCATGAGTGCTGTTTTTCCTGATCCATCCTCACCTGGAAGATATTTCATCCATCAGCTTGCATGTAATATCATTTCATTATTAAAGCAGCCGTAATATTGTTCAATACATTATGTCATTGTGGATATTTTAGAATAATAATGGATGGGATGTTGCAAAAAAATAATATTAAATCATATCTTGATTTAGGATGCAATGATATGGTATTTTCCTGGTTCATGAACTGTCCCCCGAAAATATTACACAGTATGATTGTATAACAGTATTACTATTATTAACAGTTACAATTCATTCATTCATTTGGTTGAATAAATGTTTTATTACTATAATTGAAATGTTTTTAATCAAAAATGTGTAAAAATTCTACCTTTTGAAAATACCTAAAATAATTATGAGAATCTCTGTCCAGTTACACTGTTCTCAATATAACAAAGAGGCAATTGCACACTGTATGAACCATCAATTTTTAAACACGGTATGCACTGAAACCGGTATATCACTGCAACCCCAATCTTGACTTTACAATCTAGGTTTCCACTTTAAATGCAATGACTATGCAGATGTTGTCATGGCTGTTGGAGGCTGCAGTGTCTCGCACACATCCTTCTGGTCGAACAGCAATATTTCTCACATTTTCGAAGCCCAACCCATATAAGTACACCCCCACCCAAGATCTCTCTGAATTTGGGTTTATTATATCTTCCTTTGGGAGCGTGTGGGAAGAAACACAGTTTAAAGTGCAGACTGTTTTAAAAGTCAGAAAGGTTTTAGTTTTCATCTTGTGCTTTTGTGAGTTCAGTGTTGTTTTGCAGTTTGCAGCCCCCCCCACACACACACACACACCAAACACTGCAGGAGACTTTCACACATGCAGATTAATTACACTTACCAAATATCAGGATATTTTTTCCCGATGGCAATTTTAAACTCGAACTAGTTGACACTTCACTCAGTATTGAGGTCCTACAAGACAACAAAACAGACAGTTGACAGTTGAGTGGCGCAATGACAGCTCCAAATCTCTAAATGTTAATGTGAACACACAAAGATATTGGTCAGCTTGTGTTACCTAACTTCACTATTACTTCCAACGCTGAATAATATTATTCAACTGTTTCAAGCCCAGTTAGCTCAGTGATGTGTCCACGACAACACAAAAAGACAGGAAATGATAAGTCATTTCCACTGACCGGTACGTTAGCATAAATACCTAGGGATTTGAATTCATCTAATCTGAGAAGTCAAAGTATAATAATAGCGAAAAAAGGCAAAGTTAATTTCCGCATAACGTTACTCCAGTTGACGTTAGTCGGTTGTGGTATAGTTTTTTTACGTCCCTGTTAGCTTGTTGTATCCTGCATAAAGAAGCTAGTTTTTAGATGTTCCCTTGACACGAACTATCAAACCAAACATTCACTTATGAATGACTCTTTAAAATTTCACTCGTTCATTTAAACATGTTCATTTCATTAGTAAAAGTAATAAGCAATCTTGCCTAACTACAATGTAGCTATTCAGCCACTTCGCTGACGTTAGCCGAGCTGCTAACACGGTTAACGTTAGCACACAGACCGCCCAGCTAACGTCGCTGCTAGCCGGGCCGGTGTTTGATTGTGAGCAACCGGCAGTGACAAAGCAGAACCGTAACGGCTGTGTTTTTCTGAGTCGGACCTCGGCAGACGTGAAGTTGTTAAAAGAATAACAGAACTTGCCAAAGGTTTTGTCCTTCTTCCTCTTCGTTGTTGTTGTCGCCTGTCCCGGCTGCGCCCGGGAGCTGTTTCTCCAGAACGGGAGCCATCTTCTCTTTCTACAACCACAAAGGCAAGGCCCTGCTGCTGCTGGGGCACCGCAAGCACCGCCTTCATCCAACCGGCCCAGGGTGCGTTGCATTCATGCACCGCTTCGTCGCGCCGGGACTGTGGGTGCACCGCTGCACAACCGACGTTCGGTGTAATAGCTGCAAAGAGTCGTTTTTATTTGCTTTAGTAATTATTATAAAGTAATAAAAGTGTATATGTACAGTATATGACAATAAAATATAAAAAGGGGGATTTTACTATTTTTTTGTGTCGCAAGTGTGGATTCAAACATCAAGCACTTCTGGCCGCATGCCAAAAAGTGATGTCATGCAGGTTTTTGCCCTTTAACAGCTGATCGAGAACACCGTGTGATAGCAACACTTGACTTGTGACCAGAAGTTCAACATCCCGATAGCCCATAGCAATTTTCAGTGTTGATTTAACCTTTTAATTCTTCATCCTAGAAATTTACCAGCTATGCTCCACGGATAAGAATGGGACCAATTCCAAGTTGGTCAATTTTAGCACCTCAAATCTGTTTATTTTAGTTAGTGATTTAAGGTAGCCTATCATTTAGGTGTAATTACAGCTTTCGTGAATCACATGCACTTGTACTTCTGCTAGCAAAGCTGGTTCTCAGCATGGACACAGATGGGTGCAGCTTGAACATACACATTTCTAGGATTTTAGGACATTTCTAGGATTTATGATTTTTCAAGGATTTAAGGACAGTTCTTGGATTTTGGAACATTTCTAGGATTGTTGTACTTTTCTAGGATTTTAGGACATCTCGTAGATTTAAGGGCATTAAAAGATTTATAGATATTTCTGGGATTTTAGGACATTTTGCAGATTTAAGGGCATTAACAGGATTTATAGACATTTCTCGGATTTTAGGACATATTGAGGATTTATGTTTCTTGGATTTAGGGCATTTTCAGGATTGTAGGACATTTCCAGGATTTAGGGTCTTGGCTAGGACCCCTGTCAGGGGGAGTGGGGGGATCCTCCACAGGCCCTTTTTTGTTTAACAAGCTCTATTTTGATGCTGTTTTGTGTACTCTGGCACTTTGTATACAAAAAAATACAAAAACAATCCCCTGTGTGAATCACTTTATTTTTTATTGTGAATTAGAAAATGGTTGGGCCACCCACCCCCCACCCCCACACACACACACCACCCCATTTAAAACAGTCTATAACTGTGCTTGTCTGCTCGTCTTCACTATATGCACGAAAAAGCGAGACAGGCTCTGAAGGGGAGTCACGGTTGCCCAGCAGTCTAATAAACACATACCATGAAGGAGATACAGCTGTTACTGTTACTAATTCAAGAACTAATATTACTATAAAAGGATGTTGATTTGGCACAACAAAAAAAGGTTATTTCAATAGGGCTGAGAATGATAAAAGGAGTATTGTTTGGGCTGTTTATTGTTCCAGTACGCCTACGAGTGTTAGATGGCCAGTAACATTTATTCAAAAGTGTTGCAAGGAAAAAAAAAATTGAGTGTGCCAGCCAGCCCAGCTCCAGTGCCACCATCAGTCCAAACATTACTCCCTTTTTTAGGGAAAATCACATCAAGCCTTTTACTCTGGAACTACATTATCAATAAACAACTTTGTCTACCTACAGTGGTTTTCGCATTAAGATGAGTCAAATAAATTGAAACTGAACCCATTAAATTAAAACCATCATACATTTGGTTATAACTCAAATTACAATCTTTACCAGCCTTCAGCATACCAAAATAAGGCTTTGTGGGATATCATTTTGCATTTACAATGTTATACTACTGTTTTGAAAAGAAATCTCCAGTAGAGGGTGCTATTCACGTTTCTCTGAATAGGTAGATATAAAAACCAAATCATTTTTTAGCACACCTCTTCTCCCTTTCATGAAAAGGCTGATAGGCATACTTGAAACATTTAAACTGACACTTGATGAAACAATATGAAAGTGTAATATCATTATTATAGTGCCCAAAAATCATTGTGGCTATCAGCAAGTCAGGCAAATCAAATTAAATTCTATTAAAATTAAATGCAGAAAAATCTATAATCCATAAACCACAACTTTAATTTAATAACGAACAGACTGTTTTAAGATGGGCCTAATCGGTTGATAATTATCAGTGGATTTGAGTTGGTGTGCAGGTGTCATAATTCCATTTCTAGTAACAGTTCACCTATCGGGTTTGTGTGTGTAACCGTATTCTTGTTAGCACTGCTGACATTTTCAGGTGGTGAACTACAGTATGCCCCCGAGATAAACTTAGCCATGCAGCACAGTTATCATCTAACGTTTTTTTTAAAGGGGGCTTTTATGAGGAGCACAACATATAAATGTTTCAAAAATTTTCACCACAATTTGTGTTGCTGCAACCTACGTACGAGTAGTAATAGACTATATGTTCAAAATCAACATTTGATTTTCTTAAAAATGTTGAGAAAATTGTGCCAAAAACATAATTTGAGTTCTCCATGTTGAATGGCTTTAGGAAACTGAGCTTCAATTCTGAAGAAAACATTAATTATGAAGATACATTTTGAGAGGATGAAATTATGTTATTAGTTAATTCATGTATTCATTAAATACATTAACCTGTCCACGTTATAGCCTCCCTTGCACTGGGAAAGCCCCTGCGACCCCAGCAATAATTGCACATTCCTGCATGCACTAAGATATAAAATTGTAGCATGTTGTAGCACCCAACACCTGTTTCTTTATTTCTCCGTCTCTTCAGTTTGTGGGTCAGTCCAGGCCAAAAGGGCCAGGACTTGCAGACAGATGAGCTTTGGATATTTTCATGAAAACTCTGGGGGGTTTCCAAGGCCTCCCCTTGATATGTCTGTGAGTCCTCTGTCTATGTGGAGCAGCGCAGTTGGCTGCAGTGGTGGTTATACTCATGGGAATGCATTCCAGAGCTTTTGCATCATGTGAAACTCAGCCTTTGCTGCCCCTTTGTCACTGTTTAGCTCTGCTGCCAGCAGGGAAAACAAACAAGATGGATATAAGTTTCCCTTTTTTTTTCTTCAACAGAAGGGGAACTAAAACTTTGTGGCAGAAAAAAGGCAAATAATACTAATGGTACATGTTTAAATAGTACAGTTTAGTTTTTAAATTTATAAAGTTTAAGAAATAGATCTAACAAGATCAACTAAATAAGACATTTCTTATTTTTCTAGTATCTCTGTGACAGTCAGGTTTCTTTGTTTGTTTTTGTAGGTATTTCCATGTTTGGGAAAAACTTGTTGTTGTACACAATCTGATATGCACATTTCACAATTTTTTAATGTAACTAGATGTTTGTATAAAACATTAAAATTGTGTCATTTTTACATCTAAAATGTTGATTGTGTAGATTATTATCTCCATATAAAATAGGTTTTCTCTATAGCTGCTTTGTTGTGCAATGAGCTCTTGTAACAGGAGAGTGTGCTGTCTCCTCAATAATACTCCCTGTTTGGTATTACTACATGTGAAACATGAGCGATAAATGTATTTACTTAAAGATCCCTGCATGAGAAAAACACAAGAGGGCGAAAGAAGAGATAACAAGAAAGTCCCTCTACCAACTCCCAAAATCGTCACATCCACAAGGACAACATCTAGTATAGAGTATATACTATAATGTTAATAAAACATGAAATTTTACACATTTACTGTGGCACATGCACTGAGACACAGTATTTCTTGCTTTATTGCCTGTTGAATGTATACTCTATCTATGACAGGTAGCAACTATTGTTTTAATTGCATTAAATCTCCTTAAAAATCCCTCTCATCTAGGCTTAAACAAGGACTAAAAAACCAGTTTGGCTTCTTTCCAAAGCGCTTTTCTCATTGAAACCCAGGTTGTTGATTTTTAAGTGATGTAATCAGACCGTCAGGCCCATTGTTGTGAGATTTGTAATGCCTTTTGTGCAGTTTCACTGAGGCAAACTGTAAAGGAAAATGAGTTTGTGTGAATGATCAGGGGAAAAAGCCAATCTCACCTTTATTTGCAAGTGGAAATGAGTGGACTGCAGCTGGGAGAGATGTGAAGATACTGATAAAATTAAATTATAGCAGTTTAAATTGGATTACATGAGGTGATTGACTGCTAAGAGCACTTCATACTTATTGTAAATTTATATTTGTTTTGCTGGAGAAAAAATGCAAGTCTGTTATTCCCCAACTCTATATCTGATCATTATCATTGGTTCTCAGTGTGTTGCAAAGGCATGCTGGGTCAAACTGTTAAAGAAGACACCACGTTCACCTGAAGGGTCAGTTGTTGAATTTCATTAAGTCTCACCCGGACCACCTTGTTCCATTAACACATGGAAGGCAAATAGCAAAGAGGCGCAATGCATCAGAATACTTGGCACTATTCAGAGTGAATTTTTGGTCCTCTTAACAACCCTGACAAGAACCTTATATTCATTTAAAGCCAGGCATGGGATAGCACGAAACACTCACGACAACCTGTTGTGTTCCTGAATGCAGACCTATCTATAATGTCACATGATTGTGATTATATATTCAGAAGCACACATTGATCCAAAGATTGATGTTTATGTAGTTTTCATGGCTCAAGAATAAAGAGTAGCTTCAGCAACAGACTCCTCCAACCCCGCTGTCTGAGGGAGCGATACAGGAAATCATTCCTGCCTGCTGCCATCAGACTGTTCAACACATCCACCTCTGTCAGACCTGTGGTCACTGTCACTGAACTGGACTAAACTCTGTCACTCCACATCCAAACAGTACAGACTGCAGTATGTGTGTATGCATATCATGTATATATATGTACAAATATATAACATCGGATCGTCGCCTGTATTGTATTATAAATATTATATTATACATCACTATATATATATATATATATATATATATATATATATATATATATATATATATATATATATACCATTATTATTATTCTATCATTATTATTATTATATTACATTATACACAACATTGGTCATCAGACATAAAAATGTCAAGTGCTAATGTCATGATGCTGATACTATTATTAATATTAATATTATGGATATTATTACTACTATTATTATTATTATTACTACTATTATTAATACTATCACTACTATTATGTGTGCGATGCCTTCAAACTGATGTTATTACCATTATTAGTATTATATGTACACCTCTACATATTCCCCTTATTCTGCTGTCATCATTACCATGCTCATGTGTATCCTTACCATCATCAGATTGCACCTTACTACTGCATTTGCACTACCTCAGCATTCAATTTATTCTATTTTTATATATTTATGTTTATTTCTATCTTCTATTATTCTTCTTATTTTTCTGTGTATGTCTCTGTATGTCTTACATGCCAAGCTGCTGTGACAACTAAATTTCCCTCCGGGGATCAATAAAGTCGTCTAAGTCTAAGTCTAAGTCTAAACAGTGGTGAAAGAAGTGCTCAGATCCTTTACTTAATTAAAAACACTAATACCACATTGTAAAAGTACTCTGCAACAAGTTAAAGTCCCGCATTGAAATTTTACTTATGTAAAAGCAGTATATTCAAGAAAAAGTACTCAAACTTTTAAAAGTAAGTGTACCAAATGCAGAAAAACCAAAACAAACAAAACACCCAACTCAAAATTAGGGAAAAAAATCTTAAAAAAAGACAAGAAATCCTAAAATCTTGAAATAAGAAGATAAATGGAAAATAAACCACCATAAAAACAAAAAAAAATTAAAAATAATAATAATCAGAAACACCTCCCAAAAACTAAAAGTCTTTATGCAAAAACTTCAATGTTTATCAAAATAGTTGGCAATTAATTTTCTGTCAATCAACTGATCGATCAAGAAACTAATCATCACAGCTGTACTTAAATAAAGAGTTAGGTAATTTGTTAAATAACAAAACATCATATTTTAGAAACACTCCTTGTGTTTTTTATGCAAATTAAGCAAAACTGTCAGATAAATTTTGTAAAAAGTAAAAAGCGCAACATTTCCCCCAAAGATGTAATGGAGTAAAAGTATTACGTGATATGAAAAGAAAGTACTCAAGTAAAGTACAAGCACCTCAAATTTGTACATAAGTACAGTACTTGAGTAAATGTAGTTAGCCACTTTACAGCACTGAGGGTAAACATCATTTTACATATATTAATTCAATATAGCACGTTAAAAGCAAATAAAAGCGGATTGCTTTGCAATTCTCCCAGAATGCCTGTAAACATGTTATGCTTCTTGTCGTAATTACTGTGTATGACGCAAGTAGGGATGAGCACACATGTAACAGCAGAAAAAAAAGAATAAAAAAACCCACCAAGGAATCACTGTAATTGTCTATGGAGATTAGTGTGTGTTTGTGCTGCACAAGTGGTATCACTGCCATAATGCCTCCCATGCATAATTTATATTTTAGTAATACTCCTGTGGGGAGGGAGAGTACATGAATCCTATATCATTATTTATTTGGCAAAGCCAGAGCAGAGAAGAAATAAAAATTTTACAAAGTGAAACTGCACCGGTTTGCGCACAATCACCTTCATTCGGCAGATGTATTTACACAACAGAGAAATGAGCCCTGTGCAGCGGAGTGGGTGTGTTCGGGAGAGGAGGGGTTAAAGATTGGGAGCGTATAAATTGCAGACGGAGCAGTAGTGGGGTAGGCTGGATTGTGATAGCGACAGATGTCTAGAAAACTGTGAGAGGGCACTCCTCAGTTACAACACAGTCCCACACTGCACCTCGGAGAGCAGAGCAGGGGCGGAATCTGCAGCTGTCACTCCAAAGGTTTACCTCCATTATCACATCCAGCCGGAGCCTGGAAAAGAAGTCCAACTGATCTCTCACTACAAACACAGGTTGGTCTCATTATTAATATTATTTAATTTGTCTTATGTTTTATGTTTTATTTGCAACATGTGTAGAATTTGTGTTTTGTGGGTGAAAAGAAAGAAAGAAAAAAGTGAGTAAGAAGGAAAGATGCCTCTGAGCTGCAGCTCACCCATTGTTCTCTCTCTCTCTCTCTCTTTGGCTTTTTCCCATTATGCAAATTTGTACAATTCAAGGCTGTTATTTTTAAGGCAGGATTTTTTCTTTCTTCTTTTTTTTCCTCGTCCTCAGCGGTCGAATTTGATTTAGTGCGTCTTCTCAGGCAGCAGCGCTTTTTTAAAAGTAGGCCAAGCGATTAAAAAAACACCTAGAATAAAGAAAAGCGCAAACAAAGTTATGAAGTTGGTGTGTTTCTAGTGAATTGAAGCGTTATTGTGCTGGTTTTCTTTGGTGTGTCCGACATTTTCAAATGCTCGTGAACAAAAAGGGCAGAGCAGCTGAGAGAAGCAGCGGTGGGTGGGAGGGTTGAAATGGGGGATGGAGACCCCTCTTCAGCTTTTATCACTCAAGTGTGCAGTGTATGGTGTAATTCTTCTTTATGGTAGCCTAGGCGTATATATTACACCAGTGCAGATTAGCATCAGCGTTTGCTGCCAATTTAGCCCAGCCCATTACTTTTGTCAGTGAGTATCTGTTGGTGAGGGATCCCCATCCTTTGTTACCGGCCGGCACATGCTGCCCTGCCTTCTTTATCTTTCTGCTGTGCTTAAAGCTTTGTGTCCACTGTACATTTGGTTTTTCGCATTTTCTCAGAAATGGGCTTGAAAAACATGTCACTGCAAATCCAGAATGATTTGAGGTCAAAATATAAGGTTTATCCCCAAACTGTAGGCTACATTATTGCTTTGTCTGATTTGGAGGCCGGAGACATCAAGAGTGTTTTGGTGAAAAAATAGGCAATATGAATTCAACCACATAATATTGTATCATTATTGGCAAGACCTAGGTAAAAAAAAGGGAAAAAAGGCAGAATTGTTGGTGTAAAAGCAGATATAGTGATTGTACTGTTCATTTTACTGTAAATTGGTGTAACAGATGTGCAGCATATCCTATCGTGGTGAATGGCGCATCCTGTCTTAATTCCTCCATTGCAGCACTATGGACAGTTCCCAGATTGTCGTACCCACATTGTGCCCTGCAGGGTAAAATCTCCAATTGTGTTATGTTGGACATAAAAAAAAACCATAAATTTCCAGCTTTCCTTGGAATATCGTCTGTCAGGCCGATACAGGCTGATGAAATGATCAGACTGGGATTGAATAGGAATGTAATATAAACCTGTAATTTCTATTCTGCAGAAGCATGGGCTGTCTCATCTTGAAACAGGTGGATTTGTTTAGGGTCAGCTGAAACACCATCAGTAAGATAAAGTTGAACTTCCAGTTCTCTATTCTGTCACTAAAAGGAAGTAGCATTATGTTGCAATCCCTGACTGTTCCTCTATAGCCACGACAGAGCTGACACATTCACACAAAGAAGTATAGTAGTACTACGTGCTGTATTAACAGAATGTGCCAGTCTCATGTTTTACACTCATCTGTAGTTTAAAAAGAAAATCCAGCTTTATAATTCATTCCTTGCATGTGAATGTAATTGCAGGATCTAAATTATGTGTCTTGTGAGATGCTACATTATAATGTAGTTTGTCATACTGAGAGAGGAATAGTTTTATGTCTACATCATAGATGTTCAACTCAGAGTTGTGGGCTCATTTGGCACCGAGCCTTACCCAGCATTCCTGAAAGGGTAGCGAGTCTGTGGAGTTGTCTGATCTCTGTAAGGTTCCCATGCATTTACATTTGTTTTCTAGCCAAACTTTGCTTGGCAGAGAGCAGTTTCCTAATTGAACTTCTAGTTCACTTCTAAACAATAGATTTCTCTCCATTCGCCTTTCTGACAGAACACTGTTTTACATTTGAAAGAATTTAAGTCAAACCCAGGCTGCATTTCAGAAAGTATGACAAAAAACATTCCTAATGTTCACGTGAGATGTATAAATTTTAATTACTTAATGAAAGTAGGACTACCTCTGTTCTTGTGTGGTATAGTGGTTCAGTGGTTAGCATTGTTGCATCATGAAGCCAACTTCCTGGGTTTGAAGTCAGACAGCTGTGACCTTTTAGTGAGTTTGCATGTTTTTGTGTTGGCATGGATTTTGACCCTATTCATTTGAGATGAACTGGAAACTGGAAATTCCCTGTAGGTATCAAACTGTCTTTAAAATGTTTTGAATGTTTATAACATATATATTCCCAAACAAGATATTGCAGAACAATTTAGTTGTTTTAAACATTCATTTTTGTATCTCTTACTGTTTATTAAAAGGCACTTTCATCAACTTGTTTCTAGGTGAAACCATGGGAGGCAAACTGAGCAAGAAGAGAAAGGGATATGATGTGAGTGACCCCAAAGAGACAAAGGATGGGACTGCAACGCCGGCTAAAGCGGAGGCACCCACAGAAGCTGAGGTGAAAGCTGAGGCAAGCAATGTGGTGGAGCAAGCTGTGGAGTCTGCTGTAGCAGCAGTAACTGAATCTGTAAAAGCTCCAGAAGAACCCAAATCTGCACCTCCAGAGGAGCCAGCTCCAGTAGAGGCAGCTCCAGTAGAAGAACCACCTGCAGCAGAAGAGAAGGCAGCTCCAGTAGAGGAACCACCTGCGGCAGAAGAGAAGGCAGCCCCAGTAGAGGAACCACCTGCGGCAGCAGAGAAGGCAGCTCCAGTGGAGGAACCACCTGCAGCAGAAGAGAAGGCAGCTCCAGTAGAGGAACCACCTGCGGCAGCAGAGAAGGCAGCTCCAGTCGAGGAACCACCTGCGGCAGCAGAGAAGGCAGCTCCAGTGGAGGAACCACCTGCGGCAGAAGAGAAGGCAGCTCCAGTGGAGGAACCACCTGCGGCAGAAGAGAAGGCAGCTCCAGTGGAGGAACCACCTGCGGCAGCAGAGAAGGGAGCTCCAGTAGCAGAAGAACCAGTGGCACCAGTAGAGGAACCAGTCGTAGCTGCGCAAGAATCTGTTCCAGCAGCAGAGGAACCAACTCCTGCAGCAGTAGATCCGGCCCCAGTAGTTGAAGAACAAGCTCCAGTCGAGGAACAAGCTCCAGTTGAGCTCCCAGTGGCTCTAGCAGCACCAGAAGAACCAGTGCCAAGTGAGGTTGAACCTGAGTCTGCAGCTGCACCCGAAGAGGCTCCTGCAGAAGAACCTGCTCTAGCTGTGGTATCTGTGTCAGAGTCAGAGGTTTCTGCCAGCACTGAGGAAGCACCCAAGGACCAAGAGCCAGAGCCCATCCCAGAGACTGTTATTGAGCCAGAGGCCACTGTGGAGGAGACAGTGGTTCCTGCTGCTGTCCATGAACCAGAGCCAGTGGCTGAGCTAGTTGCAGAGCCAGTGCTGGAGCAAGCCCCAGAACCAGAGCAAACCACTGAGCCAGAGCCAGCAGCAGAGCTTGAGGCAGAGCCAGAGCAAGAACCAGAGCCAGAACCAGAGCTAGAATCCGAGGAAGCACCCAAGCCAGAACCCGTACAAGAGCAAGCACCAGAGCCAGAGCTTGAACAATCACCAGAGCCAGAACCGGAGCAGGTACTAGAGCCCGAACCAGAACCAGTGGCTGATGCATTAGAATCTGCAGCAAAAGTAGAAGAAGTTGAGCCAGAACCAGTTGCAGCCACAGCCAATGTTACTGAACATGAGAATGTGGAAGCAGAAGCACCTGAGGTTTTGGGGAGTGCAGCAGATGAGCTCCCCACTGAAGATCAGCCTGTAGAGGAGGAGTCTGCTACAACAGAAGCCTCCGCCACTGAGGCGGCAGCTGAGCCAGAAGCAGCAGAACCCGTCCCTGAGATTGTCATCTCAGAGTCTATCTCTGCCTGCGAAATTACCGCTGAGTCTGAAGAGGTAGCTGAGGCCTCTGTGGAAGAGATGCCTTGCCCAGAGGCTGAGGTTGAAAGCAAGATGGAAAATGGAGATATTGAGAGCTCTCCTGTTACAGAGGATGTGGCAGAAGTAGATGCACTCCCAGCTGTGAATGGAGAGTGTGCAGATTCTGCTGCCACAGAGACAGAGGAATGTGTTAATGGTGATGAAAAGCCTGAGGAGACGCCTATCAAGGAGCAGAGTGACTTTGAACTGAAAAAGGAGGTGAATCTGGGTGGTGATGTCAATGAAGTTCCAGATGCAGTCTCCGACTTGGCAGACGGTCTCAGCACTGAGGTCACCCAGGCTGTCTGAAAAAGAAGCCATCTTTCTAATCAATGTGAATTCAGTTTAATCCTCAGATGGTGCGAGAAAGCCATCAAGGTATCAGAAACACAGCTAGGCTTTCTGGAATGCTGTAACCACCGCAATGTCTATCGTGGTGACTCAGGCAAAAGGATGTTTTCTTTTGAGTAACCAAAAATGAAATGCAACCACTTGAGGATAGAAAGAGACAGAGAGAGACAGAAAGAGAGAGACTGAGAGAGAGAAAGTAAGTGAGACATAAGTGCAGAGAGGAGACTTGAATTTGGAATTGGAGGTTGAGCGCAGACATACAGTGAAACTGCACAGCAGAGCAAAAAATACTGGACAGCAAATATGATATTAACGAATGAATAAATCTGTCTTTGTGTGTGAGCCCGAATATTAGAAAGTGGTTTATTGGAACAGCATTCGTCATTAGTATATTATCTGATTTAGAATGTCATTTATCCTTTCTATAACTATATGCAGAGACATGACATAAATGTTTTGGCCTTTTATAATAATGGTACCTGTGAGGACTGCTCATTTTAAATTGATTGTTCGGAATAGAGAATAAAAAGAGATTGTTATAGCCTACAGTGATCTTCTTTTCTTTTCATGCATTTTCTCAGCATCAAGTGTGTTGCAACTGTCTAAAGCACTGAGTAAGTAAGATTTATTGTAATTTACTTTAAGCTATGGGTCAGACTTTCTTATTGAAGGAACAGTGTGCAAGATTTAGGGGGATTTAGTGGCATCTAGTGGTGAGGATTGGAGATTGCAACCAGCTGAAACTTCTCTCGGTTAAAATTTGTTCAGTGTTGTTCAGGAGGTTTTTACCGTGAGCTGAATTATCTGCAGAGTTCTCTACCTCTCCAACACAAATGGACCAGGTGATTAAAACACGTAAAAACAATGAATAAAGCAGTTTCACATTACATATCAGTGTTTCTCTATCACTGTCTTTGGAGGGGTGGCGAACTATGGAGGCAGACATGAAGATTCGAAAACGCAAATGGTCCTATCTCGAACCAGTGCTTGGTTTGTCCATTCTGTGCACTGCTGTAGAAATGTGGCAGTGCAGCATCACAATCTCCATCTATGAAAATCCAGCACAATTTCACTCCCAACTCTTCAAATACCGCCACTTTGTCAGTGATGTCGAAGTAGTGGTATTTGAGAAATTGGGATACGAAAATGTTGGAGCATCCACAATGTATAAAGATAAAAATTCCAAGGTAACAAAAACATAATGATTCTTATTTTCAGGTGATTATATACTAAAGAAAACTATACTACGATACTTTTTATATTAGTCTATATTTCATTTCTGTCAATATATGACCTTTAAATGAATCCAACAATTCTCACTCATTTCCAACTGTAAAATCCAAGAGTTACGTCATTTTGCATTGCTGTTGCAAAAGAAGTAGAACAACATTATTTGCAGAACACCCAGGCTCTGTTAATTTCAAACCACTTGTTGACATCCACTGCCACCACAGCTCATATTAGCTCTAGAGGGTCAGAGTTTGACTGATTATTCATATCTACGAAGAGCAACGTCCTTCAGGTCATTGGCCCACATTACAAATTCGTTGGTTGGTTGAATATGGCCGCCAATTTGTATGCAGCCTCATGATTGGGCGAACTAAAGGATTTCACTGTACACAAAGAAATCAGTCTATTTTCTTAGGTAATCTTCCTCACCTCTTTTCTTTCACATTACCATGCCTACAGCTGAGGCTCCATGCCATAGCAGCACACCCTGCCAACATTTCACAGATCCATACCGGCAAGGGGGAACTAAAGGGGGGAGGGGCAGGAATGCTTGCAGGAGGCAGAGAAAAGGAAGAGGGGGTAGGGGGAGGGCATTGTGGGATGAAAGCAAGTGCTATGATGCTGTACAGAGGGAAAGAAGATAGATGCTCTCTCTAGCTGCACACAATTTTACTATTTCACAGTCTGAAATTAGGCAAGCGATGGGGATGAGCATAGGCAGATGCTAATTGGCGGGGATAAACATGTTTTGACACCTACTTGATGCCCTCTTGTAGAATGCTGCCACGCCTGCTGCTCACACCAGTGCCAAAGACTTGAGGGTCTTTGTCACGCAGGTGCTAACGCACATACATTAACAAGAGGGAGTAAAATGATATTTGTGCTTCTGTGCATCTGTGTGTGTGCGGACAGTGGAGGAGGTGGGGCAGTGTGAGTGCATGTGTGTAAGGTGGAGGGTGGGCCTGAGTAGAGTATGGTCATCCAACCTTGAAATAACTACTGGGCCATGGGTCAGAACATCAGAGGAGATCTGATAGTGATAACGGTAACCTCCCATAGAAGTAGCTCCATAATGGGCCCATCCACATACCAGCTCTCTCTGGTTTCTTAAAAAAAGAAGAAAAAACTCCTGCACTGCTCATTTATGAAAGGAATGTTGTGGAGAGGGTTCGGGGGCTGGGAGGATGAAGTCGCTGGCATGTTTTCATATTTCTTGCTGAAGAGTTTTGCCAAAATGACTTACTGTGTATGCAAGCGGGTTGCTGTCACAGGTTTCTGATTAGGAAACTATTTATCAGTTCAACAGAGAGATGCTACCTGAAGGTGCAGTAAATGATGATCTGAACAATTGAGGCAACACACAGTGCTTCAGCTAGATGTTACACAAAATAGTTTTATGTAAGTGTTATGTGCTGTTTTTTTAAGCTTTTAAAGGAACAGTGTGTAAGATTTTGTGGCATCTGGTGGTGAGGACTATAGATTGCAACCAGCTGAAACTTCTCCTGGTCAGAATTCCCTCAGTGTTCATTGTTCAAGAGGTTTTTTCAGGGAGCAGAATTATCAGCAGAGGTCCTTTCTTCTCCAAAACAAACAGAGCCAGTAATTTATACTGGTAAAAACACAGAATAAAGCTGTACAGATCTGAGTTTTTCTGTCACTTTCAGCTTATCGTGGAGGGGCTGCTAACAATGGTGGCTGGTGTAAACACACAAATGGCCCTATCTAGAGCCAGTGTTTGGTTTGTCCCTTCTGGGTTACTGTAGAAACATGGCAATGCAACATGGCAGAATCTGTGGACGAGGACCCGCACCCTTTGCAGATAAAAATGACTCATTCTAAGTTAACAGAAACATAACAATTCTTATTTTCTTCTAATACACTGAACAAAACACACTTATTCTATTGTATTTCATATCTGCCAATATATACCCCAACACACTAGTACTTTAAATATCTTCACTTTCAAATCACTATTAGGTTAAACTCACAGACCTTCATTATTTATAGAACTGCACTTCAAAGAGAGTTAGTTTGGCACTATGGACCTGCTAACCTTCAACGAACAATAGATATCCGGGGGTAGCACTTTAAAAAAAAAAAAAGAAAGAAAAAAAGGGAGACCCTTCAAATTAAGCATGACTGTTGTTTTTAGAAGCTGAACTGATAAAAGCCAAAGAATTTCTTTTTTCAAATAGTTATTTATTCTTGACAAAATTGACACAAATATAGTCACTACTAAAGTCCTATACTGAAGGCTCATCTTTTCCACATTTCCCTGTTTCTTTCTTTTCCTTTTATGTGTGTTCATGTGGGAGAACAGGGTTCTTGTCTTGTGCATCTTGATTTAAACACTGCCCTAAAGTTGCATAGTTGTGAAAGGCCAGCTGCACTGCCTGGTTACCCCAACACTATGCGCTCTATATGCAGGCCCCTGCACAAAGCTCAGACTGTGTTCCAGCTTCTTTTTTCCCTGTGTGAAAACTAGCCTGCAGGCTTTAGCTATCCCCGATTGATGCCTCTGAGAAGCAAAGGGAAAAAGAAAACCTGAACTAAATCCAAAGGATATATTATGAGGAAATTCACGAGGCACTGACCTCAGTCAAGTTTTCAAGTTTGTTTTTTCTTTCTTTTGGCCAGTTGAGTATCAAAGACACAGATCCAGAAATCACTGTTGATGTCTTTTTAACAGACTCATCAACATGCTATGGATGCTTTAATAGTTGACTCAGTGCTAAGTGTTTGCATGTATGAGAAGTAGAGAGGGAAAGGGGAAAAATTAACATGAACAAATAACAACATCCATAGTGGATTAGACACAGGTTATTATTGATTATTTAAAGCCCCAAATGTTTTTTCTATGCCACTCTTTTTTTTACTGTCCAGTTTGTTACTACATTTACTTTTTTCCATTTCATTTGAAAACCAGAATTCTGACTGTGCACACTTCTGTACTATATGGTGCCCTCAAAGCAAAAGTGAAACGAAAAAGTACTGTCTGGTATTTACACTGCTTCCCCCTTATCCCACAATACAGTGCTCTGTAATTCATAGATGCAGAAATTACCAATGTGTTACAAATTATGATGATAACTAAGTGTCCAAAGTCTTACTTTTCAGTTGACTAGTGAGCAAAGTGTTTAGAGTCTATTATGTAGGGAGTAGGGAATGAATGAAAGAATGAATAAGAAAAGTTATTTTGGACAAAGCAACTAAGTAAAAGTTTAGGATGAAAAACTTTCAGTTATTAAGCATCTAAGACTTAAAAAAAATCAGGACAGTTGGCAGCATAAGCAAAAGCAACATTAAAGTTGTCATCAGCTTTGATTTTTATAAATATGCAGCCCAGTTGCCACAAGAAAATGTTAGCCTCATATGTTTTTGCAAACCACAAATACTTTACATGTGCACATTTCATGTGTATCATGTCAAAGTTTATAAAGTTACTTAGCAGCACATTGTGGTATTTCCCAGCAACGTTTGTAGCACCAAACCTGGGTGTTTTTTATTAAACCTGGGTGGTTTTAGTGGCATATCACAGCATTTCCTGGTGCCATTTGAGTCACTGAACCTGGCTGTTTTCCACTGACACACTGTGGAGTTTCACAGTGACATCTAAGTCATCAAAACTGTATTTTTCACTGACCCTTCCCTGCCATACCAGCAGCTTGTGCAAACAAACATGGGTGTTTTAAGCCAAAACATGAACTTTTCCTAACCACAACCAAATAATTTTTGGGCCCAATCCCAACCCAGCATTGTTTAGAGGTGTAAGTTTGATTATATCCACTACAAAGTAAGTTTGCAAAAATGCACAATAAAAACATTTTTCTTTTGGGATATTGGGTTGAAATGTGCTAAACCCTGATTAATACAAAGAAATACATGCATTACCTTTTTCCAACTGCACCCTGTCCATTGTTGGTTTGAAATGCAAAAATCACACGTGTGATATCACCAAAACCGTCCAAACTTTGGCAGAAAATGCTTTATTCATGTGGAACTTATATGCCTGTGGTAATAAACTGATTAAGAAAATGTGGTTTAAGGGCCTCTTAAGTTTTATTGTCCATGTAGAGGACTGAGGCGTTACACTCTGCATTTAGCTGTCTCCACCTCATAACAAACTTTCCTAATACAATATTTAACAGGACTGTTTTTACACACCTTTCTCTATCTAGGAGGCTGTCACATTGAATGGCTCCTGTGTGCATCTGGGAAGGAATCTTTAAGTTTCCTTTTGGTTATTACTATGATAACAACACAGAGGATGTGAGTGTGACTGCTCAGACTTCTGAAATGCTTTCTAATGCAAGAGACACTCTTTCTTTCACTTCATCCACTCAGCTGGAGTAGATAATAAGAGCCAGGTGGCCAAATTACAGCAACAGCTGATCACTATTTATTATTCAAGCAAGAGGGTGTCAGAGCAAGAGTACAGACAGGAAAACACACACTAAACACAGTCAAAAGCAAACAACTTTTGCCTTTTCACTCTCTCTCATCACAGACAGACACACAAACACACTGATGTCAAAGGCTTTTTCTGTGATGACTGTAAAGGGACTTCCTCTCTTTCCTATTATGTCCTCGCAAGCGGTCAGTCAGGAGAGGATGCACTAAGTAACTGACATGCTGAAAGAGCAGGAGTGTTTTTATGGATTCACCTCCTGGTTCAGAACGTGCCTACATAAGCAAACTGTGATTGTTCTAATTTTCTCTCTGGCTGAATCTTTCTCGCTCTCTGTGTCTGTCTTTTACACATTTTCAGCCATGCTGTCTCCCCTCATCTTGCCTCTGGACCTGTAAATCTTTTTAGCCACTTTCTCACTCACTCTCTCTCTCTCTCTCTCTCTCTCTCGTTTGGCTGTGGTTCACCCACCCACCCCCGAATCCATCCATCTGGATATGCTCACTAATGCTGTCATTGTATCAGAGCGGGCAAAAAACCTATTAGACGGAGCTCGGTGGTAGTAAGGATCAATATTGATCCATAGGGTAAGTCTAATGGGCGCTGAGAGTAGCAGTGATTCCCCTTTGTCTGCTCAAAGATCCCATCACCCTTAACTCCTCACACATGCACACTGTCTCTCTCACAACCACACGCACATGCACACGCACGCACACGCACACACACACACACACACACACACACACACACACACACACACACACACACACAGAAACAAAGACGCTGCTTTCTATTCTGTCTCACACTGCTGATGCAGCTGCTGTGCTGAGTGAGCATTTTACAACTGCCCATTTTGTGTGTTTGTGTGTGTGTGTGTGTGTGTGTGTGTGTGTGTGTGTGTGTGTGTGAGGGGTAAATGTGAATAATTGTAAGCTATCTATGTAAACAGTATCTATTTAGACATTTAAGGGCATTTGGATTCTCAGGCATACCTATATGTATTTCTCTTTCTCAGGCATTCCAGCCTATTAAGATGAGAACAACCAGAAGATTCAGGTCCACACACACACACACACACACACACACACACACACACACACACACACACACATTTTTTTTCAAAAACCTATCTAGGTTTTGACATAACAAAGTGTAGCAGGTAGCAGTGTTGGTGTCATCTCACTTTTCATTTTGGCTCAACACCTGCTGAGACTTTCAGTGCTCATGCAGTTGTATCAGCAAGTATTCAATGTCACGTTGTTTGCTAGGTAGCACCAAAATGTAAGTTGAGACAGCAACCACAACTGCTACATTCATCATTCTTTGGAATTCGGACACAATAGGTCTGTTTTTTTACAGCAGGCATGGCTTGTAATAGCAGGAAGAGAACACAGGTGTTACTAATAGCATTAGCAATGGCCCATTTCCATTCAGGTGTACCAGTAAGCTATGACAGTGTGACAATTTGCCAGATTGTGCAGAATCAGGACCCTGGCTGTGTCTGAAATCCCTCATTTACCAATTCCTAAAAAAATGGACCCTCAGTGGTTAACTATAAAGAAAGAATTATAATGAAATCTGGGACACTTATGAACCATTGTCATTTAGCATCAACACTGACAGGTGCAGAGTCGCATAAATGTTAATTTTTGCAACCATAAAATGCATTGCATCATGGGATTGTAAACATAAGTAATAATACTGACTTTATTCAAACAGTACCTTACAAAACAAAGCTTCAAAGTCCTTTACAGCAAAAACAAAGAAGGGGAAGAAGAAGCTCCAGTCACCTTAAGGCCCAGACACACAAAACCAACATCAAAGAACTTGCCAACTTTTGCATCTCTTCATGACACCTGTGACTTTAGTCAAAAAGTTGCACATGAACATACAACAAAGATACAACTGATGGCCAGCTAGCATGTATGTTCTGTGCCTGAATGAGAGGAAATAACTCTATACTCGCAGGCGGCGACAGCCTGTATAAGTCATTCAAAAAGGGAAACCGGAAGACCGTTGTGACACTAATTAGCACATTAACAACACAATCCAATGTTGAAAGAACAAAATATATTTACAATGTGTTACAATAACACAAAGGAAACATTTCTGCTAAAGAGCTCAATGGCTAAAAAATCTTACCTATTATATAAGTTTGTTTCAGCCGCGCTCCCTCTTGATTTTAACCCTATTTACTTTCCTCACTTCTATTTCTCTTCTCCTGTGCTCAGCTGAATTGCCAGTCAGAGTGGTTACATTCCCTGATGGGCTCTGGGGTCTTTAGTGACAAGTCAAGATATAACAAGGTAGGACATAATAAAGAAAACATCTAAGGTGCCACAATTTATTGGGACATATCCTACAGTTGCCTGGATATTAGCTCTATGCATGATTTGCATTATACAACATGTATTTATTGTAAACAAAAGGGGACCCAGAAAATATCCCTGGGGGACCCCATAAAAAAAGGAGCACAAGATCACCACGCAAAACAGTTAACATGCCATGAAAACTACATTTTTTGTTTATTTGTGGTATTTTGTGAGGGCACAATATAGACCATAAAATTCACACAATCAAACACTGTAAAGATAACGCACTACAGTAAATAGTTTGGACACAGTCCCTAAAAATCAAAGCAGCTACATGCAATTCAGCTATCATTTATTTTATTATTTACACCGGTGCTTTGCCCACATGACAATGTGGCAATCTGTGAAAAAAGTCCTATACCCCCTTAATTAGTTTGTACCCCTCTCTAAACCTACTGTGCACTTCTGCAGAACTGTCATTTATATTGTATTTAAATCAAATCAAAAATATTATTGTTACATTTGTTAGGCACTTCATTTGTGTAGAAATGCCAGTGCATACACATAACTGGACAAATGACAAGCAAAGGATAAAAATATACAGCGCAGCTGAAAAAAACACTTATTCATGTGATGCCATCACAGCGCCACTCCTTATAGTCATTTCCCAAATGTCATGATAAAATCAAATGCTTATTGGGTTAGAGTTGTTCATACACACACATACAGAATACACAAATACACTCTCACTAAAACCAGTCAAGCTCAGATAAGACTTTTTTTTACATTTGTTGTCCAAAATAAAAAACTAAGGAGTAGACAATCTGCACAGCTTAACACACTCCATCTTTAGACCTTCGGTTCAGAATTTTCCCACTAAAGGGTTTCAAAAATGAAAGTTTTACTCTTTAATTAAACTAAAGATGCTTAAATACATGTATTTGCTACATAGATAACAAGGCAGTCATGTGATATCACAGTAAACAAACAAATCAACACGCAAAGTTCAACACTGAACACACACCTGTTATCTCGGCTTAGTCAGTGAAAGAGAGGCTGCTTACAGGGAGCGCATAAGCCCAGTGTGTGTTTTAGATTAGAGATGGAAACTCATTCTGTGTGCAGTCACCTTGATCAAGCCTCCGGGCCTCAAGGAAACATGCAGTGAGAAGTTCATTCCTCTCTTTGACTTCTTTAGCCTTCCCCCCTGTGTAAGGTACACTCGACTATGTTTGAAACAATACTGAGGAAGGAACAATAATACAACCAAGCTCAGACAGAACAGAGCACATTGTGCTTTCCTCAAGTGTTCAAGTTTTTAGTGTGCAGATTAATGAGGGCAATCAGAGAGTTGGTTGTATAAGCCATAAAACAAAGTTTACCAAAAAATTACGTTTATATGAGAACAGAAAACTGCTTTGTGAGTCAACAGAGTACAAATAAGTGGATGCAGTATTCCTCTATCAGTTTATAACAAAAACAATAAGAACGATAATGTAAGGATTGTTATAAGATATAGGAGCTGTTTGCTTTTAGTAGCAGCTGAAACTACGGGAAACATGTCATATTACACAACCTGCCTTTTATCAAAAAACACAGAAAGCACTTTTGGCTGTTCGATTTTTATTTAAAAATGTTCTAATACAGTTCCTGTGCCCTTGTAATCCAACTCCAACTGTAAATTGTTTCAGCCCCAGCCACCATGGCTGCAGAGGAGTGTCCATTGGGGAGAGATGACCTTCACTGTGCCTCTGGTGACAGAGCTAAATCAAAGCTGCTGCTTGTTTAAGACAGCCACTGCACACTGGCTTCACGGCCCCTGGTGAATTATTTATACATTAAATGAAATGACCTCTGGCACTTTGAAGACAGCGGGGATAGAGCAAGGACAAGACAGGCAGAAAAACAGATAGGGGGGAGGGCAGAGAGAAAGTTGCTGAGACAAAGAAGGATTTTTACTGTATATTTGTACATACATGAGATTTAAAGCAGGGAGGGAGCCAATGGAGGGAGAGAAACTGATAGCTCAGCTCACAATAGGAGCCTGCAGGGGTTCATATTTGAGGTCTTTCCCAACCTGTTGGAGCAGCAATGTGCTCTCTCTTACTCTCTTTCTCCCTCTGTATGTATGTGTTCGCTTGAATGTCTATCTCTGTGAGAACCAAGATGACTTTTGCCCCTGGAAAATGCATTGGTGGATTACTGAATGGGCCTACTGGACACAGACAGGGGTCCAAGTGTCAGGGCCCGCCGAGTCTTCACCTGCATAATTAACCTCACTTGTCACTCAAATTAACACGGAATAACTACGAAAGGACGCAAAGTGATCACAAAGACACACAAAAAGACCCAAAAAAGACAGAAAATTATCTAAAAGAGACACAAATTTAGCCAAAAATAGATCAAATTACCTCAAAGAGACACAAAGACACCACAGAGACACAAAATATCAACTGGACAAAAAAAAGACTGAAAAAGCAGCTGTTAGCAGAGCAGCTAATTCAAAGAGGAAAACAGCAGCCGTAAATATCTGTAAACTGGAAAAGCTATGAGATTTGAGAGCTCCTTAACCTCTGAGCAGAGGACGAAATCAGTGGCCATATATCAGAGAAGACAAATGATTGCGAATGACATTTTATGCCTTTGTTATTGATTAGAAAGCCCTGCCAATGCATATATTATATACCACACTAGAGGCCTATGCTGCTGCGTCAAACGTCAAGCCAATCATGCCTCTTTTGATTGCATCTCTGCAGTGATGCTGTGTGAAATCACACACTGGGGCCAAATGATGCTGTCACCATTTAGTTCAAGGCAGAACTAGGCAAAACAAGGGTGGGGGGCTTCGTCGTTGTGGGGCCTTTTGCACATCTGTGCCCAGGGGCACATTGTTTCATAATTCACCCATGGGAAAGTGAGGGGAAGTTTTGGAAAGGTCAAGACATTTGAACCAGTCCTCACAAATGTACAGGTATGTTTGAAGGTGAGGACTTAGTTTTAGGTTAAACTAAAGGACTGGATCAGTTGTTATGCTTGAGATTAGGGCTAGGGTCTTGAGAATGCATTATGTCAATGAGGGTCCTCAGAAGGATGAAAAGCACAATGAGGCAGTAGTCGACTTACAAGCAGAGTAGTCAACTCTGTCAGCATCCATCTGAAAGCTATTCAAGCAGGATATTCAGTTATGCAACACACACACACACACACACACGCATGGACGCAGGCACGCATGCACGCACATACGCACGCACACACACACACGCACACACACACACACACAGATACAGACAACTCCTGCCTCCTGCAAATTCCATTTAAACACAATTATGCATTGGTGATTAATGTTGAAGGTGAGTGTTCAGTCAGTGCAGGAAGTTCATATGGCTCAGAAAAAAATAAGGTGACAGGTCAGGGCAATGGATGAGTGAGTGAGTGTTTGGCACTGGCTCCAGATTCCTGTGTTTGTGTCTCTACACTACTACTAATACTAATACTACTAATACTACTGACATTTTTATGATTTTACCTTGACCATGATCTTCCTCTAACACTTGCAGTTGTAGGCTAGTTGTATGAACCACACTCTAACTTTGACGCGTTACCACTCCATACAAGTCAAGCTATGACGCACCAATACACCTTCAGTGTGTGTTTTGGACACTCAGGGCAAGCATGTCAATTTACGCTTGTTACATGCATTGTGTCTTCTCAAAACAAACTTCTATATTCACAGGAAATGTAGTTTCCGCTTGTTGAACGTATACACTCTCTTTTCACAATAAACTTAAAAATGTAGACACAATCTTTATCTTTATGTTTACTTCTTGGGTTTAGGCGACAAAAGAACATGGTTAGGTTATGATTATGGTTTGGTTTAAAATAAGCAGTTTTTAAAAAATATTATTTTTTGGCTTTTGCCTTTGCTCTATAAGACAGATTAAGTGTGAAAGGAACGCCCCATAAGTACATATTTTACTAACGTAAAGTACGCATGTCACTGGCAACTATCTTACACGTTTCACAGGGGGAATGAACAGTGGTCTCCCAGGTGAAAGTCCAGAGTTTGTTTGACCCATCCACTTCCCTTTATGCCTGCTCTTTGTGGATTTTCTCACTCTTTAAAGTGAGAAAGTTAAAGTTGCTTGGAGTATAAAAAAATGCCGCTATCTGGTGCATGCTATACCTACCTGCTTTATGAGGGCATTCATAGTGAATTATAATGCATTCATAATGCTTTATGACCACACTCATAAACACATGTAATGCTTGCTGATGCACTATAACAGCAGTTATAAAAAATAGATGAGACTTGACTAAATTGAATAAATGACTTGAATTGATTTGAATGAATTATGGCTATCAAGTGTCTTGACCAAAGTTCTTGACCAGTTATAAACAATAGCTTGCCTAATTGGGCTTATAATGCATTATAAACACCTATACTCACCTACACACACACACACACACACACAAACACACACACACACACATCAACAATCAACTGTAGTGAGGGCTCACCATACGCTATAACAGCCAATGCAGTATCATAAGTTATCATTGTATGCGTTAAGTAAAGTGAGGTACATATTATACATGTAATCATGCATGTTTCATTGTAATGTTTCAATGTTGGTGTTAAGTAAGATGAAATGCATTGTCATGCATTTATAACATGCTGCATCATAAGTGATTAATTCCTACCATACACTGGAGTACTTTGGAAAGATTTTGAAAAGTTTTCAGTCACAGAGTCACATTTAGCAAAGACTCAGATCTTGCAGGGTCACCATTTGCAAGATTGTTAGCTTAAAAAAGGAAAAAAAGTGGACAGAAACAGTTGCAGCCCTTGAAATCCCCACTTATGATACTGCATGGATTGTTTTAGCATACTATAAGTACTTATCACAGTTGATTGTTAATGTGTGTATAGGTTAGTATAGGTATTTATAATGCATTATAAGCCCAATAAGTCAACCTCTTGTTTAAAACTAGTCACGCCCATCCAAAAAACACCTGATAGCTATAATCTTTTCAAGTCATTTTAACCTCTGGTTTATAACTAGTCAGGAGTATCAATAAGACAATAAGACACTTGATATATATAATTCATTATAGGTCACATGTTTTATGACTGTTAAAGTGCATCTGTAAGCATTATGTGTGTTTATGAGTGTAGTCATAAAGCATTATGTATGCATTATAATTCACTATGAATGCCCTCATAATACATTATAGATGAAGTCTTCATAAAAAAGTGTTCATGAATTTCCTCTCATCTTTGATTCTTTACTCATCCATCCTTCCACTACATGTAACCCTACTGAATGAATGACAGCTTTGCAGAGCAGCTGTCTTGTCAACTGTTTGTTTGACCTGATTGAACGGCAGGCTGAATATAAACCTTTCTGTCTAACTGGTGTTAGCTAATAGATTATCATACAAAAACTAAACCTGACGCTGGAATCTGTCACTCCTGTTTGGTACCAAATTGATACGCTGAGGTTTCAATTCAGTCATCATGGAAAAATTAAGAGTAAAAGGTTGGCAATCATGTAGAAGACAACAAGCAAATTCTACAGGAAGCCAACCATGAAATGGAGATGTGTTGGAAAACAGTATAATAGGCAGGTTGACAGAGGGACTGACTGGTATGACAGCTTGAAATGTCACATTCTTCTTGAACACACTCACACAAATGTTAGGGTGGACCTCAGATGAGAAGGTATGGAAAGTAGAGGTGTTTCTTATGTGCAAATACACTCCACTTCATGTTATACTTCAGTATAGACTATTAGACACTGATAATTGTTCTGTAGCAGGTAGATGCAGAAGTGCTTCTTTTAACAGCCAGCGAGAAATAGCAGCTTAAAGCATCTGTCACCCACAGTCCAGCTGCTGCACATGAGCAGCAGTCACAGGCAAACGTGAACATACCCGAAGGGGTCAAATTGTAGTTACATTTTAAAGACTTTTTACAAAATGCTGTAGTTTTGTTTGACTCCCTTTCTTCACAATTTTGGCAAAATCTCACAATGGTGATTACAAAACAAAACAAAACAAAACAGCACAACAGTGTGTTTTATCACACGGGTTTAAAAGTGCTGGCACTACATACAAACTGGAGAGAAAGTCTGCATAAACGCATTCCAGAAAAGTTAGAGCTGAGCTGGTGAAAAAAATCTGACTCAGTATCTCTCAACTGAATTCATGCATATCCTAATAAACCTGAGTATTGTTTTACAGCAGCCGAAGAGTGTTCTTTGTGTTCCTTTTGTCTTGGCCTGTCAACATGTGTTCAACTGTGGAGGACACTAAAGTGCTCTGGCAGATCGTCATCCCAGCTTTTCACGTCTGCTTATGTCAGCAGAGAGGGAGAGGGAGAAATGGAGACAGAGTGAAAGTGGGATTTCTTTCTATTCAAATTAGCAACAAATAAGCATTGACAATTTTGCAGGGGGATTACATTTTTCGCCACCATAAACGAGAACATTGCAGACATTTTTCTCCTATAAAACATAATGATTATTTGTCAAATAACACTGGTTCTCCTATTCAGCATGTTCCATATGAATTATCCCACCTTAAGGCTATGCTATTTCCCACAGATGAGCCATTATATACCTACTACCATATACCATTTAACTGACTTTTTAATTTAAAGATGAGCTGTGTGGCTCATTTTGTATACAAATTCCTGCTATGTTTTCAGAATGAGGCAGACAAGACTCATAAAAAAGGAATCTAGCTTGGATACACAGCAGATACACGCATAAACACAGCCCACCTCCCAACAGACACAACCAAAATCAGTTCGTAGTCTTTTTTTTTTTTTGCGTTTTTGTGCATTTTTTAAAAGTTAGTTTTTTGGTGGCTACATCTGCGCACTAGTGTCCATGAAAGAGAAACCGAAGTGAAGGTGGCTGACAAAAGCACTGAGACAGAAAGTGTGGGTTAGAGGAAGGTGGGTGGGTGGGGGTGGGAGGGTGGTCTCATTGTATTAGAGCAACAAGGACTTTAAACTAGCCCCTCCTTCAGATGCACTTACTGGGCGAGTGCCGGGACCTCCTTCTGTCGCTGACCCCCTGCACGCCTCATTAAATCCCTTAACTTTGTCATAGATTCATCCCAACAGACACATGCACGGATACATCAATGCACACGTAAACACACACACATATAATACACAAAGTGCCCTGTTCCTCTACCCCCCTGCCCCCCTCGCCCATGATGCCCCTGGCCCACGGCATTGCCATATGTCCACCACACAGGCACTGGCAGCTCCTCACTGCTTTGTACTCTCGGCACACATACTCCAACCTACAGCAACATGTGAGAAAGACCCTGCAGAATGACTGGCAGGCAACTACAAAACACCCCAGGCTTTTATGAAAGATGGTGATTCAGTTGATCCCTGTGTTGCCTGACAGGAATACTTTTCAATTGGTATAGACATGATCAAAATAGAACACTTTTCATCCACTGAAACCTCCTACGTTTCATGGCAGTTTTTTGACTTAATGGATTACATATTCCCTTTTGAGTTAGGACA
This sequence comes from Plectropomus leopardus, assembly GCF_026936395.1. Lineage (NCBI taxonomy): Eukaryota > Metazoa > Chordata > Actinopteri > Perciformes > Serranidae > Plectropomus > Plectropomus leopardus. Next base: position 17,362,535 of record NC_142176.1, on the reverse strand, counting down.
TTTGTGCAAGCTTATTTTCGGGGCAGTGCTTGCTGCAAACAGAGCCTTTTAAAAGTCTTTTTTAATAGTGAATAATATAACAAACCAGGTTTTTATGGCTTATATTTTTCTATGTTTTTGTTTTCCTGACAATCAATATGTAACATTTTGTTTGTGCTGTGGATAGGTTTTTATAAAAAACTTTGATGCATTCTGCCACAAAATTCTAGCTTTTGTGCCTCTAGCTTTTGTTTTACATTGAGAGAAATCAATAAACATCCCTCTGTGGATTATAAATGTTTCACAAGCCTTTGGTGTTCCTATAATGTGGCCCCTCACTGAGCCACTTCTAATGCCCTTTAATGTTACATGTTGCACCTTTTGTGTCACTCAGTGAGGATCACCACTGTCTCTGCAGGGTTACTGTGTGCAGTGTGTGCAGCAAGGTAATCATTTGACAGTGTTGATTTTCCATCGTCTAGGCCGTGGCAACCATTGACAAGAGTCCAGTGATGTACTATACTCCTTTCACTCACGATCTTGTTTAAAAGCGGTCTGCCGTAACTTTTTTCACAGTAATCAAGTGATCATTTCAGGGTTAATGGTTAGAAGCCAAGAGTACATTTGCAAATGGTGGCAGCGTCATACTTTACAAATTTCTGTCAAATTTCAGATGCATTTGCGCTGCATGCATGGCCTGCAAGAATGCTGTTTGTTTCACCGAGTGAAATCTGTCAAAATTAACATGTGAGGAAATTATCTCATGTTGCAAATCACAGCTTGTATGTTGCAATGTTGAGCAAAGGGGCCATGAGGCCTTAGACACTTCCTAAATCTTTACTCCTATCTTATCTCACTTTATGATGACAGTTAGGATTACCAAAGCATGTTTCCTAACTCCATTTAGGGGGAAAAACCATCGTATCTTAGGACAGAAATTTAGACATAACAGGACCATTTCAACTTAAATATTTTCCAAGTCAGGAATCCTAAATTAGGAGGCATAGACCCTGTTCTAAATGCAAGATAACTGCCAAAACTGACAGTAGCACTGCTGTTAGCGCGATATGGCAACGGCAATGAAGATGGGAAACCTTATGATGACACTTTCCATTTCCCAAACAGTGTAATAATGGCCATATATTGATTGCAAAGACAATTTATTAATAATAAATTCATAGTTATTGACAATTAAAATAATTTATAATTATTTTAGATTTGATCAAAATCCTACACTGACACAAATAGTGCCTTTGACTCATTGTCGCTAAAGTTAAACACCAGTCTTTTCTTTTTTGTTTGTTTGTTTGTTTTCATCCACAATAGAAAGCTAGCTGGCCAGTGACAAGGCAGAGCTGTTAATATTAAACCTGGTCCTTCTCGAGTTGCCTAACCAAAGATACAAATTTGCCAAATGAAGAATCAACAAACAGTTCTGGGGACTCCCTGAGAGGAACTGTACACTGGGGAGCTCCCCTATAGGCTACATCCATACCTTTAGGCGCTTGTTTCTCTGTTTGCATTCGCATCACCAATAGGAACGCTTAAGTGAAGTACTGTAAGCTGGCTGACAGTAGCACTGTTACTTTTCCTTAATGAGTCAAACTCGCATTGTATAACCACCGTTGCATTTATGCTTGGTGAAGCCTGAATTTAACCATCGGTCTATTTGTCAGTGTCTTCCATTTTTTTTTGTTACAGGCTGATATTTGAGTTTTGTTTTAAAAATGGCGGTTGCTGTGCTTGACCAATCAACATACACTTAAGATATCTTAACCAATGACCATACACTTATGTCACTCTATGCTGGTCTTGTGCTGGAAGAGTACCTTCTTTGGAAAGGAGCTTGAACAGTCTCTAAAACCGTGTTCTACGAGCTACGATTGTTCAGTTCTTGCTGTGTGGACACAACAAAAAGAGGGTTTCTTGGAACTATGCAAAAGTCTTTCCAATATGAAAACATATAGTTAGGATTTCCAAAGATAAGATAAGAGGTCAGAAGGGACATAGCCATGACTTTTGGAAATGCATCTGTAACAGGATTTTTTCTATGTCTGAAATGTAAACAGTTAGGGTATTTTTCTATGATGAAACCTCAGGTCTAAAACATTTTTGAACTGGAAGATAATATATTTGCTTATCAGAGAAAACTTTGATACCAAAATACCACAAAAATCATACATGATATGACCACGTGCAAAAATATGAGAAATTAACCTTCCTTACTGCTGTTACCTTCTTTTTATACAATAAGGTTGGTGATTCCATGTTGACTGAGAAACACTGGGGTTTTACTCTGTAACAAACCCAATAAATCACTTAGAGAATTTGCCATGTGACAGGAGAATAAAAGATGAAAGAGAACACAAATAAAGCTATGAAAAAAGGAATGCTCAGCCATGTTTTTGGACTTTTTCACAAAGATGAGAACTGACAAGCTGGCTATGAACATATTGACAGTATAGTCAACATCGCCATGTCAAATTAAGGCATACACAGCATGAGATTTTATTTAATAAGTAAGTCTGTGTGAAGAACTAATTCCCTCCCATAAATAGTGATTAGTAGAAAATACTGCCAGTGAAGGTAAGAAAGATAGAGGAGAGGTAGAAAAGATGTACACAAAGAGAGATGATAAGAGGAAAGGCGGGATTAAGTGAACAATGAAGATGGGCCCCCCTCCCCTTCACTGTATTGTGGCGATGGGCCTGGTGAGCGATAGGAACAGGTAGAGCCAGCAGAGTGACTCAGCAGCGGGCACTGGGACGTGACCCAGATCCACCACTGCTATGCATTTCTGATGGAGAAGTGTCAGGCAAAGCAGGTCAGGACCGGCCATCACTCCAAACTGTTACTGACATTCAAAAGGCAACGAAGGAACAGCTTCCCTGGCACCACTTAGCAAGACAGCCAACTCAGCTGATGCTCAGGGGAAAGCAGGGAGGTAGGGAGGCAGGAGGAGAGCTGTACCGTGTGTGTGTGTGTGTGTTTGGGTGTGTGTGTGTCCACTTGCATGTGTGTAAATCTAAAGACGAAACCTCCCAGAAAGATTCCCAATAAGTTTCTTTCCAAAAAACAACAATAAGTTATCCTTCATAATTTTGCTGTGCGGCTACAAGTACAAGCTGCTGACTTTCTCCTGACCCCTGCACTGCTTATTGAATACAGAGGCTTATGGAGAATGATAAGATTACACTAGTTCATGTGCAAAAGAAGTGAGCAAGCAGCATTTCACATTGTATGTATGTACTTTGTATATACTCACACTAATATGAGATTACAGCTAATTAACCCTCTTAACCGTTGAGATCTTACTGTAGAAACCTCTACAAACAGAGTCCTATTATTCCGAGTGGTGAACGCAGCCTGCTGCAGAACATGGAATGTAAAACACTCCTTTGAGATGAGACGTCCTGTGTTTTTCTTCAAAGCGTGCCTGTAAGAGGGGAAGGGGTGAGGAAGGGGAGGATGTAGTGGGAGCGTGAGTGCAGGCAGAGATTGTAGAGAGCCGACGTGCATAGACAACTCAAGTGGTGCTGTTACTTGAGGATTTCTTATGTTAAAAACAACTCGCAAAAGAACAAAAGTGGCTCTTTTGAAGGCCACTGTAAAATAACTACATGTGGTCGCATTGAAAGGGTCAATCTGACACCCTGATCGTATACATTTTAAGGGAATACTTTGACATTTTGATAATACACTTTTTTGCTCTCTTGAGGTGAGAAATAGATGCCACTTGAAAGTCTGCATGGTAATTATGAAGCTGAATCAAATCGTTTTCACATGTTTTGTGTCAGTGGACTTCCATGTCTACATATCACACTCGAGGTATCTTTCTGTGTCTGCTATTGACATTCTGGGATGCCACTATCAATGCCGGGATGTAAACAAAAGCACATGGTAATTTTTAGACATCAAAAGCGGGTGGTAAGATTAAGGCAACATAAGTACAGTATGTGGTTAGATACATACATATTCAGACGGGAAGCAAACACCATCCTCCAGGGTGAAATTCCTGGGTTTGTCGGGCCCATCCGCCACCTCTCCTGCCCGCTCTATAGGCACCCTTGTGCCATATATTATATCATTACTGGAGGCGTTTCAACCTGACACTGTCCGGTGGCATATCATGCAGACGCGACAGGTTTCTTCCAGCCACGTTATCAAATGATGCCACCTGTCCACCTATCATACATCCACGCCAGGTAACACTGAGAAAAGTTCCATCTGATCGTGTTACCAACAGATATCATACCGCCATGGAAGGAAGCCTTTGGCATCTGTATCTTACGCTAAAATCACTGACAAAGCAGTGACTTCAGATTGGGAACAGGCTGATCAAGCAGATGGTTAACTTAGTTTAGCATAAAGATTGGAAACACGGGGAAACAACTAGCATAGCTAAATCTGCCTTGCAGCACTGGTAAAATTGGTAATCATTCCTCATTATATCTAAAAAAACGAATACAGAAAGTATGGTGGGCCACTGTTGAAGCAGGGCGTTGGTCAGTGATGAATGTTTACGTGTTGTGTCAAAGTCTGTTTCCTCATGGATTAATGTTTCCCCTTATCTTAACCTGACCTCAACCTCACCTTTGCCTCCCTGCGAGGCCTAACCATAACCTCATCTAAACTCTAAACTCTCCTCCCAAGCATGGAGGACAGCGGTGTAGCAAACAGTGCTTGTAAGATCCCACCAATCGACCCAGTGGGTATTATCAGCAGTAGCAGTGACGGCCAAACAAAAACGCAGGATTAAAGTTTTAATAAACCAGCATTGTCCTTTGAGGAATAGTTTGACATTTTGGGAAATGTGCTCTGTTGCAAAGAATTAGATGGGAGGATCGATACCACTGTATCAGTTTAAGAACGCCTTGGCTATCATCTTGGACAATAAAGCCTTCGGGGGCAAGGGCCAATATTTTGGACTGATTCGGTGCAGTCAGCAGATATCTGGGTCAAGACTTCCTCTTCCACACACTGATCATTTCCACTAATCTGATATGTGCATGAACGCAGATAAATTAAAACAACAAAACAAAAAAGCTAAATTCTCACCTCTCATCCAAGAGGCAAAATGTCCTCAAGAAACTCAAACGAGTCCAGTTGCCTTCGATTGACCACTTAAAATTATCATGAACTGGATAACTGAGAATCTTCACAAACATAAAGCCAAACTGATTTCATTCAGACTGCATTTCAATACCACTTGAACAACAAACAGACTATAAATGGAAACCAGAACACTTCTAACACTAAATTCTTGTCCAGTCAGCTACAGATTCTGCATACATATGCAGCTGTTTAATGAGAGGATTAGACACTAAATTTTTTTTGCGGGCCTCTGTTGAGGTAACCCCTTCCTCATACATTCTGCATACATATGTAGAATCGGTTAGAGATTATGTTAAATATCATCTTTGTACGTGAAATATAAAGCTACAGCCAGCAGCCAGTTAGCTTAGCTTAACATAAAGACTGGGAACAAGGGGCTACAGCTAGCCTAGCTTTGTCTGAAAATAATAAAACCCACCAAACCAGAACCTCTATGGCTCACTAATCGACACATTTTATCTTGTTTGTTGCTTTTTTTGCAGTTATGCAATACACGCTGGACTACTTTTTGGCTAGGATCAGTAACTTTTCCAGATAAATATAATACTATTACCTAAACTCTCTTGGCTTTTCCAGAAGTAGCTGAATACAACATCTCATTGAACATCAACTTCTTTGAGAAGACTGATTTTAGACTGTTCTGACATGAGATTTACAAATAAGTTCTTTTTCAACACTGAGATGGAAAGATAAAGAGATGTCAGAGGGATGGAGAGGCTGTGGAAACTGTTGCATCAGCAGCTCAGATTTACTTGTCAGCATGTGTGTGAGTTTGCAACTCTGTATCTGATGTTTTCTTGTGTGATATATTTCTATGTGTTTACAAAGAATCCTCTGGCAGAACAAAACTGAATAAGTGTGTGTGTGTGTGTGTGTGTGTGTGTGTGTGTGTGTGTGTGTTTGCGTGTGTCTGCATTAGATAATATTCTTACAGCCACAGACATCTTCCCAAAGCGTTCTGCCAGGCCTCAGTCTCGAAACATGGCAGCACAACCCTCCTCTTGAATCTGATTGCACCACACACCCCCTGCCGTCTAATGAGAGGATTAGACACTACATATTTGTTGCGATCCCCTGTTGAGCTTACCCCTTCCTTTCCCTCTCTCTGTCTCCTCCTCCTCCTCCACTCCGTCAGGCCTACTGCTGTGTTTATGGGTCTCTGTGGCTCAATAGAGTATCTGCTTGCCCTGCTGACACAAACATTCACGCACGCGCAAATACAACCTCTAAACGCCTACGAACACCCACACATGTGGGCACATAAACTCATGTATACACACACACAAAGCCAGCCTACACACAGCAGAGAAGATATTTATGCTCAAAATGTTTGGGATTGAAACACGCAGTAAATGGAGGGGCCTCTGTTTCCCCCCTCACAAGCGGATTCTCCTCTGTAGTTTGTGGTGAGTATGATTGTGTGGTGAGCATCAAAGGATCTGAGGATGATCAGCTCCATCCTCTCAGTGCGTCAATAAGAGATATAAAGCTGAATCAGACCTGCCAGTATAATTACAGGCAGGAATCTGAAGAATGTTGTGATCTGAACTGAGCCTGACACCATGTATAGGGCCCCATGCAGCTGATTTACCCACTCCCAAAATGAGTGGGTGTATGTGGGGGGATTTTGACCTTGGTGTTAGTGGGTGCTATTTGTTATGAATGACACCTCTTCCACAGTTTTCCCAGCAACGTGCATCAGGTAACACATCTGGTAAATCACTAACTTTGACTGATATTGAGGGAAAACTTCACCCCAAAATAACAAAATACATGTTTTACCTCTCACTTGTAGTGCTTTTTATCAGTCTAGATTGTTTGTATGTGAGCTGCCGAGTGTTGGAGATATTGGGCGTACACGTCTGCCCTCTCTTGAGTTTAATGGAACTAGGTAGCGCTTGGCTTGTGGTACTCAAGGCGCAAAATATGTATACATGTATATATATACATTTAAAAAGCATATCCTAAGCATAATCCTCATAGAACAGTTTATATGATACAATACGAATTGGCGCTCCAGAAATTATGTTATGTCCTCATTGTAAATTTACATAATTGACTTCAAGTTATGAAAGTTAGATTTAGGAAAATAAACATGGTAGGGATTTAACCTTGAAATGACTCAAAGTTTACATGGTTCTGAACATACGTCTCTGTGGAAAAGTCTGTGGTTTTGTGAACCATCCACCACCCCTACCTCGGACCTCTGCCTTGTTTACACTCCTCAGCATATTGGTCATGTGATCGCAGCCTTCCAAAATATGTGGGTTATGGAAGAATTACAGGCTCATGATTATATGAAATGTACATGCAAATTGATGCACACTTCCTTCTGCACAGTGACAAGGTTGGTGGGTGTAGTTTGTTAAAAAGAAAATAGTTCTGACATGAAACTGCTCACAACAAAGTCTGTAGATTACCTTGAATAACCAGGTCATAATTTCTGGAAAGAAACATTGCTGTTGACTTTTCCAAATGCATTTTTTGGTGCTTTTAACATCACAAGCAGAGTGCAATCTAGTTCAATTATATTGGAGAGAGGGCAGACATCTCTACGGCCAATATCTCCAACTCTCGCCAAACCACAACAAGATTGATAAATAGCACTGCAGAAAAAGGTGGGAGGAAAAATATGCATTTTTGATTTGGGGGTTAACTGTTCCTTTAAACTGATTATGGAGGCATTTAGTAGTGGAGCTGCATCACTCTACAATACTTTTACAAGCCATTTTCTCACTGCACTCTCTGAGCCAATGAGCTCCAGTTTGAGCTTCTGAGGTTTACCATATACAGCCTGCAGTGTGCTCAGCTCTCCTTCATCCAGAGCAGAAAGAGGCCGTGTCACTTATCTGAGGAATTCACCCTGAACATCTCCTCTTCATAAACACTCCCCTGTGGAGCTCATCCCTCTCACACACAGTCTCTTTCTTTCACACACACACCCCTCTGGATCTATATAGCTTGTGAATAGCAGAAAGCAAAATCTATACTAGTGTGTGTCTAACCAAAACAATATTCATCATGCAAATCCTGCATGACCACAGACACCACCTGGAACTTCCATAAACTGCCCACATTGCTGACATTGTCTTCGTGTTTTCAGTTTCGTGGCTGCACCAAACAGGTGGTCCTCATTAATGCTTGTCTTGAAAAATGAGTCGAGACAAGGAAAGCAAGGAAGCAAAGCGTCCCTCACGACAGTGTTTGTGTTGATGGAGTTTTTTGTACAAATCCTGAGAAAAAAATTCCTAAGAGATCAGTTCAATTTGCGTGTCGCGCCACCGTGAAACATCTCTCTTTGTAGGAACTGACAATGTATTGTCGACGTGCGGAAATTATTTGTCTCCACCTCAAACGAGCAGATCACTATCTGACAAAAGCATTAAACACAGAGGAAGGTTGTGTTTTACTCCAGAATGGAATTCCAACCTCCTCGTTTCCGACTGATCTCAGCGATGAGGAGAATGTCAGAGTACGGCGACGGAGATAAGAATGGCACCTGGGGAATGTACTGTAGAGCACATTTATAAAGGAAATAATATGCTAGAAATGAGCAAACATGCTTTCATATCCAATGAACAGCCAATAAAGAGAGAAGGATATGAGCCTCAGCTGAATGTGTGAAGAAGAATGTAAACACTAGTGTATTGTTTAACTGGGACCAGGAAGTTACGTAGACTGCAGATCAATCATTGAAATATTCCGCATACTGTAAATCAGAGCGGCTGTCTGTGTCCTGTGAGTATGTGCACTATGCCCCATTTTGTCCGTACACTGATGTGTGTGTGCCTGCTGCAAGTGTGCATTTAGGGGTGTAACGTGACACCCCGGTCTCAAAGGGGGGGGGACTAAATCTCTGACCCCATCTGGAGATGCCGACTTCCAGACTCTCTATAAAGGCTCAGCTGCTAATGGAACATGAATCTGGATGAATGGATGGATGTGTACAGACAATACGCCAATTACCCCCCTGCATCCACCAACGTCGCCCCAAATACAAGACAGTCAGAGAAGATAGCAAACCAAAATATATCACTGGGGCAATGTAAAGCCTAATGCGGCTGAGATTTGATCTAATTAGATTAGATGTAACAGGTGAAACTAATAACATTAAAGATGGCTCTTAATGTCCCAGTAAGCCAAGACAGTGAGCCAAAATGTACCAGGATCTTGAAACTGGAGCAACTAAATGAAATTCAGCCATTATTTATTTTATTGTTTATAAAATATGTCCCTATCTAACTGTATCTTCTTTTAAATCACTTTTGAAAACGTATTTTTATCGAAAGGCATTCATTTAATTTCTCTTTAAAGGATTATTTTATTAATATATTGTACCTTACTCCTGAAATTGCACTTGAATCTTGCTCTGCTCTGTTTTGTTTATAAATCCAACCATTGTTTTTACATTTTTCTTTTGTGTTGTATTTTTTGCTATTTAACATTTTTTGTGTGTTGTTCCATATTTTGCATTTGTGTTGTGTTTTAAAAATTTTTTGCGTGTGTGTATTTTGTGGTTTTAAGTGTAAAGCACTTTGTAACGTTGGTTTTGATAAGTGCTACATAAATTAACTTTATTATTATTATTATTTTAGGATGAGTCTGGTGAAAACAACTTATACAACCACAATGTTTACAAACTAGAATGGCTGAAGAAATGTTGATAGAAGCCTCAAAAACATTGTTTTCTGGCTCATTCAAAATATCAGTGCACTCTATCAAAATCATGCAGTCACACTATCATTAGGTCACATGGCTGGCATTGCAGATATGTTGTACAGTAGCCCATTTTACATTGACAAATCACCTCTGCAGAGTCACATACAACCACAGGGGGCGCCCCACAGAGTGATGCAACATTCATAGGAGTGGCCAGATGGGGCCACTAAAAATGTTGGGGTAGAAAGATTGGCACCAAGTTTTCATTGCAAAAATGTCTTTTAATTATGTGTTTCTTTTGCCCTATGTCCCAATGCTTTTGATGTTTTTGTAGAGCACTCTGAATTGCCTTCTTGCTGAAATGTGCTAATTAAGTAGACTTGCCTTGCTCTGCCAAAAGCCATAAATTCCAGGAATTCCCTTATGTTTTGGAAGTATATGGTCTCGTTGAAAACTATGTCAACATGTATGGAGAGTTAAGGAATCACATACTGATGTACTTTCTTATTTTACAATTTGTATCACTAATTATGTAATGTGCATAGACTAATACTGGTGCTGTTAACATCTTGAGTTCCAACACAGTGTTGCTTTAAATAGCTATGTAGGCTATCTATACGTGTGTTACGTGATTCATTGCTCTTCAAATAGGCTGGTTGTCTTTTTATTTAAAAGGACAAATATACAGTTTTAATTTGGAGGAGTACTAAATTGATTGTAAGGAAAAAAACATCCCCCATCCCCCTTTGTGGGCACCAGTGACAATTACACATGTTGAAATGCGTTATGTTGAAGAACTGTTGTTTGGGTGTTTATCTTCTGTCCCAGCATTGTCTGTTTTGTATACACAGTATGCATCTATAAAAAGTTGATCACAGATATTATTGGACATCGCCTGTTTTTATTGATGTTCATTGTTAACTTGATTGTACTCAGATGACTCTCTGTATGAGCTGTTTTCTAAACTCTGCTCCATAAACAACACTAGTTTTCAAAAAGCAGAATAGCTAGATGACAATATGCCTGGAATTAATCATATAGACTTGCAACTCTTTGTGTTGTCACTGACATCTCCACAAGGAAGTTTTTGTCAACAGCTCCCTGCTTGAATGATGTGAGCCCCAGTGTGAGCTGTGAGTTTGTTTTGCTCGGCTGGGAAAATGCAGCACAGACATACCCCTCAGTCGCTCTTCCCTCCTTGTGTGCATGCATGTGTATACACTGTATTGCATTCTGTATTCACATGTTATATAACCAGGAGAGAATTGGACTGGTTTTTAAATACCTTCCAGTTTTGGGAGAGGTCATAGTCATATCTTTGCCTCAGTCAGTGGATTGGATACCAACTGTCCTGTGTGTGTGTGTGTTACATGAACTCATTAACAATGCATCTGGAAAGCATATAACCATTAAGGTCTGGCAGCTGGGACAGCTCCACCCTCACTGACTCTGGCTGGCTAAAACTGCATTGCTGTTAAGTGTAAAGCACATACCACAAACCCTATAGACCACTCAAACAAGATGAAATGTGCACATACATGAAACATGCACAGTGGTACTAATATATCATCTTTTAAATACTAATCTACCCTTTTAAGTCTCACTCAATCGGGCATTCATTTATATATTCTACATTTGCATGGTTTGACTTTATATGGTTTTAAAGGTCTCTACATGTTATTAACAAGGAGAACAAAACTGTTGCTGTGGCATTGTTCGTGTCTTTCCTTCATTTCCACAAGGGTCTGCATGCATTGTACATATACATTCCTCAGTCACAGCTCCATCTGTTTGTAGGAAGAATGGAGAGGCCCTCAGCAGACCCCTGAGAGGTTTTAAGTATGCCGGCCTCCTGCAGTCTCCAAGCAAACACACTGAATACTCCACTCTGCTCGGGCAGGCCGGTTTTAATTCAGCCTGGGCCTCACGAGGAGGTGAACCAGTTGGACTCCAGCCAGGTAAATGGCTCAAACTAACAGCCATGAGCTATCAGAAGACATCACTCTCAAACCTCTGCACGCCTATCCGCTGCCTTCACTCCTCTCTTTGCTCGTAAAATACAACCTTTTATTCAGTGACGGGGTGTAACAAGGGGACACACAGCCCCTCGTCCTTGTGGGAGATATAAGCACCAGTCTGCCACCTTTACTTTGCAATTTCTTTCATTTCCCTAAGATGACTCATCTGTTTCCCCTCCCCCCTTTTTCTCTCCCGTTATTGCTTAAGGCTTCCAGCGAGAGTCATCATTGGCAGTGCGGCCCTTCTGCAGGCTGTGCTTCTGATTTACTGATTGATTTTAGCATTAACGACCAGCCCCTCCTCTCCACTAAACCCAAACACACACACACACACACACACACACACACACACACACACACAAGTGGGCACACACACATTATCTATTGTCAGGCCTCTTCTGTGGCTTTAAGATAAAGCGGTTACAAGACCCTGAAAGCTGAGGTCTTAATGCACGGAGGGCAACAGAGGAGGCAGAGTAAAGCTGTGTGTGTGGAGGTGTGGAAAAGGTGGGTTTCCATATTGTTTCTGAAGTAAATCTACAAATTATAGGTAGATTTGCCACCTGTTTTTAGGGCTTAAGTTATTCCTACAATGGCACATCTAGTTGACAAATGAGTGTCGGTTTGAGCTTAATAGCAAATTCCCCCTAATGTTTATCTCTCAGGCCCAAAACTTCAGTATCTCATTCACTCTCATGGCCCTCATAGTGATATTTTTGGCCGCAGCAGGCAAGAGTTTTTATTAAAAAGCTTTAAAAACTGACGGCACACTAACTGTTCAACACTTAACAGCAGACAGACACAGCTAAGGACTAGTTGGTAAACACAGTGGAGCATTTAACAGATAAAGATTCAGATATTTCCCTCAGGGGTTAGCAGAGATTAAAAAAAGTTTTTAAAAAAGGAGCTAAAAGAGAGCAAATATTGGACTTTTGTTCACCAGGTGGCCAGAAACACGACTCCAAATGAATGATGATGTTTCTCCATAACTGCTGGATGTTTAAATAACCGTTTGCTAAGAAGTTCACCATGTGAACTTAAAAGGCAATAATAAGTCAATGTTGTGTTAACAACTCGTTTCTGCTGCCCCGGGTGGCAAAAAAATCTGTTGCTGCAGGTTTACAGTAAGATTATATAACTTTTGAAGGATGAAAAAGCAGTTTCATTCTCTTACAAATAAAAAGTTGAGCTCCTAAGCTATAAAATAGACCTTTGCTCAGTTCGATCCTCTCAGGGTTTTTGTAGCTTGTGGCTAACATTAGCAAGCTTTAGAGAAAAGGTTCAGTAACTGACATTACTGATTCAGTGGCAGATTTTATAACTCTTCTATACATTTTTGGCATTTTACCGTTGTTCTGTACTGTCAGTTGTGGGCACAGCGATTGTTGTTCAGCAGAAGTTACATAGGCTCGCTTTAATGCAAAGATGTGACTTCATTCTCATCAGTTTGAATCAAGCATCCTAGTTTGCTGCAGACAGCGTTGCTTGTTCAAGAGCAAAGGAAACATGATACTGTATGTACTGAAAGGACAGTGGCGTGGCTGCGTGCTTCTTAAACCCTGAAATCATGACCTGCAGGCACGCAACAGCCACGAGTAACTATCACTTTGATGCATGTTCTTTAACAGATTCAGAGAGAAAAAACACACGCACCAGCAAAGCATGAACTGAAGTAGGAAAGAAAAGCCATGAGCAAAGGATGTAGAACGAATCAATTTGAAAAGAAAAAATCAATTTAGTAACACATGATAAAGGGAGAGATTTAAAAAACAAGTTTTCCTTGGAAAAGAAATCCCACTCGCTGTCATCTTTACAAAGTTCAAATGTGTCTTTAAGAGTTAATTCATTTCCATTACTTTTAAGAAGCAAAGATATAACCACTTGCTAATAAACCATGAAACTGCTGCTTACTGACACATGTACAGACACTTGCCTAATTACATAATACAGGCACATTTCCCTCTTTTTGTACTGCATGTACAGGGATGTATTTAAGCACACTACTCCACCAACCATCAAGACAAAATGTACTATCACGTGACAGGGAAACAAATATGTTAGTCTGCCAAGCTACTGCAAGAAAGCACTGTTTGCTGTAGCTGTTGTACTGGTTTTGGTGAACAATGAAAAAACTACACTGTGTACCACTTATGTTTCACAACACAGTGTTTTACACCAGCTATTTAAAAATCATGTGATAAGCTTCTGTAGGAGGAATGTGTTTTTTTCTCGACAAAAGGCTGTTTTCACTGACATGTCTTTACATTTCAATTAGTTAAATGAGCATAAAACCAGTACATATCTGTTATTTTCACTTTTGATCTCTTCAATCGGTCAACTAACGATGGGCAAGTGTACCATTTACTCAACAATGTTTACCTTATAAACACTTCAATAAAAATTTGCCTGAAAAGAAAAAAAAAGGGAGTCAAAAGCCAAAGCCAAAGCTGGTTGTCAGAAAAACAGGTCTCCTTGGACTGTTTGTTTCTACAGTATGTTATCTCTTGTCAGTCACCATCAACCACCAAGAGTGGGGGGTGCTGGGTTACAGGGAGACACACCAGCCACTGCCAGGACTCTGATAGTGAAGAAGAATAACTGAAGTCGTCCTGGTGTGTTTAAAATGGTCAACTCTGAATGCTTTATGTTGGGATGCTGACACAGCTCTATACAAACTGGACGCACACTGATCAAAATCTGACCTTAAGCCGCTTCTGCAACATTGTTAAGTGTCATTGTTGGAAAGAAACAGTGGAGGAGTAGATGTATAAAACTCATGTAAACTATGTTTGGGAATATGAAGAGAGAAAAAACCAAAAACTTCTCAGTGTCCAGGATTTTCACTGACAAAATTTCCACGAATTTTTAAGGAGCCAGAATATTTTTCTGTTTTGTGCCCAAATTGCCCAGCAATTTTCAAACATATCCAATTCAGACTTTATTCAACATAATCTAAGCTAGCTGGCATACATGAGAGAAGAGACGCACCACGAAAAAAGAATGAAGGTACGCACACGATGGTAAACAAAATTTTGTCACACATCGACACATACCAGAGCTACATTATGTTGACAGATACAGAAAATAAATTTGTTAAAAATAAAGTTGCATTACCTGGAAGGTTATCCACAAAATAGTATTGTACCTTTTCCCCTACACAACAAAATTCAATGACTCAAAAAATTCTATTATTTTTTACTAATTCCATGAATTTTCCAGGCCCTGGAAAATGTGATTGTGAAATTCCATGCCTTTCTCAAGTTTTCCATGACTATGGGAACCCTGAATATAGGAGATAAAAATCTTCATTTATATAACTGAAAGATGTCCAATGTCTGAACGACCAATAAAACACATTGCTCAAATAATGTTAATGTTTAGTTTGTTTGAAGGAAACTCTACTCCCTCAGTGTTGTCTTTATTTCAGAGGCGAACTGGGAGAGAGGTGCACACCTGGCAGGATTTAAAGCATATAAGAGGTAATGGATGCACTTCTGATGAACTTATTATTTAACTGAGCTTTTTTTCAGTCTCTAACTTTACAAAACCGTCTGGTTTGGCGTAACAAACCTGGCACTTCTACGACACGATAATCTTAAGAGGCAGTGGGTGGATGGATGGACACATGATAATCTTTTAGGCAGTGGATGAAATCTTCATTTAGGAAATGGCCAGAGTACTTCTTGGCAACCTGCTCTATCCTTTCTCAGACGGAGGGAGATGGAGGGTGTGAGTGTGTGAGAGGATGTGAGACAGATCGTTGCATGGGGAGAGCTGGAGGGGACAAGAGGGAAAAGATCTGCTGAAGGCAAATTTCCATTCTGCCAAAGTCTGGGAGAAAAAAAAAAAACAAATGACAAACTTCACCCTGCCCAAGAGTTACATCACAATGACCCTCATAACATAACTCTCCAGCAGGACTCTGTGCTGCCTATGGGATCATATTTAAAGCGAAGACCATCATCCTACGGTTAATAACTAACACTGCAAGTTTTTTTGTTAACATCCCACAGCTGATTACGTCAAATGCAGTCTGTATCAAATGGTCAGTGTTCAGGAATTGGTCAACAAACAAATAAAGTTGGAACATTATGTTGATCTATGAATAGTAAAATGTGTAAGGGTGCCCTCTGGTGTTGGATAAAATAATGCCATCAAAGTCTAGATTTCTATTCAGTAATTTAGAAGAAAAATGTTATAATAACTGTTTTTTTTTTTTTACTTTGATCCAATAAACATGAAGTTGAAAAAAGTTCAATTAACCCAAGTTGCATGTGAGTCCTGTCATGGGGCAAGTCACATTAGGAGCTTCTCAAGAAGCTCACATGCTTGTTATCTAGCATTTATTCAGGCTAAATAACTGTGTAATCCTTGTTTCAACGAGGTCAACGAGGGATGGGTGCAGATGTTTACCACACTGTAAAAACACTGGAAGCCCAAAGGAAAAATCATTTTTGGGTATGCTTAAGCAAACACATTCAGACGATAAACAGTAGATGCTGGACAAGAGATCATCCAAAAGACAGAAAAACAGTCTGCACATTTGACTATGCTCCTGTGAACAAATTTAATTTAATTTAATGACTACCACTTAGTGTTAATTAAATTAATTATCTGTTCATGTGAGCACAGTCTAGTGTGCAGACTCTCTTTTTTGGTATTTTACAAATCAATTATGCGCGCTGCACAACATGTGTGCTGAATAACTTCACCTTTGACATAAAAATTCACAAAATCCGGTTAAATATTTAATGTTTTTATAGCAATGCAAGAGACTTAAACACTACATACAGCATATTTATTTTTTCCATTTTGATCAAAAAACTTACACCTTGATCCAAACACAATACAATAAGAGACAGTTGTGACTGAAGTATACAAAGTGCTGCTACATAAATGTGGAGTTTCACAGGAGAAAATACCACATAAGTGTTCTGACATTGTTAGATTCAGTGCCAGCTTTGTTTAAAGATGACTGCCACAAAAAAGATATCCTCTATGGGTGCTATCCTGATTTCTTCCCCTTCAAAGACAAGGCTCTCTGGTCAATGGTCTAAAGAGTCCTGACCTGATCTTCTGCATGAGATGCATTTTTAGGTTTTAGTGCAGACATTTTGGCAGTTATCCCATTTAAATGTGATAAAAATGCAATTTGTCTTCCTACTTTCAGATTAGATTTATGAAAACAAGTTGGTAAATGTCTCTTTTGATCTTGCTGTTTTCTCTGTTAACATCTGTAAGCAAACTCGGGATCAGTAACTGTATTCACAGCTGTAATGTAGCGGAGGTCTGTGACATTGCGTTGTAAATGAAAGTGTTGTTGAAGGGCACAAACTGGTGGCTGATGATCTTGATGGCCTCCTGAGCAGCAGATCCTACAGAAAAACCATCGAGAAAGGATAAATAAACATCTTGGATTTATGAGCACAGTAAAGGTGGGATATGCTGTCTTCGGGATCTTGAATTTATAAGAGCTTAAATTTTACCTCCCAAAAATGCAGCAACTGTGTGTGGCTCCGCTGCACCATATCGACAGCTGTATGTTAGGAAAAGAATAAAACTTGTTAATAAGTTCTTTACATTATGTCTTTTTTGTCTCTTTTAAGGTCAAAAACAAAAGAGAAATGGGTGGCAGCTTCTTCTGTAACTGATTGTGTTAAACAGGCATATAATATCATTTCACATCAATCGCACGTTCCTGAATCAAAATGAATCGAAGTGAAATCTCATCGTGGCAGACTGTGATATCTGCAGATATGGTACAGTTGTCCAAAGAATCAATTTCCTATCGTGATGAAACTGGTGAATTACACCCCTAATGCTGGGTTTACTGATTGGATAGTTAAAGGCTGCGCCAAATAATTAAGTGAAGTAAAGTTTACTTTAAATGGACTCCACTATCACACATCAAACAGAACATGGGATAAGTTAACCTTCGGGGCTTTCTGTCAGAAAACCCTTTCTAGAAGAAATGCTTTCATTTGAACCCAAACCATTATCTTCTTCCTAAAACTTCAAGCCTAACTGGCTCAAAGCCCTGAAGGCTAACTTCTCCCAACAGCCAAAACACATGGATTAAAAACATCATTTAACACTAGTATAACATTTCTCTCAATGCTAACTGTTAATTTTTTTCTCATCACGCTGTATTAGCTCAAGCACTGTTACACTGCATAAATTAGCCTAGCGGCTAGAGGAGTTTTCTACTCATAGCTTAAGACATTCCATGTATTATTTAAAATCTTTCTTACTCACCGCTGGTTAAAGTCACTGCGTCTCCCAACAGAGCAGCATAGGTGGATTTCAGCTTGCATGCACGGTTTTTTCAGTGTAAATTGGTTGAAATAGAGCAGCTAATGTTGCTGCAGGAGGTTAGCGGAGTGAGATGCCCGTCCAGGCAGGTACATCGTCGGATATTTCATGCCAGCGCAGCTTACCTTTGGCATGTGCTTTGTCTGTTGACCCTTATTTTCGCCAAAAATTGAAAATATTTCCACAGCGCTGATGTTATTCTCACCACACGTGCCGCAGTTTGACAGTGACACAGCATTTCAAAATAGCGGCGTATTCTTACGATGACAATTTTGATCGATGTTTTCACTTTGAATAGATCGCATTGGATCGTGATCAATAAACTGATTGATCAATCCAGATCGATGGATCGTTACCCCCCTACCCAGCAGCGACCATGACTTACAACTCATGGATGTAGTCGTCCTTGATGTTGACGTTGAGGCTGTACTCCTGCAATAGGCTGTTCACACAGAGCTTTAGTTTGCTGATGTCGTCCTCCACCTGGTAGTTATAAACTCCTGTCAGAAAAAAAGAAATGACAACTTATATTTCTGTACACTGGCATCAGGAGAAATTATCTACAAAATTCTGTAGAGAAAAATCAGACTTTGATTTGCAGATGGTTTGATTTTGTGAAGTTCCATGGAGGTGTTTCACGTCTTTGTTCAAGTCTTTAAAGAAAGATCTGTAAAAATGTCCGTACCTGGATAGCGGGAGTGCTGCTGATAGAAGCGATCAACAGCACGAAGCATGAGGTAGAAGACCATTTCGCTATCTGGATTGTCCATGCTTGAGGCTGGGAACACACAGCTATCATTAATATGTGAACATGCTTTACCAGAAGAGAGAATAGAAAAGGAAACCTATTTCCAACTTACTGATTTCATCTTTATTTACTGAATCCACACTATATTCTTCAGCCAGAGATCTGCAGCGCACCACCCGCAGGAAGGATGAGTTCTTACCTGGACATTAACACAAACACCTACGGTTAGTAATCAAGTTATTGCATATGCAGCAATAGTCACCAGTAGAGCATATTTTGTGCCACTTAAGGGCTGAGTGATATGGAAAGAATCAAACATCACAATATTTTTGACCAAATACCTCAATATCAATATTGCACTGATACTGTAGGGTTGACTTTTGGTGCTTTCACAAAAATATTTACACAATAAGATTTTTGATAACTTTATTTATATACCACTTTTCAGACAAGCAAAACTGTAACATAAAGTGCTTCATACAATAAACCAAAAACTCTCCTGTAATGCCGGCTTTAAAATCCCCCCATTGACATTACAAGCAAAATCACGATATCAAAATATCCTGGTATCGATAGATCTACATATTGCCCAATCTTAGTCTACTTGTTCATAGCCTGAGTTATCTTGAGTCCACATTGGACATGCAGTGACAACATCACGAATGTGAACAGTAGCCATGACCAAAGAAAACTTTTGAAGTCAGAAAATGCAACACATGACAGACGTGGTGCCTTCAAGATGATAAATTAGTAACTAATGCAACTGATGAAAACATCGCGTGTGGAAGTTTCAATTCACGCATTATTCCAATGTATGTTCACACGTTTGTCTAACTGTTTACACGGATAATAAACTATCTTCAGGAATAATTAGATATGGCAGTGGGCAGTAAATAAAGGCGCTACTAACTAATTTGGAAACGTTCTTGTGAAATTTAGTGTGAACAGCATATTGCAGTAATCAGGTTGAGCTCAGATTTACGTGTATGTAAACAACTTTATATAACAGAATAAAAATGTGAGTGTGAGGACCGTTGATAAAGGATGGACTACTTACAGAACAGCTTGATGTCCTTTTCAGAGATGCTCTCTGGTGGCTAACAGAAGGAAAGGAAAATAATTTCAGAGGAAATCCATTTAAATCAAATGCATTTTAAGTAACACAATTCACAATTCCAGGGCAAAATATATTAAATGCTGTGATAATTTAATTTTTCGACAGCTGTATGTAAGACTGACTGAAAAAAAACAATGACAACACAAAGATGGAAACACTGGTTTCCAACTGAAATAACAGCAGATTTTAGATCTGCATATTTAACCACGGTATTTATGATGCACACATAATCATTTAGTCCCTTTTTTGGGGGGGCATGTCACATACTTTCATTTGACCACTACTTTCTGGATACATTTCCCTATACCTACCCTCTTAAACTGCTTTCACATATTAATCAGAGACTGCAGATGGCAAACTAGGATCATTTTGTGGGCTAGAACAGGATGGGCAAATTAGGTGAGGCTGGCAGAGAACACCAGCAACAGTGAGAATAGACAGCCAAGTTTTTGGCGTCCTCAGCAATGGAATTAATAACTGGATGTCACATAGCTCCTTAACACAGGGAGACAGGTTTTTTTGGACCATTATTGAATATCACTAGAAACACCGTGTAAAATAAGGTCATAATAATTTTAATTAAAACATTTCATTCCAATCTTTATACACAATACAGCATCGCCACTGCAACATATCATCACGCATGCTTCGTGTCCAACCTGCCACTCCTTTGGAAAGTTTGTTTGTTTTTCTGGTGGTGTCCAGGTGTTTTCCATCTACCGCCTGCCTGTTTCCATGTGAATTAGCCTTTAAAAAGGTGCTACGACAGCAATACTGTCTCACTGGTTTTTAAGTACCTGCTGTGATGATCAGATCAAGCGCTTCCTAGTCAAAGCTAATTCATCTTCACTTATCATTTATTTTGAGCACACTAGAAATTCATTTAATGAAGCCCTAAATTCAAACCCAGACGAGCTTAAATACTCTCATTCAGTGAGTATGTGGGTTTACAACATACCTTTCCAACAGATTGCAATAGACTCTCTACATGCTTTGAAACAGCTGCGGCATCCTGCATGGCCTTTTCCCTGTAACTGAAATAAAACACAAAAAAGTGAACGGCAACACAAACTCACAACATTATACAACACATTATTAGAAAGAGACACATAAAACTGAACCTACTGCTGTATCAAATAACTCCTCAAGTATTTTTCTGTTACAGCTGGCATCCACATATTCTACACTTACACATTCTGAAGGTTGATGAACTTCTCAGAGTCTGCGATCATATCTGGGATGGTTCCCCGTAGAGGTAGGTTTCCACTGCCTTCATTGAGAGCAAACTCCTTGACCGCTCGCAGCATCACCCAGAAGGACGGGGTCTTTGTTTAACACACACCAAAAGAGTATATGCTACAATTTACAAAGGTAATAATCTGAACAAAAAATATGAAACTATGATATAACTATGTGTGTATTTCTTAACAGAATAATCTCAGAAAAAAAAGTTGATACCTGTGATGTGATATTGTTACACTGCTCACTGTTAAAGAGGTCTTCAACAGCACCGGGAATCTGTAAAAGCAAGAGATGTTACCACAAGAGTCTCATAAGACTCAACTGTTCAATGTGGCACTAAAGAAACGGAGCGACTGAGAGTTTAAATGGTGCAATAAGTTGAACTGGACACAAGATAACTCTTAAAAACCCAGATGTAATTGAGATCTGGCACCTTGGTTGGATTCAAAGCAGTATTGACATTCTTAATAGCTTCTTCAAAGTTTTCTTCATCCTCTGGGACGCCATTCTCATTCTTCAGGATCCCTGAAAGAACAAAAAGATTCACAGATCACTTTGCATTAAACAGCCGATTACCTGTACTTATAAGCAAATACAGTCCACAGATCCACAGATACCTTCTCGAATCAACTGTCTGAAGGCCTCTTTCTCCTTGTAATTTTTTGGTGGCTGACAGTTGTGCTACAACAACAACAACAACAGTAGGGTGACATTTTATTATACAGCAACACTAATGAGAACAGTCGAGCTTAAATATCAGTGGTGGAGTATTTATCAGACATGTTAACATGAAGGAGGACAGATTTACTGCACCTCACTGAGCCATTTCTCCAGGTGCTTAGCAACGATGATAATCCAAGGTGTGTGACTGTGATCCTGTAGATTAAATTAAAAATAAAAATGAGTAGTATTAGTGTAAAGCTTACACAGTTTAAACTGATGAATGTGCCCAAAGTACACACCTTTTTGTCCATACTGTCAAGGTCGTAGGACTGAATGTGGTTCTTGAACTCAGCAAAAGGCTGGTATAACCTCAGGTCCTCCAAGGCATTGTCTGGGTGGGATTCAATCACTGAAAAGAGAGATGTTAAAATACTTTTTTTATATGTAATTTTACATATAAACCATGAGCCACGGTGAAATTGCCATGTCACACAAAGTGTGGATATGCACAGTTTGCAATTGCATGGGTTCATGATCTAGTCTGAACAGAAAGCATTACGTTTAGATATAATATCAATCAAAACTTAAATTAAAGGTTGTAATTTAATGTGTTGCAATGTCATAATAAGCAAAGTACAAAGCAAAATGCTGTTGAACTAACCCGTGTGCTCCTGCACCACTAGTCTCATGTAGCCGATCAGGCCGTAGCTTTTACAGACGAGGAAAGGTACAGAGGCACTCCACAGAACTGAGCCTAGCCTCAAACATGTGCTGTTGGATTTAAGAGAAAATGTTAAGTTAAATGAAAATAAAAAAAAAAAACAATAAAAATCAATTCACATAAAAGATTTCACAAATATAGTGGTAAGAGGTAAACAAATTCTATCAAATCAAAAAGGTTTAAATCCCCCTGCTAATTACAATATGTGAATGGCAACATGTTTTGTAATCTCTGGATGGATCAGAGCCACCAAACTTATCATAAGAAAAAAAAAAAAACACATGGAAGGCTCTTGCACTTTCAACAAGCATAAACAAGTTGCTTCATCATATTTCTTTAAGATAAATCTGTCCATGATGGACTAAAATAAAAGCTGAGATATTTCTTTAAAACTACACTGAAATATTCTAGTTCAGTAAACGATCGGTTCCTTAATAATTTCTCACTAACTCTATAGTTAAAATAACATTTTGAAGTAAAAATGAACTAAATCTGATACCTTTCTGGCAATTGGACACCGATGACTATGGTAAACCTGTGGAAAAACTCTGGATCGTTGTCCAGAAGCTTGTCTGGACTCTGCAGGCGTAACACAAAATACAAGAGGGATCTCTGTCACTGTCAGTCATGACACTCATACATACATTTACATATTTACATAGCATATGTTGTATTCATAATCTACTTTTATGCAACGAAAACTTAACATTTTTAACTTCTAAGTCCACACAAGGTATTTTGTCAAATGGCTTATGTGTATTAGTGTGATAAAACATTTATGTGTTTTCAGTTCCTACTGAAACATTGTAATAATTTTGAAACCATCCTTGCGACTGTGTCAAAACTTCAACAATACCAACCTCCTCGACAAAGTTTCCAGAGACGTCACTGTTAAGTTCTTGTAGTAGCTCAGTGGCAGCCTGTGCTCTGTTCTGCAACATAAAAACTAAGGTCAGGGCTCATAAAAACATGCTAATCCATGGCACTTTTAAGTCTATTAAACAATGACCTTAAGAATAACCAGATGCAGATGCAGGTGGAAAAAATGGGCTAACGAACTGTGTGTCTGTGGGTGCACTTGCAGATGTTCATAACACGTAAGTTATTTTTTTTCAGCATAGCATACCTTTCCAATGCTGTTGTTGCTGAGGAAAAAGCTGTAAGACAAGATCAAGAGGTCAACACACAAGCCAGGCAAACACATATTTAAAACTGAAATTTGTTGTCTTACTTGTTTCCAGCATCTTCCCCAGAAACGGTGTGTCCATCAACAATAGTGAATGCTCCAATACCTGAGGAAGAAGATCAATGAATCCAATCAGGAAGATGCAATCATCTGTTCCTGCAGCATCAACACAAACACTGACAGTCACATCTGTTTACCTGGAAGTACCAAGTTCTTCAGTATCTCTGTCCCAGTTGCTGTGGCGTTGATGAGACAAACGTGTGCATTCTCCAGCGAGTCTTGACCATGATCTCCCCACAGTCTGAAACACAACACGGGCAGATGTTGCCATCTAGTGACACAATTCATCCTCAACCGCTGTAAAAACACAGCTAGACACATTGCAAGAATGACTGAGCTAATGCTATGACAGCTTCAGCAGCACTAACGATAGCATGTATTTACTCTATCCTACCATGAAACACAATGAATATAAATCATGCCCGTCATTAGACAACTTTGTTATTCTGAAGGGCAAACACACACCAAACAGAAAATCAGAGCAACCCCTCCATTGACCTTACAGCTACAGTATTTGTTAGCTCGCCGATGCTGTTTTCACACATAGCAAGCTAATGCTAGCTATCGTTCACACTCCTGCCTCACCAACGTTTCTGCTGTGAGAAAGAAACCCGACGATATTTAGCAAAGGGAATACAAATTCTCTGTGAAACCTACAATATAGTTTTAATTTACCTGAGCTGCCTGTCGTATTTCTGCTCTTTAGAGGCTTTGGTTGCTGCCATGGTATCTTTCCAATGAGTGACAACACCTACGGACGCATTTTTACTTCCGCAACGACAGATTCGTCACAAACATGCCCGCGCGGAAATTCAGCTGCGCACTTTCGACACAAATTCTCAAAACTTTACCCGGAATAATGTTATTGAATTGTGACATAAATATTGTGTTAGTAATACATAAAAAAACTCTCTTATTCGCTGAATATAAACAGAAAAAATGTGTTGAGGCAGTGGCACTCACAGACATGCTGAGGATATATATATATATATATATATATATATATATATATACACACACATATGTAGACAGTATAGCCAGTGAAACTGACTGAAGCCTACAGTTATGTCATCACATTGCTCATTTTTTATCTTATTTTATCTTTGTAAAGTGTCATTGAGTGCTGAGAAAGGCACTTATAAATAAAATGTATTCTTCTTATTATTTTATCTTTGATACTTCAAAGATATTCAGTTTAAGAAAAGATGCACATCCTCACATTTAAAAAGTTGGAAATCCAGAGTGTCGAACAGTTTTTGAAACACTCAGTCATTATCATTTTCTAAAATTGATTGATCAATATAAACCAGACTGATTTAACAAAATGGCAAGCAACTACAGTGCATTTTGTACACAGAGTAAACAGTTCTTTATATGACATATTGACAATAAATCAACAAATAAAAAGAGTAAATTATGAAAAGGTACAAAGTGTAGAATAAAATATATAAAACAGCACAAAAGCATAGAAGAGCAACATTATTTTAGACTTCACTTTAAGTAGTGGGCTATTAAAGTAGATGATGTTTGCAGGACCATTAGACATGCATTTGTTCGCTATTAAATGACACTCTTCACAATAATAGTCTAAAATGACAGGCTTATCAGACATTATCATTTTAGCTAGAAAATACTTTTATGATAATAAGGCTACATACAATAACAATGTTGGTAATATAATCGCATTGCAGGCCTAATAATATTTTCCTGAAATCATTTAATTTGAAAAAAAAACCCAGCCAGTGACATCAGACAAACTAAGCTTCAAAACCTCGACAGGTGGACTATGTTCGCGTGTGTGCGTGCCGCGCGCGCGTGTGTGGGCTTGCAGGGGCGTGTCAAGAAAGGGATAATTGCCCTCCCCTTGGACCACTAGATAAACTTGATCAATAGCTGCACTGGCTGAAACCTGTGTCCGTCCTCCACGTGCACGCAGGAGTGCAGGAGTCAAACCGACAGATTGGTCAGACTTGAATCCACTTACAGGGACAATGCCCGGGAGTCACTGGGGATATGGAAAACAGGACGGTAAGACCTCACAGCATCCGAGCTGCCGGCAGAGTCTTTACCTCTTTCTCATTCATAATTTTGGTTGTTAATTAACCTGCGATCCTACAATCCAGTTTTACTGCTGTTTCGTTTTTCTGGGAGGCATTGCGCGTTCTTTCAAGAGGAGTAAAATAGAGACTGTTAATGCGAGATTAGCCTCGTGCTTAAAGGGATGTCACCTTTACCTGACTTTACACCCGATCTGCCCTGCGCTCGTGACTGAGAAACATTGCACTGCCACAGTGTCATGGCCAAAATATATGTTTTCAAGACAAGATGTTGTATTTATTGTGTTACAATGCTTGGGATGAGTCTTGAGTGACTTTAACATTTGATTCTTTGGGTCTTAATTTTATTCTGATGGTCCCACCTGTAGGCTAAGTTTTTGCTTTAGAAACAGACTTTGATCAGTCAGCGGTTAATAGTTCAAACTAAATGTTAAATGAGACACTAAAGCGTTATTCTGGAAAAAAAAAAATGAATCATTGTCTTTGCAGTTGACCCAGAGAAATCTGCTTTTTGTTTTTAGTTTTGTTGAATTTATTCATGTGTTTTTCAGTAAATACACACAAACATTCAGACACCCCCACCCTCCCCAGACACCTAAGAAGGAAATAAATTAGAGGGAAAAAAGAGAAATACAAAAATAATACTAACAATAGTAATATAAATAGCAATTTTGAAAATAAAATCTATACAACTAAAATAAAATTTCATGATAAATTATATATAAACAAAGGCTCATTGGATTGTTAAAACACTTTGAAACACTAATAGTTTACCTTGTAAAAAAAATATACTGCATATACACATAAAGATTCATACATATATACACACATAAACAGGATGAAGTGCTGTTGTTGTAAAGTACATTTGATCAAAACACCGTGAACTGGACCTGAAAGCATAAATGCAGTGCTGGGTGTATTTAAGCTGTCGAAAATGTTCTGTTGCTTCATCGTGGTCTTTTTAAGGTCCATCTGTGTGGCACAAAAGCTTCCCCGTTGCCCAGGGGAACAGGCAGTCTCCAATTGACATCGTCCCTCAACAGGCTGTGCATGACGCCAATCTGGGTCCGATTGTCCTAAACTACGATCACTGTACCTCCATCAACATCGCCAACAACGGACACTCTGTCGTTGTGGAGTTTGAAGACTCAGATGACCGTTCAGGTGAGAAAAATTGTCCTTATTTACTTCTAACTTCTGAAAGCAAAGGTCACACAAGCAAGTCAGTTGAAATGTGAATAGATATTAACGTCTTGGCATGGACTGTGTGAACTGATACGATCTATGACTGTATTAATGATTATTGACAGCCTTGTTTTTGACAGAGATCACAGTTCAGGGATCATTTGATGTCTAATGTCAGCAACATGCAGGAAATCTGCACTCAAAGTTTACTTTCAATAAACACATGCTTGAAAGGTTGGATTACCTTCATTTTAAGAAAAGTGCAAACCATGTGCACAACTGACCATAATCAGAGGTTACAAAAAAGCCTGCTTATGCTGCAGGAAAGTGAAGGCAGCAGTTAACTGTATGAGTATCTGTCTGCTGGACAAGAGATATAATAATGTCAGATGATCTCAGTGGTTATTATGACCCCATTTGCTTTTATCACTGGGTGGATCCACGTTAACCACCCCATCATCAACATGAATGATAAGCTCAGAAATGTGGGGTTGTTTGGCTCAGACAGTTTCCACAGAGCAAGCAAGTGGCTATCACCAAAACTGGTTTCTGAAAAAGGAGACCTGCAGGAAAACCACTGCCCTTCCTCAGCATTTCTCCGTAGATCAAATGAGGTTCACAAATCCCCCTAAACCTCCTGTTGTCACTTTGCCACATGTAACTAAGTCTATCTGTACACATGCATATATATATTTACACATGACAGTGTTCTGTGTCATTGTTGTTTTGATAAGAAAAGAAGGGTCGATGCATAGCATTCAAGTACATAAAACCTGTAACAAAATATCATATTACCATATTAGAATACCAAACATGACAGGAGTCAAGTTAATTATAATTTCTTTCTTAAGGCAGTCATTAATGTTGGCATTACCAAGGTCTAATTTTACAACTTTATTATCATCTTTAACTACCTGATTCAGCACATAAGTTATGATACTCAAGATAAAGAATTCGTCATACCTGCTACTATTGCATTTCTGTAGTAAACTGTTTTTTTTTAACAGATAAGATTGTTCATCCCCCCTCCTTCCCAATAAACACATCAACGGAGAAGATGACTTTGACAAAATTTAACACATATTCACCATAAATTGATGCAGGAAATGCACAAATTGTATAAAAAAAAGCTCTCAAAAAATGCAAGTAATTGAGTGTGTGATGCTAAAAAAACTTCCAGTTAAGGTCCCGGAACCCCAATTTTATATGTTTCACCCCAACTATTGAAATGAAACCTACAACCTTGCCTGTGAATATCCTCCATCTATATTGTAAGATAGACTAGATAAGTGTTTTGCTCTCTGTGCCATTCATGCCTCGCTAATCTGACCTGGACTGATGTGTGGCCTGTTTGTCAGAAGGATGTCAGCAGCATCACAATGAATAACAGTCAGATTAAACTGGTGTTCATACCCAGCAGCATCAGCCAGTTATAGGCTCTGAAAACAGTCTGTACTATTCTGATAATTGGCTGAACGTCATTATGACATATTAATGTTTCTATTCATCCTTCGTGGCCAATGGACCTGAATGTAAAGCTGAACCAAGCTAAAAGTAGCTTTAACGTCGCTTTATTTAGCAGAGGATTGTCTATTTGTGTCACAAACTAAAGCTTGCACTGCAAAGCTCTTGTGATAGATTTGTTGGTAAAGCAGACGGTCTGTCTGTTGGTGCTCTTGTCTCAGCTTTGAGTTAGAAATTGAATTTAAAGGAGCAGTGTGTAGGATTAAGTGACATCTAGCAGTGAGGTTTGCTGACTGAAACCAGCTGAAACTTCTTCTGGTTGGAACTCCTTCAGTGTTAATCGTTCAGGAGGATTTTACCAGGAGCTGAATTCCTCACTGAGACAAATGAATCAGTGAAAAACAGGTGAAAACATGGAATAAAGCAGTTTAACGTTGCAAATCAGTGTTTCTTTAATAGTCTTTGGCTCGTATCAGACTGGCCACTGGTTCAGAACCTGATTGTGTGCGCTCTCCTATTTTTTCTGATAACTTAAGATCCAGATGATGTTTTTTTTCTGGGAGCTGAATTACCTACAGAGGTCTCTTCCTCTCCAAAACAAACAGTCCAGTTGATAAAAAACCAGTAAAAACGCAGAATAATACAGTTTCACATAAAAAAAATCAGTTTTTTTCTGCATATGCCAAAATGAGAGTGGCTCTATCTAAAGCCAGTGTCTGGTTTGTCTGTTCTGGACTACTGTAGAAACATGGCGGTGCAACATGGTGAACTACGTAGATAAGGACCCACCCCCTATGTCGATATAAATGCTTCATTCTATGGTAACAAAACCACAATGATTCTTATTTTCAGGTGATTCTTACACTAAAAAGAAGTATACTTATAGTATATTCAATTTCTGCCAATATATACCCCTATATCCTACGCACGAAACCCTTTGAGTATGCTGGGTGTTACCAGGTTGACTCAACATGCATTGTTGCTGTTTGGGTGATGCTGCACACATGATGCTGTGTGCTGCTGGAGAGCAGTTTGTGTAACAGCCACAGAGGGTTAGGGGTGTGGGCGTGTGTGAGAATGCCAAACGTTTTTGTTATTTTATGTGTTTTACATCTCCTGATCTTCCGCAGTGATCCGGGGAGGCCCTCTTGACAACCCCTACAGGCTGAAACAGTTTCACTTCCACTGGGGTGGAAAGGGCTGCCAGGGCTCTGAGCACACTGTTGCAGGAAGGGGCTATGATTCTGAGGTCTGTGTCCGAATACTTCAGTTTGTCACTGTCTTATTATAAAATCCAGATTAACCCATTTTTGGCTTAGGTATGATTATGTATATGTAGTTTTGCTATGAAATAAAAGCTGCTTTAAAGAATTATAGTATTTTTTGTTTGTGCATTAATGTTGCATGTGACTTCATTTAATTCTGTAAAAGCCAGTTCTGTTTCTCTGAGTCTTTCTTTCCTCCTCTTTGCCCCCTCTAGCTTCATTTAGTTCACTGGGATGCTGTAAAGTACAAGACGTTTGGGGAGGCGGCAGCAGCTCCTGACGGCCTCGCAGTCCTCGGTATCTTTTTAGAAGTAAGATGTTTCTCTTAAGCGTACTCCCATTTTCTATCCCTGTGTTTCTTCTCCATTTTGTATTAGTGTAACAGTTTCGCAGTTGTTTTTTAGGTCATGGCAAGTTGAACAGAAGCAAATGCAGAATGATGTGTTGTAGTCCAGCAATTCTGTACTCATTCAGAATTTTATCGTCACTTAAATTTAAAGTCTAAGATGTGGGCAGTGATTTCGAAAGGTTGGAGAAGATGTAAGCTAGTGAGAAAAAACTATTTGTCGCAAAGCTTCATTATGACAATAAGACTTAACATAGTAGTTTCTTACAGTAATTACTGCCCTTATGAGTGTTGTGTTTCTGATATGTATCACCCTCAACAAAAATGAACATTTGGGATATTTTGTTGATTATATATACAAAGATTTTATATGGATTCACTTCAAAAGTCTCAAATGAAATCCAAAAGCAATACTGTGTGTTTTGTAAGACAGGTGACGACCACAGATGGCTCCACACACTAACAGACGCTCTGTATATGGTGAAGTATAAGGTATGCACTATGATCTTCACTGGATTTTATCATGTGTAATATAATTTTATATTGCAGTGATATAAAAGCTGTTGTCTTTCTGTTTCTGTTTACAGGGCAGTGTCACCGATTTCAAAGGTTTCAACCCCAAGTGCCTCCTGCCCAGCAGCCTCCACTACTGGACGTACCTGGGATCGCTGACCACCCCCCCCCTGCACGAGAGCGTCATCTGGATCGTCGTGAAGGAGCCAATTATAGTGTCTGAAAAACAGGTATGTGTGTGTTTGTGTGTTTTGCAAACATGTTCCTGTCACCACAATACGTGCCAGATTTCCAACACGTAGAACATCGTGATAGTTATTTATTATTCCAGGTCAGGTGGCTTGCCATTCGTACACAGCATTAACACCAACACAATGGTTTTAGCTGCAGGCCAATGGTGGGAAACCACTCAACTACAACTAGATCTACAATCACTGCTTAAAATGAGGCAATTACAGTACCATATTTGTACAAGCCAAACATCTCTCATTCACAATAAATGGAAAAATATATATTAGATAAATATTCATATCTGAAATAAGACAAATAGACAAAGTGGACATCATATTTTCTTGATTCCGAACTGCATATGTTATTAAATATAAAAGAGACCGGCTAGATTTACTTTTTGTAATCTAATATATACCATACAGGATATCCTAAAAACAATGCATGGACCATAGACTGTATATAAAGATGGACAACATGACAGTTCTCCCAAAGTGTAACTTTTCAATCTTGATCGCCCCCTGGTGTCTGGCTGCAGTATAGGCCATAAAGCTCACCCCATCATGTTAGTGAATGGGACATAAGCCAAACTAAAAACTCAAAGTACAAGCCAAATAACTTTTTTACAAAGATGGTCTCTGTCACTGAAGGTAGTTCTCATCGCTATAATGTTTGTTCAAGTGTGCGTTTTTTATGATAAGTTTGGTTTTAATGAGTTATCAATTATAAGAAAAGGGGATTTTTCCACGATGATTGACAGCTGTGACAGCCAATCAGTGTGCTCGCATTCAATGGGGCTGCTTGCAATTGGTCAGACGGGTGTTTTGGCGGGAGCTCCCCACCATGGATATCGCTACTGTACAGAATTTACACTCCGGCTCTCAGCATCACCAGTGCAGCATGGCAACGCCTGTATCTCGGATATTTCACTTAATCATGGTAGGGGTAACTGGTGGCACGTTGTCCATTTTTATTTACAGTCTATGGTATTGACTCTTACAGAAGTGATCCCTCTCAGTCATCACTTGTGAGCCTCCAGAAGTGCCTCGCAGTGTATTTTCCTGCAGAGACTCTGCCATCTGCGTGTATTTTTCATCGTATTTTCATTTATGGGTGTGTGCCCTCACAGCACTCAGGTGAGGTCTGGACTTTATAAAAAGGTAGCGACTTTGTACCAGGCAGACATCCAAGGGACAAACTGCCGAAGAAGCAAGAATCTGGGGTTGGCTTTTACTTTTCAATTTTGCTGGCAAGCATTTTGACAGTAACTTACAATCCTTCGTAGAATACCTTCAGCTAACACTGTCATACCAGGAGACAGACGTTTTCTGTGTGATCCATGCATCCATTTTTCTGCATAATGTTAGGCTACATGCTCTGCTAGCCACTGCTTCCTTCGCTGTCAAACAAAGTTGAGCATCACTGGATCAGTATGCCAGGTTTGAGTCATGGTGGGGTTTACCACTGTGCTTTACTAAGTCCTAAATTTACTGTTTGGCCCCAAGGTATGATGCTTTATTTAGCAATAGGCCAGAGCAAGAGTGAGTATCATCATGGGGGATGCCGTGTTTAGGGCTGACTTGTTTTCATCCTCCCCTCTTAACGCTGAATTTAATCAAAGAGTTTAAGCCTGGTAACTCCAGGTTGCTGACAAGTTAAGCTGAATAACCGGATGTCTGCAGCACATGCTGTCCAGGTCCCCCTGTGAGCAGGCCCCGTGGCGACTGCCACCATCCTCTGGATTAGACACTCCCACTTTGTTGATCTCTTTTAGTCTAGTTCCCCATTTTTAAGTCCAGGACTGTACGTGAGGAGTCGGGAGTTTTAATGACGGCGGCACCTCGGGGTGTAGCCACGAACGATTCGTCTTTAAACCCATGTTTGAAGCATAGCTGGGGGTGAGGCGTAAGCTGGGCAACTGGCCCCACAACCTACGACTCCAGGCCTCAAGCCTTTGATCCCCTCCAGCTGATTATCCTGATGGATGGACGGCTGGATGTGTGCAGGGCTTTAATTGAGAAATGCTTGCATGGAGACCCAGCAGGGAAAAGCCCTTATATAAGAGGTTATTATTTTGTTTTTCATTTTCCCTCATAATTGTAGACATAGAGCTAAAAGGGAAATACCAAAAAGAGGTTGGGATGTGTAAGTAATTAGGTTTTTGAAAGTGGCACAAGTTAAAGGTCCAGTTAGTGGGATTTAGAGGCATCCGCTGGCAGAAATGGTGTATATTATTCAGAATGATGTTTTCATTAGTTTATAATCAACTGAAAAAAGGGACATACATTTCACCACTTTCATTGTGTCACACATCCCACACACAGGGTAGGAAAGTATTCGAAAAAGGACAAATGTGTCATGGGGTTTGGTCTTCTAATGGGATTTCTTAATATGCAGAATATCACCACACTTAACCTTTTTAATGTGCTTGTATTATACAGTGTGGAGCAAAAGTTGTGTACAGAACCTGTTTAACACCAGAATGTCAATTTCTCTGCAAACATATTAAGAGAAAACACTGTCTTTCTGTCTTACCCGATGCAGCTGGGCAAGTTTAGAACGCTTCTGTTCACTGGAGAGGAAGAGGATCAGAGGACACGCATGGAAAACAACTTCAGGCCTCCTCAGCCTCTCAAAGGAAGGAAAGTGCGCTCCTCCAATTAATGTGACCCCGAGAGATCTGAAGCCAAACACAACAAAGGCTCTTTTAGACAACAGTGAATGCATTAATTTGATTGTACTTTTTTACATCATGGTAGCTTGTCCTGAGGATTTCTGATTTTCTTTGTACAAAAGAGTCATTGTCATCACCGCCGTCACCTTGAGATGCACGCGTCCCTCTACTGGTCAGAAGCTTCATGGCAGTAGGATGAATAAATTTTTCAGCGATTAAGGGAAAAATAAAAGGGATATTATAAAGAAATAAGATCATGACAAGACTTTGTAAATTTATTTGACTACTCTGTGCTATTTGCTGATATTATCATAATATTTTAATCTCTATTTTGATGAAGATTCAAAGGCTGGATGTGTACTTGTACCTCCATAGCTGTTCAAGAAAAAAAACAAGTGCTGTCGTGACCTCTTGTAAGGTGCTATTATATGTAAATATTACATGTACTGTATGTGCATCTAGTAAGTCTGTACTCTCATGCAGTCTGTTGGTGTTTGCAGCCTAACATCACAACACTCTGCCATCTACAGGTCCACGACCTCAGCCTCCCTGCTGATCCCAGTGGATCCCATGTTGATCCAGCCTGTTGCTGGTGGATTCCCAGTCCTTGTGGCCATAGATCCCTTCCAGTCCAACAATCCCACCTCCAGTTGGGATTGGATTAGTGCTTTGTTTGCTTAAACTGCTCCATTTGACCATGACATAGGGCATGAAAGTCTCAGGTCCTTTAGAGCTCAAGAGACTGAGACTTTCACCCCCAAGCTGGTTTTATTTATAGCAAAAACTTGTGTTCACATCTATTTCTCATTTGGGTTTTTTTGACATTTAAGCAGCCCGAACAAAGCATGAATAATGTATTTGTCTTTAAACTGCATCCTGCTTGAAGTGCTCCATGGTCTGGTGACTTTACTATGCATAGACGCACACTGTTATTAACAGCTCACCTCTGAAGCTGCAATGTAAGGGAAACACGCACAGTCCAGTTTGTTAATGTCTGACAGAGGCTCCGGTGTCTCACTCTGGAGAGTAATGGCAGCTTTGTGTAATACTGGTTCTTATTTAGATGGACTTGGTATGGCAGGGAGAAGCTTATTTTGTTCCCAAACTGCACAACAAAATGCACACATAAAAAATGGCACCTCATTTACAATTGTTTTATGTTGTTGAACATGAAAATTGTAATTTATGGGTGGTTTGAATATTTTTGTAATGCATTTAACATCTTGCCATGTTTGCTGTATCAAAATAAAATTTGAAGTTAGTTTTACTGTGTTTTCTTCTCCCATTTGAAGACAGACATTAACAAATTTAGCAGTTTTCAAGCTTTTGCTCTCAGCTTAACACTGCACATTTCCAGGTTTGTTGTTGAGTGTTTTAAATCCAGTCAAATGGCAAATATCAAGTTGTTGACAGACAAGTACAAGCAGACCTCTAAATTCGTAAAATACAGCTGATGGTCTCTCCTCTTACTATCAAGCATTGTTCACCTTCTTTGTTTGAGCTGCTGTAACTGAACCTTGTACCTGGTATCTACAATATGTTTTTGGACAGAGGAGCCATTCAAGCAAATGTTTAAACTTGCTCTCACTGATCAGAAGTAGCAACACTTGGTTTAAGGTAATTAGTAGCCAGATTTTAGCCTGCAGCGGCGGGGGACAGAGAAGAGCACGAACTGTGATCACAGTCAATTATTTACCAACTGTTTTCATCGAGACAGTTTGATTTGCCCCTTAAATTCGGAATGTTTAAATACTTAGTTATTTTCAATAAGCTAATGTTGAAATAAATCCAATGGGATGAGGCTGTAACGTAGAGGGAGGCCATTACACCACTTTGTACAGGCATAGATTTCAGGTTTCAATTTCAATATTTAGTGCACTTGTAGCAGAGGACTTATTTAGAGACTTATATAAAAAAAATGTCCTTGTATCAATAAAGTACCATGTCTGTCACAACCACTGGTAAACTAACAAAGTGATTGAAAGTAATCCAGTCAAGTCAAACAAGTAGTTGAAATCTTTAGAGTCAGTAGGGAGTGGATGAGTGAAAATGTGCCGCAAAAACAAACAAAGAGGTGTGCTGAGGAGGTCTGCAAGCACTGAATGACTGCTGATCCGTCTTATGTGTACATACAGCACACTGGGCCCATCAAACCACTGATTGCAATCATTCAAGTCTACTGCCAATGACAAAACACAGCACCAGCAGAGGAAACAAGCAGAGGGGCCGTCACATGTCCGATAAACTGAACCTCTTAAAAAAAGATACTCTTGAGGGAGAAACCCCTCCTTGCTCATCCAGAGACACACACACACAAAAACACAACTATCTGTGAATGGATACACTTATAACATATATATATATATATATATACATATATAAAAAAACAGTTTCTTATTCACATTTGGATTTAATAAAGCAGTGTTTCCCAAACCTCTCCTCGAGTATCACTTGTCCTGAATGTGTTGGGTCTCTCTGCTGTAACAAAGCTGATTCAAATGATCAACTCGTTTTGAACTCCCGAAGATGCTTGATAATGAGCTGATTATTTAATTCAGCTGTGTTGGAGCAGGGAGACATTTAAAACATGCAGGTCAAGTGGTACTCAAGGAGAAGTTTGGGAAACACCGTAGTAAGGAAATTCTAAAAAACAAAAAACAAAAACAAAAAAAACAGTCAAATGTTTTCACTTTTGCTATTTGATTACACTTATGAGTTTTGACAGTAGGAGGTATACAAAGTATCACGTGAACTTCTTTTAATCTAAATTCATTCTTCTGTGGCTTTAATGTGTAGCTACAATATTTGTCCAACAGATGGCAAGATGGAGTTAAATTTGAACATTAAAAAACTAGACTGTGTGGTCTTATATTGTGGTTATTAGATTAGGTTTACAAAATGATAATTGTGACAAAATATGTCTTTTAACTGAAATGAAAATCAGGGTATTTAGTTTGATTGAACAGATTTAAGATCTTTGTGAGGTCAGAATTATGATTAGAAGAAATAAGATTTAAAATAGTATTACTCTGAGATTTTAAAAACTAGGTCCAAATGTAATGCAAGAAAACCATAGAAAGCAGTCATAAAACAAATTCCCTCTCAACCTTTAAACCATAATCTGTGCGATCTAATAGTGACACACATCGACATTTGCACTGATGATGACTTTATGAAGATGATTTTATACCTAACTTTTATCATTGTATTTTTTGTTTAGTTAATTTATCAACTTATCACTGCAAATTACTGATGTGTTTGACTTAATGATCTATGGAAACATTCTTGTTTGTTTTTCATTGTGTCTTGTAAGGTGTCATTGAGGGCTTTGAAAGGCGCCTATATACAAAATTTATTGTTATTATTATTATTATTATTATTATTACTTCTTATTTTTTCAGCTTTATTTTCTTTTACAGACATGATTTAATTTTCCTGTTTTTTTATGATGATGTTTTTGTCATTTACTCAATGGATTCAGGTTATTTCGGTCTTCCTGTAGGTGGCAGCATCTACTCTCTGTTGTGCCACATGCAGTGAGCACTCTGTTTTTCTTTTTATCAGACACAAGGTTTGCTTTTAATAAAGTAAAAATAAACCACAGACAACTGTAAGACATCTTGAAATGGCTTCATGTGACAGTTACATGGTGTATTTCATAGAAAATGGCTGACAACCACAGAAACTCATATCCCACATCTGTATTTTCTGCTATCAGTAACACTTGACCTTGCCTTTTGTCCGTCCTCTCTGCCACTATGTACGTATTGTCTGAATCAAGAGGTTGCATTACCCCATCTGGTTTCATTTCCATCTAATTGCTGATGGCTGTGGAAAAATCCAGTTTCAGGTTAATGAATAAGGAATGAAAGTGGGGGTGTGTGAAGTATATTTAACACATATTCTCAAATAATCCTTCCAAAATAGCATCAGGGAGCTTTATTGAGACTGAGAATACCTGAGCAGGCACATCATCTGCAGCCACAATCGATGTGCCATGTAATATGATATTACAGTCAGGCCTCAGAAATAGAGTCAGTCACGCGTATTTTTAGCATCAGGATATCTATACTTGCTTGTTGTAGTGATTTTTCCCAGACACAGCAACATCTGAGCAACTTGTGAAATACAAACCGGGACAAACGAGCAGCAGGAAAAGTTGCTGGTCAGACAGAAGAATTAAGTTTTTCAGAGTGTTTGAATGAACTACATGTTTGTTAAATGATGAAAAACGGAGGCTGCACTTGCCCTTTACTTTCCTTTTTTAGGTACCTCATCATCAATTTATATATGCAACACATGTATGTCTACCCATGTCTACAACTCAAAGGTTAATCTACTAATATAGTGTATACACAGTATTTTAAATTCCTCTAAAGGAGCAATCCACTAATGTTACATGTCAAATTCAATTTATTAGTCACGAGAAGTTGGCTAACATTCATCCTGAAAGTGTTTCATAAGTAGCAGTAGTGCATAAATTGTATTAAAATGTACTCAAAGTATGGCTTCAGTCAGTGTTATATCTGCATATTATTGTATTATTGTTAATGATGCATCAGCATTTTATGTTGCAGCTGGTTGCAGGAGGAGCTCATTTTAATTAATAGACTGTTGAGTGGATAAACTTACTGCAAATGAAAATATTTACATACAGTGCAAATACCTCAAAATTGTACTCAAGTAAAGTACTTGAGTAAATATACTCAGTTACATTTCACCATAGCTAAGGGCATGGAGTTTGAAAGATGGGGCAGTTACAGGACAGAGGGTAATTAGTAACAAAAAAAACTGTTATTGATTTGCACTATGAGAATGAAAGGTTTCAGTGTTTTTGAGCTTGTACAAAACAGAGACTAAAAGTTATGATACTCTGACCTTTGCTGTGGTGATTTTGACCCCTAACCATATTGAGGTGCATTAATAAATTGCTGTAAAGCCCTTTTAAGTGACGTTTAATTATCTGATTTCATACCAAATATATCAGATTTTTGTTAACAGTCATGAAGCTGCAAAGTCTTAGACCACACGTACCACAAAAAACACTACTTAATATAAACCAGACTACTGTATCTAACCCTCTAATCTCAGCTTTTATGACGCCATGAGTCGCCTCTGTTTCAGCAGTTAAAGCTTGAAAACAGGACACTCCATTCCTAAATCCTTTTAAGTTTCCCAATATTGTCAAGGACAGCGATTCTATCTGGCAATCAGGGGACATGGCCAACGGTACAGTTGCCATGGATACAAACAGCACATGTAGCACAACACAGTTGTTGGCCAGCTCATATCTCCCCTACTTGTCTATGAGCCCGTGATCCATCGCCATCACCCTGTCAGAAAATAAAACCATACTTCAAAAATATCCAACGCTTCTTTCCCCTAAACACCCCGCTGGTGACACGTGTGTGTTTCTGATTCATTAGAGAGCTTTATTTAGCAGCATGTTATCTATTCTTCAGGGGACGGGCCTGTGATCTCCAACTTATTCCATCCAAACCAACCACACACACACACACACACACACACAGCACCTGTCCTCTCTGGATGCTGACGTTTGGCCCTCACCGAGGTTCACGGTCGGGTTTTAGGGTTCAACTGTAACAAATT
This sequence comes from Plectropomus leopardus, assembly GCF_026936395.1. NCBI lineage: Eukaryota > Metazoa > Chordata > Actinopteri > Perciformes > Serranidae > Plectropomus > Plectropomus leopardus. The sequence goes on along the minus strand of NC_142176.1, from coordinate 17,323,373 downwards.
ACCAATGAATATACACCCTTTATAGGTTGAGTATATACACCAGATGACATTACGGTTGTCAGGCAGTGGCCTTGGTTCACAGAGTGGATTATAAATCACAGCAGAAGAGAAGAGATGAGATTCCCTCTCTTGGGTGCTCTGTTGGTGGTCTGTTATGATAATTAAAGAAAACAGAGCGTTGCTGTGATGGGAGAGAGGTCACGATCTGTAATTGTATACTGGGCTGTCGGCTCTTGAACCATAAAGGCCTTGATCTATGGACTATATTTGAGAAAATATCTATTAGCTCCCTCTTGCCTTGATTTTTGGCCTCTCTTGGTATATGTACAGTAAATGTTGACTGAGACATCATCCGTAAGGTATGACAGTCACGCCCTGACCCCTGACATCTGATCTCAACAGTGTGGGGTTACCCAGCATCGAGCCATGACATATTCTGAGTGGGCAAACGACACCTACATGGTCTTCCGGGAACTCGTCTGACTTTACTCGATGACCCTCCAAGATCTCGCTGTTTGCACACAGTGTCTATGGCAACACACAGTCAGTGCTGCGTCACGCCTCAGTCAACAACTATTTATTTCAAACGCGACGTCTGTTTAAAATCAGTGTCACAAACATTTGGCTTACTGAGGAGAAATATAAAACTAACACCGGTGGGGTTAAGAATCAGGGAATTATATTCCGAGCAAAGTTGCTGAGAGTTGATACAAACCAGCCATCACAGATATTACAATAAACAGGTGTTCAAATTGGCTGGACAGCCTCCTGCTTTATTGGTGTCATTTCCTCTGCAGGAATTACTAAACCATCTTCCAGTGAATACTGATATGATACATTTTAAAGGCATCTCTTTTGACACTGGTACAATTTTTTATAGTGTACCATATAGCTGACACACCATATAAACGCCACTATGATGCCATCCTCTACGAATTATTTTGAATGACTGCTGATCATTAGACATCATGTTTTCATAAGCGTGACCTACTCAATGACTTCTGAAGTACTAACAAAATCCTGCATGACCAGAGACTGGGGCACAGTAATGCTTTAGCCAAAAAGTAATGTTTGCATGTTAACATGCTCACAGTTAATTATGTAATGTAATTAATGTAATTAAAATCAGATACAAAGACCCTTTAAGGAATGACAAAAAAGGTTTTTCGGGGGTTAAAAAAAAAATTATATTATTATAATTGAAACTTGAACCTTTTTTTTTTTATAAAAGTATGTGTAAAAAGTCTCCCTTTTGAAAACAGATCAAACAAAGGTGGGATTCTCCATAGTTAAGTAAATGTAAACAGAATGATACCATGGTGTACCTTGAAACCATATTAAAACTCTGATGCTGATGTTTATCAGGTGATATTAACCAGATTTACCATCTTAGTTTTTTATTTTTAGCACACAAATATTTTCTTGTTAGCTCTGAATACATTGTTCAGCTTTAACTGATGGAACTGACATTCTTTTTTCAGATATTATGAATCAAAGAATTGGGCAAATTGAAATTTGAGCCCTGTCTACACAGATATTTTTATTAAAATCAGATGTTTTTCCCTCCGTTTTTAAAAAGTAATTCTGTCCACATGACTTCAGTTTTACAAATCATCTCCGTACACACTTGAATGCAAAAATGACTCCAAACACTTTCCGACACTGACTGGAGCTCTCATCACTGCTGATTTCTGTTCAATATTAGGATGAAGGATCTCACTCAGACATACCAGTGGTGCTCTGGACATGTGCAAGTTTTTCCTCCAGTCCTCATTGACAACAATCTCTTTCTCAAAATTGTCCCACCATTTGCCTGTTCGACCTGGCCTGATGTAAAACAGTTTTTTCTGGCAGACTTTAAAACTGTGGACACTGAGGTGAACCAAAAACATTGGGCCCAGTATCCGTTTGACCAGAAAGTGGTGCAGCAATACTAATTTAAGTGTCAAGTAGTCATTAGACCAAGCAGTGCTTACAAAATGTAACCAACCAATAGTCCACCATTCTTGTTATTGTTTCTGGCTCATGTTCATCAGACAGTAGGGATGCAAAAATTGAGGCACACCATTGTCTCCTAGACTTTTATATGTCCACACAGAAACACAGCAACCTGAGTAAAATCTTCACCTTAGAAAGTGATTTTATCTGGTGAATCTTCTAGTGGCCTAGAACTCTGTGTGTAGATGAAGGGGCCAAAACTCGGCAGAATCTGTTTAAAAAACATCTGTATATGTGTAGACAGGACCTTAGACCTAATGGTAGTGTTAAAAGAAAAATGAAGGGATAAGTTTTTACCAAATATCCACAATCCGTACAAAGGTCAAGACGTATTTTACATAAAACCACAAATCAGCTTTATGGTGACGTTAAAGGACAAGTCGCCAAAGTCAGAAGGATACATCCTCTGAGGACCATGAATGTCTGAACAAAATGTGGCAATCCATCCAATAGTTTCTGAGATGTTTTAGCCTGGTAAAAAATTGGTGTATATGTCTGGTGAAATATAACAGATGGTGTAGAAGAATTAAATCAGGTATATACTTAGTTTTTGAAATTTAGAACAATTCATTCATGTAAGTTCAACTCAAGTGAAGCAGTCCAAGTGAACTCGTTCAAAGCTTATTTAAATTCCCTCCCCAGACAGACTAATTAAAGAGTGACCTGATAACTTAATGGGTCTGACTGGGATAGACCCATGTGATCATCTCTGTCTGTCTCTCTGGATCGTCTCCAAAACATCACAGGCCTTTGACCGCTTTGATCTGCAACAACTCCCACAACCAACCACCGCCGACACATTCAAGTCAGAGGGGTCAGTCATGCACCCAGAAGCGTCACAAGTTTCCAAGATCTCTATCCTCCAAGCCCACTGGGTCAAAAATAGTCCCTGTTAGCCTTTTATAAATCAGAGTGTTTCTATAAAAAGCCTTTGGCTGACCAGAAACCTGGGCTGAAGCCACATCACCCTATCTTTAGCTTTATTTATGTCCTGGTGTTGACAGCGCCACTTGCAAAGCTTTCCAGTCACTGTTCAATAGGTCACATGTGTGCCGAGACCTCAGCCCCGATGTTGGAAAGCACCGTCGAGTAAAAACCGTAATCAGTGGGTCTACAGCTCCGGCCAACCTGAATCCCGTACAGAAAAACCTAACAGCTGCTGAGTTAACGGCTTGATGATTCTTGCCCTCAGATTCTTTCCATCCACTTAGTGTTTATGGAGCTCTCGTCTGATGACAGATAAGCATGTCCACTATTGTGAAATGATGATTAGCATTATGTCACATGACTAGGACTATTGTTACACGGACGCTGTAAAAATAGAAAGACCCATAACTGTGGCTTTATTTAACTCATGTCACTGTCTTTTGATGATCTTTTTTTCATTCATTGCATATAAACCCTCATCCTCAGCTTTTCTGCTGGGCGCCTCAGTCCCTCGCACTTTTATTGCTGCAGCATGCAGCCTTGTCATGGGGATAACATCTTACTGAGGAGTTCAAAAAAGCAGACAGTATTACCAGAAAGGCTAGTTTGTATTACAAAACAAGACATGAAAAGAGGAGCGGATGAGTGCAAGCTCAAGACAAAGATGAAATACAGAACAAATATAAGGTGAGTACAAAGGAATATGTTTTACACTATTATGTGTGGCTCTGCAGTTTATGTGAATGGAACTAATTTATTTCAGATGTTAGATGAGTCATTCAATGTATTTCAGTTCCTTACATTTGGGTAAATTAAATGTGTGGAGAATAAAGAATGGGTGTATTTGCAGGAAATGTGATTATAGTTCGCCTCACTGGTTACATCGATAATATTTTTTTGTTAGGTTAGTGCCATTATTGTAGCCTTGTCTCATCCAATGCATGCTGGGAAAGGCTTAAGTGAGGCCCTGTGACCCTGAATAGTTAAAAATAATTTCTCTGCAAGACTGTAATAGATAGAAGGTAGCAAAACACACTGGACAAGTTATATTATCCATTCAAATGTAGAACACAATGCTACATAAACATAACGCAAAGCAATTGTATATACTTTATAATATATATAATAACTGCAAACAATATAGAGGGGTCTTGTGATTTAAATGTCAGTTGATTGCAACATCATGATCTTCTGTCTAAACCGAGATTGAAAAATGTTATTGCCATGAAATAATAAAGAATAAAACATACTGTATTATTGGTGCTAGCCCTTAAAAAATGCTAAGCTTCTTCTTGAATGCCTCATGAAAGTATCCCGTTGCAAGAAAGTTGAAACCTGGATTGACATCAGTTTTCTTGTCCTGCATTCAGACGCCTTTTATTAGCATTTAATCTTTTGCAATGAGAGCAGGTTGGTAACCATGTGCTTTTGTTGACTGAACGCAACCACAGTCTTTTGTTGCCTAACCGTGTGCTTTGATTAACATCCCAGCATTGGTTGCACCATCCCAAAACATCACCAGCAGAAGCAAGTGTATACCTAGAGCATAATATGTTGAAGCAGAAGTCCACTGACAAAAGGGCAATATGTGACAATTTGTGACAAGAATGTATTGAAATGAAATACAAATGGTCTTCTTCTTATTTAAAGAAATCTGAGTGTGTTACTACTCCTCTGTGACCTTTCCTCTTCACCCTCTTTCCCTGTAACCCCTCTCTCATGTTTTTTTTGTCGAGAATATTACAGAGCAGAGTTGGCCCACACAAAGACAGCAAGGTCTCATCCCACTCAAGCTTCAGTTCATGACTGATGGCGGTGGCCGCATTCACAGTGAACAGAGATAGTGTAGGTGGACTGTGTGTATGTGTGTCTGTGTCTGTGTGTGTGGGCTTATTACTCTCTTCACAAGACCGCAGCATTGTTACACTAAAAGCCTCAGAGCCTCTGAATGTGGGCGCTGCCACATCTTAATGTACAAGTGCCTGTTGCTCTCTCCTCAGCTTCTCCATGAAATTATTATTTAAACCAATGCAGTGAAAAGGTGGTCATCGTTTCTATTTATAATCCCTTATTGAACCTTGCATTGTATCTGTGTTGAGTCTGAGGAGTGCAATCATGCAAATGCTGTCGATAAGATGGAGATGTGTCAGCGCTTGTCGATGATGTGCGTGGGATGAGTGAGTCTGAGAGGAATGAATGATTAGAACATTTTCATCTGATTGTGTGGCTGCTAATTTGCAGTTTCTGCCACCGTCACTTATAAGGAGATGGAGATGTGAGGACCCTCTACAGAGACTTTCCTCCTTATTAAAATGCAGACTGAATAACAGAAATTTTGATGTGATGATGATCATTCATCACCAACTGTGACCAACCATGAGCAGAAAACAATGTTCTAAATGGATCTTCAGTTCATTTGTTTTTTACAAGGGTGGCCAGAGGAGGCCACTGAAAATCTTAAGGTGTCACACAAAAACCGAAAGTCATAGCTGAATTTGAGGAATTTGATTTTGCTGTTGAAGTGGTCTATTTAGGCTGGTTTAATTATAAAGACTATTTCAATATGGAGAGTTAAGGAATCACATAACATTTTGAATTCCACAACAATCCTGTTTAAATGTGTTAGGTGATTCATTGTTGTTTCAACAGGCTGGTTGTCCTTTTCTTCAAAAAGACCAATATGCAGCTTTAAGAGGTACATAGGTAAGTAACAAAACATTTACTGTAAACAAGCCTTTTCAAGTTTAGGGGCAGGTTCGAACTGGCCATCAGGCAATTCTGGCACCTGATGTTGGGACAGCCCATCTAATAGGCTACTGATACTGTAAGACAAGTGCTGTGCATGTAATGTCAGAGGTCAAGTGTGAAATAAATGAAACCAAGACAGAGAGCAGAGTAACTGGAGTGTAAATACAAATTAGATGGATAGAGGAGCTAAATAATAAAAAGTGGAAAGTCAGAGACAAAAATCAGCTGCTCAGTCAAACCATGTTTAGGGGAAAAATTTGGAGCATTATTTAGCCCCCGATCTTTGTCTAGTTTCAAAATAATTGGCCTCCTTTGCACTAACTGAAAAAGGTGAGTCAATAGCTTCTTAAAGACGATAATGTTGTCCTCTAACTATTTTTGCCAGGGGGGTCCAGCAATTATAACAGGAATGTCATAGTCACCCTGGTCCCCCTTTGGGTGCACCACTGCTTCAGGTAAGCTTGTTTAGATTTTTCAAATGGCAAGATTTAGGAGAACTGTTTAGAAAAAATGAAAATTCTGCTGATGAAGATCATGTGGATGGCCAGAAAGCTCCAGAACAGCTAGTGGATTTTTTTTTTTTTAATTTAAAATACAGTATCCCCCATGAATGTTGATTAATATTAAGTAACAAGTCACATTAAAATAATTGAAATCCTAAAATTTTGCCTGAGCGAAAAGCTACACAAAACCCTTTTTTGTTACCATAGAAACAAGTTGCAGGTTATTAAAAGCAAGGCCGGAAAGAAATGAAGGAGATGATGATAAAAAAGGTAATTTTCTTCTCTTTTGCTCATGTCCTTTAACATATGCTCTGATTTTTAGAATAACATGCACAGTTGGTGTCACAGAGGACTTTTCATGATGCTTTCTGGATATTTTATCATTCAGCAGCCTTTGTCCTGATCCCTGATACGAACCTTTTGTGATCCTCTTTCACGGTCCTCTCCAGTTGTGAAGCATGTTTTGCCTCCATCACTCTCATGTGGATATTTAAGTGCTGCATGCAATATATTAAAGCAATAATCATATATAGTGTATTCCCTCTGTTGTCCATTAGCTTGATGAATTAAAGAATAAACCTGCTTGGTGATATCTGATATTTTACTTACTGTCAAAAAATCACATAAAATGACTAAAACGAAAAATGAATGGATACTACTACCAAACACACACCAGTTAGCCATATAGTTGCACGGGGTGACATGTTTTCTTCATGGCTATGGACCTGGGCACCAGAGTTTATTGCGGGTCTTTCTCACATACATTTTGCCGCTGCTGTAAATACACACAAAATTCAGAGCAGAAAATAGTGGCTGTCTTACTCCTGTTTGAGTAACATTTTCTAAAAGCTGCAGTGCCCAAATTGTTTTAGGAAACTATGGGAAAAGCCATTTTAAAAATGAAAGTATGTATTTGTGAAGCATTTTTAAATAATGGTCTTGAGGATGAGAGTCATGAGCAGGCTACAGAAGAGTGTGTGTGTGTGTGTGTGTGTGTGTGTGTGTGTGTGTGTGTGTGTGTGTGTGTGTGTGTGTGTGTGTGTGTGTGTGTGTGTGTGTGTGTGTGTGTCATGTCCCCTGGATAATATTAAATTAAATTTTTAAAAGTAGCAAATTAACAAATTGACAAATTAAAGACCGAGTTACAATAAATTGGTGCATAATAATGAAATTAAAAGAAGAATGTTGTGTTTCATATGAGTCTTCTCTGTTACTGAAACTAAACCTTAGCCGGTCTTATCCTTTAAGCACCATCATATTCACACTTCTGTATGACACCACACATGTTGCTGATGATTATTAGTCAATTAGTCATTTAGGATTTTTTTTGTCTGTCATGTTATATCAGTTGTCTGGGATGAACAGTTACAGAGTGGATGATTTTATCATGAAGTCAATAAATGTAATATCCATGTGATATCTATAAGTATAGCTGTATGGGAGGGGAGGGAGTGGACATTCCCCAAATGTTCAGATGGGATTAAATTGTCCACTCAATAATATATATATATATTTTTACAAAAAGCAAAGGCCCCGACATATAACAAAAGAAATAAAGAGGAACAAATCAGATTAATCTAAATATATGTCTTAACAAAATATCTTATTTCTAAACGGATACATGAATAACCATGTAATCTGTACTGACTGCCTGTACTGCTGATCTACCACTAAAAACTTCTGAAAAGCCATATAAGAGGTTGAGGGCAGCATTTTCACAGTGCAACGTGGTAGAGTCTGGTTTGTTTATATTCCAGCTACTTCTTGAATCACATTGTTGATTTCCAGCTTCCTGTCTTGATAGCCTTAAATGTACGAGTGATTATAGTCTCTGAAATGCCATAAATAGCAGGAGTGACGCACATACTCTGTCAAATGTCCATTTCATGTGACAAGCAGTTTAAACTGTTTTCCTGTCCAGGATATCAAATTACTGTATTGAACAAATGACATAAAATATAAGACAGAACTCTGACTCTTTCTATTTTAGGGCTTGAGCTCTTAATATTTTAATTCTCATGTGACTCAGCACACAATTCTGCTGCACAAAACAACCTTCATCCTCTTTATTTTGGTGTAATGCTGTATGTTTTTTTTTGCTACTGTGCTACGGATCAAAAGAGCATGTGACCTTTAAAAAGTTGTTGTTATGACAATGTGGTAAATGGATGGCGTTCTTATAGCACCAAAGCATTTTTACACTACATGTCACATTCACACATTCACATAAACATTCATACACACATGAGGTGCCACATGCTACTCAGTGTAAATGCTCTCACACAATGCAATCCACAGATACTTCAACATGCAGATATATAGATCTGGGAATTGAACCACCAATCATCGTATCAGTGGAGAATCCTCTCCATCCCCTGAGCCAAAACTACCCTGATATAAAGAATATAATGTAAATGACTTAAGAATGACTTAAGTTTTCAGATCCTGTACTGAATAAAAGTAAAGCATCATTGCACCACTGCAATATGGAAATACTCAAATGTAATGTTACAAATGAAAAAACATTAAAAGTTTGGAAATATCATAAGTGAAATGTACTTCTTCATGTGAAAGTCTCCAAGAGAAGTCTTTACGCAATTGCTTTCATATTATTGGATTTTTATAAAATGCAATAATTGCATTCATTTATAAGTACTTCACAAGTAACTATTGCAAATGCTGTTGGGTAGTTTAATCTATAACAATGCACCATATTTTAAAACTTCGGTTTTGTACGAAAAATGTTAATTTTTAAAGTAACTATAATGTATCAGATTAATGTATAGTGGAGTGCACCGTAAAATCTGACAAGTTGATTTCCTTTTAAAGAATCTAAGACACCGACTGCCTTGAAAAATGTTAGTAAATATAACTATAAGTCTTTAGGTTAGCTTTTAATCTAATTGTTAAGCTTACTTGAAATTTATTTATATTTACATAATTTTGTGAAGTTGTTGCAACTTAAAAAAGACAAGTTTAATTAAATCAATATTTCTAAGTTTTGGCAGCTTGAGTAAACCAAGTTTACTGTGCTGTATATCTGTATTCTAATGGTTGCAAACTAGCCAGTCATATTTGTATATACTTAAACATGTTAACAAAACAGAACTTACAAACCTCTGAACTTCATCATTGGCAAAATCCTCTTTGTTATGATCAAGTTAAGTCAGACAAACTTGGTTTACTGAAGTTGCTAACACCTCAAAGAACAAAGTAATTTAATTTATCATTTTTAAGTTGCAACAATGTCACAAAACTAAGTAAATACAGTTAATTTGAAGTAAATTTAACATTTAAATATAAAGTAAACATGCATTTTTATTTATAGATTTATAGTTTGCTTTCCTTTTTCAAGGCAATCAGTTTCCAGGATTATTTTAAGTAAAATCAACTTAAAATAAATTTTACTACAAAAGAACAGAACAAGTATCTCAGATTCGCGCTAAAGCACAGTTCTTGAGTAAAAGTACTTATTTACGTTCCAGCACTACTGGAGCAGAGCTGAAGCGAGCAGGATTAACAGCTTCTCACGCTGCCACTGACAGTGTTATGTGAGGGCTTGCAGCCTCCTACAGTCACAGGTCATCTCCTCTCAACCCTGTTTTAAAGTTGAGGGGACGCTGGATTATACAAGTACACTATTTTTCAATTATGATATCCTCTGCAAAGACGAGCACCGCTTGTTGAGTGAAACTCAAAGTTTCTGCCAGATGAACTGTTAAAGTGATGTTACGGTAAAAGTGGACAGCTGGAGCACATCAGTCACAATGATGCAACATAACGCACCACTGACTTGTGTCGCTGTTACGCAGCACTGTTCCTGTCAGTGAATCAATTTATCGTGCAAGTGGAAAACCCGAACAGCTCCTGACCTTTCTCAACTGCCAGTAATTGCAGGCAATTTATATTATTCAAACATAATTTACTGAAAGAGCAGGAGGATGCTGAAACTACTAAGAGCATGTTGATTCCCACACTTTGCGGGTCACTTATTGCAGCATTTCTTGAGGTCATTTCCAAGGGATTTTAACCTTTTCAGATTTAGGTATATTAACAGGAAGCAGCTGCCTACGTGCTCCTCCACCTCCGCAGGTGGGAGTTTTTATTCCACAGTATATTCAAATGAAAGCCTGTATGTTTCTGAATGCAATCAGCGGTACTAAATAAGATGATAAAAACAGGTTTGCCTCCAGATGGAAAGTAATCAGAGATATTGCAATCAAAATGCAAATGAGCACTGTACTATATGAATCTGTACCTCATCTCCACACCTCTGTAATGTATGGAGATACGACAAATCACTCAAATGACGAACAATGAGCCTGCCTCTCACAGAGACGTCTTCCTAAGCCTCTGAGTAGATCTGTATCACAACAAATACAAATTGGATTTCGTGCCTGTACTCTCTCAAACCCACTGAAGCTCAAAGTGATTAAATATGCATCAGATCAGGACAGTTTCTAATAGTGCAGAGGAGATGGAGACACTCGTTTCTTGTTATCTAACATTCAGTTGACCTCTGTCTGCTGAACATGGAAACAAACAAAGAGGGGTTGGGCTGCTCCGCCTTTTTACATTGACATGGTAGGGATTTACTCAGCTTTCAAATATTTCAAATATTAAAGTGTCACTTTTAGGCAGTAGGTGAGTATGGATGGTGATCATGCACTCAAAGAAATTATTTGTCAAGTTTACGCATTATAATTAAATAATACATTTCCATCCAATTCAGTCTAATAATGCTAACATAAACAAAAAAATATATTTATGTAATTAAATCAAATACAACTGAAATGAATAGACTGAAAATGAACGTAACAATTTTGCAAAGAATTTACCCAATTTACTTTAATAAAGATTCTAATTACTATACATTATTTTCTATGTATTTTTTAATATGTCAAACTTACTTTAATGATGTTTATGTAATTACTATTAATAAATTCAATGTGTTTAAAAAAATGTTGATGAACATATTTGAAATTCATAGAATTTATTAACAGTAATTACATTAACTTTATTTATTTTTTTTAGTGGTAGAATTATTGACTCTGTTGGATGGAAATTCTATATGACACTGAAATATTTAAACCTGACAAAATAGGCCAAATAATTTCTTTTTGTGTGGCGGAGAAGTCCTTTAAAGGGGCCAAATTTTACCCTATCTATAGAGATCTGGCAGCAGGGGATAAGTGTTTTTTATTGAAGAAAACATGATGTGATCCACTTTTGCACTAACAATTAATGAGGTAATGTGCCTGGAAGTGGTTGTCTGGTAGCTGAAAAATTAATTATTAATTATTTGGGAATGACATTTCTTTATATTCTCTGCTGAGAATTTGATAAGAAGATCGATATCATTTCACTTCTGTACAGTAAATATGAAGCTGGAGCCAGCAGCTGGTTAGCTTAGCATTAAAACTAGAAATAGCTATCCTGGCTCTGTGCACGGGTGCTCTACAGCTAACTAAATTTAACTAACACACCTCGTTTTTTTCATTCATACCGATACAGAGTGACTTTTTGTCATTATTGCTTGTAATAACTGATAAATTTCTGCTTGCTCAGAATAAAAAAGCTTTAAACACTATCATCACCTTAGAAAAGTGAATATAACTTTTTAGCAGAGAAGACTTACTTAACTTGAAAACAGGACTTGGTCTCACTTTGTTTTCACTTGGTCGGTTTATTATTAAGAAAACTGTATTTTCTTGGCTTTTGGGTTTCTGTTTACTGTGTTCTTCCCCTCCTGTTAATCTGTGCTGCCTTTTCCTCCTTTACCCATCTAAACACCTGAGCTTCTACGTCCTTTTTTCACCTGCACTTCATTCCCTCGTCAAACCTTAGACCCTTTCCACTGTAAACAGCTGCCTGCACCTGATGAGTGGTGACAGTGAATCAAAAATAGTAAAGTCATTGGCCAGAAACCAAAAGAATGAGTTGAAAGACATTAAAAATCTCTCTAGAAAACTAAAAAGGTGATAATTATTTGTCGCTTTATTAGCATGAGCAAGCCCTTTCACATTGTCATGCCATCCATACTAATGTGAAATACTGATTATTGCTGCTTCGATAGTTCAGGGAGATTCAGGTGAAGAAATTGCGAGTATTTTAGCTGGGGAAGAGTTATATGTCATATTCATAAAAATGGAAGATGTACAGATACACAGAAAGCCTCTAACAGCTACAGATGGGAAATCTGTCAAGTTTTGGATGAAAAAATAAAGCTACACAATCTTCAAACAGGCTTAAAATAGCCAAAGCTGTGGGGAAACTCAGAACGGAGGGAGGAGGGATTAGGAAAAACACTCGTCTGTGCCGGTAACTGAGCAATGGAAAACCGGCCGGCCGCTTGGGGAAAACCGTCCATTGCTCCACTGTTCCTGTCCCTGAGCATCCGTCCATATGTGGGGAATTATCTCTCATTTCCCAAGCTACTTGAAGTGATTGGAAATCTCACCCCCATTTCTCTCTGTGGCCTTGCACCCCGAGCGGGCCAGCTGAACAGAACCATCTCTGTCCTTGGAGGATCTGTTGGAACATATCACGGCTAAAGTTGGAGGCTCATTACCTCCCAAATGTAACGCTTGACCCCCATGTCAGAAGCTAATCCCTTCCCCTCTGCTCTCTCATCTCCCTCGGGGTCCTCAGCAGTGTATTTTTCTTTTTACTTGGAGCTATGTTGCTTTGATTGGAACAGCTATCCAGAGATAAAAATACCATAATATAAATGGGCAGTGGGTGCTTAGGCTATCAGGAGCATTGTCTGTAAATTTGTTGACTCATGGCACATTGAAATTCACACACATGTATTTGTATTAATGAATATGTAAATGTGGCTATTTTTAGATTTGACATCTAATTTTTGCTCCAATTGATGCTGTATTTTTCCGGTTCGTTTCATGCCTGCTAAAGACAACGAGCAGCTGAAAATGTGGTTGTTTGCTGTCATTCTACTAACTCTGACCTGGGAGATGAAAAAATGATACAGCTGCTAACCTTCACACAGATGAGGCCTACTCCTGTGTACGTCAGCATCCTTTATAACATGTGATTCTATTTTTAAAAAGGTCTGAATATTTGTTCATCCTTCATGTATGACCTCGTTTTCTATTTTTGACACGACAGTACAATGTGCGGTATCGTGTTTTTGTAGGTGATAAGGACTGTTATAACATCGAAACAGCTGCCCTTGTATTAGTATAGATATTCAGTTTGACCTTTATTATGGAATTAGCGTGTCAAAGTGGGAAAAGCACAGGTGTAAGTAATAAAGTGAATGATGGCCTAGTTCAGTTTCAGGCTCCTGGTATTCTTCATGCTGGCTGACTGTCACACTCTCATGGCCGTCAGCACCATAACTATAATAATAACTATAAATATATCATTTTAAAACTTGCTTTAACACAAGTGGATGGTGGAATCCACACCACAACAACAACGACAACAATAGTGGCAAAGATATCACTTTCAGAGCGATTTGATAAACAATATACCCCTGTTCCACAATATAAGTGCATGTAGCTTTTATCGGACTTCTGATAGGCCAACATCATCATCTTCTTCCTACCGTGGTTTTAGGGTCAGCGCCTGTGAGTTTTGGTACTCTCCTGACAGTGCTTCAATTTTTTACTGGTAGGTGGGACTTTTTTCAAAATGAAGCAAAATCCCTTTTTACTAAATTATCCATGCCTCTGTGGACTATAGGCTGAGTCTGAAGAACTTTAAGACTGCTGTGTTAGTGATAGCAAACAGATATATCCAGCATGGAGCAACATTATCATCCCATTGGACCTATCTCATTATATTTATTATAGATCAGTTCAGTTTGGGGGTATAATTCTGAGGGGGGTTCGTCACTACCACCTGCAACCAAAATTTCAAAATTAGTTTCTGCACATTTTACAAAGCATATTGATTTAGTGAACTAAAAGTGTTGGCTTTATTTAAATTCTAAAGCAAACAGTTCGTGACAAAACTGATCTGCACTATATGTGCAGAAGTTTTATCCTGTTGAAAGTTTTTAGCCACTGACCTCTTAAATCTATGAAAGAAACACTTGTGTGACTGCACCTCTCTGTCAGGTATAAACAATTATATAAAATGAACTAAACGTTTTTCACAGCTGGCTAATGGATGAGTATGCAGAATCTATTCAATTTGCACGGCTTGTCTCTCGTGAATGAGAGGTGATTAGTTCGTTGGACACTGCTAGGTGAGTGACATTCAGTGGAACTTCAATTGTTGAGCTATTTATAGCAACACTTTGGTCTGAATATAGCTTTGCTTGCCTGTGAGGTCAGCTGGGTCGACATTTATGCAGCCTAGAACAAAGAGACTGGAACGCTCAACTAATGCAATTACAAACACAAGACAATCTCAGGCTGTCGCATTAGATTAAAAGTGTTTTGGTTTGTCTTGTAGAAGCTAGCAGGTGGAAAGGAAAAGATTTCATGCATTGAATGAGTGACAAATCCATTGCTGCAGGTTTGAAAGGCTCAGATCTAAAGAACAGCTTCCAGATGCAAAGATTATACAGATATACAGATATAAACCAGTTAAATGTAAGACTTTTTAAGACCTTTTTAATAGCATTTTCAATGAAATTTAAGATGAATATAATAATATATGGAAATGCACACCAAAAGTGAACTTACACATTGATGTCAGTTCAAAATGAACAGTAGGGTGAAATGACACTGATGATATTTTCTGTACTTACGGTTCTGCATGTGCGAGTCCATCGCCTTGATTCCCACTTTCCCAAGTTTGAAACTTCGTCAAGCATTTCCAGGCACCAACTGTAAGCACCAAAGGTTATCATTATTCTCAAGCCATTTGTTGTCAAACATGCATTTTTTCATTTCCATAAACTAAAAAGCAGGTTGTGTAGCAAAGGCCTTAATGATGGAGACTCACTGCATGATCTAAGTGGGGAATAAAATAGGGTCATTGCTTGCATACAGGCGCTGTGTTGTAGTCTGTTCCCCCAATAAATAGTGCTTCAGTCCTGTTAAACTGATGTTTCCTGTTGTACCAACACCAGAAATTCTTACAGTGAAAGACTAAAATAACATTTAATACCCATCCAATATGAATTTCATATGCTTTCAGGCCTTTAATCAGTAAATATTTTAAGATATCATGTATTCAAAGACACCTTAGGACCTTTTAAGAATCATCCTCTATAAATATGAAGATACAAAGTTAAATGAAATGATGCAGTTATGGTGCTTGCATTATGTTTTAATTCTGAATTGATGTGTTAAATCTGAATAACTCACATTAGCATTTACAGGCGTATTTCTTCTGATTTATTGTTTACAGCAATCATTTTATAATAATTTATCAAAATTAGAGAGATAGCATCATATTTCAGTAACCAAATGTAGAAATGAAGACCTAATACATGCAGCGTAAGCTACGATGGAGTATTTGGGCCAAGGTTATAGAAAAATGATTTTGAGAATGAAGTTGACATATCAAGGGACAAAAAGTCATAAAATTAAAAAAAGAAGTTGCAACATTTTCACAAAAGCAGTACTTTTTTGTACATCATGTTTTTAACCTTTTTTTTTTTTTAATATATAGCAACATTTTTCCATACATATTATGACTTAATTCTTACATTTCTCAACTGTTTTCCTAAACCATGGCCCTATTACTCTGTTGTAGTGTATAGACACCATTTAGAAACAAATTATCAGTTCTACACCAATAAAAAAGGCAAACTTAAAACACAAGTCAACATAATGTCCCAGACACAGGCCTAAGCACTAAACTTTCATTATATACTGTATTATGACTAATCTAAAATATCTAAAATATTGTCATTTTACTGTCAGGTCAGTGTATATCTATACTTTGATCCAATAAATGAAATATACATTCATTTTTAGACATTCACTTAATGAGTTCAGTGCCCTGAAAGCAACATTGGTCCAGTTGGCTGGAGCAGTGAGCAGGATGGATGATACAGTGTCATCCTAATTAGATTGAAATCTTCAGGGGAACTCTCTCCTGGTTAGTTTTGCTCGGCTCTTTGGGGTTCTGGTAGGACAGTCTCACAAACACAACAATTAGGATAGTTCCTGGAATGAAATAACAAAAAAATTAAATAAACAAAAAACAAAAGGACATTCATCTAAATTGCTGCACTATGGTAAAATATAGTGAATAGGCACACTATCATGATGCCTGCCATGAAAAATATAAAGAAATGCAGTACAAGGGTCCTTCAGCATTGACTACATAAAGCTTGTAATGGAGCTAACAATGCATTCTCAACTGCACTCATATTTATGATAAATCATATTATAACTGTTTACATCAACCTCTCTGCTTACCTATTACTGCAAAGGTGCCGAGCAGAATCCCCACTGCAGACTGAATAGTTGGCATGCCTTCCAGCTGCTTAGCAGCCATTTTGCAGTTCCCTCTGACGTTGCAGGGACACACTGTCACTGATGAAAGGATTAAGGGAAAACAAAAACAACTCACATATAACAACAGAGCAGTTTTGACAAAACAGGAAGTACGAGTCATTGAAAGACTGCATGTAATGTTGGGAATTGATGTTTGGGGCTTTTGGGGATTCAAACTATTTATGTTATAAACACAACTAAAAATACTGCTCAACTTCAAACTTATAGAAGATGTATTTGAGGACTTACAGGGATAATAAACTCTTTTTAAAATGACAGGTAAAAGACATTAAACGTTTACCTGCCTGTGCAGATGGATTGCTTACTGAACGGGTGTATTAGGCACAGGCACAAGGGCCCAAAGAGACAGAAAATTACCTCAAAGTGTCACAAAGACTTTAAAGAGACACAAAACAACCAAAAAGACACAAATTACCCCAAAGCAACACACATTTACAACAAAGTGAAACTAAATTACTACAAAATGACACAAATTGACTTGATAGAGACACAAAATAACCACAAGGAGACACAAAATGACTACATTGAGACACAAAACCAACAAAAAAGACACAAATCTAACCCAAAGGGACACAAGACAACCACAAAAAGATGCCTAAAGACTACAGAGACACAAAACAATATAAATTTATTTTTGTGTCTTGTGTAGTTGAGGCGGTGGAGTGTTTTGCATATCTGTGCCAAAATGCCCATTGTCTCATTATCCTTCCATGATCACAGGTATACATGTTATATATAATTTATGAAAACTGAATGTCATATAGGAGGAGACAACACCTACGCACATTATTTTACCCTTTGTATGAGAAGTAATGTGTTGTGTTGTGTTGTGTTGTGTTGTGTATATCAGGTGTCAGGAGGCTGTATTGGGCCGAGCACAATCTTAAGAGAGCTGTGTAACCACAAGCCTGGAAAAATCATTTGTTAAGCTCCATTGCATCATTACTAAACAAGAGCAGTGCTGGGACAAGCTGGCACACACAGAGTTTGATCTTTATTGATTGTTCCTGTGCTCTTGTCCCATAACCTCCCCGCGTTCGCTTAAGCTCAGCAGCAGGAGAGTCGGCATTACCTGGCAGGTTTATGAAGGTGCTCCTGGGAGGAGAGCTGCTGTCGGAGATGGTGAAGGGCACAGTGTAGACCTCTGGGGCCAGGTACGGGATGTTTAAGGACAGGTTGGTGTGAGTATCTGAGGGGTAAAACACATAAATGTTTTACCAAGACAGTATTGATCTTAAAATTTCACTGATCTCTTTTAAAGCACTAAATGACCTTCTTTCAGTTTATATCAAGGATTTAATGACCCCCTATGTGCCTGGACATTCCCTCAGATCGGTGGATGCAGCCCTGCTGTTTTTTTCTCGTTTTAGACAGTGACCAAAGGTGACCCAGCCTTTGCATTTAGAGCAGCTGGGACTATGGGACACTCTGTTTATTGAGATTAGAGAGGCTACATCATCTGTTGCATCCCTTCTTAAAACTGTCTTTTACCGGTAAGTGTTCATGCATATTTAAAATGTTTCTGGGTTTTATCATCCATATCTTGCCATTTTATATTACTTTTAAACTTTATTTGTTTTCATGTTTTTATGCTTCAATCTCTGTTATTTTTTTTTCATTTTCACATCACAAGCAAGGGTGAGAGTGAATGCCAACCCCAGCTTTGTCCAGTTGGTGATTCACCTCACTATGTAAGATATTATCCGGCACCATGTCCATGATTTTCGTAGCTTCCTCTTGGATGCCTGCTGCTTACAGTCTGGCACCTGGTTGCCACGTTTCTATAAAGTCCCAACCTCACCTGAGCGCTGCGCCCAGGAATGCGCCGAACATATCAAAATATGACAAAAATCAGAAAACACAGGCAGAGGGAAGTCAACTGCAACACTGGTATACATTTCAATCACACACAGTTTTACAATATTTTATAATTTCCACTTGCAAAGGAACAAAAATCAAACAAAAACACACGCAAACATGCAGCTGTGTAACTACACAACACAGAACGAGAAAGACTGATGGAGCAGTACGTTGAGGGGTCTGGAGTGTGTGACTCTTTATCTTATCTCTGTAAATCAGTCTTAAATACACGCCTGGCTGCATGACGTAAAAGCCCTGTCCCGTAAAGAGACCTGTTTTATCAAGTTGTTTGAACCCTTATCTGAGGGTCTTAAACTCCACGCTCACACCTCACCATCGTTCCCCTTCATGTTCCATTTGTCTGTAAGGGAAACACGAGCTGTGCAGGCTGTTAATTTATCCTCTATCTGTGCTGTTTCGCCGCTGATGTGACATTTACGCAGGTTGGATCAGTGATCGCCTGCCAACCAAGAACTATTTTAGACAACTGTGACACCAAAAAGTATTTTTTGCATTGCAATGCTATTAAAATGCGTTACATAAAGACTGGATGTGTCACATCTTTCTCCTGACTGCCATGAACAGCCATTCAGAGTGGACATAAGTGGAGTAAGAGTGAGCTGCCTCATTAACTGAATTTCTGCATTGAAAAGAACTGCCAATTATTTACACATGGTACATTTGAGAGTCTCTGAAAGACTCGAAATGAGTTGCAATCGCACACGCAAGCATGCGTGCACGCACACACGTGCTCTTTTCATTGGAGGTCTTGGTTGTATCACACAAACCATGCTCCTCATTACACTGGCACAAGTACACATTTTATTGGTACGACCATTAAAGGCTGCGACCAGGTGCAAAGCATTCTGGGAGATTCCTCTTTTAGCATCCATTAGCTGGCAGGAACCCAGCAGTGACGCCAAAGAAATTACACAGAAGATATAATTACAGCTTGGCTCAATCAATACCAACAGGAACAGGGGAGTGAAAGAGGGAGATAAAAAAAAAACCTGAGAAGGAAGTGGTTGAGCTGTTTGAATGACTTAATGTCAGACGTCATTGCAGTAAATAGTTTGCATCAAATGAGCCCAACGTTAGCAGTTTACAATGGCGAAAAAACGGATAATTACATTACACCTCCCCTTCCTGATAGGACTGACGAAATTATGCAGGAGGAAAAAAGAACAGGGCAATTTGCACATCTTCAGGGTCAGATCACTTTGTTTCTTTGACTGTGTCCTCCTGGAAGACATATCACCGATTTCAATTCATATAGGTAAGAAAATCACTGAAAACATTTAGTCCACAGGCTGTATTTACAAATCTTTTTAGCAGTAATGTCACACTGCACAGCTTTGTGGCGGATGACATCAACCATCTTCTTCAATAAATTAACTAATTAACTTCCTTTTGTTACATTATTTCAAAGTAGGCTGATTCTGCAAAGTGGCATTGTAATAGAAAACAAAACGCTCACATACCCAAAGCAACGCATTTTCGCTTCCAATTCCAGCGTTTTGGATGCTCATGGGTGGCGTGTCAGTTATGCAAATTACATGCATTGTGTCTTTTCAAAATAAACTTTTTTTAGTTTTGTCTGTCTGCTTGTTTATTTTTTGTTTTGTTTCTTTTCTTTTCTTCTATTTCCAGTTTGGGCTTGAAAGTACGGTGTCCTGGGTGAAAGTCCAGAATTTGTTTGACCCATGCACCTCTTTTCATGGCCGCCCCATGCGGACTATCTTGCTCTTTCTGTTATGGCAATTGCTCGTAACTTCAAAAAAGGGCAGCTGCCGGTGCGCCTCATACTGCTGCTAAAGATTGGGATGTTCATGTCCATATGAAACTAATGGAATGATTTGATATCACAAATGTGATGAATTTAAGGATTCTGATTTAGACTGATAATTATATCCGCTTAGCAGCACTCCTGCTGGCTTTGAGAACACGCTAGCATCCTGAACAAAAATTCTAATAGCACTTGGGCATAACTGATGCTTCAAACACCTGATTTAAAATTTAATGTTACTCAACTATCTTCTCTTTTCACCATGATGATCATAATAAAGACTAGCACTGTATGCTGTCAACCAGGTTCACCAAGTCTGTGTTCATCTCACCATTTATAGGTGTCAGCTTCCAGTTACGTCGAACTGTGGCATCACTTCGTAGGGAGAAATTGAGCCGTCCCCCGTGCTGTGGCCCATCGCTGTCCCGCGAGGCCAGCACCAGGGCTTGGTCCTCCCAGCGAGGCGTACATAGGTACTTCCAGGAGTAGTCTCCAACGAGCACTGGACTGTTGTCATTCACATCCAGGATCTGGACCGTCACCAGCGTGGATGCAGATAAGGAAGAGTTCCCTATGAGGAGCAAAAATCAGAAAAAAGTCTGAATGTTTATCTTTTTTCATTTGCCACCTTGCCTAACCTTCTCTGCTGGTTGTTTTCTGTTCTCTCGCAGTCATACTGCTTTTCTCTTGATCTCATTCTTCTGCAGCTATGTCTCTCCTTCTGCATCTGTATTCTTAAGACTCTGTGTGTCTGTATAGACGTGCATGTGTGCTTTTATATGTGAGTGCTATTTTCTCAGAGTTTTTAAAATAATTTACCGGGAATTGCTAATAAATTAATTCTGCTATTTATAATGACAGAACGAACTTACGTCCATCCACTGCAATGACCTCCATGGTGTATGTGCTATTCTCCTCTCGGTCCAAGGCCTGCACCGTCTTTAGTTCACCAGAATACTTCCCTATTGAAAAGTATTTCTTAGTGTCTCCTTGAAGAGAATATCTGCTCAAAAAAAAACAACAACCAAGAAGTAAAACATGTGCTTCTCTGTATAAAAAGACCTTTGGAAGTGGATAATTATTCCGACAGGAATCATCAGCTCTTAGGCTCACCTGATTGGGTGAGAATCAGGGTCGTAACCTCGGATGGTGGCGATAACCCGTCCTGGTTCCTCGCCCTCTCTGACAGTCACCTCATAATGGCTTTGAGACAGGATTGGACCTTCATTCACATCGTCGACATAGATGGAGACGGTTGCCGTGGACGCAGGTCCATACCGGCCGCGGACCAGAGCCACTGGGTTCTGAGCACTGAGCACAAGGATGTATTCACTCTCACGCTCAAAGTCCAAGACCTGTGAAAACATACGTACACACACACTCAAAATTACCACCTGTGTTTAACAATGTATCTTTAAACATTATAGTTAGGGTTGATTTCATATATCTCCACAATTGAAAGCAAATTGCCAGTTGTCTACCCACAAGTGACGGCTGTTCTTAGCATGACATCATGGTGATTCGTCCTTTACAATGGACATAAAAATGAGACTTATTTAAGGGGAGTCGTCAAATTTCTCTGGATTCAAACACATTTTGTAAGCACTCTGATGGAAAAACTCCCACACATTTCTTTACCAGAAAGAGAGTAACATTGCACAGTCACCAGTGTCCGGTCCCCTTATCTCACTTACAAAGAAACTGGATTTACTGGCAGTGAGTAGCCGTATTTCCAATATGAGCCAGACAATGGTCACAGGGAGACGAGCCAATTCATTCACTGTGTCATTAATGAAACATTTTCCATGATGATGCACTAAGAGCAACTGCTACTGGTTGTGACAATGCAAAAAATACCACTGGATGAGCTTGACATCTTGTTAGAAGGATTTGTATGACATTTATTAAACATTGCAGGGAATTAAATACAGATTCTTGATTGTAAAATGGTGTAAAAAAAAAATCACATAAAAAAAATATCAATCCGTCGTCAAAATTTGGAATAGCAGATTTAAGGTGATGGTATTATAGTAATCTTGAAACTAAAAATAATAACTGTGACCTGCTGACTTTGTTCGAAGGATTAAATTTGTTGTTTCATAGTGGAGGTATGGAAGGATTAACTGCAGTTATGATGGTGTTGACAGTACAGTCGGTGATTTTGATACTTAGGGACTGAAGGAAACATGTTTTAGCTTAATCTCTAATGCGTTGATTACTTAATGTTTCCCCTAAATCCTGCCCTGGAGCTTGTCTTTGCTGTCAGGTTTCACACTTCAATGTGTTCTGTCTGCCCATGAAGCAAGACGTTATTAGACCAGCGCTGACCTGACATCATGCTGCTCAGGCAGGCGTGCGTCTCTGTTGCCATGGAGAAGAAACGCAGACCTTGGAGGGTGCATGAGTACTGCCGTTGACTGAAAGTGACGCATCAAACTACTCAGTGCACCAGAACATGGAGCAAGTACTGTCTCGAGTCTATAGTCAGTCATCGTCACATGACGATACCACGTTAGATTTACTCATCTTCACCCACTATTATAAAGCTCACCTGTACTGTTGGTACCCAATATTTGAATCTATATATTCAATTATCTAAAAAATAGACTTTTTTAAATAATCATTAATTTGATTGTTCTTTTATTATTACTGTTCGCTATCACTGTTTATTATAAAGAAAAAAATGTAAGTAATTTTTCTTCTATCCCATAGTAATTGACTGGCAATTAGGGAGAAGCTGTTTAAAGAAGCAGTTAGCCCAACACTGACGTATCAACACCTTTTAATTTGCTTGTTAGCAAAGAGTCGCTTATTTACACATCCACCAAACAAAAATTATGATTTTCTCTGAGCTGTGTTTCTTTCACCTACTGAATGTAAGTCCAATATTCACTCTCTTTTAACATCTGTTTTGCTCTACAACAACTCCTGAGGGAAATATCTGTCTCTTTTGTTGCTAAATGATCCACGTACCCACCAGCTACTCACTAACGTTTGCCATTTGGTGCTGAGCAGGAAGAGTAAAGTGCGTTCTTGAACTCTGTTGCTGAAAGCAGCTGCTCGCTGCTGCCAAACATGACACTCTGATAGCAGCGAGAGTGAAACAAAACAAAAAAGATGCGGGCCAGAAAACGAAAACAATGTCCCAAGTTATGCTCCATAAAGCTGATGGGAACTGCATCTCTCAATCTCTGTAGGTCTGTCATTACAAGTGACCTCTTTCACAGTCACTCCAAGATTTCACAGGCCATTTTTGGATTGTTGCAGCTATTTTTCCAGCAGCTTTTCTGCAAAGTTATGACACAAGTTGTGATGTTTATGGGTGTTTTTTCGCTATTAAATTTCAGGGGCAAGTGAAAATTGCATATAGTTGTGTTACAGTTTTCGATCACACAAGGACCGTCTCCATAAGCCGCTCTCCTCCTGCTCTTTTTTGCTTGATTAGCACAAGGTAACATGGCAGAGCCTGATCTCATCCGAACTTTTAATATTTTGCCGCTTTGGCCAAAGCCCCACAGCAATGGTTAACGTCCAACACCAAACTGTTAACACTAACACAAAACAGCAAGACTCTGACGTTAAACCTGTTAAAAACCGTTGAGCAGCATCAGCCATTTAAGATAACAAATCTCTTTGTGATATATGCCCTATTCATCAAAATGATTAATGGTTCCTGCCATTAAATTTGCAGCATTACTCCTGCTAAGGTCATTCTCATATGATTCAGTTCTCTTACATCACTTTTAACTGATGACTCATACCTGTTTTCATAATGGATGAATATGTATGAAAGATGTATTTGCTGATAACTTTAAACAATTTCATTAAAGGCAAATATTACACTGACATGATTAATTGAATGGCTACGGTAAGTTCAAGTTCACTTCAAGCAAATCTTTATTTAAGTTTTATTTTAAGTATTTTTTTTTAGTTTATGTTTCTGTAACAGAATGGTTTTACATTTTGATGTATTGTCATCTCCTCCTCATCCTTATTAGCTTCTCCTCACTACTCCCTGGTTCATTATACATTTACCTCAATCGGCACCCTCTAGCCTGTGTGGTAAACTGCCATTAGTGTCTGCTCACACAATCTAATTACTCACTTGGGCTGTGAACAGTGTGTAATTTCTAATAATGAAATGTGTCTGCCTTCTGGCACTGACCTCCCATTGTAGCGCAATGAATTAAAGGATTTGCTCAAGTGCACTTTATTCCATTGGGGCTTTACTTGTGTAGGATTTAAGCTTTTTTAGCATTTTTTTATACTAAAATGAGCTAAATAATCAACAGGATCCTTTGATACAAAGTTGGTCATCATAATATCTCACAATAGCTCTAAACACAGCTGCTCAAAGAGACAGAAATTTAATCTGTGTAATATCATTTCCAAAAAACAGAAGTCCTTGTGTGTTAATCTGAAATAATACGAGATCCATTTTTAGCTTTTAGACATCTCCTGCTTTATCTCAGCAGAGCCTGTGCAGCTCACAGTTCAATCACATTTGTCAACTCCCACAGAGAGGTTGAAATAATAGACTGTCTCCTGCCTGGCCCACTTACAGAGAGCAGACCATTAGAACACACAAACAAACACACACACACACACACACACACACACACACACACACACATACACACACACACACGTACACACACTCCCTCATGCATCCCTAAAATGTCCTGTTGGATTAAACGGGGCAGGCGAAGGGTGATGCGCCCCGGGGACAGTAGAGATTATTTGGCAAAACATTCCATTGTCATCTGGACTCTTTTTTTCTTTGATGCATGTCAGACTCAAGTATTGAAGCACTGGGATATTATTTTCCAACCTTTCTATTGTTGCTTCACTTGTACACACTGTCATATTAAAACCATGTTCTTGTAATGAGTTAGTGTCTGCTACTTCGACATGGCCAGCCACTGAACGGTCTCTCAGGACTGCAAAGACACAGAGGACAGACGCACACCACCAAAAATCGTCCTTGACATTAATATTTGTGCTCCTGAGAGGAGACAATTAACATTTCAGTTTAATTTGGACTTGGCAGGAACTTTGAGCTGAGCAATTTGTATGTGGTCAGTAATCAATAAGGTGGTCAAATGTGTGTGCGCAGAAGTCGAGGGATGGTTATTGCTGTTTACCTTTGACAGGATGAGTGAGACCTCATTGGTCTGCTTGTCGGTCACCAATGTAAAGACCTCCTCCTCATTTCCAGACTCTAAACGGTAGTCCACCTGCCAGCTGTCTCCTCCTCGAACATCAGCATCTCCTGCCAGCACAGCTGTTACTGTGGTGCCCACTGGAGCGTCCTCTGGAATGTGAAATGGTCCATACTGATGGGACGGAGATGGGAAATGTGTGATTAACCAGCAGGAACCATTCATTTGTCAACAAGATACTGCTATGTGAAAATGTTCTGAACAGTGCAAATGTATCATGATACATTTAAGATTTTAGCTCACATGAAGCCTCACTGACTAGGGCTGTGCATTGGCAAGAATCTGGCAATATAATACATATCATGATACAGGGTAGGGCTGGGTGAGATGGTGAAAATCAAATATCACAATATCTTTGACCAAATACCTTGACACAATGAGATTTCTAAGAAATCATCATCAGTAGTGTGGATAAAATGACTCAGTTGGTAAAGCCAAGTAACAGAACAGTCAGTTTGATGAATTCACTACATTAATTCAGTAATTCACTTCACTGTAATGCTGTTTTTAAAACCAGGAAAATGCATCACTTACAATATTACAATATAAAAAATCTAAGGTGATATCTAGTCACAATACTGATATATATTGCCCAGCACAGAGGTTACAATGCAATATATTCCGATTTTTTGCAATACTGTGAGCAAAGCAACATGTTGCAATTTTTTAAAACTAATTTTGGGAAAAGGGTCTTAAGAACACACCGCCATCTGCATAAGAGCATTGAGTACAAAAAATTAACATTTTTTAATGCAATCAAAACAGTGTGATCTGCTTTTGTATTTATCACAGTCCCCGTAACATGTTAATGATATGCTGTTACAATGGATGCAATTTGTAGTCAAATTAAAACACAAGCTATCTATCCAGCAAACGGGAGTTTAAACACAACACAAAAATTAAATAAAAAAAGAAACAATTAAAAATTGAGTGTGCTTGAAAATCATTACAGTATCACAGAACATAATATTGCAATATTTAATGGTATCAATATTATCGCAAAAAAAGAGAAAAAAAATCCTAAGCAAAAATTTAACATTTCATTATTAAGTTAATAAAATAAATGTCAAACTTGCGTCAATACTATTTATAATACCTCTTATTGATCTTTGCTGCAACCATCTCCCTTTCTCATTCTTATTATAATTGTGACTTTATTGTTAATAGTGACAGTCATATACTTGATTTGGGGCCAAATATTGATCCTGTTATATTGAATTTAAAAAAAGAGACTGATTTGATTATATCCTTTTCCAATCCTTTAAAGCACTTTTTTTTCAACAAAGATCTCCAAAACTGTAATTATTAAAAAGTTGTTTTTATGAGGCAGAGTCATTTCAAATTGAACTAAACCAGCATTACAGCTGCACTATATATTAATCAAATTAAATATTTTTATCAATAATAGGCTAATAAAAGTCACATATAACGTCATGACTGTATGTGACCACATGTTCACGTTTGCCTCCTCCTGCCCTCCTGGTGTTCGCTAACCTTTATTCACACACCGCCGTGTGTTTAGACAGCCATTTAATCTGACACTCACACATGTCCTCCAGTGAAGCAGCCATGCCTCTGATCTAGCTGCTACATCCACAGGGTTGCTGAACCCAGCCCTGTCACCACTCGCCTCCCACATCACCCCCTATAGTGGTGCCTTCACATTGCCATGGAAAAAGCTGCACTTCTCAGGCGTGACCTGCTCAAGAGCATTTTCCACCTCTGTGTTTGTGTGTGTGTGTGGTGGCAATTATCTGAGCAAGTGAGCACATTTATTTGAAACAGCTTGAAAATACGATTGAGTGGAGCAAGGACAAAAAGAACACTATGACGACAGATGCTATACAAAAGACAAAGAGATCTTCTCTCAAACTTGTATTCAACAACACCGTCTCCTGTTATTGCTATGGATATTACACACCAAAGCTCTACAGCCAATGTCTGTGGTTAAATTTAAAGCTTGGACCTTCTCTCCCTGCTCAAAATAAAATCTTCCTTCACAGCTAAGAATGTGCAGCCTTTCAGTGTCACTGTGGTCTGAGAGAGAGAACAGCTAGAGACGGGTTACCCATTATCACAGCATGATGGCTCTCCCACGTATCTCCCAGCCTGTAAGACTTTTCTGTCTTCTATTATGGGGGACATGTGGGTGCAAAGTGAAGGGATGTTCTGTAACTGCCTATCTGCAGTCGATTTTTTCTTTCATACAAGCAGCTATGTAAAAAGGAGGGAAACCACTGTCACATTTCAGGCAGATCTATCGGCTGCCTGCACTTACGATCAACTGGATCATAAAAATCGATACCAGCGGTAGCTTCCAAAGATGTCTTATCATTGCAAATACTTGTGCTATGGCTGATCTTTTTTTTTTTTTTTAAATATGCATTTGTACATTTTTAGATGACATAAAGTAAAGGGACAAAAGGAAATGAGGGGTGAGAAAAATGAGGAACAACATGCAGCACAGGCCCCCAGCCAGAAGTAGTCAAGGGACATTAGGCTATAATAAGCACCTTAACCCCTAAGCCACAAGGGGACCCCAAAATTGCTTGTCTTATACTTCAAAAATCTTTTTTGGAGGGTATAGACTCAGCTCATGTTTGCTTCAAAGGTAGCTGTTAACAAGAAGTGAAGAAGTAGATTTTGCTGTGAGTGGTTTTGTGGATGTTAAAGGGACAGTTCACCCCAAAATCAAAAATACATATTTTTCCTTCAAAATACTTGGGCTGAACTGCGCCTTTAGTTTTCATTTCTTATTTTTTAACGCTCTAAACATCATCACAGTGACACTTCTGTAGATGTTTTGTTTTTTCCCCACCACTGTGAAAACTTGGCAGCATTGGAATGCATTGTAATTAACACAATGTGACCACAGCTGCTGTTCTTCATGATAAAAAGAAAAAACAAACTTTTTTACAGCCACCTTTCAAGCAGAAAGTGCATGTTTAATATTAAAAATATTTCATCTACTCCCTTACGTAGATTCAAATCAGTAAGCTGCAGAAATAGAGAACCAGCTGATTCTGTGACACTGTATTAGCTACAGTATGACGACACTGATCCTTTATAATTCCTAACACGTTAACGGCATTATGTATCATTGTCTAGTCGTGATGTAGATGTGGCCATGAATAAATGAGTGGAAACTACTCTCCAAAGAAAGCTTTATCAGATTAAACCCTAAGAACACAGTCCACTTTGAGCACAAAGAACTGAATAAAACTCCTCCAATAACACGGTGCCATCGCTATAAGCCTGAGATTAGAGAGCATATCTAGTTCCCCGCCAGGAAAATTAGATCAGTGACCTGCAGCAGCGGATTCACAGTCCGCAGTCCAACAGCCACTTATGATGGCCTTGTAATGTTTGGCCTGCCTTTTTCAAAGAAGTATTGTTTATCGTGTCCTGAGCAAAGCGTTGCGTCAGAAGTGTGTGTTTGTACATGTGCACTTGTACCTCGTGTTGGGAGAAGACTGGTGGGTTGTTGTTCTCATCTTGAACCGTCACAACCACAGTGCACGAACTGTTGAGACCTGCCAGGGACATGATCACAGATTCTGTCAGTGACTCAGGGTCAGCCCAAATAAAATATGCTGAGGAACAGCAAGTACCTCATCTTGCCGCATCATAACCTGATGCATGAGTCATGCAGACGACATCATCTGTCACCCCTGAGGATACCTTATGTACACCCCGCTGAACACTATGCTTTCTTTTCTCTCTCTTTTCTTAATTGACTCCTAAAAGGTACAGTAATGTCCTTCAAACGGCTTGCAGCTTGATCACATACTACTTTTTCATCATGACCGACATTTAATGGACACTGTGATTGGTCATGTCGTCCACGTCTGCAACAGTTAAATGACAAGGATGGTAATGGGAAACATTGCCTCGTAAAGTCTTTTTTAAGGAAGCACTATTTTTATACTGGAAAAATAATTTAATTCTCTTCCAAAAATTAGATCTTCTTATTCGCAGTAGACCCAAAATCAAAGCAAAGCTACTGTATATGTCTACAGGATGAGTCTATATATGTCTACATAATAGCATAATAGCATAGTGGGAGGGAGCAGGAGAAATAATTCAGTAATAAGGTTTTGACTTCTTTTGTTAGTATACAAATATATCCTCTAATTACATTTTTATAATTTTAATTAGCAAACTGTCAAACATTTGTATGCAGCTCAGTCACCAGAAAAAATGTTGGCATTGTACGCTTTTTCAAACCACAAATATCTTACATCTATGTGTTTCATATGTTTTATATTAATGGGGCAGCTGTGGCTCAAAGGTAGAGCGGGTGTCCTCTAATCGGAAGGTCAGCGGTTCAATCCGCGGCTCCTCCAGCCAAGATACTGAACCCCAAATTGATCCCGATGCTGAGTCATTGGTGTGTGCGTGCTTATGAATGGTTACTGAGTAGCAGGTGGCACCTTGTACGGTAGCCTCGGCCACCCCACCAATGTGTGAATGGGTGAATGTGACATGTAGTGTGAAAGCACTTCGAGTGGTCAAAAAGACTAGAAAAGTGCTATACAAGTACAGTCCATTTCTAAAATAATGTGTCTAAAGTCTATGTGTCCACTGTTGTGAATATATGAGCTGACTTTGTCATCAAGAAGTGGAGGGGACAGCGGATGACATGACACCTTGATGAGATGGTAGCCCCAAGACCCACAAACAGCAAAACAATATGTGATTTGATGAGTCATTGCTGTGCTTTCAGTTGATTTTTAGCCACTAAACATGGGTGTTTTTAGTGACATGTTGCTATTTTTCCACCAGGGCTAGTGCCTTAAAAAGCTTCACTGAGACATTGAATCATCTTTCCTAACCATAATCATGTGGTTATTGTGCCTAAACCTAACAACATAATAACCATGGCATTGTTAATACAAAGAAATGTTAAGTGTCAGCGTATCTGATGCAATTTGTAACATACGAATGTAATGTATCCTTGGTTTGCAGTTAAGTGAGTTGTTGTATTAAGGTAATCTAGACATTAAAGTTGTAGTTAAAACTCATTTCACCTGCTAATTTTCCAAGTTATAAAATACACATACACTATTTATTATCACTTCATTATTATGACTTAGTTACTTTACTATTAGTTCCTGGTGGTCAATAAAGGCAATACTGACAATCCAGTAATTTAATTAAAAAAACAAAACTGAACTTAAAAAAACATTATCTCTAGTATTCTTTTCCCTTCCAATGTATCTCAGTGCTTCACGAAAAGGAAATGCCAAGACATTCGATAAAAAAGGTTGTTTTTTTTAAAGTCACAATTTAAATGTCTTTATACCTTTTGTGAGACTTAGTGAGGTTGGAAAAGGTTAAATCACAATATGAGGGAGGCTCTATTTTGCATCGATCCAAAATCACCTTTGGCATCCTCAGCAGTGATGGTGAGAGTGTATTGAGGTGCAGTGCCCTCCATGCTGTCGGCTTGGACTGAGATGACCCCTGAGTCACGGTCCACTCTGAAGAGGGCACGGGGACTCTCTGGAATTTGTCCGACTAAACGGTAGAATATCCGAACGTTGTCCGTCTTGGGATCATCATTATCGGCTGCCTGCACTGTCAGGATTTCTGTCCCTGGGGAAACAAAAAAAACAGTAACAGCTGGCCTCTGAAAGACAAGTTCATCTAAAAATGTACAGCCATAAGATCACTTGAGACACAATTTTAACATAGTCATTTACTTCTGCTATAATTTCTGTATCTCTTTTCATTATATTTTTTTAAATTCTTTAACAAAGAAGATGAAACAACAACTAAACACAGACATCTTTTCAGAGTTCAAAATGTTTTTCTCACTGCAATAAGTTACAACCACAAACACACTGAATGGGAATAAGGGGGAGGACGGATATAATAATATTTTTCTCATTTAATCCTCATCCAGTAATTCCATTTAGATAAACAGACTGTCCGGTCTAATTCATTTCCCAGAATCACCCGTTTTAAAGCATCAACAAAAAAGCTTTTATGCTGGGACCTGATATGTCACAACACACCATGTGCTTTTTATGAGTGAGGGTGCTTTCCCCCTGTGTCCTGGCAAAAATCCCAATCTGCTTTCACAAAAGGTATCTGGCACTCTCAGCTCTTCCATCACTGCAGTGTCTCTCCAGCCAGTGTTTCCTCTACCTTGTTGTGAAAGATTCCCTTTACAGAGCAAATGTGACAAGGGATTATTTAGAGATCTCATTGTGTTGTTTCATAATGATCTCCAACTTCACCAATTATTAGAAATGTTAAATAGATTTTGACACTTAGTTGAGTATTTTGAAGTAAAGCATTTTTATATGGAAATTTCCATTTTGCTTTGGATTTTAACTTTAATATCCACCACCTCTGTTATGCAATGACTAAAAATCATAAGATGAATCAAGGCAGTTTTGGACCGTATTTTCTAACACATGTTGGAGAAGCAACAGTGAGACTTGTGTTTTTTTTTACAAAATATTTTCCAAATATTCTTTGAGACTAGTGAAAATAAGCAAAGCAGTCAGTTACCTCGTGCAGCCAGCTCCTTCACCACAGTATGGTACTGTGCCTGTGGAAAGGTGGGTCTGTTATCATTGGCGTCGCCCACCATCACCCTCAGCTCCACAGACTTGGCAATCTCTCTGCCATCTGGGCGCTCAACCACAATGCTGATCTGGAACTGAAAGAGCAAATAATAAAAACACAGTGTTTTATGAAATAAAGTGGTTAGACGAAGATTAAACAAACTCTGCAGTAGACTGTTACACTGTTCCCCTGCCAACTAAGTGATGGAATAGGATTCTATACTGGTAAACAATATAGAGCGATGAAGTGAGAAACTATTTGTGTGAATAGGCATCTCTATACTCATCATTCTGCACCTCTGACAAGAGGGGGCACAAAGCTTACAATGTGAAAAAAGGTCCATCAGCACCATCATTCATGAAGGAGATAGAGACGGAGCTGCATTCAGACGACAGACGTTCGGCATTTCGTGGCTATTTAACAAATCCACTGATTATTAACCACTTTTGGAACGATGGTGAGTATGCATCTAGAAACCTTCCCATCAGGTGGAGCAAAACAGAGAAACACAGAACACAGAAAACAAACTGCGCCCTTTCAATACATCGTCACTACAGAAGACAGATAATACAATATGCTAGAAGCATGTGTTTAAACATTAATCACATCCACTGATGTTGCTCTGCCTCTCTGTGTTTACACCTGGTATTAACATGTGCTTTGAGTGATTGTATGACAAGCGGACAGGTCAGGTGTGAATACAACAAATACATCCTCAAAGCGTCTTGAGATCTGATTGCTGAAACCACATTTGCAGGTGGTCTGGGGTGCTTATGGCCACAGTGTGTACACCCATATGTCCTGTGCTACACTAAAGGACTGCCTACTCAGGTGACAGGATAAAATAACTGTCGCTGCTGTTAGATGCAGCGCTTAAGGACCATCTCCAGAGCCGCTCAATTCAAGCCGCCTTGTAAAAAGATGCTAACGTAGCACAAATCAATAGCAGATTGGTGCTAAAAAATTATTACAAACCAGGATAAGTGAACTCTAAGGATGTGGGTAGCATTTTGATAATCTATCATTACATTTTTATTGGAGATTTCAGGGATAGCATATTTCAATAGACCATTATCCTCTATTAACTAATTATCCCACCACAGAATTATATTATATTACACTACTACTCACAACATGTATACTGCAAAATCACAAAGCAGCTAAGTAGCACTTCTAAGTAATTTGTGCATATCGACAGAACACTGGCAAACAGTCAGCTCAACTTCTGCCCAGTTAGCATGAGCTAACACAGCAGCAGCTGTTAAACAGTCCAAACAAAAACTCACAATGAGACTGAAACAGCTCCGCTCTGCTGTCAAACTCGTGAAAAACTACTCGGTAGCAATAGCCGTGTGATGATAACAGTTAGCCCAGGCCGACTCTTTCTCACTGTCCCCAGCGCAGAGCTCACACTCCTGCAGCATTTATCTCCTAATGATGGTGAATGCCATGATGTATGTGTTTATTTGCATGAGGAGCAGGGAAGTGAGATCTGATCACAAATACATGTGGACACGCATTCTAATGCCAGATGTGTACAGAGAGTCATAGAGTTGTCCACTTGTGATCGGCTCAACCAAGATGCATGATAATACCAGGTGCACACAGACCCCCTATGTTGTTTTTTGGCCACTTGAGAATTTGTGCGAGGACATACAGTTTAGTGAGCCATTCAAAGCTGAAGTAATAAGCAAAAATCAAGAGCGAGATGCAAAGAAATTAAGATTTTTAATGTGTAATCCTATCGCAAATAATGATCATTCACTAAGCCTTAAGTGAACAAGATTTTAAATTAAGCTTTTAACTTTTTTAGTCCTTGTAATAATATAATCATTATTTTTTTTATGCCACAGGCAGAATATGTTCAAGGACTAGAGCTGTGCTTTTCAGGCTTTGGGTTGTGTGCTTAATTACCTCTGTTCAGTTTAAAAATAGACTGTGCTCAGTGTTCAGCTTTGTTGCAATTATGTGTCCCATGGCCCTTTTAATTAAAAGATGATAAAGCTGCAAGTAATATGACAGGGATAATTAAAATGGATTTTTTTGTTTCAGCGGAAACAATCTTGGGAGAGCCAGTAAATGACTTAAAGCTTTCGAATCAAAGCAAACTTTATATTAAGATTATAGGACAACTCATTTATTTATCACTCATTTATTGTCATGTGTGAAACAAGCACCACATAACAAAGTTAAAGCATAGAAATAAATCTGCTTCTGTCCATCTTAAAGGTCCATTATAGCACCTACAGCCTCAATGTTTAGACACTTTGAACAGTAATCATAAAGTGACATTTATTTTAAGGTACTGGAGATGTTTTGCTTGTAGTTATATACAGACCTGGTCTTGTGTCTCTCTGTCCAGAGGAGCGTTGAGATAAATGACTCCTTCTCTGCTGATGGTGAAGAGCATCTCTGGAAACTCCCCCTCCAGACTGTACTCTGCCTGACTTCCACTCCATTTCACCTTCAGAAATAGACACGCACACACGCACACACATGCACACACACGCACACACACACACACACACACAAACATAAAAGTTTTTATTCTGGCTGCAACTAAAAATTTACCATGCAGTATAAATGTAGAAAGTTATTCAGCAGGGTCTGTATGATGTATAAGTACAAAGCTAAGCTACCATTTGTTTACATGATAAGAAGCCAACCAAACACGCTGACAATGATGTGGAACAGAGAGCACAGCCAAAACTAACTATGCAGGCTGAGGGGGATTTTCCACTCTGTTTTACAGCCCTTGACAGAGGGCTGTGCAGTGGGGCTGAAAGGGCCCTAGTAGCCATCAAACAGCACCCAACAAGGAGAGGAGCCCAGTCACAGCACAGCTGATGCACACCCACAGCATGTGTATCTCCTCAGCTCACTGTCACACACTCCTCCCTTGTTTTAGAGATGGCTGCCCAAACACTATGCTTCTGTATACACAGAGCTGTTTCACACAGCTGGCCGCCTCCTAGTGTTATGGTGTTTCTGGACCTCAGAACTTCAAAGTTTGAATAGTTGATTAATGATCATTGACTGCTCTATATAAAGTTCTCTACTAAACATCTATGAAGTCATCTTTTTTTGCCTCCGTCAGTGTGTGAGTTTGCAGAGCACGTTCTGTCTCTCCCAATAGCTTGTGTTTGAGCTGCGTCAAGGGCTCCTCACATCTGCGTGTGCTCCTTTCCAAGACAATGTGTACCGGAGAGTAATAAACTGCTGAATTACAGTGAAGAGACGAATGCTCTGGCCAAAAAATCAAATCAGGAAATAGTTAAATGTTACAGCTGAAACAATCTATCAATCAATCGAAATAGGTACTGAATCTGCAACTATTTTGCTAATCGATCCAGTCCAAACTCAGGTAAAAATGTCAAACATTTGCTTATTGCAGCTTTTCACACAGATTTTCTTCCTCTCTTTGTCATTAATAATACATATATATTTTTTTTAAAACTGTTATTTGTGTTTTTTTGCTTTTGGAATGCTAAGTGGACAAAATAAGAAACTGAATGTGTGATTTGTGCTCTGGCAAACTGCAATGACTTTTTTTTTATTTTAAAATAGCAGTTTATAGATTAATTGATAAAACAACATTACAAATTAATGATAATTAAAAAAAGAACATAGCCCTGTAAATTAAAGATATGATATGATAGTGACATGGCAAATATTGGATGTCTTGAAGGGAGCAGAGACATTTTTACTGCCTGTGAGATCACTAGTATCTAAATCTAGAAATAACAATAACAATTGAGGTGACACATAAAATGAGAGTGTGTGTTTTGGCTAAAAGGCAGCGCTAAAGGATTAGAGATACAGAAACATAGAGAGCGACGTCTTTGGGTCTGAAACATTAAACCTCCAGTAACAGTCTTGCAAATATAAATACTTTGGCCACTTGCGTCATCATAAACAAGCTGTAAACAAAACACTGACGTAATATCACAGAGCACAGTGTTCTTTACACGATTTACATGCTGCCACTGGGACATCTCATAAGATTACAAAACATCAGTTTTCATTTTTACGCAGACAATACCCAAGTTTACATTAGCTGGGATCTCGATGACCTCAGTGAAATCTTTTGGCTTATTTAATGTCTTGATGATACTCATAAATAAATAACTAAAAATTTCCTTCAACTCAACTAAAAAGAAGACTAAGATACTTGGCACCGACTTCTCCAACACTGTACTAACAAACATATAGGTTCAAACTCCCATCTTATTACTCGACAGTGTAGAAACCTTAAACAACAACCTCACTTTGAACAGCCAAAATCAAATTTTTCATAGTCATGCTTTTTTCAGCTTAGGAGCGTGTCTAAAACTGTACTATAAACCAGTAACCTTTGAACAGTCATCCATGCTTTTATTTCATCACAACTTGATTATTGCAACACCCTTTTCTCCGTCTGTGATAAAAAAATCTGTCAACCCTTTAAAACTGGTACAAATACAGCCACTGGGATTTCAGCAGGTACCAGAAAAGAGAGCACATCACATCCATCCTGTCCTCTTTGCACTGGCTGCCTGTCAGTTTCAGAGTTGATTTTAAAATTTTACTTTTAAACCAAAATGGCAGGGCCCCCAAGTCATACCTTTTAACCCCCCATGTGCTGTCATGTGCCCTGAGGTCTTCAAATGTTTCTCTCCTTCCTTAATCCAGACTGAAAAACAAAGGTGACGTAGCATTTGCCACCAGGGCCTCCAGACTTTCGAACAACCTCAATGAGGAGACTGGGACGGCTTCATCTCTCTCTCTCTCTCTCTCTCTAAAAACACTCTTTTACAGTCTAGCGGTCCTATGATCATTCTGTCCTACCTTCCCACATCATGTGTTTCATTGTTTAATCTTAATTATTATGTTTTATTTCTTTGTTTCTGTTTTTATTGTTTTTATGATTAACACTTCATGATTTAGTTTGTTGTTTAAACACAGCAAAGTACTTTGTGAGCTTTGTTCAGAAACTATGCTAAATAATAACATTTATCATTGAGATGGCAAAAAAATAGCAAGCAGTTGTTTATTTGCAGATCCAACAGATATGTACCAACAATAGCATTAATTGTGATCTATATTGTGAACATAAAAAATGATCATAACAGCTTTAATGCTGGTGTGATTCAAACAAAAGATGAGATCAGCTCTGATGACTATTGTTACCTGAAGCATCACATTGATAAAAGTATCATTTGTATTATTGAACACTGATTATGATCCTGTGACAAAGGTCTAGTGGGGCTCAAACAACTTCTGCAACAAATATCAGATTTCATTAAACTGTGAAAACTGACAATTCAATGCAGCTAAGAGCCTTGACTCATTCATTCACAGGCTCTGAGGCCTCTCTCCCACTCCAAAGTCTCAATAGATTGCATTACTGAGATCAAGTAGTTCTACTGATTGCATTACATAATCAAAGTTTTAGAGAGGCAATCAGAAACATGCGATCGATAGAAATTAACCTCCCTAGCCCCAGTGACGCAAAAGTACTGATAACAAATGCCTGGATTTCATTTTAAAAATTAAAGCAGAGCTTTTTCTAATCTGATTGCAGAGTGAGTCGAATTGATCGCAGCAGCAATCCTGACTTCACTGACTTTTACAGAAAAACGCATTACATATGCGAAACAGCAGATTGATTTCAGCATCTGACAAAATGACGTCACACCACGGAGGATGTCAAAAGACAACATTTGCTGCAGATGAGTGGATATGAACACGACTGCTCCATTTATCTGAGACAGGAGGGGAGGTGACATCCATAGAGTGGGCCCTTGAACATGACTATCTCTGTATGTGTCATAACAGCGGTTTGTCCCACCACCCACTGAGCACAGCAGTACAATCACTCAGCGCGGGCGAAATGAGGCTTCCCCAATGTAAACATCAATGTTAAGCTAATCCAGTTTTTGATTTAGATTCATGATGAAATGGTTTTCATGTCAACAGTTCATTGATCGAACAGCAAATGCTTAATCTGTCAATCTCTACACGTTTCATTACACATTGAAGCAGTTACACTAAGGGAATCTGCTCAATTAAATATTTTCACTTATCCTCATTTACATAGAGGCACAGATGTTGTTTGTTGATATCAAAATTATGAAAATGAGTTAACCTTTAAAAGTTACCAAGCTGTGTGTCATAGCATTGGTTATGAGGTGTGAAACCTACAAGACAAAAAGACTGAATTTATTGTAGATTTGAACTGGCCTTTGAAAACTATGGGAAAAAAATGTGCCTACACTTGTGAATCCACACGTTTTCAGTGGGTGGAAGGGGCTGTTAGAACAGGAGAGATGAGAGGCTGAGGGCGAGTGAGGGGGAGGTGGGAGAAAACAGGAGGAGGGGGAGGCACTGTGATGTACCTACCGGCCACAGCGACTCTAAGGACCTGCACAATGCATTTAATTCGGCATCAGAATCAGCTCTACAAGCCTCATTGTTTTCACAGTTCCCAGAAGTGAATGAATACAGTAGATTTTTTTCCTGGTGCAGGCGTACATTTGAAAAATTTCCTCACAAAGGGTAACTGTCACTGCTAGCTGATTTTTTTTCCATGTGTTACAAAACCTCTGAGGGCTTTTGAGTTATTTATAGACATGAAGCTGATATGGCTAATATCATAACAACCAAAAGGTTAGACAAGACCAGGGACAGACAGAGTGATATGTTGGATAAAACCTGAGGGAAACCTCTTTACTAAATTTACATTACAGTATTGCTGTAATTTAGAATAGTAAGTGTTAACTGATCAGATATATAAGGTGACACTTTTTAGAGTTAGTCCACAATGAAACAGTGAGTGGGCTTCAAGATTTTTTTTGAGACACGGAGACTGAAGCCAAAATATATTTGATTGCAGGATCTCCAGCTTTAGATCTGAAAATGTGCCTGTCCTCATGAAGTCACCATGGTTACTGTTGTAGCTTCCTTGATGCAGTTTCATTTTTTATTTCAACCAACCTTAGCAAATAGGGCTGCAACCAACAGCCATTTTCATCATTAGCTGATCTGGCAATATGTTTTCTTGATTAATCAGTTATTCATTTGGTCTATAGAATGCCAGAAAATAGCCTAAAATACTCTTCATATGTCTTCATATGTCTTTTTTAAATTCAAAGACATTCTGTTTAAAATGATATACAACTGAGAAAAGCACAAAATCCTTAAAACTGAGAGGCTGGAACCAGAGAGTGTTTGGTATCTTTGCTTGAAAAGTGACTTAAAGTATTGATTGATTATCCAAATAGCTCAAATTAAATAATCAGTTTGTCAAAGCAGACTTCAAGGTTACATTAAAGTCCAGATATTAAGCAGACTCGCTCTTTCAGCACATCTGGGGTCTGTCCAGAGAGGACAGACTTAATTCACACAATGGAGGTACTGGGGGATATACTAAAAGTTAACCTCTGTAATGTCCAAATCTGTCAAAGGTTTTTTTAGTTTTTACTGTTTAACATATGTACATTAATATAAGATGTATTTAAACTGAAGTGTATTAACCTAACACAATCCTCAACCTATGTTTTTAAATTTATTTCATTTCATTTCAGTTATCATTATTATTTTATTTTATTTTATTTACTCGTTTTGTGAATTTGCGTTAACATATATATATGCATATATTTTTGTTCGCTGACGCCAAAATCAAGATATTTCTGGAAAAAAAAACAGACACCCATGCCAGGAAATTTATAGAGTTGGTCTGGGTTTTTTCCCTAAATTAAATGAAATACTAAATCATTTATACTGAGCTACACAATATGATTAAAATAAGCCATATGTGACGTCTACTTCGGGGTGCATTTTGCCCTCAAGCTGTTAGGTTTGTGTAATAGCCATCAGAGTGGTGGTGGTGGTGCTGGGTGGGTGGGAGAGTGAGTGATTATGGGAGTTATAGTGACTCAGTTTGGAGGTAGAATGAAAGGATCCATGGCATTTGAACAGCATCAATAATTCAGTATTTGGTCACTTAGGAGGACCCAAGAGCCACTAAAAACAGCAACTGGCAATGTGATGCCACTTTACTCAGTCCGGGCTATTGACAGAGTTTGTTTTATTGTAATATGATATAACACTTGGAACTGCATAAACAATAAAGCCAGCGCTTACCCCCTGCTGTTTGCATGATTTATGGCAGAGATCAAAAAATTAAAACGTGGTTTTAACGCAGATGGGTAAAAACACTTTAGGTGCAAAAGTGGTGGATTTCTTTTTCAGAGTGAACATGTTTATAGGGGTGATGCTGCCTCACCTGTGAGATGGGGATGGGGTAGGGGCCTGGGAGGTTTTCCTGAAGTCGTACAGGGTCGGGCGATGCCCAGGTGTTTCCAGTCACCTCCACAGTAACGAGGCCGGTGGTGAAGAAAGCGTTTGCCTTCCCAGCCATGTCCTTCACCATCACTAAGAGCTTGTAACGGCCGCACATCTCCGGGTCCAGAGCAGAGGCTCCTGATAGTTGCAGTGGGATAAATGACACTAAATGATTCCTCAGATTTATATCTGAACGAAAGGTAAAATTCAGATTTTTTTGAAGTGTGGCTGTATAGGATACTTACTCAGAGACAGTATATCACAAAAAGTAGATGTCAGCCAGCATGCTCCCCAGTTTGGAGAAGCAGGCTGGAGTCTGACATGGAAGCTATATAGTGTACTGCTGTAGAGGGACCAACAACAAAACGCATTTTAGCGTTTAAGTCCCACCCAAACAAATCAATATCAGTGTATATGTTTGCTATATTTATAATATATTTAACGCTTTACTTTAATATCGGACAGTGATTTCCAATGGGAAAATAAAGCCGTTATACCGCTGTCTTTAAAGCCAGACTCCATTGAGAAAAACTGTGATTTAACATCGCTGAACACAGGAGCTGCTGGTTGACCACTGCCTCTAACAGTTTGTTTGTGTTACTGTGTTTGGCATCAAACTA
The DNA here is from genome assembly GCF_026936395.1 of Plectropomus leopardus. Classification (NCBI taxonomy): domain Eukaryota; kingdom Metazoa; phylum Chordata; class Actinopteri; order Perciformes; family Serranidae; genus Plectropomus; species Plectropomus leopardus. The sequence goes on along the minus strand of NC_142176.1, from coordinate 17,282,360 downwards.
ACTACTTGACTGAAGCAGCAGTAAACCAGCAGCTCCTGTGTTGAGCGCGCTATAACTACTATTTTTGTCAGTGGAGTCTGGTGACTTTGAGGAGAGCATACATCGAGAACCGAAATGGTTTACGGCTACCCCATCATAACGGGCTGTCTGATGAAAAGGTAAAGCAGTGAAAATACTCTCAGTATAGCGTACATGCAAACTGATAGTGATTTTTTTAGGTGGAACTTTTTTAGGTATCTCAGATATGTTTTGTTGCCGACATTCATCCACAGCAGTACTCCGCTTAGCTTCCAGACTCCAGTCTGCCTCTCAAAACCTGTCATCTACTGTATATGTAATGAGCTGACTTTGGATTAGTACCACATACAACCCCACTTAAAAAATTAGAAATATCCCTTTAACTTCTTTTACAAAGTCGTCTTAAGTATACTCTGTGAATGTATGTGAGGAATCAAAGGACAAAACAAATTTAAAGAGACACAAAAGGCAAAGAATATACATATAAGCATCCTGTAATTATGAAAGAAAAAACTATGAAAGACTTTATTTTCCCCTTGTATTACTAAGACATTACACACAATGCCTGCTAAATTGAACATGTCCCTTAGTGCTAGATTCATCACTTAATTTTCAATCTCCTGCCAAAATGGAAAAAGAAAGAACGGAAACAACCCACTGTGAAGGTAATCATAACCGTCAGTTACGGCTGGCCTGAAAATAAAGTAGAAAATCACCAAGGTCATTTTCAGTATTTACTGCTACTATGAAGCTCTGTGGAAACCAGAAGCAGCAGCAGTTTGGGTCAGAAGGGACCGGCAAGCGTGAAAGTCATCCAGCTCAAGCCGAGCCGAAACAAAGGGCAACACCAGAGCTACAGAAATAGCATCAGCATACAGGAATTTACTGCATCAAAGGTACAGTATTACAGTATATATGTGTAATTCTTTTTGCCTAAAAGAAGCCAATATAAATGCATTACTTTTGTACACATCTTAATTCATTATTTATATTTTATTTTCTATGTAACATGCAGTAAGGCTGGTAACTCAAACCCTAACAAGATAAATTATCTTTGTCTTTGAAATATATGGTGTTTGGCTTTCACCAGATGTGAATGGTGAACGGTGAATCTTTTCCTTTTTGATCCTATTTTAAAGGTCCACTGTGTATAATTTAAGGGGGTATGTTGCAAGAAATGGAATATAATATGATAAAGGTGTTTTTTCTTTCGTTTTTAATCACCTGAAAATAAGAAAAATTCTGTTTTTATTACTTTAGAATGGGCTGTTAATGTTAATATAGGGAGCAGGCCCTCGTCCACAGAGATAGCCTTGTTGCACCACCATGTTTTTACAGAAGCCCAGGATGGACAAACCAAAGAACCAAATTTTGGAGTAGAATCCCTTTGTTTTGTTTTTTTTTTAATTTAAAGAAATGTCTTTAACATAAGTACTACACAGGGTGTTTCACGTTTGGAAGATAAACCTGTCAGCACTCTCTGGTTGAGAAACTATGTAATATCAATACTGGTTCTTAACTTTGACAAAATATCTGCAGAATTGCTGTACTGCAATTTGTTGTTACTTGGCAATGTTGGTAAACTAATGGAATGAAAATGGTTCCATGACTAAGTGGCTTGTTCAAACATTGCTAAAATGCATTAGAAAGCATTTGTGAGTGTGTGAAAAGAAAAAGTTGCTCTAAAGTTGCAGGGAGTTATCCTGAAAGAAATGAGTTCTTATCTCTGCATTGTGAGCTTACTGAAGAAAACCTGCATGTAAGAGCAAACAATGTCACATTACCTTGAAACTTTCTAGACTGACCTTCCTCAGTGAGGGAAACCTCTCCGGTGATGGAGTCGAGGAAGAACATTTGGCTGGAGGGAATCCTGGGTGTCTGTTCCATGAGGCTGAACCGGAGCTCGGCGTGGGCGGTGTTGCGGTCATCACGATCCAGCGCCTCCACCTGCATGAATGGGATCCCTGAGAGACAGTGATGGCGCCGGGTCAAAACTGTTACCTTCTGTATTACAGACGCCAAAGCACATTAACTTTCCCAGTTTACACAGAAAAGTAAAGAACAAGAGATGTTTCCAGTAAGGACAACCAAATATATACAAGCCATTTAACCCTTTGATTCCTGAGCAAACTGACATGATAACTTTCAAAAACATGGCAAGGCAACAAGCAAAAATAGCAAAAAAGAAAAAAAAAGAAAAAAAGATTTAAAAAAAGAAATTAGAAGTACAAGAACTACAAAGAAAAAAAACTACAAAGAAAAAGAAAAAATAAAATAAAAAATAAAAATATTAATAACAATAATGAAATAAAATTAAAATAAAATATAATAAAATAGAAAAAGCAAAAAAAAAAAAAAATCACCACAAGAAAGCTTAAAAAAATTGTAGCTTTTTTTTCTGTAACATAATTTTAAATATATAATTAAGAGAATTTTAAATATAGTTTTCTGGACATTTTTCCCCAGTGCTATTTGTAATATTATCTAACAATCTATTGCACATATTGTATCTTCATATCATATTTTTTTTAATTATTTTCAGAAGCCTATTAACATCAGGAAGGGGACTACTAATGACAACTAGCTCCCAAGATAGCTCAAATGTATTTACAGTTGTTTAAATGTGGACTCATGTACATTGCACCTTCTTAAATAAGTAAATTACAAGAAAACTGATGTCCATCCAGATGTTAAATGGTTAAAATGTTTTAATTGTTGTATAGGTAAAATATACTGGTACCCAGGTTAAAAGATGTGGATACAAATTACTTGATGAATACTATTATGAACTCATGAGTACGTGAGATGAAATTTCTCTGGTAACTGCAGTTTCCAGGGATACATTCAGCATGTTTTTCATTAACTGAACGAGTTTTTGTATTCAAGGCAGCAGGACTGACAAAAGAGACCCAGACTGTAAAAGGTTGTGCAACACAGTGACCTCATAGCTCAAAGTTTTCGTACCTTTGAGAAGCCCGAGCTGCACGCTGCCTCTCATGCTCTCCTCTATGAAAGTGGGCACATTGTCATTTTTGTCGTTGACACACACTTCAACAGTAAAGCTCTGACGATGCTGTGATGTTCTGAAGGACACCTGCATTACACACACACACACACACACACAGACACAAACACACACGTTCTGTAGGTGTGTTTGAATACGCAGTCTGCTGTTGACATAAGAATCCACTGATCTAATGAGTGATTCATTTTTCATACATTATTGAATATAAGCAATGAACCTCATATGAACATGTAAGATTATAGGAAATGAAAATTTATATTAATTGTATCATCAGTTCATTGGCTAGGACTTGGAAAATTGCTATCACTTCTATGATATGATATACCTGAAGAGAGTAAGACGGTTGTTTCTCTCTGTCCAGTGGTTTTTGAGCATACAGAAACTGAGCGTCGACTCCGAATATCCCCTCATCATCCCCTGTTACCACCAGGTCACTGTAATTAGCTGGCAGGCTGTTCAGCTGTAAAGAACAGAACAATATTGAAAAAACATCACTTTCTATTCCAGGACGTTCAACTGCGAAATACTAAAAATATTAACTACTTAGGAAAACAAAGCATGATTAAAACAAAATGAAGGGGAGATTAGAAACACAGACTGTTTCTGGTAATTGCTCACAAATTGAAAATACATGACTCATGCAATTTGCATTGGTGATGTCTGTTTTGCTGTTTACTGGTAAAAAGCCACATGCTCAGTTAAAATGAAACTCTTACTCTGTGTGGTGGAATGTTGACTAATAAACACAATAATACAATCCAGAGCTGCAGCTGATTTCCACTTGTATCTTATGCTATTATGGATGTCTGGTGACATTCTATATGTTCCTGTTTTATCATGTCTGCACTTGCAATTTTTTGTGCTTTTGTGCCTAGTGTTTTTGTGTTTGTATCTTGTCTCTGGCATATTAAAATGCTTCATTATCATTGTTAGTAGTAGTAATACTAGCAGTGGTAGTAGTATTACATTAGTTGCTGTCAATAAATGCTGTGAAAAGACTAAAAACCAACAATTAATCAATCCAACTAACAAGTGCTGTATGTGTTGCTCCTCTGGGCTTTTTTGGCAACTGTTATCTAAAGACTATTATAAACAAATCACGGAGAACACCTTTGTGCTAAGTAATGTTCCCTTATTACCATGGACATGTCTTTTGAGTCAGTTCCACATACACTATCCTGTTGCTATAATCACAAGTGCACTAAATGTATATTAATCCTCTGCTGAAAATAGTCCCCAAAATTGACACTATTTAGTGCTGTTTGAAATAAGCCTTGGCCTAGGCTGTTGAAAAAGTATTAAGAGATGGACCCACGCATTGCTGATTTTAGTTTTATTTAAGCTCCTGTGTAGGATCAAGGGGGACATATTGGCAAAATGGAATCAAATATAATAAATATGTTTCCATAAGTGTATAATTACCTGAAAATAAAAAATTGCGCATTTACATCACCTTAGAATGAGCAGTTTATGTTTACGTAGGAATTAGTCCTCGTTCAAGGAGTTTGCCACGTTGTTTTTATGGCAGTCCAGAATGGACAAAATAAACATTAGCTCCAGCTAGGGCCATTTGCGTTTTTAGGTGTAAAGGCCAAGGTAGTTAGTGGCCTCTCCGCAATAAGCGTTACGGTGTCAGGAGAAAAACACTTTTTAAACATGAAACGGCTTCCAGTAAGAACTCCTGAATGTCAGGATCTTAAATGATCAGCGAAGAAAGGTGAGTGCACATTAGCAGGTGCTGGGCAAGAGACCCATCTGTGACTAGCCAAACAGGATTTGTAACCCAAAACTGTTTCATGTTTATTTCATTTTATTTTATTTTATCAGTTTTAATAATGCTCGATGGCACTAAATATGCACTGCTCCTTTAACAAATTTGCTGACTATAAGAAAAAAATTAAATAATGGACACTTCATTTAATTTTATTTTTGCCAGCATCCTGCCATTAAACTTGCCTGATGACCAAATAATTGTTATAGCAATTCTACAACTTTGTAATCATTTGCAGGAATGCTCAGCCTAGATGCTTAACCATAAGGTTCAAATGTTTCCAATTCCCTAAATATAGGTCCTATAGATATTATATATATAAATATCTCAGGATACAAATGTCTGCATTTAGAGCCAGTGGTGTGTTTGGCTGCTCATTTACAGTAGCCTACAAAACCATTAAAGCTTTGCTTCTGTCCTTTATAAAGTATGCTAAACTCATTACTAAACTGATCATTTAAGAATATAAAATAGGAGAACTGAAAATTAGAGCCCTTTTTTAGTGAACTCTCATGAGAAGTTTTTACCTTGAAACCTGGAACAATTGTCCTTTCCATTTATAACACAAAGTGGGCTTATTATCCAACTCCTCCATTCTGGCCATTAACATGCTATTTGAGGAGTGTTAATGACACTCAGTCCAACCAACAGGTTGAAATGATGACTATGTTTCATACAAGATGCAATGATGTCACAATTAATCAAAGTGCCGCATGCTCATACTGCCGCACAATCCAGAGGATGAGTGACATTTTGGAACAAAGCACCCCGCCTGCCACGCAGCTGGACTGAATGCAGAGGCTGGTGCCTCAACAGCATTGTGAACGCTCCAATTATAGTCTAGTGGTGACGGCAGTATATTCATACATCTTCAACCTTAAGTGCAGATAGGAGAGAATAAAAGAGTCTGACGCAATTCTGGCCCACTATACATTCATTTTCTCGATTGTAGTCTCTTCACTATATTTCTCAGTACAGGCTAAAATGGCTGGCAGAAGATGTTTTAATCAACCTTCTTTAGTCTCAAGGAAACTAAGTAATTATAAAATATACTGAAGTATTCAATGTTGAGGACAGTGGAGTTTTCAAAAAATCTAATTGAATATTGTTTTAAAAAAATATTCATTCTCAAAATCAGGATTGAGGCTTTTCAAACAGTCACTGCTTGTTTGACAACTAGGCAGAGAGTTACGGTCAACCTCTATCCCAGATTACTATATTTATGAGCATGACACAAGAAAAAAAAAACCTTTTTCTGATATTCCACTTAGATTCATATGCTCTAATCCACATAGTTTAAAAAGGTTACGATCAGTGCTGGACCTAGCATATTCGACACTCTAGGCGAGAAGATGTTATCCACAAAAACTCCGCTCCACCATACCCATCAATGCTTTAGCATGTTCTGATCCTGTTGATCACTCATTATTAAACACATAAAGGACAACAGTATTGCCAGAACTAGAGGTGGCACCCCTTCTAAAAACTGACCGTTAGCATTAGATCTTTCAAGCATCTCTCCCTTAAGTTCTGTAGGCTACAAAGATCTATCAATTACATGACACGAAGAGTAATTTTATAAGAATAACCCGTCTAATTTCTCACCTGAAAGCAATGAGAGCAAGAGGAACATTCGTTTAGTGAATCCAAGCAAATTAAAAAGCCTTACCTTGGCTAGATACCATGGAAAAATACCATCGTAGTTTTCAGGGACACCAATTTTAACATTTGCTCCAGAACATGGTGCAAATGTGTTCATCAACTGCGAAACAAGAAATAAAGTTTCGTAGTTAGAGACATTGTTCATGCAGTCTTAAAAATAAACAAAGTAGAACAGCTAAGAGTATTAAACAAAAAAAATCTTACGATGAGAGCTATGATGAGCATTGTTGTTGAACCTCTGTCAGCCATGAGTCCCTGTAAATGTGACATATTCAGTGTTTCAAACCACATGGCCTCAGCCCAACAGTCAACATGATTTCTGTCTTGTTACTGATTCACCACCATGGTTATATTTCATACACACAGATTTAACTGTTTTTACATGTCCAACAGTGTGCATTTAAATACATAACCACAACAAAACACAGTTTAGAGCAATGCTAGTGGCACAAAGACGAATAGAGACACATTTGATTTGCAAGTGAAACATTTGTCTGTTAAACCAAGTTGGCTAAAAAGATTATGTAATTTCAGCAGGGCCTTAATGCCTGCCAATATTTCTTAGATAGTGCTGCTTTATTTTAGCATTACTAAATCACAGTTTATGTCGCATTGTATACCAGTAATGCCCTATTAACCCCTTTTACTCAAATTTAAGCCTCTAAAGAATAACAACAAACTGTAGATATGTTCAATAACAACAGCAGGTGATGACAATAATAAATGTGGCAAAAAATTCAATTACATAGCAAAATATATCAAATTCTCCTATTTTAAACAAAAGGTTTTCTCTTACCTTCTTCAAATGAAGTGTGCACTTCTTCTTGTGAGAGGAGGTGTGAGAGGAGTTTAAATTGGGTGGAAAAATTGCGTACTTGTACTCCTCTGGTGGATTAATGGTTAACACCTTCAGATAAACATGCTTAACTACCTTGTTTCCTTCCTGTAAAACCAATGGCCGGTGAGGTTCCATTCCACTGATACGATCAAATGATTATTCATGAGGATGTAAATCGCCTGCCCAACATCTCCTTCATTTCTGCTACATTCTGCTTTGCTTCAGGAAAAATGACGGAGAAGATTTTTATGTTTTGATTTTATGTTTTATTGAAAAAATGAAATCAACGTAAACAAATTTCCAAATAATGTCATGGTTCACAAGATTAATATAACTTATTGCTTTACACATACATTCACAACCTGAATCCAATGTTATGGAACAACATAGAAGAAGAGAAGTTTTCTTCAGCTTTTCCCCAGTGACTTGGCCGAGCGAGGGACGAACCTGCGTACCACGTTTCAAGTAAATATGACTCCAGATGACCAAGCACTGTGATCCTTTACCTTGTCTTTTAGAATAATGAGATGTATGTTGCATTCGGCATCATTCATGTTATAGTATATACATCAATCCCCTCCAATAAAGGAGCACAAACAATAACCCAACAGCAAGGCAATCTTTGCAACTCATTAGAAATAAAAAGCCTTTGTGGATTTCTCATACATACTGATCATACTATGACAGCAACATTTTTAAGGCAGACAAAACATTAAATAAATGTTTGCAAAGCGTCATGCAGGTTATCAACGTTATCATGATATGACTCGAATAGTGTCGAATTTATTAATTAAGTCCTCTCCTTGCTTTTGGTTGGTTTCTAAAAAATAAAAATATATTTCTGTACAGCTCTATTAGTCCTTTAGGGTTAGTGTTAGAACACACACAGCATCTGGTCTTCAGAGGCCAAAGAAAGAAATTGTCCGTCTGTCCCGTCTGTTCCTCAGAGAACTGTAAGGTCGTGGCAGGACTTTGACTTCTGCCTGAAAGCCATCTTCTTATTCTTACGTGCAACCATGCGGCCCAGAAACCGCTTGGCCTTCTTGCCGATGCTCTCTCTACGCCTGCAGTTGGCCATGCGTCGTGCATTCTCCTCCTTGCTGTCTTTCCTCAAGCGGATCTGTCTCACGATGCCCTCAAATAGGTCCTGCACATTGTGGTGTAGGGATGCAGATGTCTCGATGAACTTGCAGTCAAATACCACCGCACAGGCGCTCCCCTCTGAGATAAAGAACACATGGAGAATGGAAAATTAGTGTTTTGAGTAGATGCACAGTGAGAAAACATTGAAGTAGAAGTTCTAGTAGATTAAGGCTGAGAACTGAAAATAGTAAGCTACAATAGCTTTCAAACTTTGGCTTTAGTCTGCATGGTATTTGAATAGGTCATGCTTGAACTGGAGTAGTCGCGTGAGAAATGTGGCTCAAATCCACCAAAGCCAGTCAAGCCCAAATACAACTGCCAGATTTGATCATGAAAAGCCTCAAGAATAGCTTTTAAGCTGCAAGAATGAATAGAATTAGATTAAGTTTACCAAACTTCATAACCCACTCCCATTAAGCTTATATCATCTTAACATGTCATACATCTGTGGCACATTTTAGGTTCAAAAGTTAATCAATCACACTGACTTACCGTCTACAGACACCTCTCTGGACCGAACCAGGTCGCTCTTGTTACCCACAAGGATTATGGGAATATTCTCCGACTGCCTGGCTCGGCGAAGCTGAATACGCAGCTCTGACGCTTTCTCAAAGCTTGATTTGTCTGTCACCGAATACACAATGATGTAAGCATCTCCCATCCTCATGCACTGATCTTTCAGCCACTGACTGTTATCCTGCAGGAAAGATACAGATGTTTAACATCACACGTTTGACCCCATCTTTTACAATGAATCAAAATAAATGGAGAGAACATTACACAAACAATATATAACCAACCTGTTCCCAGATGTCATACAACATAATAGATGTCTCTTCTTCATCCACCACGATAGATCTGTCATAAGTGTTTCCTGAGGGAGAAAAAAAAAGAAGAAATATATGGTTACACTCTGATGGAGAGAAGCGGTTCTGAACACTTGTGTGTGTTGCTGCATTTCTAAATATTGATTTTAGCACATTTTTTCTTTTGTAGTCTACACATTGAAAGATGATCATAGTCTGTGATCAAGCCATCACTGGTCTTTTGTGTTTTCCCATCACATTATGCTATTGGATGTGTGTCTGACAGCTGAGGGCAGGGCTGGTGCCTCGCTACAGATGGAAATAGCAATAATCAATGCATGCACACTCTTGCGTGCAAAAATAAGATCCCTGATTTTTTTTCTCTCTGATCTATCGGAGAAACTCTATGATGTGATGTGATGTTCCTTATACATAATTCTGAATTAGAGATTTAAAAAGGCTTTAATGTATTTTTTTAATCCATAGCCTCATTACTGAGTAGCTGTTTCTTTTAAAATTTTAGGATAATTCAAAAAGTGACCTTCAAAGTTCTGATGCTTCAGATCTCAGAACTGCACTTCTTTCATTAAACCTTGTATCTCCAAGCATAAACTGTAATATAATTGCACTGTCTATTGTCCATTTGGAAGACTAAATTAACCTTTGACAGCCCTAATTATCTTCACAGACAAAAGACATCGGGAGTGTGTGTTCGAGTTGCTATGGTTGATGACTCATCCCAGCATCACCATTTACCTGCTTCATCGCAGTCGTGACCAGCATCCTCAACTCCTCCAAAGACGCGCGCCAGACTGGACTTTCCGACGCCGTGCTCCCCGAGGAGAACCACCTTGTACACCTGAGACTCGGTCTCGCTGCTGGTAGAGATCACGGAATCGGAGGAGTCTGACGCACAGCTGCCTCGGTGTTGCTCGTTCGGCGAGTAGGACGTGCAGCGCAGGAGGTTGGACAGCTCATCGGTCTGCCCCGTCTGCGGCATCGTGGCGCGCAGGTCCCGGTCGTCTACGGGCATGCTTCTTCGGTGTAGGTTTGGTAGATTCATGGGAAAAGGCATGCTTCCTCTTCTCTTGTCCATGTTCCGCAATTTGTCACCCTTGTTCAAAGTCATCGTGCTTGTACCGAGGATCTGTCGATAAATACAGCATGTGTAAATCTGTGATCTGATGTTTAATTACACATACATTTGCGTAAAGGATGTGTGTAAAAGTCTACAGAATAATCTTTACGAAAATGTTTGTCATTAAATTATGTTGTAGAATTAAAACATCTGGCTCAGTAGCTTATAATTAAGCAAATATCAAATCTTATTTTCCTGGTATGTGGACCTGGCTTGACCAAATGTTTATTCAACTGAACAGAGCAAAATAAAACTAAAGTTCCAATGTCTCATATTAATTAAAGGCACTTACTCTGTGCTGGCAATTAAATCCAACGAAGGCAATCCAATAATCCTTGGTTTGAAGACTTGTTGTAGCCGAAAAGCTGTTTTGCTCGAGCTTGATCCGAGTCGGGATATTTATATAGGACTGGGAGTGACGTCGGCAGGGATTCGCCCCAGAAAATCACGTCTCCGCTTTTTATAGTGGTGCGTAACGGTGCCATCATAGAGAGGAGGGGGTTTATGACTGGAAGAGCTGAGGAATCTCCCTTCCGCTTCGCCAAATGGAGAGCTTACCTCTGAGGGGGCGGACAGAGACGAATCCTTGAAGAGGGGGAAGCCCACTTAAAGCTAGAGTGATATAAATATTTAATATCAATTTTGGAGATAAATTTAGACACGGTGGAAGGGTATCCACATGATGCAAGATGCTAATGTGTATTAGGGTATGATGCATAAACCAGATGAAGGCTTTGGTGGAAATATGAAAGCTTGCCTTTCTTAAACTGGTTATTTTGGTCGTTGTCAGGTGGAGGTCATTGGCACAACACAATACCAATTTTCTTTTCATTTTAATGTGAGGGAGATTATAAATGCACCGAGGTATAACATGCAAAATATTTGGTACTTATGCTGTAGTCAGAATCAGCTCTAGGCTACAATAACGCTTGAATTCCTTTTTGTGCACATGCAGAAAATTAATATTTAAATTAGGAAAAAAAAAACGCATACAAATCCCACACACGGGGTCATGCTTCTATCATTCATCCGTATCTCTCCATCCACCCACCTGGCTGACTGAAAAATGAAGGCTGCAGCCAAGAAAAACACAATTCCTCGCTTTGGCGGTTGTAATTCTTCACAGCTGACAGGTCTAAATTACACCGATAATGTTTGCTTTTATTGATCTATGCCATTTGAATAATGCAAAATGCTTTCAACTTAAAATATCAAAGCTGTGTAAGTCATGAACTGAGGCAAATCTCTCTTCTAATGGAGCTAAAATGACTTCAGTTCAGTTTTCTCTATTTTACCTCAGCGTGTTTTTTATGTTTAATGTTGCATCCAGCATATTTCACATGTATTTTCTTGCACAGTTTTATTTTTCAGTTTATATCACAAATTCTGCAAGGTATGTTACTGCCCCCTTGTGGCTATAGATCGTGTATTACATTTGACTGTATGCCTGTCATAAGAAAATAAATGGGAAATAGATAGATATAAATATACAGTAAGAAACAATAAAACATGTATCCCATTGTTATCTGTGACTGTGTGTATCTTTATTTAGCTTCCACATACTTTTCTCCCTGGGGTCCACATATTGATTCAGATCTCTATGACAGAAAATAGAAAATGTAAGGATTGGATTGGAAGTGTTTCCTGAAATATCCTATGTCACAGTTTGTAGAAATACTTTGCAAATATTATACACAGTATTTAAGAAGTGTGACTGTACACTTTCAGGGAAATGTTATAGACCAGAGTTTGGTTAAAACTCACTTGAGGTCCTGAGAGATCATACATGTTTGTGTAAGAGGTACTTGCCATGGTAAAATATCACAACAAGAAAACAATATCCTAAGGGCTGATGTGTGTGTTGTTCCAGTCAACTGATCACTGCTAATGTAGGCTACTTTTGATGTGAGCAAGTACAATGTCAAAGATAGTTGAAAGAGTTTTCCCCTAAATCCTCTGCAAAATCTGTGCTGCCATTCGTTGGTGCTTCACTTGTACAATAAAATACATATATAGAGCACGTGTATTATACTTGAAATAACCTGAATGTGACAACTAAGGCCCATTACAGTAGAAGACATTCACAGATTAACCTTAAAAGAGAAACAAGGCCACCACCTTATGGCCATGAAAAATGAAGTGAAGTGATTTGCATTTTAGCCTGACCAGTATTGGATATTTTATCGACATATATTATAGTGACATATTGGCTGATAGTAAATTTTTTGAACAAAAAACAAAAACAGCAATATTGAAATAGTTCTTGAAATATGTTTCCCAGTTGAGAAATATTGCAAAAAATAAAAATGATACCATCAGTGAGAAAAAAAAAAGAAAAAAGAAAACGTAAATTCTAGTGCTTACATTAATCTTCTCTCGCTTCTACAATTGCAAGTCCCTTTTTTTTTCGTGCATTACACAGCTCTATAGTTTGACTTCATGGTACAGAATGCAGCAGCCAGGCTGCTGACAAAAACTATGTTAAACAGTTTACTTTATCTAAATGACCTCAGACCTAGTTTGGTTTGACAACTATACATCTGTGAAAAGTTCATACTAGCTGATATATCAGCCTCTAATATAGATAACATTAAGTATTATTATATACCACGTTATTTACATATTGTTACTTCCAAAAAAACTTATATATATTAAATAAAATATCCCCAATTACTTATTGGCCTTTTTTGCATGACAAATGGGAAAATATTCAATTAATTACCTCTATAAATGATTATATTTATACATATTTTCTGTTAGGACTTTGCCAAATGTGTTGATTCAACATTTTTCTCAATTTTGGAGGCTGTCATTTCTACTAGTGGTATACTGTCTTCAGTTATATGAGGGTGTATATAACCTACAGCATGATTTGTTCAAATGGTCTCTAGGGGGTAGTAAACAACAGGGAGATTTTTATGTAAATCTGCATGTAAAAATATATTCAATGTATTTCCTTTGCGGACAGTGCCAGAATCAGTCATTATTACTATCCTTGCACTGCAAAGTCCTTGTTGTCGTTGATGAAAATACATTTAAACATGCTGTTATGTCATGGTCTGAACTGAACTGTAGCTCCATGTATGTAATAGAGTTGCTCCCTCTATCAGGAAACCGGAAATCAACCCTATAACACCACACTGCGCATGCGCGTGTTTCTCGTGTCTTCGACCTCTACTACAAACCGGTAAGAGCTAACCTCCTCTGTCACAAACTGTGTGTGAATTAAATATATATCTGTGACATTTTGGTGTAACTCGGTATATTTGTAGCTATGATAATCGCAGCGCTGCTCAGCTCTTATGATTTTACAACAAACGTGTTTTCAGCGACATTGTTGGATTTGTAGCTAATCTTGACCTTACTTGTGTGTGTCCACGTAACTTTGCACACTTTGTACTTTTATGTGCAGCAGACTCGTCTCAGACACAGCGGATTGAATTTGCTAAGAGTTGTTTTTCATGCATTGCTTTCTGCAGACAGCAGATACAGAATCAGCACCAGCTCCTTTGGTTGACCTGTCCACTACGTCCCATCGTGATGTATGCCTGTGCTAAGTTCGTCTCCACACCCTCTCTGGTGAGTCAATGAATGGAGATAACAGCTACATGTATCCTGCCGGTGGCAGTCTGTTTTTGAGAGCACAGAAAGCAGCAGATGTAATAATGTAGCCTGCTAACATTAGCACACAGCTATGTAGCAGTGTTTGACCCTCTGCTAAAGTCAGCTAGTGTTCACACCTGCAAGGACGTCCTTGTTTTAACATTATGGTGGCAAAGCTCTGCCTATCCACTGCATTCCCTTGTAAAACAGTTTATTCATAGTCTAAAGCAAATATGAATCCTTATCATCTACATTTGAAGAATATAATGCAGTTTATTGAGAAGCAACCATATTTAAGTTGAAAAAAGGAGTTGGTTTAATTAAATAATCCAATGCAACATTATAATTGCTCACTGCAGGTCTTATCTATGCTGGAATTTAGCTATTTACCAGAGTGGTGAAAAGCGCCAACATACATTTACTCAAGAACTTTATTTATGTACAATTTTGAGTACTTTACTTGAGGTTTTTTGTGGGGTTTTTTTTAATGATACTTCACAGAATTGTGGACAGGTCCAGTCATGACTTTGCATGACTGGACCTGACAAAATTTAAAAAAAAAAAAAGATTTGCAACTTGATTTGTCCTTTAACATCAGTTACTCAAGACTTCATTTGAACTTAAGTATTAGGACTTAAAAAATATGCCATAACTTCCCAAAGATATAAAAAAGTATGCCACAATTTAATTTGTATGCCACAATTTAATTAATTTAACGTTAATGCTATCGTTCCCAGCCAGTTGACTCGAGCCAAAAAATTATGACTTTTTTAGGATTTGAAATTGAAAATTGAAATACTTGTAACTTGCAAACAATGACTTGGTCTCACCTCTGCCACTTTATATTTCACTTTACTATATTTCAGAGGGAAATATTGCAGTCATACTTCTACTTTTATTTAGGAGCTAAAATTACTTAAATATTAAGATTTTCCATGCAAAACATATGATTAGTTTCTAAAATATTATCAGTATTTACTGACTTAAGGTGTAAATATAACATACTGGAAGAGCATCTTATCAGAGCATGAATGTCTGAACTAAATGTTTCAAAAATCAACCAAATCAAACCAAATCTTTTTCTTTTCTTTTCTTTTTTTTGATACAGGTCCGTGCTGGATCTCGGGCACTGTACAGACCGCTCTCAGCAGCAGTAGTCTCGGATGCCAGGAAAGCAGAGGTAGGTGGCTAATTCAACTGGGAATTATATATATATTTATTATTGACTTTGAGTGTTTATCAGAGGGGCACTCTGAAGCTATCACAGCTCCATTCATCTCCCATTACCTTGTTTTTCACATACGAAGAGTGACTTCGACAAATAAAAACCACTGCACATATTAAAGAAAGGTAATTTAACATTACAATGTTAAGTATTTCTGAAACTTTCAACATATTTTTAAGTCGTTTTAAGTATTTAAATTGGGATTTGATTGAGACATTTATTTTTGAACTTACCCATTTACCTAAAGCTAATATGATGCAAGTCCAAAGGCTGCATATTTTAACACTGTTTACTGAAGCTGCCAAACAAAGTTACAAAATAAAAAACACAGGCAGATTTTCAAGCTTCTAGCAAGTACAACAACAGACTGGTGAGGTGATGGGATTACAAGCTAAGTGTAGCATGCCCAGATTCGTATTGATGAGTACTACTGCATGTTTTGTTATGAGCAAAAGCGATTCTAGCATCTGCATCAATGATAAACTTCAGCTAGCTAGCCTTTGTGGCTAACATTAGCCACACATAGGTTGCAACTACTGTAACAAATACAATACAAATTCCTTTACCTTACAGAAAATGCACTTATGATCACTTGTTTTTTGGAGAACCTTAATCAAGTACACAGTAGAGACTAATTTAGGGCTCAAAGTTAGGCTGTAGCATGAACTTCAAAGCTATGTTAGTATTCCAGATAAATGCACAGAATGGATTCGACCTGCATGTTTGAGGGTAAAACCTCAGCAGCTAGTGAACTCACAAAAGTGACAGACATTGAACCGCAAAACCATTTCTGTGGATATTTCATGGTTATTTTGTGCAAACAGGAGCCTGTAAAACACCACTGACTGCAGCTTTAATGTCAAAGTTTGTAAAAAAAAACCAAACAAAAAAGCCCATCATAATAATAAAGAATTTAAAAGAAAAGTTACGGTGGGCAATTTATTGACTTTAAATTGAAATGGTAAATGCAGTGGACCATTATCTTCCAGAAATATAGAAAATAGGATATTTTACACCACATAACTATTGGGGGATCTTATCAAATCTTACTACATGTGGCAGAAACATGTTAGTGCCACAAGTGCCGCAATTTTTCACAAAGTGCAAATATATTCCATTTGTAATTGATGTAAATAAAATTATTATTTTATTATTAAATATTAAACAGGTGAGGTTGCACCTTGTTTTTTACTATTTATATTGTTATTTTTGCTTGCATATCTAGTACACACCTTGCTGCTGTAACAAATGCAAATTTCCCCACTGTGGGACTAATAAAGGATTATCTTATCTTCTGTCTTGTTGTTTTTTTTTACTAACCTCAGTTATTATTTTGTGTTTCAGACTGCTTCCCTCCTGGCGCCACAGAGCTTTGTAGCCTCCCAGCAGCAGGTGGCGGTGCGGGCGTTCCAGACTAGTGCTGTGAGCCGTGACGTCGACACTGCTGCAAAGTTCATTGGAGCTGGAGCTGCCACTGTGGGAGTGGCTGGATCTGGAGCTGGAATCGGAACAGTGTTCGGTAGCCTTATTATCGGATATGCAAGGTAAATTTAACGCATCATCAGTCATTTTGGGACATCTTCACTAAGGGGGTAATGTTTCATGTGCCAGCAAAAAAAAAAAATCCATTCAGTTAGTCAGACAGATAAGGCCTAAGAAGTATTAATTAGCTCTAAGTGGTTCCTCACATCTTAAAATCTCTGACTTTATATGGTTGTTTTTTAATGGTAATGGCAATAACTGTGAAACTCATATACTAGTTTCAATAGTCTAAAGTCAATTTAATTAGCATTTTAGGTGAAAAGAATGGCATCTTTGAGTGAATTATTAAGGGAATTATCTAATATCGTCATGGGTTTGTGTTGCCTCAAAGCCTTCCAGTTACTGATAGAATTATTTTATCACATGTTAAAACTGTCTTGGGAAACACTGCGATTGTCTGCTTACTAAAATGTCACGATACTTGTACTTTTAACACTTTGTACCTCCAGTTTGTCTCAGTTGCCTCTCTCTTCCTCAACAGGAACCCCTCTCTGAAGCAGCAGCTCTTCTCTTACGCCATCCTGGGCTTCGCTCTGTCTGAAGCTATGGGTCTCTTCTGTCTGATGGTTGCATTCCTGATTCTGTTTGCCATGTAAACCAGGCGCTGTAAAGGGACACATCATAAAGTTAACAAGATTTAGCAGTCTGAGATGCCCTTGAATGGTACGATGATGTCAGCTTATCGTTCTGCCCATTCTTGTTCACTGGTGCTTCTTCAAAGATTGTAAACCCACTGATGTAAGAAACTCTGGCAAACCCAAATCATCTTATGACTGAAGGTTTTGCTGTTATATTGTACATTTAATCCACTGTTTTTGTTAAACATAAAAACCAATAACAGAAGTAAAATGTTTAATTCATAATGTGTGTTTGTGCATTTATAAATGGTATCGGGGTTATTTTTGTATGCTGATTTACATTTAAAGTATCAGTTGCACTCTGTTTCTTCTAAAATAATGGTAAGGTGGATGGTTAGCCAACAGCTGCACAAAATGTGAAGAAATGGCTGTGATGTAGCTTCACGGAAAACTTTTAACTTAAAAGTCCCAATTAATTCACAACATAGCTCAAGTTTTTAAATCACCTGTGGTCTGTCTCTATTAGAGCTCCACCAATCAGTCATTTAATCAATCAATCCTTTAAGTCTTTTTTTTTTTTTAACGCCAGCAAAAATACCAAAAATGTGGCATTTCTGAGTTTTCAAACTGATTATCTGCTGCTTCCCTCATCTTTACATTATAGTAAGGGACTGTAGTTTATTCAGCAGAGTAGAGGGGCGGCTGGGGTGCAACTTCAGGTTCTTTTATATCAAGAAGACCCTCCTCTGAGCTACAATTACTTTTCCTCGACCATCTCTGAGTGAACGGAGGAAACTCTGTGACCTCCCTCCACCATAGGTAACCATATTTCACACTTTCTGGCTACAATAAATGCTGTTGTTTTTTTTTTTGTTTTGTTTTTTTTTGAAGAAAATGCTTTCCAACTCACTTGTGAGATTTGGGGTTCTGATGATTTTTAAAATAAATACAAAATAAGACCATTTAAAGTTGAATGTCCTTATAAGCCAAATCAAGCAGCAAAACTGCCTCACCAGTGCTAAAAAAATAATTTGAAGTGCTTCCCCCATTTTGCACCACCCCTCTTATAAATAATCAAGAGTTCCTAACATTAGAGTTAATTTTGTTGGATTTGGAAACGATGGTTGGACAAAGCAAGACATCTGATAAAGTCAATTTAGGCACCAGGACATTATAACGGGCTTTTCTTGCGGTTTTCTAATGTTCTGTAGACTTAACCATTAATCACGAAAATAATGTATACATTATTCGGTTGTGATGGACAACGTACTCAATTATTCTACTTAAGCAAAAGTAACAATACCAAAGTGTAGAAACACTGTTACAAGTAAAGTACGGCATTCAAAATGTACTTTAAAAGTAATCACAATGCAGAATTTAGCCATTCATAGAATAATATATTATTGAATTGTGGTTATTTCTTTAATTGTTATGAATGAATACAGTCATTACTTTAATGTTGCAGCTTTTAAAGGTGGAACTAACTGTAATTACTTTATATACTACTGAGTACTTTTACCTGTAATTACACATCATAATTTATTATCTGCTTTATATTTTGTATGAATAATAATTAAAGTTATGAAATAAATGTAGTGAAGTAAAAAGTGCAATATTTTCCTCTGAGATATAGTGGAGTAGGATAATAGAAAAACTCAAGTAAAAGTACCTCGACATTATAATTAAGTACGGCACTTTGCTAAATGTACTCAATAATTTTCCACCACTGTTAATTGGTAACATACTTTATCATTAATAACAGGATTACTTTCTACTATTTAAAGCTCAAGCAGAACCAAAATTGTCGTCGAAAATGTAGTTGACATGACTGTTAAATCTAGCAAACGTTAGCTAAATTAGCTTTGACCTTGGCACTAATTTCTGTCACCAGGCTGTATTTCTAAATGCTATTTTCGTGAATACAGAAATGTCTTTTTTCTAAATAATTTTGTAAGCATTTCCAAAAGTCTCTTGTTTGGTCTGGTTGTTTTTTACACTCACCAGTAACCTCCAAAATAATATTGCAAGACGCTACAACTTTAAAAAAAACAGGCTGCTGAAAAACAATCAGCGGTTATGAGGTGGAACTAAAGACAGAGAGTCAGAGTTGGCGGAGGGCGGATTTGAGTAACGTACGTGTGCCTGAGGTTGATGAAAAATACCCAACCAGTTATAAAAATTATATTCGGCTTATTAGTCTGTAAAATTACACAAACGAATGTCTAAATATATCTTGTCATTACTTCGCTTTTACATTGCGAGGAGGCGAGTTTGCTTAAAAAGTGAGACCCCGGCGCTGACAGCTCTGCGGACGCTGCCGTCGGTTAACTGTCACTCGGGTCCCGATGTTTTACAACTGCGCGAGCAAAAAGAAACACCCAAAAAACAGGTAAACAAACACGAGGAGGTACTTTTGTGGGAGTATTGCTTGTCGTTAAATTGTCTCCACTTGTTGTTTTTAAACCATGTAATTTTCTGTATTATCAGCTTTGTTACAGCCAAATTACATCTTGCACGTTCAACGTTTACGTTTCAACACCCGGTTTTTACTTTCGCAGCTCAGGTTTAGTAACAATTGTGTGGCTTGAATATTATCTTAAAACACAGTAACGTTAGTTCATTAAAGTTTGCACTCATTAGCTCGTCAGGGGGAGAAACTGCTCTTTTATTTGCCCACTAGACGGGGTAGTATGGGGAACTCGGGTAATGAATCCATTGAATGCTGAGCATTTTGTCTTAATTTCTTACAAAACTCTAGAAAAAGACAATGAGCAACTAAAGGGGACATTCCCCAAATATAAGCAAAAATTTAAATGAATAAATATGTATACAATTTTTACAACAACAACAGTACAAAGAAATTACCTGAAAATTAGTAATAAATAGATACATAGATATTTATTTAGATAATTAAATACATAAAGAAGAAGAAGAAACGAGTTTCAAAATAAACAAGGACTCAACCTGGGAAACATTTGACCAAGGGCAAAAGTGTTGCTGGGAACTTAATTGTAATTGAAATAATTGTCATAGTGTCATATAAGAAGGATATTGAACTGGCGAACATAGGACCCTGGGCAAGTTTTGTTGAGTCAGAATGTATTTACTGAACTGACAAAGAAATATTTGGATAATAATACAGACAAAGAAGGACTCCAAATCCATTTTTTAAAAATATAAATCATTTAACTTTAACTTGTTTGCGAAGAGGGGGTGTGTCACGTTGTGTAAATTGACACCTGCTGCTTGTGGTAACCTTGCCCCTAGTTTTTATTAGTGCACTAGAAGAGATTCTCTTAAAGAGCTCTGGTTTTTATCAAACATCTGATCCATTTTATATCATAACATTATTAGCATAACATAGCCAAAACACAGAATCACAAATAGACCAATTTGTTCAGTTACAATATGAGCTTGTTATTATGTAAAAGGGTAATTTTACCAAATGATTAAAAACAAAAGTAATAACCCTCATATCAACTAGTATAGTGATCATTTATGAGGAAAGCGAGTAAGTTAATTATCTCAATTGTTGTACTGATAAGTGAAGTATCAGAGCTCTCGTTATTTTTCACCATGGAAACATCGAGCTGCTGCTGCAACAAACTGTCAGCCATCAAGAAGCTAAAATGTGGACATGTGTTCCCAATTTAAAAAAAAAAACATACAGCAGATCAGGCCTGAAACTTTTACTTGTATTTACTATCGCTGATATTAACAACCATAGATGGAACAACAAAACAGGGGAATGCTGTGTTACATGAAAACTATGGCCAACTGCCTTTCTTTTGTCCCAGTTTCAGAAAGTTTCTTAATCTCATATGATTTCATGAAATCTTATGTTCATTTAGATATTTAAACTCAAATATACCTGTAGTCATTTCTAACGGGACAGATTTTACGCATAATATCCACCAGGGGTAGCAAGTGCACAAGACTAATGACGGCAGTTTTTCTTTCCAGCTTGAGCTCAAGAATTTAAAGGGAATTTGGTCAGTTAACTTTTGGGATGAGAGGTAAATGTAGAGACCAATTTTGATTGTTTCAGCAGGAATTAATTAGTGGATTTTGGTTTCTTGATGTTTACTCTTGATATTATGGTTTTCAATCATTTGTACCTGGTTAGGACTTACAGCTTTAAAACTAACTTCAGTGCTATCAGAGTTTACTTTAAGGATGCTGCCAAATTTCCTGCCTCTTTAAGGTTTATCTCTAGATTACATTTTCTAAACTGTCTGCCTGTAACAGGTAACAAAAAGGCCCAAAAAAGAAAGATTGCCATGTCAGCCAGTGCTGGATTGCTTTGACCAGCAGTACAGCCAGGAACTTGGAGACTTATGGGAACCTGCAAGGTAAATTTTCTCTGAAATGATAATTGAAATGTACAAATGTGCAGCATTTATACCCTTCCTGCTTTCCTCCCACAGAGCAGTGCTTCTGGACCCTCACTCTTGGCAGTATGGAGTTATGCTCAACCGCTTCAGCACTGTGACAGGCATCACACAGATTCTTCAATCACAGGGATTTTCCACATTGCTGCCACAAACAGATGACTCTGCATTGCTTCCTAATGGCTCCTCGACAACATCAGATTCAAAACACAAAGCAGAAGACTCTCTGTTGCTTTCTGACAACATCTCCAAGTGCCATCCTAATGACTCCCACCTCCAACCTGACAGCACCTCTCATGTGCTCAGTCAAGACCCTCAACCAGAGCCGTCACTCAGTTTGTCCGGTACGACATTACAGTGTTACATCCATCCATATCTTCTGCGGTTTCCCTCTCAGGCTCACAGGCCTGGCCAGCTGAAGCAGTACTACCTCCTGAATGCTGCCTCGCTGCTTCCAGTGCTGGCTTTGCAAGTCAAAGATGGAGAGAAGGTTTTGGATCTCTGCTCTGCCCCTGGGGGCAAAGCTTTAGCCATAATGCAGTGTGCCACCCCAGGTAAAAACAATTATTATTATTTATTGACTTTGCAAACTTTTATTTGCTTTCTTGTTATCATGCAAAGAGACATAAGATTGAGTATATTAGTGTAGTTTTTAAAACAAGGCAATATTTGATAAAAGAAGGCTAACAGAACTTATTCACTGCTTAGAGTGTATAGTTATAACTTTCTGATGTTAAATGTTAATTATTGTTATTTGCTATGTATAATCCTTTTATTTACAGACTTACATAGGTAATACATATAAATGATTATACTTAATTAGATGTAAATGACACTAAATCATAACTGTAGTTATGGGATGCTGACAGCAACAGCTTTCTTCTTAAAGGGAGAGTTCAGATTTTTTTTAAGGTGGAGTTGTTTGAGGTACTTACCCAAGGACAATGTACTACTTAGAGTAGATGATGGTCAGCACAGCCCAATTTGAAGCAGCAGGCAGGAGTACCACCATGAAAGCTAAGCAAGGGAGCAAAATGGATTTTAGCCTCCTAAAAAGACCCACTTAAAGAAATCAGTTTAAAGTCACTGCTTTACCTTCCTGATGATAAACTGAACTGGAAGCAGAACTTATCTTTGCTCTCTTCAAAGCCACCAGATTCCATTGACAAAAATAATAATTTTACTTAAGGCTTAATGCTGGAGCTACTGGTCTACAACTGACTCAATCAGTTAGTTAATGTTATTTTGTTACTTTGGTGTTTTAGAGGATTTGTTTGGTTTCACCAAAGTCCCACAATAACACAAGTAAATCACTGGTAGAGACAGTGGTAGACCAGCAACTGCCATTTCCAGTGAGGTAAAATGACTTTTTGTCAGCAGAGTCTGTTGGCTTTGAAGAGAATAATATAACAACTTCCTAACCCCACTTAGAAAACTCAGACCTATCCCTTTAAATATTCATAGTGTGCTTTGCATTAAAGTTACTGCAGTTGAATCTAAAGAATATTTGTTTCTGCTCTGAATAGTCTATTTGCATTGAATACTAGTAATAAGTAATGCTGCCCTGTGTTATGTTCCAGCACTTCTCTGCTGTAATGAACCAGACCCTCACAGACGGGACTGGCTGGCAAAAACCCTGGAGTCTTTTCTGCCCCGCTCACTAATCAGCAGTGTGATTGTGTCTGCACAAGACGGACGGTCTTTTGGGCAAAGTGAAGCAGGAACATATGACAAGGTGACAAGTTCATGTTTACAGCAGCATGTGACTGAATTTCGCTTCAGTGTCCAACAAATTGAGGGCTTTCAAGGCCATAGTTGGAATTGAATGAGAACAGCAAGCTTTTCAACAGAAGCTAATAAGCCCAGCGGACAAGAAGAAAACTGCTAATTCAAAACTGGAGCCAAGGATAGGCAGACAAATGGCTGGGAGGTTTCAAAAGACCCAAAGTGACTGATAATGGACCAGAATATTGAAAAAAGGAAAGCTCATAATGAAAAGTTACAGAGTAAAGGGCTGT
This sequence comes from Plectropomus leopardus, assembly GCF_026936395.1. Taxonomy (NCBI): domain Eukaryota; kingdom Metazoa; phylum Chordata; class Actinopteri; order Perciformes; family Serranidae; genus Plectropomus; species Plectropomus leopardus. Next base: position 17,258,602 of record NC_142176.1, on the reverse strand, counting down.
AAACCATAACAACACCTATAAATACAGTTTGGTGTATGGTTCTCACTTATGTAGATGGCAGAGGCTGTCCCACAACTTAACAGGGTTCCCAAGGACATTAAGAAAACAAAACAAGAAAAGTCACAGAATTTCACAATCACATTTCCAAGCCTGGAAAAGTCATTGAGTTTGTAAAAAAATATTGAAAGTTCTGGAAAAATCCTGGAAATGTGTTGTGTGTAATAAATTAAACTACATTGATGTAATGCAAGGCTGAATTTATTTTATGTAGCTGTAAAATGGCTCTAATATACGTTGACGTGTGACACTGTTTATATTGTTCCTCAGTGTGGACGCTCATATTGTTATTGTCAGTTATTGCTCTTGGTATGGACGGCCCTTAAGACCCAATGTGAACAAAGACTGAAAGGCATTAGAGTTGCACAAACAGGCTGCATAGATTTAAGATGTGTTATAGAGGACAGATTCGGTAGAAGATTCTCAGCTGAGGTGTACACTATAGCACATTAATGTACAGACCTCCAACATTTGCCTTTTCGTCTGCCTTTTCCTTCATTAACTATTTACATTTTCCTACTCCTTCGCTTTTGCTTTTTTTCTTTGACCCTTTCTGTCTCAATGCCATTACACTCTTGAACTCTCTGACTCAGACTCTGAACTACTCCCATCTCTCGCTCTCTCTCCATTGCAGGTTTTAGTTGATGCTCCATGTTCTAATGACAGGAGCTGGTTGTATTCTGGCAGCAGCCAGCAGGGGGTACAGAGACTGCGGGAAAGAGCCAGGCTGCCTGCGCTCCAGGCTCAACTGCTTCGGTAAGTCCAATTCCCAACATAGAAATGTCTGCTATCCTCCTACATGTCACTACACGTTGCCCAAACTGGTTATGAAACAATTACCTGTGTTGCAGTTACATACAGAATCATGTATACACGATATAGAAAATGATTTAATGATGCAATTTGCACCATTTGTCAGTTCAGCTCTTAACCATTTAAATGTCAAAGTAAAAAAAAAAACACAAAATGTAGAGTTCCATGGAAGCTGTATCTATGTGGCCAGTATGTGTCAAAAGATAGTAAAAGGATTTACTGTGTTAAGGGAGAGAAACTCAACCAACATATAGTGTAGTCGGGGTGACAGCTAGTTTACAACTTAAAGGGACAGTTAACCCAATAATCAAAAATGCATATTTTGGAGATATCAACCAAAGATGCCTTAATAATGAATAATGTAACTAGAAGTCACAGACCTTGTTGTGAGCAGTTTCATGCAGGAACTATTTTCTATCGAACTATACCAGCCAACTGCATCACCACGCAGAAGTAGGTGTGCATCTACTGCTAGCTCACCTAGCATCACTGAGTTAGCTAACATTACAGCTCAGTCTGGGAGGATGCTACTAATGTTTACATCGCACGCTGTCACGAGCACAAGCCAACATCTCCAACACTGGACAGCTAACACCAAAACAATCTAAATTGATAAATAGCATGACAGGTAAGAAGAAAAATATGCAATTTCGATTTTAGGGTAAACTGTCACTTTAATGTCAGAGTCAAGAGTACAGAACGAAACATACCTTTTTTTTCTCCACACATTCTTTTAAACTGGCGCATACTTTACCCACAATGCAACTTAACAGTTTGGTCAGAGATATGTTATTTGTTATGCCAGCAGCAGATAATGTAACCTTAAGCTGCTATTCTCAGCAGAGATGAGGAGAGGGCCAAAGAGATCTGGTGAGATCACTTCAAACTTGCAGCCTTCATCCCCAACAGACACTGACTTAAGTGACATCATTTGAGGCAATTTACCAGACTTCCCACAGCTGTCTCTGAGGCCACAAAAGGCTTTATACAATTTTTTTCACACATCAAGTTGAACTCCTCAAGACCTGTAAACAGACCTTGATGTGTAAAGTTAGTGAAGTTCTCCTATAAAGTCCCTTGTCAACATTTGTCTACTCTTTACAGGTCTGCACTGTCAGCGGTGCGTCCAGGGGGCGTTGTGGTCTATTCAACCTGCACTCTGTCCAGCTCTGAGAACTGTGCCGTGGTTAAGACAGTGCTGAAGGACTGTCCTGAGGGTGTACCTGAAGACCTATGGGAGGAGATTGCCATTCCTTTATCAAAATACTTTACGTTTCATCCTGCTAACCCTGGTCATGGACACACACCTCACAAGCCAGCCCTGCAGCCACAGAACAGCACTTCGTCCTCTTATCGCCACAGACTCGGCATTTTAGTGGTCCCTCAGCCTGGCAAGACCTGGGGACCCATGTTTTTGTCTCGGATTAGAAGAAGGCAGTAGTGTGGATCCATCTAAGCAGAAAATATATGTGGAAACAAGTGGCTAAGCAAATACGTTTCTTTTGTAAGACTTTTGTCATTTGCATGTTTTTTAAAGATGCAAATGCTTGTAAAACAAACTGACAATGTACTAATTAAATTTTAGCACACTGAAAACTCTACACAGTGCCAGCCTGTGGCATCTAAAGAGGAGAAAATTAACAGCAGTTGTATAAACAGGTGGATGTTAACATGTGAATGACTGTTTACATGCCCAAAATACTCTAGTTTTTGCCCTTATTCTGAAAAAGACAACTCCAACTAAGCTGTTTACATGACTAATGAAATTATTCCACAAATGTTCCTTTTTACATGCAGCTGTATTTCCTGTGATTATCGTGTTCTAACATCTTTTTTTATCACGTCAAAATATGAAAAAGTGCAGTGATTATCACTTGTGCCAAGGTTTTTTAAACAGTTTAAACCATGCAAACACATTCTCTCTTTCATTTTTTTCAGTTTCAACCACCCTCTTTCAAAGGTCAATGTGACAATATTTGCGCCTGCCGAAAAGCTGTTGATGTCCAAGTCTTTGATAATGTTTAAAAGTGGGTTTGTTTCTCCTTCAGACCAGAAATGTGGGATTTTCTTTGTTCATGCATCTCTACCCCACAGCCTCGAAAACAGCTGGGTTGTGTGCAATGTATCCATGACAATGTACAGAGTTGATTGTGTACAAGCAAGAGGTCAGGTGTCGCAAACTGCCATAAAAACTGCAATTGAGACACATATTTCAGATGCACTGTATACATGTACAAAGAATGCTGCTAAAGCCCAAATAATACTGGCATATCCTATGTCCTATTCAGAAAATGCTACATTTGCAACAAGGCCTAATTTGGAATAACCAAACAGGACTAATGTTTACATGACCCATATCAAATTCAGAATATTGTCATATTCTGCCCTCTTGGCTAGGTCACTCTTGGAAAAGAGATTTTTAATCTCAATGAGTCTTTTACCTGGGTAAATAAAGGATATATATTTATATATATATATATATATGTTGGGAATAATAGTGGAATATTACCGTGCATGTAAACATCGTCAAGGTTTCAACATGCAAGCACAGATGATATGTCAATGTGGTGCTCACAACTTTTTTTTTAATGCCCCCAAGTGACCAAAAGAACCAGCAATTACAGGTTCAATTGTTTTCTCTTAGCTTCTACAACCCAACTCCTTTTTATGTATTTTTTTATCATTATTATTCATTGTTTCTGACAATTATGGAAACTGCTGATACTGCTGATGTGCAATGAGACAATATTGACTGAACAAGTGCTTAACATTAACTATTGTTTGTCCTAGTTGTATAATAAAATTGATAATACTTCAAGACTGCAATGTTCTACGATGTGAGATTGTAATATTAAAAATTCATTCATTGTTGTATTCTATTAGGAATCAGAATGAGACTAAGGATTATTGCCAGGTTGGTATTCACTTAGAGGAAATTTGCCACGCTGTTTGGTGCATACAACAAACATTAAGAGGAAATGAAACCAAAGGCAAAGTGCTGCAAAGGGAGAGACTGATTATGAGTTTGTGTAATTTTAGTTTCTATATACTCTTTGAGTGGTGGTTAGAAAACGTGAGATGACATTACAAGTCTGAGCACTGCAAGCTCACAGTCAGAATCTCTATCTTCCATGCTTGAGTCAGAGAATCTGGTTCATTAAATTTTGATTACCTCTTGACTTGAGTCATCACTAAATCTTACAAAAGTTTCTATCTGAACACTTATGAATGATATGTTTATTGGCCTATGTTTGTTTTTTAAATATATTAGTGCCATAACACTATCATAAATGTCTTCAGTCTTGACATACTAGATAGAAGGCTAAAAGTTTCCCGTCTGAGCGATTATTTTAATAACCAGGAAGAGCAGTAATGATATAATTAACGCACAGTTTCCCTTTCTCCGTCCCTGCTATTCCCTCCATGCATTGTCCTGCTCTGAATTAACACATGCTTCAAGTCTCACCGGCGGTAATCTTCCATCTGTCATCATCATTGCCTCCCCTCAGTGTGATTGAGACGGCCGTTTCATCTCCTATAGTGGCTCATTACCTGGGTGGACTGTTCTTGTGTCATGCTTGAGTGAAAAGTAGACTATTTCATTGCAGTGTTGTAGCTTTTCATCAGGCCGTGATTGCTCAGACCAGAAACTGAAGGGTGTTTTCAAAGTAACTGTAGACAATAACGCAAGAAGAATTCATATATTTTTTTTACCATTTTGAACATAACAGACTGACAAAGTATGCTGTTGCCGAGGCAGTTATGTGTGAAAACCCTTATTTCTTCCTCCCAAATATATAAGGCTGGTGGTTCTGGGCGCACCTATGAGACACTGTCACGGATGTGATTGCTCAAATAGGAAAGCTACAAGAGCCTTGCACCGGTTTCACTTTGTGTGGCCATAGACACAAGCATTATTGGGTGCATTTATATGGCTATTTTTATTGGTTGTCCTACTTTTGCTCCACTTCTGAGTGTCTTTGAAAAGTATCTCTGGTCTCTGATACGAGTGCATCATTACCCCACCACCGCGACATCAACACGACTTAAAAGTGGCGAGATGTGGAGATGAAGTGGGGCTTCATTGGGGTTAACCATGTTGCTGACCTTTGTGTGAACTCTGGTTTGTTGATGTTCCCCATATTGCAGTGTTTCCTCAAGGGGAGAATCTCTAAGCAGCTTTTCCTCCACTTCAAAGGGAGAGAATGTAGGCCTGCTTTGCATAATCAGGTGGGGAACAGCTTTTTGCCAGAGAGGCAGGAATTAATTTGTGGCACCGCCAGATGTAATCATTAAAACCCCAGTCATTGACTATAAAGGGAGGGGGAGGAGGAGGAAATAGAGGTTGGAACTGTAGAACAGTATATAGCATGAGGAAGAGATACAGAGCGCTGGATGGTCCTGAATGCCAGAGGACACTAAAGCTAAGCAGGCTAATCTGGTGTGAGCTCTGAATGCCATGTTTCAGTCTGGTAGCATCCAGCTCTGTAACTCTGTGTTTATTTTCCATGTTTATTACTATTTTAGTGGTGCACACAGTGATGAAAAGAGATCACAAAAATAGTTATTTAAGTAGCTATATGCTGTATGTCAGTCACACTGAAGGCCACATAGCAGTATGTCTGCTTTAAAGCTCCACTCAGTTTGTAGTGTGTTGTTCAGTCTTACTGCTCTCATTAACTTTACTTCCAGCAGTAAGCAGCTGTTTTCAACAAAAAAACCCTCTCAAAACCCACTGTACTCTAGCTGCTCAATACCAAGCAGCAGACGGATAAAGTTAGATAACTTTGTGCTGAATCTGTCCCTGTGCTCACATTAAGTAAGAGATAATATGTGAAAAAAAATCATATTCCTCTGCCTACTCTGTTGCATTGTTGCAATTCTTATAAGCAAAGCTGGCCTGTGATAGGGCGCCAAATGACCCGCCAACCACTTTTCAATTCACAGTAAAAGTAAACTGATTTGCACTGGGCTTTTTCTTTGTACACTGATCTTAAATAAGGTGCTTGAGTACATAAAATAGCATGTAAGTAAAGATTATTTATCACGAATGAAAACTAACTTTCAATCACTGCTTGTGAACTACTTTCAAACTGTCAAGCTGGGCATCACTGATCAAATTTAAAGCAAGATTCTGTTACTGCATTGCCTATTTCTCCCCTATAATGTGTTCAGAAACATATTTTAGTGTACTGTTTGGCTGTAAAATTAGAAAGTTGGCACGGTCAGTGGGCGTTACTTGGTATTTCTCATTTTACAGCTTATCAGGACACTAAAATTTGGCTGGGTCCAGACCTTTGAATCTACACATTCCACTGAGTTTGAGTTGACTGATTCTGGTCTGGCATTGTGATAAGAAACAGAGGTTTCTCAGTGTTCGTTGGTTAACCACATAACAGAGAGGGACCGGAAAGCTGTTTTAAATGGAGTGTCACATCTGTGATTCAGCAGCAGCAACTGCATGACACTCAGCTGACAAAACAAATATCAAATCTGGCCTACAGGGCAAAATCTGTGGTAGCTTTCCTTGCTGACAAATAATTGCCTGCATGGACAGTGATGCTCACAGTATGAACTAATGTAAGCCTTAATTTTATTTCATTTTTCATTTTATTTGACCTTTATTTAAATCAAATTTTTTAAAAAATGGATAAATTTAAAGCTTACAATAAATCATATCGTAAGCATCACTGCCCATAATGACATTCGACAGTTCTCTGTCCTGTCACTCTGCCTTGACCTATTTGTGGTCATGGTAACGTCAATGCTGCTCTTGCTGCTGAAATTTAGTTGCAGATGCGGCATATCTACCGACTTCAATAACTGTCAAACGGTGTGCAGACTCCACCTAATTGGCACACCGCAGGCATACGCTGGTGTGCTAATGGTACAGACCATAGACTGTATATAAAGGTGGATGACATGACAGCTTCCCCAAATTGTAACTTTGCAATCTTGACCACCCCCTGGTGTCTGACTACAGTATAGGTCATGAAGCCCTCCTCCTCCGTGTTAGTGAATGGGACCTAGGCCAAACTAAAAACTCAAAGTACACGCCAAATAAATTTTTCCCAAAGATGGTTTCTGTCACTGAAGGTAGTTCTCATCATCCTGATGTTTGTTCAAGCAATTGTTTTATAAGTTATTCATTTAAGAGTTATTCAATTCTACAAAAAGGTGATTTTCCACTTGCGTTCAATGGAGCTGATCACTATTGGTCGGACGGGTGTTTTGGCAGGAACTCCCCCACCAAGGATTTCGCCACTGCGCAGACTTCGGCTCTCAATGACATCACCTGCGCAAGATGGCAGTGCATGCATCTTGGATATTTTAACCTCACTTAATGATAGTGGGGGCACGTTGTCCATCTTTATATACAGTCTATGGTGCAGACCCAAAGTGGACTTAAAATGAGTGACTGATTTAAATGAAAATTGAATCTCCCTCCGCCACGGAAAAAAAGTTGGAGTGGACTCAGTGTCAGACTGAAGATGGAAACATAGTGTGAGACAATTCTGTCTGATATCAGGCAACACTGAAATATGTTACTAGTAATTTGAGGGGAGAAATAGGCAATGTAGTAACAGAATCTTGATTCATTTAATCAATATTGCCTTGTTGGAAAGTCTGACCGCAGTTGTAGGCATTACTGACAGCTGCATTAGAGACTCCACAGCTCTGATAGGTTGTTGTCGGTGTGCCATTGTAAAGTAGCGTACCAGCAGAAAGAGGAGGAGGGACATCATTTTTTCACAGATCTGTCCCATGTACTTCTTTCAGGAAACTGTGACAGTTTCAGCAAATGCAGCACAATATACTGTAGCTTTAATGTTTCTGGGTTAATTGGTGGGTTCATTTTATGTTATAATATATTCATATACAGTACACTAAATAGAACATCACTGACTTAGAACAGTTTATTCAGTATTTGTACTGCTGAAATCCAATCGGATTCAACGCACAATAATCACACTGTCAATCGGATATTTTCCCCCTTGTGACAAATGTTTGACTTGAAGCGTTTGACACTGAATGTGCCAGACAGTTTACAAGTGGGTCTATAGATTTAGTACCTTTTGGGGTATCCATCACTCATTTCAAATGTCATCATTTGTCAATATTCCATTAGTGGAAGTGAGAGACCAGGATCGCTGCTCTTGATTGATTGTCACACAACTAATCTCTGAGGGGAAAAAAGTCTGCAAAGCATGAATACTTATGGAGGTCAAGTTAAACTGTTTGTCCATGTGTTAATTAGGCTACAGCTTTTTACAAGAGTAAGTGTAGAAGTCAGGGGCAAGCACACACAACTGCAAAGAAGGAACAAGCCCGACAAGAAAACCTGAGGTTAGCAGTCTTGGGAACTCATAATGGACCAGAGCTGGGCCGAACAACTACTGTACACCTGCAATGCAATCCTAAAAAAAACTGCTCAGGTCATTATCTTGCCACTTCTGGCTAGACAGATGATAAACTAGCAGCAACTAGAAAACCACCACCTGTGACTCTTTAGAGGAAGAAAGTTGGTTTAATTGCAAGTTTCTGTATAATCCAAATGCAATACATAACAGAGAACATATTTTTTAAGGGTTTTTTTATTTGAGCACAGACTGAAAGAAAATTTCCTGTCATGTGTTTTATGGCCTGGGGAGACATCGAGCGGCATCAATGTCAGCACAGACAGACAATGCCAGAGGAAAATTAATGGGAGGGAAAGTGAGAGGGTAACTGAAACAACTTCAAGATAAACAGACATTTTTATCCTTTTATCTGCTGTTTGTCTGTCAAACACAGACTCCAAATGCAAAAGAAACTCCAAAGTAAAGTAAAAGTAATTTTATTTGTTTAGAGACCTTGCAGAGAAATCAGAAATACTTTATTGATCCCTGAGGGGGGGAATTTGATACATTTAAGTTTCTCTAATATATAGCAAACAGAACTATAAGACAGTAGAAATAAAAATAAGTATGTAAACAAATTTTTTTTAAAAAACTGTGCCTTATGCCACAATGTTTAACACTAGTATGTAAAATAGACAAAAATATTTGTGTATGTATGTAAAAATATTTTTAAAAAGTGTATTATGCCACTATGAATAAAACTAGTATGTAAAGCTTGAGAAATATAAAAACATGAGCACTGTTACAATTTTAACACTAATAAGTAAAATATTTAAAAATGTGCATTATGCCAAGCATGTGAAAAAATATATTAAAAATGTGTATTATGCCACAATGTATAAAGCCAGTATGTAAAGTTGAACAAAATCAAAAATATTAAAATCTGTGTTTGTGAGCACTTCTCCTTTGCCAACATAATGCCCCCACCTGACAAGTGCTGCATATCAAGATGCTGATTAAACAGCATCATAACTGCACAGGTCTGCCTAGGCTGGTCCCAGTGACCCTGTTTAGACCTGCCATCAACATACATCTCAAGTGATCTGACTATAAGTGAAAAGCACTAAAGCTGTGTTAACAACCACCAAAACACATTTCCAATACGATCATTCAAACCACTTGCTGAGGTGGTGTGGCATTGACCACATATTTTTTGTAGTGTAAACAGTACCGTTGTCCTGATGCATCTCCGACAAGGACCATGTCATCAGTGCAGGACCCAATGGTTGTTTTATTGACAGTGCACTAATGCTCTGCAGCTTACCCATTTTATGTGGAGTTGGACTAAGTGTTGCGTGACGATCCCTCGCTTTGCTCTGTGGAAGTAGATGAGCTGAATTGTACTGTCAGTGATATTTCCAGCTGTACAGACAACTGCTCATGTGAGCACCAAGCATGCTACAAGCAGCTAGCACAAGTGCAATAAATGTGCACTGGGCAGGAACGAAATCTGAACACAAGTGGTCAGCTGGATATGTTTAATAGGCCCGGGTGTAAACAGCGATATGTCTCAGCTGTCCACTTATCCACCAAAACACATGTTAATACCAGGTCTAAACGGGCTCAATAAAAGGCAGCTCTAAAATGTGCAGCTTGATCACACAACATAATGACACAAATGTTACAAGTATTGAGGGAGCATGCCAATGTTGTTTACATTAATTTTGCAGCACATTTACCCTCCTACAACCGTGGATTACATGTAACCATACCAGCTCAAGACCTCCACATCCAGCATCTTGGCACGCTCCCTCAAAACATGGGACATCTGTGGCATTGTGTTGTGCGATTAAATTGCACATTATTAGAGTGGCCTTTTATTGTGACCAGCCCAAGGCACACCTGTGTAGTAATGATGCCGTTTAATCAGCAACCTAATGTGCCACACCTGTCGGGAGGATTGATTAGCTTGGAAGAGGAGAAGTGGTTACTGACAACAAATTGTGACCAATATTTAGGAGAAATATATCTAAATGCATGAAAAAAGTGTTAAAACTTAGACCTGTGAAAAATGGAAGCAAAAACTAAAGTTTTACATTTAATTTTTTGTTCAGTACATTAAAGCGTAAGCAAGAATAATTTAGGATACTGAAGGGCAGTGATCCTAGTCTTTCTCTGAGGAATCAAGAAAATTACTGAAATATACAGTATATACTTGACTGTGTCTTAGGAAACAACTTAAATAAAGCTGTAATGGTTGAATTTCAGTTGGATAATATTTAAATACTGCCAGAAGCAGCAGGAAGTGGCGAATGCTTGTCTGACCTATTCTCGTTTGTTTCTTACTGCATATCCCAGTTTAACATTCCTTCACAAAGTTGTTTTAAATCGAAAGGGATTCATGAGCAAAAGAAAACGCATCTAAGCATCAAGAGCACTTGAAGACTAACTGCAGTGTGGATGCTGATGAACTACACCAAAAAGAGATATTGTGTGGTTGTCCCTCCCTCAGACCTCTGTGAGCCTCAGCAGCTGCAAGGAAGGAGACATCCATAACAGCTGCACCAAGAAGACAAAGCACGGGCTGAACAGACTGAAGGCAGGACAGATTACTCAGGCCCGGACATTCATTCATCCTTTGAGGAAAAGATAGAATTGATCGGGAGATATAAAAACTAAATAAAAGCCCCGGACAGTCATGCAGCGAAATGGGATTTGAAAGAAAACTACTGGGTCTTTTTCAGTTTTAAGTATCAAGTCATCACTCTCCCACAAATGACATGCAAATTGGAACAGCCGATCGGTAAAACTGGGAGCAATTATGGCAACTGGCACTTAAACAGTAACTTTTCAAGAGGTTTACAATCATGAATTAAAAATGTGAACAGCAGAATGACAGTATATGTTTTCTACATGACATGAAATATATCAAAACCAGCCCAAAACAATCTTCTTCATATTTGAGGTACTGACCCCTACTTTTTCCTAAAATGTACGGTGGATAAATGAATCTGATATATAGTATCTGAAATAAACTGAATTTGTGTTTGTGAGAGGAAAGTCATTTGTGCAGCCCTTCCAACAGGAAAGCGTAGTAATATATACATTTTTCATTTATTAAACAAGAAAAATGACAGTCTACATGACTTGCCAGGTTCGGATCCTTCTGACAGAAAAGGACTAATGACAGACCTGCACAGCTGCGCACTTGGACTTCTGTCAGACTTATATCAAAGGAAATTTGTCCATGGGACTTGACTCAGACCTGAGACCTCCCCTGACAGACCTTGTTTAAACACATCCCTGGCACTGTAATTTTTTTATTATAAAGTCCTGTCTGTAGGATTTAGGGGGACATATTGCCAAAAAAATTGAATATAGCATAATAAGAAGGTTTTCTTTGGTGTATAATCACCTGAAAATAAGACTTGATGTGTTTTTATTACCTTAGAATGAACTGTTTGTATCTACATAGGGAGCAGCTCATCGGCCAGAGATCGGCATATTGTACGTTGAAGTTTGCAGCCCCTCCATAACAACCCAACCAGCATTGGAAAAACAACTTTTTGTTTTGTTTTTTTTACATGAAACTGCCACATTCAGTGGTTTTTCCAGTTTAAAACTTAGGGTACATTTGTTTTGTAGAGGAAGAAACCTCTGCAGACAGTTTAGTTCCCAGTAAAAAACTGCTGAATTTCTGGAACTGAAGTTATCAGAGAAAAAAGGTGAGCACACATTAACAGGTGCTAGCTCTTTAATGAGCCGAACAGTGTCAGAAAAATATTAATTTGCACCATGAAACTGCTTTATTTAGTGTTTTTAGTGGTAATCACCTGGGCCATTTGTTTTGGAGGAAGAGACCTCTGTGTGTAATTCAGCTGCCAGTAAAAATCTCCTGAATATTGAACACCGAAGGAATTATAACAGGGAGCTCACAAATGACACATGGCGAAAAAGTTTTAGCTGGTTGCAATGAGCAATCCTTACTGCTACTAAATCCTAAACACAGCTCTTTTAAAAGGACAAAAAGGTCTCAGCAATTTAAAAAAAAAAAAAAAAAAACATTTCCAAGACAACATCCAAATGTCACAAAATTTTAACTGACAGCATTAAAAGGCCTGAATGTCTTATACTGTAGCATGATTTGCAAATGGCTAAAAGACCTGACCTACTTAGTCTTGAAAACTTCAATTGGGACTTGACAAAACTTTAAACTTTTATATGGATTTGCTGTTTATATGGAAAGGCAAATTTTAAGCATATTGAGGAAATTTTATCCTAATTAATTTTTCCCGTATCCTAGATTCTGCTTCTTAACATGTGAAAATCAACCACTCTCTGTGCCTGGACCACTGCAGGTTCGGTTAAAATTCAGGGGACTCCATGCTTCGTTATCGGTTTGACGTCATTTTAGGAAATCTCTCTCTCATTCCAGTATTCCAGTACAGTCAATTTTCATGTTAACCAGCCCCATAGCTGCAGTTCATGTGTATTTGATCCTACCTTAAAAGAACATGCACACTGAAGCCCCGTGTTAACTCTTATTTGACCCCTGCATAGATCCCTATGGTACGTGTTCTCCAAGAATAAAATGTTCATCCAGAAATGGTGTACCCAGATTGAGTTGCCTCATCTCAATTTTCACTTCACTTCTGTTAAATTTCCTGACTTCAAACCTTGTTGAAGTGGACACTCCCCGAGTGAAGGAGAAGCATGAATAATAGATTCTTCACCCAAAGGGAAAAAAGGGGAGAGGAAGTCAGAGGGGGGAGAGGTATGAAGGAGCTGATTAAAACTGATAGATTTCAAACCAATACTTTCAGTTTAAAACTTCATATAAAAAAACATTAGTGGGGGATGTTATTCAAAAGATTGAATGGTTTGGCACTTCCTCAAATTAAGAACATGTTTGCAGAGTGGTTGGAGGTAATTCAGAAATAATGGAGGTCTCCTGGAGCCTACCTTTAAAATGCTTAGATTGGATATTCAATAGTCTATTCATCACATTTTATGTAAGCACTTAAGCACTTACACATAATATATTTATTATTTGTATTCAGCCGGTCGTAGTGGAATGTGCAGCTGGTAAGTATTGCAGGAAGCCATCTCTCCCCTCTCAGATTTTTCACACCATTTATGTCTATTTTGATAAAACTTGGACAGCTTGCCTTTGAAATCTGGCATTGCTAAAAAAAAAATATGTATACTTATTACTTTTGGTACACCAACAAACTAATTGTGCTACTTTGTAAGGTTTGAGCTATCACAAGGAAACAGTTTAGTGTATTTGTTTTCATACAAAGTGATGCATTTTGTTTTAGACTTTCCAAAAAGTTTGATCAACAAGAAGGCCTTTGCGAGGCTGCACTTAGTCACACTGCAGCTTTGAGTTAAATGCTTAAAACACCATGCTTAACATGCTGATGTAAAGCAGGTATAATATTTGCTATGTTCACCATCTCACGGGCCAGACAGAGTGAAGTGTGACCCACTAACCATTTTCTTCTAATTCACAATAAAAACTGATTCATACTGGGATTAACATATCCTCTGTTTGTGTGCTATTTAATGAAAATGCAAATACAATGGTTTACATGATATATCACAAGTTAGAGTCCCACAAATGACAATATGTACATGACGTAAAGCTACATTCTTAGGTTACTGTGGCTAGGTTTAGGAAAAGTTCACACAGTTCTGCAGTGGAACAGGGGAAGATTCCTGGACACCCTGAAAGCAGTCCAAGCTATGTCCCAAATGTTTCTTTTCTATGTCCTAGAAAAGTGCCTGTGCACACCTGACCTGTGCAGTGCTGCTGCGTCTGGATTTGCCTCTTGGCAAAAATTAGTGAGGAGAGCAAACATTAATTTCATCTGATAAATGTTATTAATGTTTATTCATTAACTAGTCCCTGGTCTCCTGCCATTTTTCGAAAGAGACGCTCAGACAAACCAAGTTCAAAATCCCTGACTTTAGAGTTAGCATGCTAACATTTGCTAATTAGCAAATTAGCAATTACAAATGAACACTTCAAGATACATGAGGGGGGCAAGAACTACTTCAAATTACAGAAAACATCTTTGAAAAAACATTTCTTTGACATGTACTTAGAGAAATAAATCCCCTTTGTTAGCACATTGGGGGCAGCGTCTATGACCCATACTGCAGCCAGCCACCAGGAGGAGATCAAGATGTTTTGGCTTCGCTTTTGAAGAACCGTTGAAACATATCTTTATATAGAGTCAATGCTCTAATGACAAAGTACAGCTGAAGCTGGGGGGCATGTCTTAAGATTTTTAGGTATTTTTGACAAATTGAAATTTTGACCTCATTGTGGCACTAGATGAAAAAGTATTAATATCACCAAAGTTACTGCACTTCACCCTGAGGGGGACATGATTGCCGGAACCAAATTTCAAGGGGATCTGTCCAATAGGTGTTGAGATATTTCAGTCTGGACCAAAGTGAAAACCGACTGACAAACAGACTGACATTGCCATAGATAGATCCATACATGCCGTGGCTTTAAAAAAACTCAGTCATTGGTGCAAAGTAGGTGCTGCATCATTCCTCATTGAAACCACTGCAGGCTTATTTCCAATTAGCATGACTCAGTAGTCAGTGTGCTGACCGGACAAGTGGAATGCCTGCCTTGTTTCAAGGGTTTCACAAGGCATACAGAAGGTGACACCGAGGCCAATGCAGAGCATAATCTGAAGTCAGCATTAAGGCAGGTGGCAGAAGGGAAATGTCTTCTACTTATCCTCCCTGTCGATTTTTTCTTTACCTGCCTCCCTGTCCCTTCTGTGCTTCCAGAACTTGCTATTCTCTCGGTCTCCTTGTCGCTGGATGACTTTTTCTCTCCCTTTCCTCTGTGTATGTGGCTGTCTTTCTCTACCCCCCTCCTCTCGCTCGCTCCCTCTCAAAGGCAGCCTTTGATCTTGCCAGCCCCAGCACAGAGGTAGACAGTGATGCTGTATAGCTTTTCTCTGCCTATTAATGTCTTAACTCTTGCTCTGCCTTTTGCAGGAGGTCTACTGAGACATCATTTCCCCTCACCACACGGTCTAATGACAGGCCTGGACACCCTTAATCACCAGCGTATTCTGTGTGTGCGTACGTGCATGCATGCGTGTGTGTCTGAGGGATAAGGTAAATTCAAATAAAGTAAGGAACGGGACTGAAATTCATATAAACTGGATTAAATGCAGTGACAGCAATAGCACCTCGGTGTCCTTATGACAAAAATGCCAACATGTAGTCCGCTGTTTGTTTCCATAAATAATGCACAGCACACACTGGCCTGTTGTAGTCTGATGCAAATAATCATTTTGTTGCACATTATAAATACATACAATATGAAATATGACATAAAAAAGAAAAATATCGAAGGACATATGTAGACTGAATTTAAACTTGCACAATAAGATTATCACATAAAATGTGATGAATTAATATTTGAAAGTATCAGAAAAATTTTGGACTGATGTCTAAATATTTCATCCCAAACTTTGCATCATCAAGGCATCATTCTGTGATCCTATTCTGAATCATTATAGCTCCAGGAGAAAGAGAGGAAACACATTTCTCTGGCAGTAAAGTAAACCGCTAAATTAAGATAAATATCCATTGTGGTGTGTGCCAAGATTGCTTTCCCAGTGTCACACAAAAATAATGATATCAAGAGAGCACAATCGTCACAATGGGAGGAAGTCAGAGTGTCGAGGATTCACTGGAACAACCGCAATGACACGTTTACCCTTGCGGTGACTGTAAACAAACAAGCTGAACTTGACCAAAACAAAAACACATTTGAATATGGTGCTGCATACAAATATGCACAGAGACAAAGCAAAATAGTTGCTATCAGATTTTCTATCAGTTAACCAATCAATTAATTGACTGATTATGACAGCTCTGCTTTACTCTATGTAAGGGTGAATTAAATGCTTTATATGAAAGCAAAAAAAACCCAGAAGAATAAACATTTTGGCAAATCCTGCACTTGCCCATGATCCCTAAATTAATCCCAACAAAACATTTTAACTTAACTCTTCGATGCCAGGGGTGGAGGGTGGCTTCAAATGTTTTCTCAAAAGCACTAAATCAATGCTATTCTGCAAGGTGCAACCTCTGCGGCCGAAAAATGAAGCCAACGCGAAAGTGCCAAAAACTGTTGTTCCTTGAATGGCCACTTGAGGCTGGCTCGAGAAGCCAGTCCCCATAATCCCCATGTTAAAATCGTATTATGTAGCAATTTGGGTCCATGCGCTTTGGTGCCTACCAGAGGTCTCTGATCACAACACCAAAGTTGTAATACACACATAGTGCTGTTACACCTCCCTCTCATTGGCAATTTAACTTTTTAGTTAAGTTGAGGTGTGCGGAGCTAGCAAAGACATGAGAGACCAAAGAACCATATAAGCTGACAAGGTACAGTAATATTACCAGATTTCCTCCGTTACCGTCCTCTTCCGTCTCTTAGCCTAAGCCACTGTATCAAACAGTACCAGGACGAGCTGACTGGCTTCTTTTTAGCTAAAAGGCTGGTGTGTGACGTAGTGCTGATAAGCAGTACTCTCTGTGGGAGTGGGATAGACACCATTCTCCATGTTGAGAGTTGGTGTACCATAAGATCAACTCAAATTTAAGGAGGAAAAGCTGCATACATGGTTTCCACACATTTCCTTGGACAAAATTTCAAAACTTTTCCATGAATTTTTAAGGACCCATGATAGTATAACATGAACAGAACTGTATGGTATACTTTGCTTCAAATGTTAACTACTGTATTGAAACTAAACAGCAACCTTTTCCGATCTCTAATAACTGCTTATGTCTGTTGATTTCCAATTGAATTTTAACCACAGGAGACTACTGTAACAATTAACTCCATTACACACACAAAATCCATAAGTTTTCCAAAACTTTCAAGGATTTTTACTAATTCCATGACTTTTCCAGGCCTGGAAAATAATATTGTGAAATTCTGTGACTATTCCAGGTTTTCCATCACCAGGGAACACGGTACATAATGTTGCTTTAATAAGTCCAACATTACAGCAGAAATAAACATGCTTACAGCCTGGTACAAAAAAAATCCCTTTCATGAAAACTGCACTGGAAGTGATTTTTTAATCATTCACTCATTTAAATTTTATTAAAGCTTAAAGCAAGTTATTCATAATTAACAGAGGGCCACTTTGAGTGGCAGGCTGTCTGCAGAGACTGTCCCCTGCTTTTCAGTCAGATCCACCCCTTCCTCCTCCAGAGCTCCACCCTTTTCTCCAAATATGGTCACTTCTGGCACCATAGAAATGAAATGGCGATGGCCAAAATGCTGAACTCAAGGCATCAAAATGTGAGTCCTCAAAACAAAGGTGATGTAACAATGGCCACATCCATTATTTGATACCATCTATGACTTTACCAAATGATTTACTGTTGCCTTACTTGAGCCTGCTCCACACCAACATATTAAATAAATAACTAATTTTAAAAAGTAGCTGACAGCTGACAGTGAAGACTTTGCAGACATGCTCAGTAATAATCTCAGCATCATTATGTTTTCCCTGAAATAAGAATATACTTGCAAATGAACTAAGCCGAAAGGAGATGTGCTTGCTTTGCTCTCATCTCTCTCTGTGAACCAGTCTTATGTCACTCGTTCTCCTCCTCCACTTCTCTCTCTCTCTCGCTGTCTATTCATCTTTCTCTCTTTCCTGGAGTGATGGCTCAATTACCATTCCTCACACTCAGGCTTCAAAAGTGAGCAAAATGGAGCAGGATTTCTTGACCATGTAAAAAAAAAAAAAAAAGAAAAGGAAGAAGAAGAAAAAAGACTTTTAATTTCCCCTCACTCTCCGTCTCTGGCTGCCGAAGTTCACTCAGCTCTGTAGTGAATTGTGACACCTGTAATTTAAGAGGTTTCTGGACTGCAGCTGAGCTTTGGAACGATTCAGTGAACTTGGTACTTAACAACAGAGGAGGGTAAAAACTTCTGAATGAATGTATGAGGGAATCAATTAGTCATAAACTCTGCTTCCTGCAAAGACTGATATGAACAATGCAATCTCATCCAATCTAGGTTTAGTATTAAAATATCTTATCAGTCGGTTTCAACAGTATAAAGTGATGGAAAGTCATTTACCCCAATCTTTCCATTCATCAATTTTCCAGCTGCACACTTCTCCTCTGCCTCCCTTCATCTCCCCGCTTCTGAAGTCCCTCTTTCTCTCCCCCCTTAATCCTCCCTTTCCCTAAGTGCTAGCTCCCAGCCTTGAGCCTCGGGGATCCGCACGACTTGATTGTGTTTTGATGTTCTTGTGAAACTTACAAGTGCACTCAGCACTCAAGACCCATAACATACATTCTCAAGACCGTTCACCCAGAGGAAAAGAGACGGAGAAAGGAAGAGTATTTACTATTACTGCTGTTGGTGCAGTGTACACACTCGCAGCTGCATATATGCACACAAAAACCTGCATTGCTATATATGTGAATGCAAAAAACATCCTGTATACCGACTCATGAATCCATGTTTCCTTTATGTCCTGAATCAAGCCCAAAGTGGACTGACTTAAGCAAATTGTAAGTCTGTTTTTTGCTTCTTTTTGTCTTGTTATTCCATGTTTTAGCTTACTTATCAGTTTCTCTGTACTATATAAAATAATCGGTGAATGCAGTAATTGACATATAGCCAATCTGACATGCATAAGGTAAAAAAAAAAAGAAAAAAAACTTGCACGATTAATTAACTCTATAAATGATATTAACTTCTGACTAAAACTTCACATCTTAACTGGTTATTACTCAATCTTGTATCAACTCACAATGAGCTGAGGTTTTTCTTGAGTCATTATAAAACTATCAACTTGCCCAAAGTTGAAAGGCCCTGCACACAAGGGTTTTAAACTACAGAGGCTGCAGGGATTTCACCAAACTCTATGTGCTAATAAGCACGACACAAGTTGTGCAGGTGCAAAACAAGAGAGGAGAAAGATATTTATCCAGCACAGTTTGTACACACCCACACAGTCCTGAGAGGAAGTCTTATTGGGCAACATAAGTGAAAACACCTGTTTGAGTGGGCTAAGTGTGTGACAGTTAAAGCAACAGTTCACCCCCAAATGAAAATGACAAATTTTTCCTCTAACTGTAGTGCTATGTATTTATCTAGATTGTTTTGGTGTACGTTGCAGAGTGGTGGAGATTCCAGCAGTACAGAGATGTCTGTCTTGAATATAATGGAACTAGATGACACTCAATCTTGACCCTGTTATTCAAGATAATTAACAGACCTTGTTGTCAGCGCAAAATACAACCATAAAAGGCGTTCTGCTTAGGTGAGCTGTAACATTAGCTGGCTCTGTGGTGCTAGGTGAGCGATCAGTAGATACACGCCTTCTTCTGCGCAGTGATACAATTAGCAGGTAGCATTTGGTTGAAAGGGAAACAGTTTCTTCATGAAACTGCTCACAACAAGGTCTGTGGATTATCTTGAGCAACTCACATCAAAACAATCTACAATGATAAATGGGTAAAAGGAAAAATATGTTTTTTTACATTTACTCATTCATTTCTTTCAATGTACTCACCAAAATAAAAGCCATTGTTGTTCTGTGTAAAAATGACTGAATCTACTATTCAGTTGCCTGACTTAAATGAATCAGTCAAGTATCTGCCAAAGTTGTCCACACAGAGTCTAAAGTGCAGATGCTGAAAAGACTGAGAGGTGTTGTTTGTGGGTTCATAATTCTCCCCACAGAGGTGGATCACGCTGATGTGACAGGTGGCTATCGGCCAGAATATCAAATATGGTATCTTTTTCCTCTTTCTGAAATCAATAAGTAGTAAATCTGAGGAATAAAGCTTTTGGAATTCAATAAGCTGAAGTTTTATGTAATAATTCGTGTAATTGAGCTACTTGAAATGATTCTTTGGGGATTCAATGAAGCTATTAACATTGTACATTTTTATGTGTGAATCAAACCGTAGATAATGAGTGATTGAAAAGGCAACATGGCTGATTTGTTCATGTCCTGCATGTGCACTTGTTTCCTTGTTAACAAGCACCAGGAGACTCTTACTGGTTGGGGCAATATGGAGAATCATGGCAGAACATTATCTGAACTACAGACCGTGCAACAGGAATTAATGTTTCATTTTGTCATGTCTCCGAGGGTCTTTTTCTTTGAAGTGTTTAATTTCATGCCACACACACTCTTGGAGCAGGGCTGGCTTCACACGAACACACATGCAGCCATGTTTTATATTAAAGTGAGTAGCCTACATATGATGCAGCACAAACGATGATCAGTGAGCAGCAAGGGAGACATTTTAGCATTTAGCATTTCAAGTTGCCATCCTATTGTATAACTTACTGAACTGATACATGAAAAGAAACGTCAGATTATTTTTTAATGAATGCCACTTGAAATATACCAGCAAGCAACATGAATGTCAAACAATATAGGTCCAAGTGTGAAAACATAAACAGACAGTCTATTGTGTTTGTCGCTGCTGTGCCACATTCATTATACACAGCTAGTTTAAATGAATAATGCAGGTGACTAAATGGTTCTACAGAAGTAGTTCAATTATCATCATGAATTATAAATGTATTATTAAAAGGTGCTTGGAGATTTTAGTCACACAGTGAGGCAGTGCATAATCACTTTGCCAGACTTGTGTGTCAAATAAACTCCTCTTCAACACGACCTACAAATTGCAAAAAAAACAACACCAGAGTAACTGTTCTCAGGCAGCACGAACACTTTCACAAGGGTGATATCGAGTTTTTAGTTTTCTAGAGAAAATAAAATCACACTTATTCAAGGTTACTGATTCATCTGAAGTTGTTTACAGTCAGAAGTAGCTCAAATGCGCTCACAAACATAATGTGACAAAACTGTGAAAAAAACTGAGTCATCATCTGAAAGAGACAAAACTCACTTATTTCCATTTGTGAGAAATGATCTTATTTTCTTTTCCTAACTGTTATTCTGCTAATTAAATGGTGAAAAAAATCTTTTATCATCTTCTACCACTTCAGCTCTCTTCACCCTTTTTCTCCAGCCATATTTCGTCCACTTGCCTGTCCATCACGCATCAGTTATGACCAGGAAATTAGAGGGGATATAAATTATTAATGGGCTTTAAGATTCAAATGAAGCTTTAATTGATACTCTTAAGCATTCCACATCATCCACACATCCCCTCTGCATATTAGATGTGCTCAGAGCCTTCAGTGTCAGGGGTGCAATGGAGCCTTTCCCAGCATGCATTTGGTAAACAGGAGGGACAACCCATGTCAGGCCATGGCACAACAATTTACAAACAAAATTACTTATTTTAGCTAAATTCTCTAGTGTCACCACAGCCTGGAGCTCTATTTCTTTGAGGAACTACCAGAGTACACCTGCTCGGACTAAAAGGTGCAGAGAAAGAAAAATCTGTTGTGAGAAATCACTGTGAGCCAAATTTTTACTTTTCAGCAAATACAAAGCTGAACCAGACTCTAGATTGTCCATAGGTGTGAATGCAAGCATGAATGGCTGTCAGTCTCTACAGCACCTTTTACAATGCCTGTTCGAGGCGGGAATATCACGATATTATGCCACCTCACCGTTTTGTATAAAAGGCACAATCGCCAAATGGGGGGACAGAGTGGTCTCGCTTTTGAGCCGGCAAGGAGGTAGTAACAATGCTGAACCTGTGTCTGTATGAAAAAGGGCAGCTGGCAGAACAGGATAACGGGCAGGACGTCTTAACGGCATGTTATGCATGCAACCTACAGCGGGAGACTTAATAAGCAGCCGATAGCAGTTAGTGGTTAACTCAAAGAAACAACAGCCATAAATGTCTGCAAAAATGGGAAAAACTGGGAAAATGATGAGGTCCAGGATCTCCTTACCCTCTGAGCAGAGGATGAGATCAGCCGTCGTTCAACTGGGATGGTAAATGATTATTATTGACACTGCTGTCAGGTACTGTGTAAAAATACAAAGGAGGCATTAATAAGGGACTTTGTAGCTTAGCCATAGCACGATCTTTGTGGAAAAAAGGGCTTGTGTGTCAGCCCTGTGTTAGTCTGGTGACATGTCAAGCGTGCACCCTGCCTCTCGCCCAGTGAAAACTGGGGTATGCTCCAGGCCCCTGCAACCCTTTTGAGGATAAGCGGTTACAGAGAATGGATGGACAAAGCTGAACCAATATTAGCAGTTTTTTTGCATTACCATTTCTTATTAGTCAAATACAGTGCATATTAGCATCTATTATGATGGTTTAATAGTAATGTTTTGGGTAATTAACAAGTAAACCACACTGATATATACTCAATGTAACATGAAAAGGTTAAAGTCCTCAAAATAAAGAGAGAATGTAAAAGTGATGTGTCAGGAATTGTTTTTCTCCTTACATATGTGAATGCGAAAAACATCCATGTTTCCTTCATGTCCTGAATCAAGCCCAAAGTGGACTGACTTATATGCAAATTGTAAGTCTGTTTTTTTACTTCTTATCCCATGTTTAAGCTTACTTATCAGTTTCTCTGTACTTTATACATTTAAAATATGGGTAATTAACAAGTAAACCAGACTGATATATACTTAATGTAACATGAAAAGGTTAAAGTCCTCAAAATAAAGAGAGAATGTAAAAGTGATGTGTCAGGAATTGTTTTTCACCTTTGTGAACTTTAAGCAAAATGACACCCAGTGAGAATTACGCAAAATGAACAATCACAAATCATGTCCAACTTAACAATGAATAAAGCTGTGTCTTTATGAAGGTAATGTTTTGATACACATTCTCATTCAGACATGGATGACACTTGTTGAATACAAGCAGGGTTAATCATGTTAATTGAAAGGTAATGAGGTAGACAGGAGATGAAATAGCTGGCAGGAAATAGAAAGACACAGTAGGTCAAATGAGCCTCTAACCTTTAATGAGATCAATGAGCCATGAGACGAAGGACGGCAGGTGAGAAGATGTTAAAATGTATTGGGTCAGACTACAAGTGGACAGAGAATTAGAGAGTATGATAAAAATGAAAAAAAAGTTTGCAATAAGACTAGGGAAGTCAGTTTTGGTTCATTTTGCTAGATATATATATCTATATATAAATATATATTTTGATTTCGATAGGCTGACATTCATTAACTGGTAATTAACCCGTTCATTTTTAAGAAAAAAACATGAATATCTGTACAAAACTTCACAGCAATCCGTTCAATAGTTGTTAAGAAATTTCAGCCTGGACTAAAGTGGTCGACAGCCAAGAGATTCCATAGAGCCATGCCGCTAGCACGGATTAAAAAGAGTAATAATATGTAAAACGGAAAGCGGTAAGAGGCAGACAGAGAGATAACAAAGCAAACTGCTGAAGAGGAGATAACACACACTGTCACTCTAGAGTTTACTATTAACCAAATGTTTAACAGCGTCTGCAAAGGTAATTACATGTAGCCACAGGCAATAATATGAATGTTTGCTTTGTTCTGATTAGGGTATTCTTTTTTTTAAGATGAGAAAAACTATAACTGCAAGGTACAAATAATGTACCACTCATGCATTATCAGCCATGCATCTTAACACCTGGGAAAAGTACTGCTGGATAAATTACGTCGTAGAGTCCCTTGCTTGAGCATTTCGTGGGAGGACTGAGCTTGCTGAGAGTTTGCTGTGCTTGCTGTCTTTGTGGTCAGCGAGAGGGCAGCAGCCTGGTGCCACCTCTTTATAATTTCCCCTGGAGGGGTGATACATAGGTCTCACTGACTCATCTTATCAAACTGGGCCTGAGCTTAATCCTCACCAGGACACTTTGCTTCAGAGAGAGAGGGCGAAAAAGAGAGAAAGCGCTGCTACAGGAGGTTTTCACAAGTGTCAAGTTTTTTTTTTTTATATTGTTTTTCCTTGTGTAGCTTTGGGCTTGAATACACAGACTTACAGGATCATGTAGGCTGATGATCCTGAAAAACGGCCTTTAAAACAAACTAGGATTACTGTCTTGCGGTTGTATGCCTCTGCAAACAAGTGCAATGACAGTTTACTTCCATGTCTGTCCTAAGCCATATGTTGCTATGACATTTTACAGTGCTTCTAATATTGCTGCAATGAAGCTTCATATTCAAAAATGCGGATGCTTCAAAAACATCTTAAGCCCAGCAGCACAGAGGACCTGTACAATCACCACTGTTTCAAGATTTGACCAAGTGTTTCTCCCTCTGTTTCTGAGTTCTGACTCTGAATAATGGCCTGAAAACATTATGTTGTCACAGTAAAGTTGACTTTTGACCTTTTGGATATAAAATGGCATCACTTCATCATTTTATCCTATTGGACATTTGTGTAAAATTTGTCTTGATTAATGTATACATTTTAGAGTTACAGCCAAAAACATGTTTTGTGAGGTCACAGTGATCTTGGACCACCAAAATCTCATCAGTTCATCCTTTAGTCCAAGTGGAGGCTTGTGTCAAATTTGAGGAAGTTTTCTTAAGGTCTACTTGAGATATTGTGTTCATGAGAGTGAGACAGACGCAAGGTCAGCTTGATCTTTGACCACCAAAATCTAACTGGTTTATTTTGAGTCCAGCTGGAACTTTCAGCCAAATTTAAAGAAATTTTGAAACTTTGCATGAAAAAAGAGAAAAGAATCGTCAAATATTCGTGTTGAACTGCAGAATCTGATTTGACTGGCATAATTATAAGTCAGGTACCACCCTCCAGACCACTACTTTTGTCTGTTTGAAGGGCAGGTTTTGTTATCAAATTATTATGGATTAATATTGGCTGTGGCTTGGGGCAGCTGTGGCTCAGGAGGTAGAACAAGCTGTTCTTTAATTACCAGGTTGGCAGTTCGTTCCCCAGCTCCTCCTGTCTGCATGTCAAAGTGTCCTCAAGCGACACACTATACCCAAAGTTGCTCCTGATGAGCAGCCTAGCACCTTGCATTGCAACCACCATTGCTATATGAAAAAATGAATCAATGAGAGGCGAATAGTAACACGCTTTGTCTGGGAAGGTAGAAAGGCACTACATACAGTAAATGCTATCAATTTGATGTAGAATTGCCAATAGTTCTTTCAAACAATCGTGTGTTCAGACCTGTAGTTATAAAACACTTTTGAAGGGCACGAAGCCTTTCACATCCCTTAATCACTCAGAGGATTCAACATCCCACTGGGCCTCTTAGACACAGCTTCAATCCAATTCCTAAACCACAAATCCTGGCTTCCCCTCCTGCTACCGAGATCGATCTTATAACAACAGGTGTTCACAGGTGTTCAAATGTGGTCATGCATCGACTAAAGGCCTTTCTCAGCTTAGAACAAAGGAAATCAGCTCAGTAGGCAGCGGGAGGGGGAGGGTCGCAGTTTATGTGATGTCCTCTATATGTTTGATATGTCACCTTCTCTTTGCACTGGAGATAGAGGGTTGAATACCTAAAGCGTCCTCTGACTTGAAGGAAGACATGAAGGATTTACTGTTACATCGTTAGGTTGTCGTCTTTACAGTGACTACCACCTTTCACCAATAAACAGTTTGATATATTTATAAGGTCAACTTAAACTTTATGATATTTCTTTTTTGGCAATATGATAACTCATCAAGAATGCTCTGTTTTGCATCTATTAAAAGACATTTTAACGGGGGTTATCTGTATTGTTTAGTGTGTATTTATTCATCCCCTTTATTTATTTTCATGGTTTCAACTATTATTCCTGGGGATAAAAAAAACATGCAAAATGCTAATTGTGACCTTTTTCCTTTTTACTAAAATGAAACTTCTCCCTGAGGGAAAATAAAGTTTATCAATCAAACACTACACGCTGGCAAAAGGATAAAATGAGCCTAGCATGGATATTAAACTTAACATACACACAACTTAATTTTCATATGGCCCATTTTCTCGTTCAGTGCACACTGTTCCATTTAATAGCAATGAAGCTGTGGTTAATAGTCACAGCAGAGGTGGGCTTAGTCCACTGAACTGTAATGTTAAAGTTAGGATTCTTCCTGCTGACTTCACAGCTTTCATGCTCTTGTGTTCTCAGTTTTACAATACAGCTACATGAAAGTTCACATCCAGATTTTTCAAGCATATCAAAAATAATACACTCTGGAGGGGAATGAAGGCTAAGGGAAAATCTTAACTGTCAGATATTAATGTGACTCAAAATGAAGATGTCTTGTTAATAAAGTTCAATTTTTTAAATGTTGAAATGGATGTTAAGCAAAGGGAGAGGAGAGGTGATATGAACCTTGGCTTAAACTAAAGAAAAGTAGGAGTATTATATTATATATACTATCATATACTATTATTATAGTATTTGGTGTAGGAGGAAATATAAACCATGGAGCACATGAAAAATTAAGCTCGGAAAACTTTCTCTGTGCTTCTTCAGTCCAAATTCTCTCTCTCTGTCTTCTTTCGATAAGCTGGTTATGGGCATTTTGCTCCTTCAGTCAAACCAACAAATTTTACCACGATCTCTATTAGCCAATCATGTTGCTGCTGTCAAACTTTCTCCTGTCTGCTGCTGTCAGCTGTCATTGCTGGCAGGAATTGTCATGCTCTCCTTCACCCCATCCACTCTCAGTCATTATATCCAGTGCCCAGGTCTGGCTCATCATCGCATCCAAGTCCTCAGCCGACTCTTGATCTCATCACCACAACCACCAGCGTCTAGACTCCAGAGGGGGTTCCTGATTCTACTACAGCATCACAACCTCCTTAAAATATATGACATCACAATAGGGTTATCACCAAAGACTATTCACATTTCTCATACTTTGGTCTTTGCACCTGTAAATTCATAGTCTTTCACTCAGAATAAGTGAAAGACTATGAATTTACAGTACAGTAGTTGTGCGAACCCAGACAACCTGACAGTTAGCTTTGCAACTTTGAAGGAATAGGTGTTTTTGAGAAATACAAACTTCTTCATCCACCCAATAATTCTGTACAGTGTCCCTGTCTGTAGCGCAGGTTTCCCAAACATGATTAGGGAGGACACGTTTTGATACCTGTACAGGAACAATGGTACCACGTGTCAAGAAATAGTTACACCAAGTTTATCTTTCCAAAATAGATCATACAACAAAGACAAACGGAGTTAATTAGTGAGCTTTAGAAATGTTGGTACATTGTTTCCCCCACATTTATTCATTTGTGGCAGCCTGCCAGTATTTAAACATCTGTTGCCTCAAATTAATTATATATTTTTTGAAGTTGGAGTGTTCATTAGGAGTGCTATTAGGAAATGTATACTATTTGGTTAGTCATTTGCCTCAATCCTGGACTGCAGAGTGTACTTTGAGCAAAGATGGAGCAGCAGAACACCAGGTGCAGTGAGAGTGAAACTGGGTTGAAAAAATTTCCTTTCGCTCCTCTAATCTGTCAATCTGATCTCTCTGACTGGATCAAAAGATCAATGATCCACCCTGTGGCTCCTAATTCATCAAACGACCGCTGATTCTCATGAACTCATGAAAGTCTGCCTGCACTGGATTCAAGGACCCCCTAAAATGTCTGAACGTCATGATTTAATCACGCAGCTCTTCTAGAATTTCTAGAGAATGTTATTAGACAGAACAAGGTCACTTCAGGAGGGTTGTGACACTCAAAAAAAAGTATTTTTGGGCCACATGGCATCACGTGATGGGCTGGAAGTTGTGATTACATGATTTGGCCACTATGTCAAATTGGCTTCAAAGTCAAGAGCCATGGGGGCTTGGGTGTGTGAGGCTGCACTGTGTTTTTACCAAAATGCTCACTATGTTCACTATCTTAATTTGGTGGGTTACTAGGATTGCAAGCTAACAATTGCTAATTAACACTAAATACAAAGCACAACTGGGAATGTCATTAGACCAAAGTGGTGTACCGGGCAATTGACACATGGGTGGAAATCTGGTCTGCAGGGAACCCACATGCTTAATTCTGGACTTAAAGCCACTCCTCACAATCTGTCAGGATTTGATCGTCGTGTCTGCACGCTTCAAACAAGTTCATGCATAGTAAATTTCAGAGCCACTTAGTTGGAAATTAAATTAGCCTCTCTAAATGCATTTTAATTCCTGTACACAAGAAATGATTCTTTATGTGATGAACAGACCCGTTCAGAAACAAGCTTATAACCGATTACCTCCCATTCACACACACATACGCACCCTCTAAATGACTGTCTGTTTCCTGTTCTGTCAACCCCTTTTCCACTTTCCTCTAATCATGACCAATAAAAACAATTAAGCATCTCTCTGTTTATCTGCCAGCTTTCTAATATATCTCACTTTCTAGTCTTCCTTTCTTTACCGAGCTATTCTCCTTCTTCTTCTTCCTCTTCTTCTTCCTTTTCCCCTGTCCTCACTCTTCTGCATGACCAGTTCCATGTCAGCCCTTAATTGTGTTTTGATGTTCCTCCAGACCTGCAATTGAGCTCCATTCTCGCCAGCCAAAACAGAACAGACATTTGTCAATGCACAGGCACTGAGATTCCCTACTCCCTCTCTTCCACATTTTCTGCTGTTGCCCTCCATTTAATCTCCTTTTTACCATCCTTTCTTCCATCCTACATTTATCCAGACTTAATATGCTTATGCCATCTATCTATCTATCTATCTATCTATCTATCTATCCATCTATCTATCCATCTATCTATCCATCTATCTATCCACCATCCTAGACTTCAGAGAGTGCGATGGAGCAGTAAAATCAATGTAGGACAATACCAAAGACCTCTTTTCCCCTCTGGGGCCCATGTCACATGTAATCACTGTTACTTATAAGACAAACACACACATGCACATACACACACTGTTAGTTTGTCCTAACACTGAACTAAGCTCAGCTCAGAGAGTAAATATTTGTGCTGTGCAAGCTCTAGACAGAGGAAGGCTCCTCACCTCAGCACTGTGCCACCAAATCATGAAATATTCACAGACAGAGATGGGAGGAGGGAACGAGAGAGTGAGAGTGAGAGGAAAAAAGAGAGAGAGGTCACACATAACAGAATAAGATGGACGGAGGGGAAAAAGTGCGTGGGCAGGTGGCTCGATCAGTACTACAGTGGAAGATCTGAAGGAGAGGAATGGGTTGTTTGTGGAGAGGAAGAGGAGAAAAATCAGAGGAGGTGTTGAGGGAGGCCGCAGGAGTGAACAACAAGGTTGAAGGCTGAGGAGAGAGGTTGAAGAGTGTGACAGGACAGAAAGGAGGCAAAGGAGCAGTGAGGGAGGGGAGGGATGGGTGCTCTAAATGTGGAGGACAAATAAAGATGTAGACTGACAGGCAGACCAAATCAGGAATAATCAGGCAGCACAATGCGTGGTGTCCTACAGCAGAGGAGATGTGTAAGAGTAAATGGATTGCAGGAAATGATGCTCTAAAGCTCTTTACGGTCCCAGTCAGTCTGCAGCTGAAGAGTGATAATCCCCATCCAGCACTTAATGAGGGTTTATTCTTTCACAGGTCATTCTGTCCTGGTATCTTGAAAGACTGGATCACAGCTCTATTCACTTCCACTCCACTCACTTTGCGACGTTATAAAGGATCAAAAAATGATTACATTTTTTCCTCCTGTCTGATACTTGCACATGTAATTGAGTGAAGTTTACTCTGAGCTAATTATAATTAAACAACAGTTACAAAGCTGATCTTTATTACATTTAAATCTTTATCTGCAATTTGATTCAGTGTGTTATGCTCAGTTTTTTAGCCATTTTCTGTGGTGGGGGAAGTTTTTAGAAATACTTTACCTACTAAATGACTATCTGTATCTATTACTCACCGTGTGGAGTTTGTGAAGAAAATGTAGGTTTTTTTGTGTGCCCCACAATAAATGAAGACTTCAAAAACTGAGACAATTCGTAATGACTTGAAGGAAAAGGGGGGCATGTTAAGCAACAACATAACTACATTGCAACTCTTACATAAAAGTCTCATTTATCTAGTTATATGCTCAGTACTTACCAAACAGACTGCCTTTTCTATCTATCTATCTATCTATCTATCTATCTATCTATCTATCTATCTATCTATCTATCTATCTATCTATCTATCTATCTATCTATCTATCTATCTATCCATCCATCCATCCATCCATCCATCCATCCATCCATCCATCCATCCATCCATCCATCCATCCATCTATCCATCCATCCATCTATCTATCTATATATCTATCTATCTCATCAATGATCTCTTCAAAGACCTGCTGATCAAACTAACTGATCAATGCAGTGGTAGACCAGCAGCTCCCATGTTCAGTGAGGTAAAATTACTGGTTTTGTCAATAGGGTCAGGCTTAGAAAAGACATTAAGTTTCACTTTTAGTGCAGTTCCCCATCGTAAAGAACTGTCTGATTGGTAAATACTGAGCATATAAGTGGATAAACAAGACTTTACTGCACGAGTTGTGTGAAAGTTTAAAACCCACTGTTTTGATATAGTTTTGCTGATGTTAAACATGGACCTCTATGACTTTAAGAATTTGCTAAATTCTTTTGGATTTTTCAGTCACTGGAGGCATGCAAGAAAAAAGCATTTTCTTAATGAATTCAACATAGCAAGGAGTGAATAATTTATATAAAAGCGGTCATTTTGGGGATAAAGTATTCCTTTAAGTAAAAGTAGCAAGCAAGTAGCAAGTAGCACTATGGTGTAGAAATAATCTGTTACAAGTAAAAATCCAGCATTCAAAGTCAAAAGTATTTGCATAAAAATATACTTAAAGGACCCAAAGCATAAATAGTCATTCTGCAAAATGGCCCATTTCAGTATTGATGCATGAATGTGTTAATCACTTTCATGTTGCAGCTGGTAAAAGTGGAACTACTTTTAATTACTTGCTGGGTAGTTTAATCCATAATCATACATCGTAATTTTTTAGTTGCTCTACAGTATTAATTATCAGAATCCGCAAAGTAACTAAAGCTATCAGATGAATGTAGAGAAGAAAAATATTTACCTCCAAAATGCAGAGGAAAAGAAGTATAAGTACCTCAAAATTGCACTTAAGTACAGTATTTGATTTAGTTGTACTTAGTACTTAGTTACATTCCACCACTGACTAGCATTGTTACAGAAGGGAGAGCTGGTCAGAGACATGGTCCATCACTTTGGTCAAAAGTAAAATATTTTGACAATGGAAAGTCTTAACATTTTCGCATTCATGGTTCTTGTGATGTATCCTAACAACTTCATGATTCACCTAGTTGACATTTTTGGTGCAAAGTGACATATCTCTGGAACTATTGGAGAAATTGCACTGAAATTTGATACATCTTCAGAGACTGAATAACTTTAAAAAAAAATGATATTTCACTGAACTTTCTGCTTGCACCACCTCCAAACAATTTCTGTAACTTTCTGAAACTGACGATCGCAACACCATGAATTCTCCAGCGAAAAGTGAATGTGTGCCGTTATCCCCATTAGAGTGATTACTGCGTCTTGCCCCTCTACATGACAGCAGCAGGCTTTTCATCTCATCTTTGAGTCAGACCATTTTGAATAGCTATAACCACTTTTGCCTTCTGACATGGTTGGATGTCCCGCTGTTTAAACTAGTTTGTTTCAAGCATATACCTCCGTCTTTTGTTTTTCTGATGGCCCATGCAGCATATAGAGACATCTAACATTGGAGCTGAATGGCTCAATTATAGCCAAGCTGTCTCTAGAAAAATCACTTTTCACACAACTGTGTACGTGGAGAATTGTTTCCATCTAAAGTGAAGCGATGAGAATAGCAATATTCTAAATGTTTTGGCTTTTGGGGATGTGGAACAGGTATGGGCTTGTATAGTATTTGTAAATAATATGTGTTAACAGCAAATCAGTCTTCAGTCATCATTAAACAGGGGAAGCAGTATCTGCGTTTCAGTGTCAGGAGCAACAAGATGCATCAACTCCAACATGTACAACAGCTGAAGGTGTTCTGGTGGGTGGATTTAAGTGACTGTTAGCCACTGGAAAAAGTGAAAAATTGACCTGGCAGTGCTGAAGTATTGCTGGTTGGGAGCAGAGCCAATACAATATACATCTGTTATGTCTCAGGACATGTCTTTTTTTTCTTTCTTTTGCATCTTTATCCCAATTGAGTTTTCTGTGCTGACACTATGTATTTATTAAATGTAACATTAAAATGATTTGCAATTACAGGTATTGATGACAGCAGTGTGAAGACCCAGACCAATATCAAAGAACTAGTGGCAGCAGAGGCCGACTGTTGCGTCACCTTACAATGCCTGTGTTTCAGCCAAAAGTTTGCATCTGAACACACCTGGCCAGCTAGCGAGTCTGTTCTGCACCTGCAAGGTTTTAATACTTACAATTGATTTAAATAATAATAAACATACACATTATGATATATTATAGAATCAATCTGTAGATTAGAGATTTTAACTTCAAGTTTATATTGACAAATGAAATGTTTCATGTTACTGCAAATGCACACTATTCAAGTCGCTTGCCTGCAGCTATTCTTCAGTTTGTTTTGGGTTCATTTGCAGAAATATCTGCAGCGAGAAAATGTATTGTGACAATTTTTTTCCCACTCATTTCCAGAAAACTACTGAAGGCAATGAGACACAGTACAATGAAAGGAAAAGAAACTTCATTTTAAAATGAAAATATCCCAACAATGTTTAATTTAGAAAATCATTCTTGTGTTCATTCACCTTTATGTTTCTCTTGATAAATGTAATTTTAGACCTGAAAGACTGTGAAAGCCAAAGCCTATCAGTCAGCGTCATTCATTAAAATAATTGGTAGGTAGTCTGCACATGATGCAGCTGCTGTGAAACCATCCTTGTTAACCTTCTCTCTTCATAGTTCCTCAGCAGGAGTCCAAAACAGCCTTTTACATTATAGATTATAGATGGCACAGATACATTATAGTACAGATGGAAGAGGATTTGCACTTCTAACAACTCATTATCAAATCATAACCATTACTATATGTTCAATTACCCACAGTCCAGCCAAGACTTATGTTTTATTTCTTTACATTTAATTTTTTGGCACACGTTTTTGTCCAAAGCCATATGGTAAAAATGGATGTACTGTGGTCCTTTGGGCTTAAGATGGATGTTTGCTACTTTTAAAAGAAAGCCCCTATCAGAACACAAAGAGCATGCCATAGTAAGTGAAATGTGGGAAGAGGTAAACAACACTGCTAACACAAAAGAAAGATTTACTAAAGGAGTCAGAAGTGCAGCAGAAACAATACAAAAGCTTATACCCCTATAATATTAGCAGCTCCTAGAGACTGTGATGATTTACACAACTGGCGTTTATAGACATCAAAAAGCTTCTTCTGAGTGAAGCTTGTTGATATATAATAATTTAAATCCAAATGGTTTACCATTTTTGAAGAATAATTATTACACAGCAATCTCTTTGTTCGTTTTTGAGATACCATGTGTGGAAAGCTGGCGTGTTAACGTAAGTGTCGAGCAGTGTTCAAAAATGGGAATGATTAATCCTCAGGGGAACACAAATGCGCTCAGTATGTTTCATGGAAATATGTTAATGAGATGTGTATGGCACTTCTTATATTAAGTCTAATATACACAATATGCAAAAAAAAATCATACTGCAATTATTTTGATAGATACTGCAATTGCGATATGAGTCGCAATGATAAGATTAATTGGTTCTTGCTGGGTTCTGTCACAAACAAGTATGTTCTCTTACATCTGGAATATGATTTATGGGTCTGGGAATATCTGTGATACTCAAAGCTTCATTTATAATGGTATGTTATGGCACATTTTCCTTTATCAAAAAATTAAATTAAATTAAAAATATCTTTTTCAGACTTGTAGTCTTCAACCTCTTCTGCAAATGACAACACTTCTGGCAATTAATCAAATTTCACGCAGCTCTCTCAAGAGCCACAAAAGGCTTCATACAACTTTTGTTTTACATTTGTAATGGTATTCGCCGAGACCTTTAACAAAAGTTAATTGTATGCAGTGGAGTTCATGTGGAAAGTTGGCCTGAAAGTGGTGCTTGGTCACAAAGTCACCTAAAACATTAGCATCAGGACCTTCTGTTGAAAATGAATACCAACAACATTGTTCATGGAAATACACAGATTTAGCCCTAAAAAAATGTCTTCTAGGACACTCTTAATTCGTCAATAGAGTGTCACAGTTTGGCATTGTTGGGCCACTGACCAAGTGTTGGTATTTGATGAGTTTGGAGTGAGAATGTGTTGTCCAGGAAATCGTGAATATCAACACCAAATCCCATGGAACTGGCCAACTGTTGAGGTATCATACTTTGAACAAATGTGCTGCTTGGGCAGATGGACAAACAAATTAAAATGCCATCCTTTTGGACCCACTGCTTGTAGGGCAAAAATAGAATCATAAAAATATGGGAGGCAGATATGCTCAATTTGCTCTGCAGGAAGTAAAAGGATTAAAAATGACTGTTAGAATCAAAAGCCACATGCCTATAGTCTTTCAAACAGCAGGTAGAACAGGAGGATACAACAGAGAGACAGAACTGAAAACAAAAATACATAAAACAAAGGGACGTGGTTAGCTTAGTTCAGTCAATCATTCCAAAAGTTTTACAACTAAATGAATTGGAGGAATATGGTCAGTAACAGTTATGATATGGTTTTGTGCTGTATATTTTAAAAACAATAATGCTTTAAGAACACAATCCAAAATCTATTCCAACTTTTTTAAAATCTATACCATATCCTGCCAATTTCAGCAGAAGGTGGGAATAATGGTAGAGGAATGGAACTTGTCCCTGAAAACAAGAAGCAGCAATATCAGAACGATATGTTTAAGTTAGCAAAATAAAATACTTTAACAGTTTACTAATCGCTATAACCACAAATCTGCATATGTATGCCAATTTCTGTAGGTAATGGAAGATGCCTAAGTAGATAACAGAGACTTTTGGTGTCTAAAGTATCCTAGTTTCTGTTTGTAGCCTGAGAAGTTTTGACCAGTCATGAGTGATAGTTAAACAGTCCACGTGAAAAGGCAGAATGTACTGTTCACAGCATGTTGTGCCTTTATTTAATTAATCTGTATTAATACACATATGGAGATATCTGTTTATAGAGATCAGTCAAATGCCAGGAAAGGAAGTCTTGACTCAGATATCTGCTGGCTACATTGGATCTTCTTACATACTGGCTATTGCAGCGAGAGGCTTATTGTCGTTGGACTGATAGCTAGCGGGTTCTGAGATTGATAGTTGACTAAATCCATCTGGCTATGCAGATGGCACACAAACAGTCATGATTTACGTGAATATCTGAACCCTTTCAGAATTTATTTGAACTTATGCAATGCAAAAAAAAATCAGAGGCACACTCTTCTGCAGTCTGGTGTAACTGTCCATGGTGCTGAAACACCGTATTAAAATAGATTATCATTGAGAGAAGAGATGAGCCCTGTTTCCTTCATTGGAAGGGCCCTGCCTTTATATTTTGGGGGGCCCCAAGTGATGTGATCACCTTTATTTTACAATGTATAAAGTAACACAACAACAACAGGACACTCTTCTATCGGAAAAGACTAAAACAAAGTTCTCCAAATATTTAAAATACTCTATTGTAATTACAGGTGTATTTAGGACATGTTTCTAAGCTTCACAAAAAAATCTTCTCAGATAACTGACATCAGAGAGGCAACAAAAGTAACCTTTGAAAAAAATTAACATTTGCTGTCTATCCAGAAATTATTCACAACTTGTGTAAAAGGTGAATACAGAGACAAGACAAAAAATGAAAAAAAAAAAAAAACTGTGTATATGGATTACCCCTGGAAACTGCCACAGACCTGCCCTGACTGGAACCTGGTACACATGTTACACCACAAACACACTAAGCAGCGGCAAAGTGCTGCTGGTGGTGAGCTGCCACGCAATAGTTATGGAAAGCTGCAGCGGCTACTCAGACCCGCAATTGTTTGATTCTCCAACAAAGTGTTTCCAAACTAAAAATGAGGTATAGTATAACTTTTAGCAGCAAACTGCAGCCAGATGATACCTGCAGCCAATCAGTAAACAGAGTCCTGTGGCTCAAGTGACAGGCGGACTTATGTCACAAAGATTTTCCTCCTGCCTGAAACACATGAATACATCTCCCGGCCACAGAGATGTGTAATTATTGCTGCATTTGCCATTGCTTGGTGTGTTTTTGGTGCTAGTTTGGCTCAATGGTTCACCATGACAATAAAAATAAAACTGGTGCAGCCTAAGAATGCAACAAAGTTAGGTTCAGTAATCATCGTGGTGACTTACTGTTTCTACAGAAGGTGAGCAAGCTACATTTCTACTCCTGCTGTGTATCTGCAACACCACTTCTTTTCTGTAGGCTACAAGCTCATCAACAATACAGTGGATGTAATTTTTTGTCAGCAACTGCATGCTAACATTGTTGAACTGCCCTGCCTAAATGCTGCAATGCCATTGTCAATGCAGCCAGCAATTACTTGAGCTATCAGTCAAAAAGACAATAGGTGACTGATGTAACCCATCAGTCCAAGCAGCACCTTTATCCTCCAACAACCGAGCTTAACTCTGGAGGCCAAAGGGTCATTATACCATCTCCCTGTGGACTATTAACAATCAGCTCTGCTATTGTGTTACAGATTAAAGCTCACAGGCCATTAGTCAGGACAGGTAGAAGTGTTTGAAGAAAGCATTAAAGCCCAATTAGTGTAAAAGTGATGTGTGGGTTCATTTCTAGTGTGCAGCTGAGACATATCTACCAAAATGTGGCATAAATATGGGATAAGGAAACGTACACAAAAGCATGTTAATTTATTTTTCCCTGTACAACCAGAACACAGGCTGTTTGCAAACATAAACAACACTATAAAACGCTTCAAAAACTGAGTAATGTAAATAAATCACTGCCATTTTGTATATGAACATTAAATTACAGTACATGAATTGGCCGCACTGCTTTAAATTCCTTCTCACAACCATGAAGGGACTCACAGGAGCATGTAAATGAATCTGTGTGTGCACCTTCAACCCACCACGCCATATCAACTTATACTCTATTTGTCTGCTCGCCTTCCTCCCCCGCCACCATAAATAGAAACTGGCCCAGACACATTACTATTCCTACAACATAATCCAATGCAGGTATAACCTACATCATGGCACAGAAGTGATACACCGACTTTAATAATGGCTTCATATTTCCTTCCATCTCCACAGCGTCGCCCCCCTGAATCAATAACAGAGAAGCCCACACATTCAGTCTAATGGAAATGACTGACCCGCGCGTTTTGCGTGATGTAAAGCGAGAAAGACCAAGTTAGATTTGCACGCATGGACTTGTGGTGGAAAAAAAATCGGCTCCTGTGCTTGCGCCAGAGAGAGAGAGAGAGGGAGGGGGAGAGAGATACAGGCAGTGATACAGAGACACAGTGAGGGATGCACTGGCTGAAAGTGAAGCGGGAAGTCCGGGATTTTCCCTTTTCTCTCCCGTTTTGGGATAAAAACATTAAATGACAGACTTTAGCACAAACGCTCATCGGGGAAGTTCGCTTTTCGGACACTTTCGGGATAGTCTGCACCTGCCGACCTCTCCGTGTTCTGAGGTTTCAAGACAACATTCATTTCTAACTTGATCTCTTGTTGGGTGTTTGTGCGCAATGGCCGGTCGTTTACACGTGTCTGTGGTTCGGGATGGCTGGAAAATTAAATAAATTAGAACTCCTGTGGATGCGAGAGTGACCTTCTAATTGGATATTGGGAAGATTTCAGTCGCCTCTTTCATGAAACATCCTTACCTTTTCATTTTGGGGATCTACTTAGGAGTCTGTGCAGCGTTTTAGTTCAGAGCGCACTTGTGTCTGACTCAACGATGTGCTCCGGTGGGAAATACTGTGCGTTTTTGTTCTTGCTCAGAGGTATCCTGTCGGACCCGGGAACCTCAAACCAAGGTGAGAGCGAGGTTGGATGCACCAAATGTGACGATTTTGAAGTATATTTTTAACAGTACTGATTGTCTCTTCCCATTACGCACATGCACGCTCACACGCAAAACACAAGGTAACTTGATGTTTTTGCAGTGCAGTCTAGTTTACTGTCTACAGCCAAAACATTGTTTTTCTAGCATATTAAATACTTCCAAAAAAAACAAAACATGTACAGAATATAATGTCTTCACTTCTCACATGGGTCATGGATGTCCTAATAAGCATTAAAGTGTAATCTTTTCACAGGTGATTCTGGGCTGTTTTGCACATTAGATAATAGAATGACACCTATGGGTGACTATTAATTTGTGTTTTCCTTCAGGTGTTTCGCTTTTTCCCTCCAATGTCAATTTGTCGGTTGAATCAAGATGTCAGTCTCTTGGTTTGAGCAGGAGATGACAGTGGGTCTATGAATTATTACAAATTACAACAACAACATACACAGCAGAAACAGATATAAATTGTGTACAACCTAAAAAGGCACATACAATTTTCAATTTCTTGGCTGAACCAAGAGATGTCAGTCTTGGTTTTAGACGATGTGTCTGTCCTAACCACTGATGCTGTGCAGCGTAGACAACACCTCTTTGAAAGACTCAGCATAGCAATAATAATGTTTTTTGTTACTTTTCTACCTGCTCTCTTTTAAAATAGATAAACTGTGGCCTCAAAATGCATGCACAAATTTTAGCTAAACCAAAAGATGTCATTCTTTGTCAGAACATGTGTCTGCTGTACTGATTACTGAAAGGTTGCAACATACATATCTGAAAGATTGAACCAGCAGTGTTAATAATGTGGTTACTTTTGTACATCCCATGTTTGAAAAAAAGATGAATTTGACTCTGACTCTTACAAAGAATACACTTTTAACTTTTGCAGCCTCAAAATTCAAGTGAAATAATCTGTTTGCTGGTTGAACCAAGAGATATCTCTTGGGCTTAGTTCACCATTTATCTAAAAAAGAAAAGAAAAAAAAAACACTTTTATACATTCACAGCCTCAAAATTGAAGCAAAAACATATTTTTTTTCCTGCCTGAACCAAGAGATGCCGGTCTTGGTTTTGTAAGTCACAATCATCTTTACTGTATTTATAACAGGGGTCTTCAGCATTTTCTCCTACTTTGAGGAGAGATGGACCCGGGACGTCCTACTATGTTTACTGCATAAAAATTAGCTGCACATGAGATGCTTTCAGTATATTTTTGTTTTTTTCCTCATTTGAGCTTACTTGTAGCTGCAAAGTTAGCAGCAGCTGTGGTATGGCTAGGTGCATCAGCCAAAATCTTTGCATTTTTGCTCATGGTTTCTGAGGTGAACAGTATGTCATTGTCTTGCTTGATGATGATGATCCATTATGACTCACAAGACTGCACGTACACTTGGAATAATAAAATAGCAAATTGGCCAGTATGTTTCAATAGTAAGTAAGTGTTAGCTAACTATTTCACTTCACCGTTATGGATAAGTGTCACACAGCGATTTAGCGTTAACTAGCTCACATGATTGCACAAGGATTCATGGGTAACATGGTTAGCCTATCAATAATGTTGTGCACTGTCAATAAAATGTTGTGTTTTTTTTAATGAATAGGCTGATTTATTTTTTCCAATAATATGTTGGATTTATGTTACTGTGTATTTTCAGATAAAGGCTATTTTTTATTAAAAAAAAAACAACACAAACTTAAACTAAAACTTATATTACATTATCAAACAATCATTTGGTGCCCCCCTGCTGTAACTCCAAGAAACATCTAGGGGTCGTGGACCCCCTGTTAACGGTCCAGGTTTTACACCAAAAATATTCGAATGTTTATCTATTAATGTTGCTCTGATTTTATTCTTTTTTATTCATTTTTTATTTTTTACAAAAAATATGCATATAAAACACATTTGCAGCCTAAAAAATCAGAAAGAAATGGTAATATGTTGGCTGTTTTCAGTGAATCTGTAGTCAAAATCATCAGTATTCTACAACTTAGAGTACACATCTTTAAAAGACTGATCACGGCAATGCAAGTCATGCTTTCTTACAGTTTTTGACCATCTTAAATCTCAAAAAAAGTTGACGTTGCTTTCAATTTTGCAGTAAATACACCCTGAAATACAAACTTACTGCATCAACAGGCAAAAATGTAAATTTAGGTTCTGTGTGCTGTTACTGACTAGGAGCTCCATCAGCAAAATTATGGAAGAGGCCCTGACATTATTCTTCACCTCCAAAATCTGAGTGCACAGAAACATTGCAACAGCTATAGGTACCACACAGTGTTTCAGTAAATGTCAGCCTCTAGCAAACTCTGTCAGCTATACTGATACTTTTGAGTTGCCTATTTCTGTCTTCTATGATGAGTTATACATTCATGAATAAAAATATAACTGATTTCAGCCCATGCAGTTCCCGAGAGGATTTCTCACAGATACTTGTTTTATACTAACTTTAATATACTTATTATGTTGGGCCAGTGGTTCACACTAAATGTATCAGAATAATTTCCCACTCTCTAAAATTCATTTTCCATTCATGTGGGCAGTGTGTACAGTTGCATATGTATGAGAAACACAGGACAAAATAATTTTATCTCCCCTCAGTCGTACTCATAAGTCACATGGGTAAATGGTTGCCATAATGTAATCTGTTCATGACATCTTCCACTTTGCACATTTGCAGAGGTCAGTTTAATATTCCATCCTGAATGTTTAATGTTTAGGATACACATTTTCAAAGACGACAGAAGCCCTTTCACTAGCCAAATGTCAAAGTCTCCTTCACTTCATTTTTCTGTGTGTCTTCTTACGCGTGTGTGGTGTGTGTGTGTGTGTGTGTGTGTGTGTGTGTGTGTGTGTGTGTGTGCTGAGTTTCCCCACAGGATGCCTGTCTGCCTGTGGTGGTGACAGGCTTGAAGGGGAGGGGAGGCACAGAGGGGAAACTTGGAAAAAAAAAGAAAGACAACGTGAGGAGTTTAAAATATAGTGAGAGCAAGCTTATATATGTTAGCCAGGTGCCATTTGTCTGAGTGACTTTTCTAATGAATGTGAATCACTTGAGTAGCTATGTCCTCTCAAGCTAAGAGAAATTCAGAGAGAGGACGTGTGGTCTTCATATAGCAGAACATTTATTGGCCATTTTAGTTGTTTTTGGTCAACAAACATTATTTGTTATAAATGATGTCAAACCTGATGATACTTAGATCTAAAGTTACTTTAACTGTCCATACAATGTCTTTTAATATTGCTCTCTAAACTCCCACCCTCCTTAGTTCCTTGCTTTGCTTGGGGGCCACTTTTGCAAAATGACAGGAGGCAAGGGGCCAGTCCCAGCAGCCCCATACATGTTTCTGAGATTTTAGGATATTTCTCGTAATTAAGGACATTTCTTGTATTTTAGGATATTTGGTGATTTTAAGCCAATTCTAGGATTTAAGGCTGTTTCAAGGATTTTAAGGCGCTTCTAGGATTTTAGAAAATTTCTCAGATTTTAGGATGCTTCTTAAGACATTTCTAGGATTTTAGGACATTTCTAGAATTTCAGGACATTAGGGGCTTAGCTTGGACCTCTGTTGGAAGGGTGCGGGTTATCCTCCACTGACATTGGTTCTGATAAACAAGCGCTATTTTGATGCTGTTTTATGCATTCTGGCACCTCGCGTATACTAAAATTAAAAAAAAAACAAAACAATTCCAAGTGGGAATCATTTTATTTTTATTGTTAATTAGAAAATGGTTGGAGGGCCACATAGATCTGGCACATGGGATATAAGTTGAGTATGACTGCGCTGTGTCTTTCAAACATCTATTGTACACTGTATATTACATAAATAATTTGCAATGATAAGGGTGACAGATTTATGGATAAAACTCTTCATTTTTAAAATAATTAGTCTTTCATTGCAGACAGACAAAAGCAGGCTTCTCCTTGCAAACAAAATTTTGGAGACTGAAATGACATTTGTCACTATCTTGCTAACTAAGCTAACACTAGCGTTATGAATTGTGTGAAAATGCGGGTACTGGTTGACTTGTTTATGTTTCCAGCTGACTGGTTAAGAAAGGGAGAGCACTTGTGAAAGGGCTCTTAAATATGCACTTGATGGTTACATACATGATATCAAGCTAAAAGCCCCAAGCAAAGCTTCATGTCTCATGGGTAAAAAGACCTGACCAGATGTCGGTTCACCATGTAGAATACATGGAAATAAAAAGCAACATCCTTGCAGTGTGAAGTTAGTCCTTAAAAGTATGAGAAGGAAAATGTCACATAAAACTGTTATTTCTTATATCTTCTTAAGATAACCTGCGATGATGCCCAGCTTTCTTGTTTGTATTTTCGAACGGTATTATTTCACATTTTAAGGTCCAGGTTGTAGGATGTAGGCATATATTGGCAGAAATGGAATATAATATGATACGAAAGTTTTCTTAAATATATAAACACCTAAAAATAAGTGTTTTCATGACCTTAGAATGAACAGTTTCCATCTACAAATGGAGCAGGTTGGAAAGGACGAGACTTCTGTGCCTGGTAAAAACCTGCTGCGCAATGAACACTGAAAGAAGGGGGCTATTTGGCATGTACTTTGAGTTTTTAGTTTGGCCAGG
This sequence comes from Plectropomus leopardus, assembly GCF_026936395.1. NCBI lineage: Eukaryota > Metazoa > Chordata > Actinopteri > Perciformes > Serranidae > Plectropomus > Plectropomus leopardus. The sequence goes on along the minus strand of NC_142176.1, from coordinate 17,215,814 downwards.
AACTGTCATGTTGTGCATCTTTATATACAGTCTATGGTATTTTGTCTGAAAGGTCATTTACAAGCAAGCAAATCTGTATAACAAGAAGCTTTAATTACCAAATACAGTACTTGGTATATTCTCTTGCTAAATGGCTCACACATGAATCAGTTATCAAAACAGTCATTTGCAAATGTTCTGTCAGTCAATTAATCACTGAATTGATTAAATTTCTCAGCATTTCTTTGTCATACAGAGTGTATTTTAAAAGGAGGTAACCATTGCATCCAAACTCAGCAGTAGCATTCAGGCAGATCCTGCTCTTTCTTCCTACTTAAATATAAGGATGCGGCATCATCTGTGTCATGATCAGGTGAATTAGATGCTGCTGTCAACTTTTATTATCATCTCATATAGAAAATAATGATTCTTCCTCCCTCAGTGGCTTTTTGAAACCACATCCTGGATAACTGGAAAAAAGGGCCCTTATAGAAATGCCTGTCTCTCTGGAGGATCACAGCCAAGTGCTTGTCTAGTTGAATTTCCTCAGCCAAACACTGCAATAATTGAGGATTCAAACTTAATGTCTAGCTTTTGAGCATTCATGGGCCTCTTGTGGGGAAGATATATATGAGACTTTTCTCATTCAGCTCAAGTCCAGGTTTTAGACAGGCATCACCCACAGACATATGCAGCAATTTTCTGAAAAGTACTGCTCAATAAAGTCTGTGTACCTGCCAGAGAATAGATCGTTGCTATATATGTGAATCCACATTAGGAAGGTAAGGTTTTTTACAGTGAAATCACATGTGTGGTTCCACTGAACTAAGTCCATTTACTTGGTAGACACTAGACAACAATATCTGTAATATGTGTGGTGAGTGGTGGGAATCCTAGGTCAAATAACTACTGATATTTGGGTAACTGAAGGAAAACCTCCTTAAGGAAATAGTTTGACACTTAAAGGGGTAGTTCACCCCAAAATCAAAAATACATATTTCTCCTCTGACCTGTAGTGTTATTTATCAATCCAGATAATTTTGGTGTGAGTTCCAAAGTGTTGGCCGTAGAGATGTCCAATATAATGGAACCAGATGGCACTCAGCTTGTGCTACTCAAAGTGCCAAAAAATATATTTGAAAAATTCAATAGTTATGTCTCTTTGCAGAAAACATAACCTTTTTACTAAAGATAATCCACAGTTCTTGTTGTGAGCAGTTTCATGTAGGAACTATTTAATTATTTCAACCAAACTACACCCAAGGGCAAAGGTAATGGTGTGGTTTCATCTTTTCAAACATTTGGCCTGACGAAGATCCAAGCAGGATCAAAATGTTGTCTGAAACAAACTTGTGTGGCATAGAGTAAGTGTGCAGGCGTTACCTTTTTCATCATTTGCACTGTTTTTTGACAGCCTTGCACCGATGCAATGTGCATTTTACTACCCTGTTTTAACCAAACACCCACAAACCATAACACTACCAGCAGGAAGAGTGCATCTTCATTGCCAAAATCACCAACACTCATCCCCTCACACCAAAATATTTCAGACGATACATAGCAGTGCAGGTGAGAGGGAAAATATGTATGTTTTAGGGATACACGATAATATCGGCAAATCATTGGTATCGGCCAATATCAGCTTTACAGTGAACAAACAGAAATGGCCAACCTGCTTTTTCTTATTTTGCACAATGACTGAATATTACACCAAAAAATATTTTATGTTTCCATCTACTGGTGGGACATCACGATAAGAGTTTGCAAATATAGTATGACGTTAATTCCACCACAAAAGAGACTTGATGATCACCAAAACAAGGTGGGGAAAAAGTGGATATATTGATATTGGACAACCAGAGAAGATATCGGATAACCAGTTATTGGCCAAATGAGTTGTTATATATCAGCATATTGGATATCATCAAGAAACCCTATATTGTGCATCCCTAGTATTTGTCTCTTTAAGGAAAAACAGTTATTTGTTTTCTTACTGAGAGTTGGTGAGAAAATTGATACCACTTCAAATGTTTGTGCAGTAAATATGTAGCTGCACCCAGGAGTTGATTAGCTTAGCTTAGTAAAAAAAAAAAAGAAAGCCAGCAAAGTTCTGCCCACCAGACCCTGTAAAGCTCACTGATGTTACATCTTGTTTGTTTCTGTTCACAGAGATGTAAAAAGCCACGAGCTGTGGTTTTCTGCTGTGACATTGGAGTTGTTGTGACGTCAGCAGTGACTGGAATGTATTCTGTGTCAGATGCTGTGGAAGTTTAGTCTGTAGCTGTTTTTTGTTCACAAAAGCACACTGTGATTATTTCTGTGAGATTTTTCCAGGTAGAAACATACTGTATGTCTCGGCTGAGCTGACAATGAAGCTCTTACTGAAGGGAGCCTCAATGTTCAAAGCAACTGAATACACTCAGTTTAGTTCAGCTTGAGTATTCAGTGTTGGACATTTGTTTGTTGATGTAATGGCATAACACTTCAGCCAGCAATATCAGTGCAACTGTATCAGTGACAAAGCACAGAGAGAACTGTAGCAATTTACTGCTTTATATATTATTTGTGCTGTCCTTATTTTCTAAACGTGATAATTTTCCTGTGGTGGAAAGGACTCTTTCAGATTATTGTGCTCCCAGACACAATATCCAGACAAGAGTAATGTGATTTGTCCTCCTGATAAATACTTGTCTGCAGATGTGTGTGCAGTATGTACGTGTGTGTTTTGAGTGAGAAAGTCTGTGTATCAAATTCAGTGCTGTGGTCATGGGTTATCTATTATTTCCTGGCTCCAAAGACAGTTGCAGGAATGTAATTATTCTATGACTACATTACTGTGTATGTTTGGGTGTAAGAGAAGGACAGGCAGACAGCGAGGGGAGTTGGTGGAAAAAGAAAAGTTTGCAGCTGTCAAACATGGTATGGAACATCGCTCTTCATAATGAAAGATTGTTTTTCTAATTTTGTCAAAAATCAATATCTTTCTGTCTCTCTTTGTCTGTCTCGCAGTCTCTCTGCCTCCCTCTCTCTATGTCCTCCTTTTGAACAGAACCAAGGCCATCTTATTATAATTCAGCCCTTAATTACCAGCAGGGGATCAAGGCTAATGAAGTCTCTGTAAATACTGAAGCGGTTCATTTAGTCTCACCAAAGTGTATCTTCTTTGGTTATCTGACTTGTTCTCAAAACAGTGGCAACCCCATTAAATTAGTCCAGATTTGGCAAAGTTGGCTGCGCGCTGGATTGACAGGTCGTCTGAAGATGTGACTCTTTGGTCTATAGTGTCGACCACTGAAGTGGGACGCACTTTATTGATAGAGATTGTAATTAACTGGCTGTGTGGAGACAAAGGAAATTGCACATTCATCATATCAAATTGGCTCAGGGGGCTTAGCGAGGGCCAGATAATGGCTCTCTTCATGCCTGAGCCGTGACCGGAGTGCAGACAGCTTGAGATTGTCACACTTGCATGTACACAGTGTGGTCACGGATGCACACAAAGAAACAAAGTTGTTAACATTCTCATGCAAAAACACCAACAAGCACCTATGCTGAAATAAGATTAAACTTTATGTTTGACTTTTGAAATGATCACTGTGTCAGATTGGCTATTAGAGTCAAAATTCTTGCTGTGACTTGGCCAAGAGTCAAGGCAGACTAGCCTTGACCAATGAGAGATACTGTGACATATAAATTGCAAAAGTATGCGAAAGAAGGCAAACAATTATTTTTGTCAGGGCAGTACAAAGTTTCCTGGATGCTGCGTTGGTTTTTTTCCACTAACACACACTACACTGTATAAAATGAGTGATGCCTAAAGTCTGACAGGTCGGCCATTTTTGGGCTGATGTTGTACGGTCTGAATTGGACACAAGGCAAACAGATGTGAACACACACTTGACCCATGGTTGAAGTGAGTGTGATTGTCCCCCATTATAAAATCATAACATGTATCCTTTCATCTGTCACAGGGCCCTATTCAGACTATGCATTGCACATAGTCTTAAGTGCATGGTGCAAGTCCATTTAGGGCGTATCCAGCAACTTTGTCTAGTGAAACAATGCATAATGCAGGTGCAAAAAAAAGGTGCAAGGGGCAAAGGGTCTGTATTTAGTCGCTTAATAATTCACAGGTGTATTTCGGGCGTTACATGTATTCATCCAGTCAAACTATCATCTTCCATTCCCTTTAAAAGCCAGATGTGCATGCAGTGGGCGCACTACTATTTGCAAGGCGGATGCTGCAAATTGGAGAAGTGAGCGGTTGTCTGCTGAGAGTAGAGCAGTAAAGTCACTACGGCAAAACTAAAAACGTAGTTCAAAATTTGAAAGAGAAAACAACTATATTTTAAGCTTCTGAAATAATCAATGAAGTCACGCTATTCCTTGTGTGTAAACACACACAGCATCTCTCTTAATGGGGTGTTGGAAAGCACCTCTGCAGCTCTGCTATGAACACATTTCACAGAAGGCAATTAATATTTTATTCATAAATGACATATTTCACCCGCCTGCAACCCGTCTCTGTGTCCCTGTGTGTGTAGCAAGCAGAGTGTGCGCATGTTGTGAACTTGTCAATGTATAGGCATCTTACTATCTGTTCAATATGCTCTTAAAATAACAAGGAAAATACTGCAATATTGACTTAAGACCAGGTACTGTTGGTGCTGCACAAACAATGCACCTGACCACACCTCATTTTAAGACCTTCACAGCCGTGGGGACACAGACAGGTGCAAGTACATTCAGTACTTACACACCATGGACACTGGCTTTGTAAATGACAACTGCACCAGAAACTAGCAATGAAAGTCAAGCTGCACTGTGCTTTGTGCTGCTTTGTAGTGGGATCAAAATAGGGCCCTCAATCTGTCTGTCAATCCATATGTATGTCACACATTGAACTGTTCAGACTTTAACTTGTGTTTACTTGTTTACTTTCATAGAGCAGTCTCCCCACTGTGATTTTGCATTCAGATGTGTCATGTGTTCACTAATCATCAAATACTTCTGCATAAAACTCTGTTACAATTTGGCAAAAACTCTTTTACACAATCATGCGCTCATAGCTGCTATCAAAGTCTACCGCCAGACAAGAACACCATTACTAGATGATTCTACAAAACCATGGATTACTTTCAGTAAAAAAATGGGTTTTCTTTTTTTTCCCGAATCCAACATTGTTATTTAACATTTAGATGTTTTTTCTTTTCTTTCTTCTTCTTTTTTTTTTTTTTTTTTTTTTTTTAGATTTCTTTATTTATATGTCCTACAATATCTGTACATATGAACAGTACATTTACAGTTTTGGAAAAGATTGAAGTTGAAGATTCAGGAAACTGAAACACATGTATAAGTTTGGGGAATGATCAGTGTTATGGTTATTAAAATGGAAAATCTTAATTCTGTGACAGGAGACAAACTGCATCTCTGCATGAAAGATGTGCCATGTATCCACCAACCCCTCACTTATATTGCTACATATAGGGCATACTACTTCCTGTGCTGGGACTGATGATTGGAACTGCAAACTGTGAACTACAGAGTCATGCATGGGAGTAAATTTTAGGGATACGGGGTTGTGGCCGTCACTATATCCAGAAGACTGGCTGTGTTTATCTCCAATCCATTTTAATTAAGTCAAATTTTATTTAGTTAAATACTTAAAGTTTTCATAGTCCTCCTGTCTTTCCCCTTTATTCATCTTTGGCTCATATTTGATGTCACGCAGCACAGAAAACTCCTGACCTCTGAGAAGGAGAGTACTAATCTTCCAGACTTCCACATGGAGGGCGGATCTGTGTTAGTGTTGGTGTTGTCCTAGACTTTTCTAAGAGCTGTTATTTCATAGGTGGTTGAATCTGATAAGGGCTTTACAGCTCTGTCAGCTCCTCATTGACAGCTTGATAACTATTGTCTGCTCTCTTCCTATTTTGTCACCTCCATTTCTCTTCTTTTTAAATTCACTGTCCAACCTCTCTCGCACTCTCTCTCTCTTCCCCTCTCCGCTCTCTCCTGTCACTCTTTGTGCTTATACTGTCCTTCTTTCTCTCTTCAAACTTTTCCCCTCCATTTTACATGACTTTCTGTTGCACCACCCCGCTCTCTCTCTCTAGTGGTTCTGTTGGACACTACGACAGTGCTAGGAGAACTGGACTGGAAGACCTATCCTGTCAATGGGGTGAGTGACATTAGCATTTCTTAAAGTAAGAATAGTCAGTTAAGCAGTTTCATTTTGCCTACATGGAATAAAACCCCTCAAACAAGTGCGCAAATTGAATAATTTTCACCCAAAATTAAATAAAACAGTTTGACGTAAAAATTTTAGTGGAGAGATGAACATTCAAACTGTCGTCAACCTGACCTACAACCCTTTCTTTCCAAAACTGAGCCCTTGAGTCAGAGTCGTCAAAGTTTTTTTTTTGTGCTTAGGTCAAATACAGACAGGAGACAGGACCTTGGGTCTTATTAAAAATCATACAAGCAGGAGGTTACATATTTTATATGCCAACCTTTCTGACAGAAGTCAGACCAATGTGTCATCCAGTGAAAACTGACCTGGCAATTTGCAGGTCAAAACGTCTATATGTCAAGGTTAAACCTGAAACGAAATGTGTTGAAAAGGGAACAATATCCAAGTTACATATGTTTGTTTCAAAATCATTTCAATGCATTACTTCAGCGTGTGCTTCACATTGAAATATAATTCAATCAGCCAAGTTAGGTAGAACGGATTATAATGAGAACATAGAGTATCTATAACAATGACATTTGGTGTCTGGGCTCACACAGCACAGCAGGGAATAAAGAGCAATGATATTAACTCCCCCCCTGAGGGAAGGCACTCAGAGCCAACAGGTGGATGCTGGGGTAGAGGTGAGGCTTTTGAAATGCTGTATGAGCAGCGGTGGCAGCTGTGGCAGTTAAGTAACAGCATAGCTTTCAGGTGAGCTGTGTGGCAGCTGCTATAAGAGTGTGCAGCGCTTTGATGGCTTAAGTACACCACCATGATTGAAAGGGTGTGAATACAGTATGTTACCATGAAAAAAGTATGTCATGTGAATCAATCAATCAATTTTAAGTGTGGAATCAGCATACAGCATGGTCCCAATACACTTCAAAGCATATAGCAAATAAATAATAAAACAAAAAATAAATACAAGTCATCAGAAACCATCTTGTGTCGGCCATGATACAGTGGTCCGCAACTTTTAGAGGATGTTGGCAAAGTGTAAAGTAGGGGGGGAGGATGCCCCTTCCCTACTTCCCAAACCCCTATGTAAGGCGCTTTTGCTTGGACCACACCTATCTTTGAACCCTGTGTTAATTTCGATCTCTTGCACGGTTTCAAAGTTATCTTGTTGGGAAAAGCTGTCCACAGACATAAACACCTGGCACTATACTGAAAATGGTCTCTGCAGCATTTCCAACCACAGTTGGTTTCACCAGGACCACATTTTGCCTTAATGACACACACACACACACACACACACACACACACACACACACACACACAAAAAAAGTTAAAACAACACCAGCCATCACACTGTTTTCGTAGCTGGCTTCTATGTTAACACAGAAATTATCATACAAATGACCACATTTCACTAAACCAACAACTAATAAGTCTTTTTATCAGCTTTCAACAGCAAAATTTTTTTTTCCATACTATTAATTTGTAGAAACTTCTAAATGTAGGAGTTTGGATAGGTATAGTGGCTGTGTCAAGTTGACTGACTTCACCAGCCTGCACTTCATTTAATGAAAAGCTGTTTACGCAGTGGCTGTATGCAACCTCGACATTCTAAATAATTCACTTTTCAAACAATTTAGCCTCGGTTTTAACCAAAATTGGATGCCTCAAAGCTTGCAATTTACCAAAATAATACTACTCTTGCAGAGAACTGGAGCTGGTAAGAAAAATGTAGGGATGTAGGGATGTAATGCTGCACAAATATAATCTAACAGAGAAAATAGAAGCAAACTAAGATGCTGTTTTCTGAAGGCAGATTTTCAAAATCCTGTTTACATTTATGTGCTAGAAAACATGTTCTTGTTACAGAAAGCCAGATACATCATTATGATACTCTAGAGATACCGGTATGTGTGATCCAAGACAGACGGGATTACTGTGGCATGTTAACCTTGTATACAGCTTCAGGATTCATGATGGTTGTCTGAGCATACGCGTCTCTGACTCAAGCGATTAGCCAGAGAAACAAACAATATGATTAACAATATCACAGCCTACGTGTTCATACAGGTAAAAGCAACCAAAAACACCAGTGAACATGGAGGTACACTGGATTTCGCCCTAATCGTCTATCTCTAGAAAGAAGAAATCCAGTAGACAGATGTTGTACTAGTGGCTTTAACCAAAAATCAGTGTCTGGTTGGTTCTACATGTATGTGAGTTTTTAGCAGTTCCACTAAAGAGAGATTTACCTTCTAACTTTCACAGATGGTTTTAATTAAACTGTTTGAGGACGAGTGAGGTAAAATGATTTGATATTCCCAAAAAAGCAAAGACTAAAGAAAATAATAACTACAGATTTGTGCGGCAGAACCAATCTCAGATTTATCTGATTTTACTGTTTCTATAGTTAATAAATTAGCTCCAGCTCAACCAGCTACAACAGTAAAACGCTGCTTACACCTGATTGCATCAGTATTAAAAATGTAATAATGTCATATAGTCGCAGGGGACATTTTACTGCAGAACGGGTATGTTTAATTTTTATATTTCTGTGCTCCTAAATAGGATTTTGAATGCAGGACTTTTACTTGTAATGTATTTTTTACATAGTTGTACTGTTGTACTTAATTAAGATAAAGTTTAGAATGGGTTTAATCACAGATGATTAAATACCTTTGCAGACAGCCATCAGAAATTTGGATATGGATTTGGATGTTATTATCATGTGATCAGGGATATTGATAACTGAGTTATTTCCCATGTAAACATTATATCCTTTAGGACGAGACCTCCGCCAGACGTAAGGTCGTGTCATGCATTTGGTCATATGTGTACATGCATATATGAGTGAGTGTGTATTTCTCTGACCGCACTTAATCTTGCATACTACAGCACATATCGGCCTTATATTTTGTGTGCACATTAATGACTGTTTGCTCAAGAATATCTCTCATGGCTGTGGTGTTTCCCAATTGTTTAAAAACCTGTCCTACTGAATATTTTATGCTGTCATTGACTGCTGACTCCTCACTGCTCTTAAAGGTCCAGTGTTAAGAATTACAGGGCTTCTATTGGCATGAAAAGGAATATAATATTCAAAACTATATTTCATTAGTTTATAATCGCCTGAAAATGAGAGCCATTGAGTCTGCGGTAGCTTTGAATGAACCTTTAATGTCATCATACTGTAAATAAATAATAATAACACACATACAAGTGGGTCCTCTCCTGTGTAGTCTGCCATGTTGTTTTACAGCAGCTCAGAATGGACACACCAAATACTGGTTTGAGATAGGGCAATTTGCGTTTTTGCAACGGCCACGATAGTTTCTACCCAGTTGGGACATGAGAGGTTTCAATCCTGAAACCTCGATGCTGCTATAATCTTAAACACTAGACCTCTAAGCAGTCAACTGGACGCATGTCCTCAGAAAAATCATAGTTAAAATTTTCTGGAAATTGTCTCAGCTAAAAACAAGAAGCCAGTCTATTGCCCATATTTTGTCATGCATCAAAAACTGCCATCAACAGAAAAGCTTTGTCTTACTTTGAATCTGCAGATTAAATCCATACCTGATATGTTATGATCAATTAAATTTAGGCACGACATAAGATGAAAAAAGGAAAACATTTATGTAATCTTTGCCACCATCATGACTGTAAGGTAACTAGGAGGGACAATCCCACCAGGCACAGGCACAACAAAAACACAGCTGCCTGGCACAAATTTGCACATTACAATAACTGCACTTTTCTGGTTTCTCAAAGTTTTTAGTGATGAGATGTTCTTCAGACCTGCATGAGCTTGACATCATCTAAACATGAATCCCTCTGAAAGCATATAGCAGGTCCTGCCTTATTACAGCTTCTAACATTAGTATTATGGATCATACAAGTTCAGTATATTACAAAAAAACAACTTGCATAATGTTACTGGTAGGATACTGCTATTCTGCTTCAATGTATCTCGCTGCTCTCCCACCTATCTCAGCTTTAATCACAAATAATAATCACTTCTGCCTAAAATAAACTAAAAGTAAGAATTTACAAACAACACTTCAAGAGACCATTTCTAAAACAAAATGGCAGAATAAATCTCCTAAAACACAAAATGTTGACTCTATAGTCTCTAGTTGTCTCCGCTGGTGTTTTTTATGAAACACATACAACAATGTTTATGTGCAGTGAATACAGATTGATCAAGCCTTTAGAATATCTAGATATTACCCTAATTTAATTGTACCACATTATTCTTACAAGGCTGAGCCTGAAGGGAAAGATGCTGTAGATTTCATTCTTAGAAATATTTCAGCTGGGACTCAGCAACCATCAGCAACAACAATAATTTTTCTATGATGTTGTGTCTAATTCGGGACACGAGGTGGTAGCGGGACTGTTTGTGCTTTTGGGCTATTATTAAAAGTGTAATAAATCCTTTGGAGCAAAACCAATAAATAGAAACAAAGTACTGAGATATTTTCAGGGCCAAATAATTCCAATATTGAAACAGCTCCCATCCTCCCTTGCACACAGCCTGCACAGGTTTTTGCTATGGGGACCAACAACGCCATTAATTGGTTGAACAAAAACACGACACCACCATACTGATTCACACCGAATCAATAATTCATCACAACAACAGAGATTTAATGATATTTTCATAACACCTCTCTCTCTCTCTCTTTCTCTTCCCCTTGGTCTGACAATGACAAATTGTCTTGTTTTAATCAAAACCTCACACCTCTTAGCCTCCACCACTGTTGTTAATACAACACTATCTGTCTGTGCATGTAGATACAGTAGATGTGTGCGTGTGTGTGTGACATTTTTCTAAACGTGCTAATGTCTTTTTCAACACCTAGTGACATGACGCACTGATAGTCAGACTAGAATCTCACATTTATTAATTAACAATTATAGGCTGGTGAGTTATGTTAATAACTGTAATTTTTCCATGAGAATAAAAGGCAGAACACGAGGATGTGATGACAGTTGTCAGTGTAGTCAGTACAAAAACACTTTTTGAAGTGAGAGCTGATTACAAAATAGTCTTAAGTGTCACTCTATTGACCCCTAAGCTAAGGAAACACTGGCTCTTTAATATCCTTCCCTGACATTTCCTGTTCGTGGACCTTCGTTGACTCCGGACCTAAAGGTCAAGTGTTCCCTCAGCTCTAGGAGGAGCAAATCCAGCTATAGCTTTAAACCTGGGTTTGAAAAATGAAGTCAACACAGAAGTGCCAAAAACTGAAATTTTTTGCATTACCACTTAAGGCTGGCTCTTGAGTAAGTCCACATAGCCCCCTATTCGTTTCCTCATAGAAGACAATGAGTACTAGCCACCCATAGCCAAAGTAGGGCAGATCAGTCCTTCACTATACTAGGAATCCCAAATTTACAGGTGGGACATGGCGGAACACGCTTGAGAAAAAAAAAAGATACACATATTGCTTCACCTGGCTTCTTCTCATTAGAAAGAAAGTCCCATCCCACAATCTGACGGAGGCAGTTCCTCAGAATCGTCACATAACAAACCCTTAAAGTCTGAATCCCTGTTCATCAGTACACTGCAGTTCTGAGGGGGAAATGCTCAGCCATGACGTTAACTGTTCATTTGGATCATGATATGTCTTGTAGCAAATTTTAAAAACATTACATGGACATGTATAAAAAGGTTAAAAACTCACTTCATCTTGAGGCAGATTGCATTCATAAGCTTGGGGTTTCCAATCTTTACACACTCAAGTCTACTGTTTTTGTGATTAGGGTTAAAACATTGACATGTAATAATGAAACGGGCTCAGGTGTATTTTTTGCTGGTATTCACTTGTGTTTCACATAATCAGTGATTGTGAGACAAGTAATATCCAGTGTCAGTATGTGAGTATGATTTATTAAAATGATTAATAGTGCAGTTTAGCGGTTGAGGCCAAAAGCTCGACTAAAGGGTCTGAGTGTTGTTCTGTATGAAAAGCACTGAATTAGCATTAAATTATTGCTATAAACAGCGCCTCTTTTGCTCCCTTTCTCTTGATCTCTCCTCTTTTTTACAGGTCTTCATTACCAACACTGGCAGCTTAGTTAGCTCAGTAACATACATAAGCCATGCGTGGGCAAGGAAAGGCAACCAGCCGTGAAGAGCAGTCGTCTGAGGCAAAAGTACTGAAGCTGACTTGTGTCGAACTCAGAAATGAATCTGAAGTTCTGATAACCTAGCGCTACTTCCAGCAAACTTGTCAGAGAAATAAAATACCAGCAAATATTTAATGATGACGATACATTAAATACACTTAACCACTTGCTTGAATGGTGGCCCTAAAGACTGACACATACTTTAAATATGACTTACTGTTAATGAAGGTGAGGTGAAGTTGAAGCCATATTGCCTCACCTCTAGTGAAAGGAGAGGTTTCTGCCTATGTTCGTAAGCCTGGTCTCTATATAGCAATCACTGATTTGAAAGATGATCTCTTTATCTGCGAGGAAAAAGTTCCATCTAAGCCTCTTTCAGCGATGAAAAACTTTCATCACAACTTTCCACTGACTAAATTCAGTGGCTGTCAAAGATTCCTGTCAGGAGTTGAGCGCAGACCTTGAGCTGCTGGGAGCCATGGAGGGGAAAAAAAGAGAGAAAACAACAAAAAAAAAACGTCAAAATGAGTACATTTAGAAACTCACCACAAGTTTTCAACGTCTGAACGTCTATGCACAATGAAAGCTGTTTCTGAGTGTCATGGAGAAGGCTAGTGTGTCTCTCTGTGAAGTCAGTGAGGGGCTGTTACAAGTTGGCATCATCAATTTTCAAAGCAGGATGCACAGTTCTACTTTACCTGAAAGGTAGGAGTCCCCTCTGAAGCCTAGTGCAGACTGGATGTGGAATGAACATATTGGGATTTATGTGCACAGGGTGCAGCTGCTCTGTGCAGCACTAAGTACAGGGACAAAAACAGCACAGGCATGAAAGAAGGGAGAAAACAGGCTGTACTGTGTTCCAACAGCATCCAAGTCAAACACTCTGTTTCATAATTTGTGTTGAAGCAGGCGCTGTCACAAATAAATCAGCCATAGAGAAGCAACAGAAACACTGATTGCTTAAAGTAGCGATTCAATTACAAGCCCAATTTTCGAAGGGAATGATAACCAAAACAAACTAAGATCATAATTCTACATCAACAACCACATTTGCATTTTGATCAGCCCATTTAATATCTGCATGTGTTCTCCTGTGGCAACATGAAAAAAGGGATTTGAAAATAATTTGAAATTTTTATTTTTGTTAAAGGGATATTACGCAGGAATTTCTCACACACAATGAAGAAACTTATCTCTCTCAATCGTTACTTATGACCCACTTCAAGTGTGTGGTGGTGTATTATTCTGCGAGACCCCGCCTTCTGCCTGTATTTTCTTATTTTTTGTGTTTTGGACATCTATCTTTTGGCATGTTTCTCAACAAAGCTCAGGTGAGGCCAAGGCTTAATAAAAATAAGCAACCAAGTGCTAGAACATAAGCAGCAGGCATACAAGAGATACAGCGCCTAAAAATCCCCCACAAATTTAGCGAGGCGAAATCCCAAATGAGAATTACTATAGGGTTGGCTTTTACTTTCTCGTTCGCTGGAGAGTGTGTTTTCCATCAGTTACTGACCTGTATAGGGTACCTTTAAATTTGCGCAGAACATGCAGAGGCCAGAGCAACTTACGCAAACACATTCCAAGTTCAGAGAACTTCCTGTCACGTAGCACGTTTAAAATGGGAATAAAAATATGCTTACATGAGTACAAGCATAGAAGAATCAGTCGAGCAAATGTCTCTGAAAAACACAAGTCACTGCATGTTTGCCTGTACACAGCAAAGTATGAAAACTATCATTATACCCAGAAGTACCAATCGACTCAACAGCTCTCGTATACATGAATATGGCTGCCATGACGAACTGATGTAAACCGGGCAGCTGCTGTGTGTCTGTCCACTTCATCCCTTAAGTGGGACTGGGACTCTTGAAGTAAATGGTCATCTATGAAGTAATAATAATGAAGTCTTCTATGATTCTCCCTCTCCCACCTTCAAATCATCTGTATGCAGTCAAAGTAGTCATTAACTGCTGTGTTGCAAACTTTGTTAAAATCCCTTTGGACCTGGAGAAAGTGTGTCTCAACAAGCAGTCAATAAGAAGTTAATAAGACTCTTAACAGCGGCAGGTTGTCTAATTGTAGTGTGAGTGTCATTGTGTTGATATGAAGTTCTTTGATTGCTTTTTGCATTAAAGAACTTTACACATCAGGGGGTGTGATGAATAAACGACACAAAAATATGAAATCCATGCCTTTGAATATTTTGCATCAAAACTATTCATACCAGCAGTGATATGAATTTCCAAGACTAGCAATATTTGTTTAATAAAATGTTTTAATAGATTTGCCAGCTCATTCTTCAGAACAAAATGATGGATTCAACATCGCCAGTGATAATCTTTCGGTACATCCTTTTTTACAAGATATATAAAGAAGGAAAGTTTCACCTCCTCATATAGAAAGTGACGTTTACACAACCAGTTCCAGACATATTTTAGGATGATATATATTAATTTGTATTAGGGCTGCCCCTTGACAGTCAGAAACTCAAATTATCAATCAGATACCCTTCGTCAAGTGATATTGCTTTAGGGCAAGCAGCCTTTTTTTCTGTGCAGAGTACTTCTGGGGATGTTTTGGTCTCCAGATTTTGCTGCAGAGTAAGTGGTCTTGACCTTCACGCTACTCTTTGCATCTGCGGACATGCAGGCAGTAGCACAGACAAAGAGAGAGAGAGAATGCACCATAAGGTGAAGCAGTGGTGATTTACAGCTCACAGCAAGTTGATAAAATACAGTCTCTGGCTTTTGTTGATATGTGGGGTCGGCAAAAAATGTTGCGCTTTTGCAATCTGTCCAGTAGCTTGCTTAATATACGACATGGACGCCATTGTCACAGTGGACGTCCCGCAGAGCCCATTAAGATTTTAAAACTTTGTATGGAAAACAACACAAATCGGATAGTCATATTGAACAGCCAAATCCAATCCAACTGACATAATTCTGAGTTGGGTACAGTCCTAATTTATATAACAATTTTATAATATATTTGTTGTAATACAAGATGCTGTGATACACAAATACATTCCACAAAATGTGACTGGTTGATACCTTTATTCACTATGAGAAAGCTCAGAAGAAATAAAAAAAGAAAAAAAGAAGAAATTACTTTGCTCTTGCATTGCCCAATATATGCTTTCTTTGTGAACGTAAATAAAATCTATTGATGTGCAAACTGATCACATGCAAAAAATAAACCCTAGTGTGTAAAGGTCTTAAGTGGGGAAATATTCATCAAACTCAACGGTCATGATAAGAAACTTACAAATTGCGCCCACAATTGATTCTAAATCATCCACAGCTTACTAAATCTTAAATACTTCATCATAAGGTCAGCCTCTAAAATAATTCAATAGTGATCCTGCAGCCCGAGTTAAAACAACAAAAAGTTCTACACCATGTACTCAAAACCTGGTTTCTGTCTGCTACATTGCGCTAAGCTTTGGGCTAATAGGCAGAGCGATTAGTAGGTGCATATCTGATTGCCTCACAGAGCGTGGGCTGGAGCTCATCTTTCAAACTCTGGGTTTGCATTTGTTTTCTCTGCTCTGAACCATGCCACATCCCAAGGGGGCATTTTAGAACACTGAGGCACACAGAGTGACAAATTACCATTTTCTCTTGTTTGTATGCATAATGGAACTTCAATTACTTAATGCTGATCTTATGCAAGCCAGAAAGCCTGCTTTCTTTAAAGATACTGAGCTTCTGTTTCTGGTCTGTAAGAAGGGCAGTGAAATTACTGAATATAGAGTGTATATGTTGAAGAAACTCCTCTCACATCAAGTGAGCAAGTTTTACTGTAAGTTACATTTCCTTTCTGTGACTTCTACAGTATTTCCACCCTAGCAGAAAATCTCTGAAATGACAGGCTGAATGGCATGTGACAAAGCGCTGCGGCCTTGCAGTCCTCTACAGCTTCTTACTACAGTGAACACAAAATGAACGGGTGAATTCAGATTTCTAGCCATGCTAGTGGCACGGCTAAGGTTGGCAATGTCGGCCTGTGTGTTTGTTCATCTCTTTAGTCCAATCTGAAATACCTCAACAACTATCCAATATATGTCCAATGTAACGCAAAGAGGAAATTTTGTACTAAAAAGAATGTAACTTTTAAACACATCTGCTTGATTTGTCGTACTCAAAATGCAAAATTTAGCTTTAGCTAAAATTAAGTATTTCTTGCACAGAATGAAGACTGTGAATTTTGTTCCCGTTTCCCCACATTAAGTGCATTACATAGGAATAATTACAGCAAGCAAAACCTGTTTCTCTTTTTAATATGGCTATTGTTTTAAAACGCACTTGAAAACTGTCACCCTCTGCTTACAGCCTGACAGACCTGCTAGTATGGCTTTGGGGGGTAAAACTGAAGATTTTCTTTCAATGATAATATTATATTTGATTATGCTATAATCATATGCCAATAGAAGCATATACCATGTTTAATTCTGGTCATTTTTTTTCCCATAGCAATGATATATGCATGCTTATATACTACCTCAGAGTCCACTTAACGTCATAAAGGCGCGGGCACAGCATTGTTGTCTGTCTGAGATCCAAATGAAAGAGGAAGTGATTATGATTGATTAATCATTTAGCCCCTGGGTGTCACATAGAGCTAATCTAGATAGCTTAATTAATATTAGATTAATTGCTTTTGCGCGCTTTAGTCAAGGTTAAAGTGTTATTTAATAATTTATATTTGAGAACACTCTACCTCAGTTGTTTTAATTTCCTCTACGACTCAACTCTGTCTGTCACCTGCATCCATTGGGTCTCTCAAGGACTGTGCAGCAGTCTTAATGAAAAAGTATGCATATCACATGCAAAACAGAAGCTTAGGACAATGTTATACTATTGAACACCCCCTTATTTTGCAGATATCATAGGTACAGAATTACATAATGTAGGTACCAACATGGTGGAGAGTGAAATCAATTAGCAGCAGCAGAGTGCTTTCCACTCAACTACTTATGCTTTCTCACGTCCTCCATACTCCATTCTGTGGACCTGGAAATTATAGTCTGAAAACATGAAGGAAGCTTCAGTCCTCTGCATCTTGGAGTGGACTGGGAGACAGGAGGCGTCCAAAAGTTATGTGGAAGTCTCTTACTGGATAAGGGGCATAGCTTTAGTGGAAATCTGTTTAGTAGCTCTGTATAAACTTATGGGATGGATCATGCATTCAGCATTTCCAGACCAAAGACACCTTTACAAGCTGACATGACTTGTCCCATTATAACCTATTATAATTCAACTTTACTTAACTTAACTACTTTACTTACTTAACTTTACTCACTCTCACTCACTCACTCTCTTTACTCACTTTTCACTTTAGGAAGGGACACATGGATGGGTAAAGGAAAGGGAGGAAAAGGAAAACTGTTCTCTAAATCCTTTAAGTTGCAAAAAATACCTTGTTTCTCTTCAGGTGTAATGTACTCTCCATTTTTAAGGTAGTATATGTTACAAAGAATTTACATCATATTTCTCAAATTTCTCATCATTTGCTTTTTTTAGTAGCAGCATTTACTTGTACTTTTACTTTCATTACATAATTACATTTAATATCATAAAATTACTTTTGATACTTTAGTATAGTAAATGTCAGATACTTTAAGACTTTAAGAAGTAAAACCCATTTTGAGGGTTTGAGGGTCTCCAAATGTGGTCAATATTTTTCACTCACATTAGGACATAACTACAGGAGCTTTTACAGCCCTCAGTATCCTATAATCTACTGTGCACCATCACAAGTTTAATGGAGTCTCTGAGTGATCCTTGTCAACATGTGATGTAAAGAAAGGTCATACAACTGCATTGTATTTATCTGGTTTTTGGTCTTAGACAGTTTTATATTTGTCTTCATGTTATAAATACATCAGATGAAATAGATCAATGAAAAGGGCACTGCTTTGAATGCTGGAAGGTCAGCATAAATTCTGCAGTTTGTTCTTGTTTGCAGCATGGATATATTGTTTATCACTACAGAGTGTTACTTCTGCAATTTAGTGATAAATTTGGCCTTGGAAAGTTTGGACTTTTTGCTGAAGACAGAGATGAACTATTAGGTTTGGTCTCTTTGGGAGCAGGAGCAAGGACCCCCCACTGTGGGCTGCATCCTTTGGAGGAATCCAGCCTCTGAATACGGACATGACTATAAACTGGTCACTGCAGCTAACCTGGTCAGAGTGTAAAGAATGAGCTGGTGTGAAAAATGCATTACTGTTATATTGATATTATTCAAGTCAAATTGGAGGTTATGTCCCGGAAATTATTTTTCTATAGTTTCCAATGAAACAGATGGAAATGATGGCACATTAAAAATATAGAATCAACCCACTGTTCCTCCCATGTATGTCACGCTCTTGAGATATAATATATCCAGCTGTGTAACTGACACAATCTCAGCTGCCCATTTGTAGCCAGAGGAGTTGCAAGAGAGAAGTTCTGTCAATACACGTTAGGGCTTTTGAAGCTCTGATCATCACACCGTTAAAGCGGAGCAGACAAATGAGAGGGTCTGGCTGATGCAACAGCTTGAAAACATCGGTGAAAGTAACTCGGTGTCTCTCAAACGTCATGTTTCTATAGAAATTAAGTTTCACTACATGCAATAGAGGGTGCACAGGTTGAACATTTTACGGAACAGCGCTGTAACCAGGTCATTCATGGTTGCATGTGCAAGTAATCTACAACAGTCTCAATTTTAACATATTTTCCTCAAATCTGCAGCCTCATACATACTAAAGTAACACGTACAGACAAGATTATCAGCCAATTCCAGTCACTCACACCATCCACAAATTACTGCTGTTTTTTTAAGGGTCCATTCTGTCAAATGATACTGGCATCTATAAGTGTACATGTACATTTGCATACATACATGTGTGTTTTTATGTGTATATGTGGATGCATGTATATGGATATGTTTTATTAATATTGCTTCTGTTTGCATTTTCCTCACCCTATGATTTTGCTTAAAAAGTGCTCTACAAATAAAGTGTGTTATTATTATAATTATTATTATTATAATAATAATAATTATTATTAGTACTTTTACTTTTATTAAACTTACCAGCAAATTTACGAGCAAACTAAACTGTCTAGATTTTGGCATAAAAATGCTGCATAGGACAGATGTCAACATTTTTTTGGCACAAAAGTTAACTCAAGATTAAAACTACCACTGTTCTGCTAACAAAAAAACATTCAATTGAATTAATATATTTAACCTGCGTGTATTTTTGATGCCACGTTGTAAGTGGTGGATCCAAAGACTTTGCTTGATAGACGTTATGTTTTTTACTTACATATTTACTCATATTTACTTCCTGTATTTTTACAGTGGGACGCTATCACAGAGATGGACGAGCAGAACACACCTATTCACACTTTCCAGGTTTGCCATGTAATGGAGCCAAACCAGAACAACTGGCTACGGTCTGGATGGATCCAGCGGCAGGCTGCACAGAGGGTCAGGACCACATCACAACACTTCCACGGACGCACTGTAGTTTGCCAGAAATTTCAAACAAATGAAGTATTCCTGAAGCAGGGCTTGGTTGTGACACTGTCTCAAAGATGGGAAAGTAACGACTTATAACTGGAAGGAACGCAATCTTTTACATAACATATCATAGGGGGAAAAAAATGGCCCTCAGATGTACTGTAACCAAACAAAAATTATGGCTTCACTCGAATGGAGAACTACTGATTTCCAAGTCAATACAGAACAACTCATAATAAAAATCAAAGATGATGCAGGATTCCTTCTTTACACCTTAACTGGAGTCATGCTCATTATGTCTAAAACAGAACTGTATTACAAACTGCTAAAACCCTTCAAGTCTGGCTGGACTGATGCCAACATATCAGATTTTGAAATGACTAGCTATTCAGTTTAAAATAGCAGAAAATGTGATGTTATCTTTTTTTTTTTTTTTTTTTTTTACAAATGCTTGTTTGCAATTTTATGCTTAATTAATTGGTCTGATGCTTGCACTTATCATCCTCCAAAATATGCATGCACATGTTGGCAACAGATGTGGTGTTTTGCCCCAGCCATGCAGGCCAGTTAGCAAGCTTTTAACATGGAATTAAAATGGTAACAAGCATCAAAATATCTGTTTTTTGCTGGTGAGGTTTTTCTTTTTTTTTTGCTTTCACTTTTTTTGATAGGACAGCTTCAATGTAAAAGGGGGGTGGGGGCAGACATGCAGCAAAGGGCAGCGGGTTGGAATCAACCTGTGGCTGCTGTAGCAAGGACAATCGATATCCCAACAGAGGAATCAAGTTCTACACAAACACAGGATCACAATGGTTTCAGAGCAACAGGTGCTTCAGTTTAATGAGACACCATTTTAACATTGTTGCTTGTAGTAGCAGAAATGTGTGAAAACACAAACAAAACATGTAGGTCTCATCATTAAAGTCTTAAGTGTTATTTTAATACACTTTAAATACATACTGTTCCATGTTGTTGTCTACATCAACCATTTGTGTATGGACGCATTCCACTGGTACTAACCTGTTACTATTCACAGTCTTTAAACTAAATCACCGACATTATCTGTGGTTGCTACCTATGAAATGTGCTGACTATCATCGGGCTTTGGACAAGATCAAAAATTATAATGCTACAGTATACCAGAGGCATGATTAATGTTAGTTCATGTTCGCATTACAGCTATATCATGGAGCTCTGAACTGCAAGCTAGCAAGGCAACAACACAATATAATGCCCTGCCATGGAGGTACAATTTCCTGTAACATCATAGTTTTCTGGTTTATCAGTTATAACTTATTTATAGCAGTCTCATGTCCTTGACTTTAAAGTCACAAAGCTCTGGGTCATGGTATGTGATCACAGATAATGTAACTGTAAGTGTCTGTAAACTACTGAATATTGGGCCACATGCCGATGTCTTCTAACCACTCACTAATAGCGTATTGATCTGGAAGTCGGTCACAATTTGTCAAATTCTATTTGTTTAGGTACTATTCGCCATCTTTGTTTGTTAATGCCCTTGTGTAAGTATTGTCCTTCATTATACTTCTGATTCTATCCTGATTGCGCATGCTAAAATAAATAAGTGCACATAAATTTTAAAAGGATCTTGAGCCTACCTACCTAGCCTACATTGTTCAGGCAATAGAGTTGCAAAGTAATGAGTCCTAAAACCCAGAAATGAGTTAGCATTTTAGCTTTTTACTTCTGGAGTTTGCATTTAGGCCTTAATAATCCTAAAAGTGGTGTTCATTTGTGAAGATTAATTGCTGAACAAAACGTGTAAGTATCATAAACATTTGTTTGCCACAGAGCTTATTTTCTACAGTAATCCAAAATCCAATGAAAATATCTCATAGGCTTTTTAAGGAGGGAAGCAGATTGAAGGTAACTACTGCACCAGCCAACAGAAAAACATCATCCCCGGGGTACTCTATATGTACTACTGAAAAAATGTTGCCTTGTACCTGTACTTGTAATGTCTAATGAGCTTGTTACTGTTTATGTTTTTATCTGTATCTTAACTCAGGTATATGTGGAGCTGCGTTTCACACTGAGAGACTGCAACTCTATTCCTTGGGTGTCTGGTACCTGTAAGGAAACCTTCAACCTCTTTTACCTGCAGACAGAAGAACCGCTCTCTCCAAATACACGGTTTAGACCCACTGACTATGCCAAGGTTTGCGATCAGAGCCGTATCATGAAAAGGAATTCTTTGTTGAGCTACTGGTATCACTGAGTAGTGATGAACTGTGCTCATAGTATTTGTTGTTGGCTTTAAAGGTGGACACCATAGCGGCAGATGAGAGTTTTACACAGACGGATCTTGGAGATCGTGTTCTTCGCCTCAACACTGAGGTCAGGGAGGTGGGACCGGTGACACAGAAGGGCTTCTACTTGGCCTTCCAGGATGTGGGAGCTTGTATTGCTCTCGTGTCCGTCAAGGTCAGTGAGCAGAGGTGGTGCAACTTACGTTTGCATGAACTACAGCCATGCACGTGTCAATTCTATTTTTCTCACAAGACTGGCAATACTTCAGCATCTGTTTTTTTTCCCTTTCACATAAGGTGTTCTACAAACGCTGCCCGTCAACTTTAAGGAACCTCGCTGCATTTCCCGACACGGTGCCTCATACGGACTCATCCTCTCTGGTGGAAGTAAGGGGTGCATGTGTGGAGAATGCAGAGGAGAGAGACACACCCAAACTGTACTGTGGAGCTGATGGAGACTGGCTGGTACCACTGGGCCGCTGCGTCTGTAGTATTGGCCACGAGGAGATGGATGGCTACTGTCGAAGTAAGAAGTGTGTTTGTGTTTGTACTAATTTTAGAGTAGAACAGTAACCAACAGTGCACTGAAGCTGCAGATACAGAAGGAATCAAATGGAGAGAAATGGGGAGTGAGAAGAGAAGGCATTGCATTACATTAACAGATCTCTAGGGCCTCACCAGTCATCTGCGGGAGTTTACAGAACTGCTCCTCCCGTCCTTCCCTCCCCCCATTCTAAGATCCTGCATCCTCGTCTGATCCTCTCCATCCACATCTCTCTTCATCTCCTCACAGCCCCCCCCCATCATCTCGTCTCCTCTCTTGTCCACTTTGTTTACGCTTCACTTACAACCCCCCTCTTTCTTCCATGTCCTTTTATTTTCTCTCTTTTCATTCCTCCCTTTTAACTCTCAGGCTTGCAAACTCTCCTCAGCATCCTTTTCTGTTATGAGATCCTAAACAATGTGAATACGAAGAGATTAGTGTATGTCACCAAGGACTTTCTGACATTTTAGAAACGTTACTTCAGCTCTCACGAGGAACTCTTTTAACTCTTTTAATTATTTGGTTCAAATTCAGAGTAATTTCTTGTAATATTAAGCTGTTTTTAGATGTTCTTCTTTTATGTCTGTTGTTGCCTTGATAAATGTCATGTTGGTATAGATAAACGCATACGTTTGCCCACATAACCTTTACATAAACACTCTCAACTCTGAGCACTTTGATAAATACCACAAAGGCCTTGTTTGGGATGCCTCCTCTCTAATTAGTCGTATCAGCATTACATAAATGTGGCCCATTGTCAGCAAAATAGATTAACAAAAAGTTAAAAAAACTGTTCCAGATAGTCTCTGGCCTGGTTTCTCAATTTGACTGTGCAGACAGACTGGGGGCTAGCTGGCTAATTGCCTTCATTTGTTAGTTTCACAGCTAATTTATCTCGCACCTAGTCTTTTTTAAAACTCCCCCAACCCTCTCTTTCATTTATGGAGCCCCGACTTACTGTTGTAATTAAGGCAGGTGCTAAATGGAGCCACACTGCATGGTTACAATTGAAGTGCACCTCGTGTTACTCGCTGCATTTTGCAGACTTACAGGAGTCTCAGCTGGTTGGGGTGAAATTCGTGTAGTACCCCTGTGGTGATGTGGTTACTCGGGTTATTATAGACAGAACTCCAGCAGTCATTAGTACAGCTGATATGTAGGACAGGCTGTAATATCTCCTTTATTTGCTCCTTGGGTGTAATTTTTTCTTTTTATCTTCTTCTCTTTTATCTGCTTCTTATTTATCCTTTCTCTCTCTCTCGCTCTCAATCATCTCAAAGATGTAGTTAAACAACACAGAGGCCTGTCAGGAGAGATTACTGATGAGACGGCTGCAGCTTAGGAGCAGCACTCTCATGGTGTCCCTCGTATATGTCCTACATCTATATCTCCCTCTTTCTCCCCTTCGGCTGACAGTAGTTGCTTCTCTCAATTGTACTGTAGCTGCAACAGTGTCTCGGGGATCTTGGCAGCCACTACAATGAATGGGTCAGTAACTCATGTAGCAGTAACCCATTTGGCATTTCTAAAACAATGTACGTTTGTCTATTTATTCAGTTATATATTGCATCTTTGAACCTACAAACCTAAGTGATCTTACCTAAGTAGGAGAGTAATATAATTTTATATTGCAATATTGATATTAGGGATGGGTATTTTAAGTGCTAACATATGGGAGTACACACAAAAAAATCTATAGTAAGAACAGTAAGTGTGCCAACAACAGAAAACAGGTACAGTTTGAAATTCATTTAATGAACAGCCAGGCTTGAATTACCCTAAGAAACCATATATTGAAAGTTAACATGACAAAAATCAGCAAACTGTCCAACGCTGCCATTAACGGTACGTATGTTAAATGCAGTACTGAAGGACTGTCCAACAGTCAGTTTACCATATGCCCGACAGAGCCATTTAACGATCCCAACAAATAAAAACTGACACTGAAACAGCTCAATTCTTTCACTAATAAGCTAGTTAGCTATCATTAGTCATGTAATGCTAACAGTAAGATCTGCGCTGTGTGTGTGCCTGCAGATGGACACTTATCAACTGCTCCCCGGTGCAGAGGTCACACTCCACAGCAGTACTGTCGAAAGAGTGGGACAGTAGGGCAATGAGGCAAAGCATGCACACAGCTCTACAATAAAATATGATTTCTGACATTTTAAATTGAAAAAAAATATACAAAGTCATGTTCAACTGTGGGAGTGGCAGCAGTATGCACTCAATACGTTGAGCAAATACTAAATAAATACCTAAGCATTCATGGCTATCCTCAATCGCTATGTAGTGTGATATCATACCTCATTAAAAATCTATTGAGAAACTGCTCATAGATTAAATAAGCAGGTCAGAATGTCTGTTTTCAGCTAAATCAGCAAATTAGAAAACTGAAAAATCAAAGTGTTTTATCATATTGATGAAAAATCATATACAAATATAATATAGTCACAGAAACAAGCCCAGCTTTTGCAACAGTGCCCACAATGATCCAATACAGCCAGAGATATTAAAAAGGACAGCTACACATCTCTGTATAAATGAAATGGCAAAATCTCTGATACTTGACAGATCTACAGTATACTGTATCACAGTACACAGTATATAATCATGTTGCCCAACTCTTGTTGGCAGAACTGACATCGGGGAGATATGAGGATCAGGGTGATTCTCAAAACCGACACAACAATCTTATTTTTTTTTTAACCGCTATTTGAAAAAAAAACACTCAAGTACTCTCACTCAAGTTACACTTAGTATTCAGTATCTCTGAGACTGCAAGTACTATTGCCACTCTAGTCTTAGTTTTCTGATTTACAATTAACCTCGTAAAACTAGCTGGATAATCTGCAATGACTTACAGCACTAAACAGCTCCTATCAGACAGCACAGAATTACAATTTATTTTGTCAGCAGCAAGAGAACTGTATTTTAATGAAAGCGTTTAATGCTGCACAATATACTCTATGAGAATATACTGCATGATCGGATACGTCTGACAAGTATTGACACTGAGACACTGATAATGACTTTATTAATCTGCTTTCAGTTTGTCAATGTCTCTATAAAAATCAGTATTTTCAATGTCAGCCATCATTAGTCAAGGCAGGCTGTGCCTCAGCTGTCCTTGACCTCCAGATACATGACAAGAAAATTACATTAATAATTCTTCCAAGTTTTACACATATAAAATGTGGTAAAAAGAGAGCACTGGTATCAGAATCAGTATGGGAAGAGAAAAATCTGTTCATCTCTGACACATACTATATAGTAGTGTCTGGAAATTGAGCATAAAAAGTACAAGTTCAAGAATATCTGCTAATCTCTAACAAAAAGTGAACTGTCACTATCAGTTACCAATTACTGAATTGCTGCCCTGTTAGAGTTATAGAAGGTAACTAATGCATGTGCATATGTATTGCTAAACTTGGTCAAAATCAGTAAAACACTGGTGGCTGCAACATTGCTTCACATTCCTACAATCTCAGCAATAACATCTTAGCATACTTAGTTGCAGTAAATGCACTGATCATTTAGTTTAGAACAGATAACAGACTACAAACAATCACAGAAAACTTTGTTCAGCTACAATCATTTAAACACATGTATGCACATGCAACTGCCATACTAGGTTAATTATAGAGTGCTAACGCGGTTTATTGTTCATTGTTTATTGTTTATTCACTAGTCTTCCTGGGGTACTGCAAAACTAGGTTTTAGGAAGCTAACAAGGCCGAATATACAATTACCTATGTGATAGCGAGTTTCTATGTAAAATACAGTCTCTGTTATGGTAATTAATTACTTAATGCATGTGCAATGTTAGCAACAACAGGATGTAACTAAAACTTAGAAATCAAGGCCTGCAGTATATTTTCACTTCTAAGAAGTGAAAATATACTGCAGGCCTTGATTTCTAGAGCAGTTTCCCCTTGTGTTGAGTCTTTGTGTGTGCCAAACATTTCCCTGGGTTATCTCTGCACTGGACGAGCAGACAAGAACTTATCATCTCAGTGTGTCAGAGAGAAAACAAGTATATTTCCCAAAATGGCTGATCCTTTAAGATTCAGCCTTCTCCAAAATACTTTTGTAGCATCCAGGGTAAAAGAAACCAGAGATACTGTTATGCTCTATTGTGTTTCTGTGCAGAGTTATAGTCAGGTTCAGAAATGTCATCTATCAAGTTTGAGCCGCTGTGCAATTCTCAAACTGCATCTATGAACTCGTTAACATTAGGTTAGTAGAGGTAATCAATGCTAACAGCACATTACGGCCTTGCAATTAATGATTTATGGCTTTAATGAATTATGGCCAATTCTTTTTTTCTCATCAATAATTTCCATAGGTCTTGCAGAGCTTGTGCTGTGCTGAAGATGTGCACTTTGCAAGTAGTTGCAGGAAGTTTAGGCATGAACTTGCGGTGACTTCTGCTTTCTCCTCGTTTTCATTTTGGAACACTGCTTCAAAGGGTACTGTGATCAAAGCTGTCTGAGAGGCAGCATGGGGAAAGAGCAAAAGAGGGAGAGAGAGCGCGCGCGAGAGAGTGAGGGAGAGAGAGAATAGGGAAAACCCCAACGCTCCCAAATATAAGCAGAGCTCTGCGCTAACACGTCCATCTTTCCCTCCCAGCTGCCTAAACAAAGGCATCAGCGCTTATCAAACCCTGCTTTCCACCCCAATAGCATTCTGCCAGACTGTTTTGACATCTCAATCGAGTGCTTTATTATTCTATTCCTTTCATTCAGTGTCAGCCACCAGAGGATTACTCAGAGATAGGCTGGTTATATCATGACCTAGATAAGGCAACATCATAGTGCTAATGCTATTTGTTCCACATCCTTTCGTCACACCATCACATTCAAAAGGAGGCAGTGGATTGTGGGGGAAGCTAATAGAGAAGTCTTTTTGAATTTCATTTGAATCAGAATAAATATGGAGACAAGACCAAACACCAGTAGGCTAAGTGGTTACATACAAAAACTCAAAAAGCTTCTATATTAAAATATTTTAGTTTCAATAGAACCTTTTATATGGTAATTTTTGCAGCTAACACCTACTGTAGTTTTCATAAATTTGATACCAATGCAGCCCTGTTTCTCCTCTCACTGTAAAAATGAATAATGAGGAAGCACATTAACAGAGATTTGCGGAATCAAACAATGAGGTCCATTAGCGTTTTCCCTTTTCTCTTTTTTCCCCATTCGTGTCAGAGTTCTCCAACAATCGACAATACTTAGCTTGCTCACTGATGACCTCTGCTGTCTCAGGACCCAAGATTGATCGGGCAGGAAAAGTACAAACTTGTGACCTTGAATTCGGGTAAAGTGGAATGGGAAATGAGGAAATCAATACGTTCTCTTAGTCGTATCTGAGCCACTGTGCCCCTCTTCTGTCCATTAAGGTCTGTGTTTACTCTGGCCTCGAACACAGCTAAGCCAGACTAGAGCATCACTCATTCTCTGTGAACTTCCCATCTGCATATCAAAGCTGAGAGTCCAGGGTAAACATAGTCTCTGGCTCCATCTGTTTCTGACAACGTAAAGCCAAGAGAAAACTTCCAACACAACACACCCAAACAACTCAAAATCTCTTAGCTGGCACATCATTACTCTCCTGCAAATGTGCAGGTGATGAACTTCCTTTGACCGAGCTCCGTAGGTTATCTGTTGAATCTCCAATCTCTACCATTTTTAAGTGCTACTTTTAACCTGAAGCCAAAGTGTAATCTCTGCAAGATGTACTTGAAAAGTGTCTTTTTTTATGGATCAAATTACTATGTGTGATTTAAAAGGGATCACCTGTTGAACCCACAGTTAATTATCATCTGTCTGCAGTTCCCCTCAGCTCTACAAAGCTCTGCTGCACCTTCCAGCTCATTACTGTGTTTTTTTTTTTTGGTTTTTTTTTTTGGCTGTTTTGATTCACTTACTACTCTTATCAGCAATGTTTCCAGCAAGCAGGAAACAGTTTACATGGGAAAACACTTCAAAACCCATTATACACTACCTGCCATGCACCAAAACAACACACAGAAAAAGCATTTAGCAGCTAAAGAGCCAATGTCTTCCCTTAGTAATTAGTAGACGGAGTGAATTATGGACTCAGATTTGTCAGACGGACACAAACTCAACTCCAAATGAATTATAATGTATTTCTGTATCTGCTGCATAAAGGTGATCATCAAACAATATTGTTTACAGTTTCTTGCGCTGCCCCTTAAGTGACCAAAAAAATCATTAATGCAGGTTTAACTTAAGCCCTATTCCCACTGCACAAGAAAATACTAACACCTGCTAACATCTGGTTCTTTTATTTGATGGGAAAGGTTACAATCTCCCAGGTCAAATGCTTTGGCTGAAGTTATTTATCAACTCCAGCTCTGACTGGCTTCCACCGCCAGTGATGGAAATACAACGGGGAGGATGCTCTCATTTTAGCCCCTCTGCCAGCCAGTGAAAAGATGGGCCCCCAGAAAATGCCGTCCATCACCGCCCAAACAGTACTCTAACATTGTTCTAAATTAGTCTGTAAAAAATATAAACAAGAAGTAACCACCACATTTTCATTGGCCTCCATGCTGCTTTTGACTGTTTATTAACCTGTTTTCTGGCGTGTCTGTGACGTCAAACATGACACACCAGGAATAAAAAGCGCACACACACAGACAGGGATACTCATTTGCTGTAGACATGCACACACACCTCTTGTCTACTGGCATTGGGAAAGAAGTCTAATCACCTATTTTTAGAAAGTTTTCCCAAGTTTAACTTTTTAAAATTATTTTGGTGTAAAAAAAAAAGGTATAAAAGAGAGTAAAATTTCTCCCTCTTAGGAACTGGAGTTACTTTAAAGTACAGCTAAATAGGACAAAAAAAAGTCAAAGAGAAGCTAAGGCTCCATACCGAATATAGTATATCAAGACTGGTAACATGCCAGTGCCATCAATAAAAGACTGTTAAGCTTTTTAAAGCTGTTATTATATCAACTTATTAGCTGAGGTGCAACCCCTAGCTTACCTGGTGGAGTGTGCGCCCCGTGTTGGCTGGGGCATCTGCAGCAGCCCGGGTTCAGTTACAGCCAGGGGCCCGTTGCTGTGTGTTTCATTCATTCTTCTCTCTCTCACATATCCTGTTTGTCCACAGCTGTCCTGTCAATAGGGTAAAAAAATACCACCAAAATAAAATTCAATCAACGAATTGGAATTTAATTGCCTTTTTTAAGTTGTAAGAAATTACTAAATTACTAATCACAAGTGACAGGATTTGCTGATTTTCTTTGTCATGTAATAAATTAAATATCTTTGTTTTTTGGACCATTGTACAAAGATATCTGAATACATCTCCCGACAGTGTTAAGTTATTTTCTAAACATTTTACAGACCAAATGATCTTTAGTTCCCACTCTAAAGCTATTAATTGGTGGAACATATGGTGACTGCATTATTGCTGTATGTTTATTGTGTCCAGCAGGATTTGCTCTGAATAGAATTAGATGCCAATACTGTTCATTTCATGAATAAGAATGCCTCCCATGACAAAAAGCCAAACAAGTGATAGTGTATAAATCTCCTTATGTGCCTGTGTGTGCATATATGTGTGGTGGATGTTTTGAAATGTTTTGATAGAAATAGTATGAGTATTGTAATTGCTTTTTGGTGGTGCTCTTCCCAGCGAATACCAGAGAGCAGGGAGCAGCTGGAAATTCAAATGAATCTGTGTGTTTGTTGCCTTTGGCAGGAGCTCAGTGTAGGCGGAAAGTAATATCCAAGTGACTGAGGTGCCTCAAAAATTGGAAGCTGGGTGACAAATTACTCTTCTCATTAGGAGCTAAGCAGCAACGGTGATTTTGGCGAGGATTTTTGTCTGTGTTTCAATTGTTTATCGCATTTCCTTTACATATCTTAATACTCAATTATGTCCACCTGTTTATGTATGTTGTTTTTTCCTTGTATCTCTTTCCTTCTTGCATATTTCGTTTTCCCTCTACCTTGCATGTCATCTCTCATTCACTTTCTAATTCAAAGTCACTGACAGTTGCTTTTTAAAGAAATATACTGTAGTGACTTTTGACCACTGTCTTTCAAGGAAACAGAGCTGTGTAAAATAGAATAGAACATAATAATTAGCTATGTAGAAAGCAAATTTGAATAATCAACTTAGCATTCCACATTAGTAAGGAGTAATCTCTGATTTATGTCATTTCAAACTGAATGTCTTAAGAGTTTTTGACTTTTTCTTAGACATAATAATGCAATTTTAAGATGTCAGGAGACCTTGGGGAAGACCCAGGACACGCTGGAGAGACTATGTCCCCCAGCTGGCCTGGGAACGCTTCGGGATCCCCCAGGAAGAGCTGGACGAAGTGGCCAGGGAAAGGGAAGTCTGGGCTTCCCTGCTTAGGCTGCTGCCCCCGCGACCCGACCCCGGATAAGTGGTAGAAAATGGATGGACAGATGGCCTCAGGCTTTTAGAACTTGACATTTCAAAGACTAAACAACATATTAAAATAATAACCCACAGATTCCTCTGGAACAAAATAATTGGTGGTTGTGGTACCAAATCTGGTTGGGTGAAGCTAGAACTGGTGGTGAATTTTACCTGCACACAGTGTGAGAGGTAGGCAAAATTGGCAAAAGTTTTACTTGGAGGTTGTAGCTAATGAGTTTTCAAAAGTCTTTTTATTTAACTAGAAGAAAAAAAGTTGGGAATTTTGAATTATTAATATGTTTGCTTGAGATGTCTTTATAAAAAATGTATAAAGACCAGAAAGCCAATCAAAAATGAGTATTTTCCTCAGCCATGGTAAAGCTTACAGTTAAACTGACAAGGATTTCATGATATAATTTCAGATTGCAGGTAACAAAAGACGAGTTTCATTCTACTCGCTCATATTTGATTTATTATGGATGAAAAATGTTGAAGGTCATAGCTCAGATAGATCAATCTCTAGACTATGGGAGGGGAACAGGTGGAGACATATTCAAAACAGTCCACTATGTCTTTTCTCTAAATAATTTTCCAGGCTGTTGTGCAGACTGCACTTCTGCAGGTCTATACACAAAGAACTGCATTAGATGAAGGAATGACTGAACTGTTGATGGTACTGCTGGAAAAGCTCTTACAAGTTTCTATCCTCAGGTAGACTCACTTAACATCAATCTAGCCTGAGGTATAAAGTCTTATCCTCATTCAACCAGTGCTCTCTCAAGCTGACAAATATGTAGATACCAGAGATACTGCCCCAGTTGGTCCACATTATAATCAGAGGGATTTACAACAACTGAATTTACTGAATCTGAATCTTCATTACTGCATGAAAAGAAGAACCGGGAGCAATTTAATTTAAATTACTTTATCTCAGCAGAATAACACACTCAGTAACAATATTTTTAACAAGTAGTCCTGTTTCACTACTGAATAAGGGGTAGCAGCTGGACATCATTCATGTAACACAGTATGAAACTTATCACTGTATAATAAAAAGGGGTATAATCAACAAAAGGATTAGAGTGCTAATATTTCTCAATGAAGGCAATGGTCTGTAACAAATGATGTGAGGAAAAAATAAAAAATATATATAGGGCTCCCTACTTATGGTAATTGTGGGAAAAATATTAAAATGCTGAAATTATAAAATCCTGCTGGCTGGCTGCCAAAGAGTGAAGTCCTGATTGAATTACCCAACGAGTTACCTTTTTCTCTATCATTTCATTGTCTGTCTTATAGCTGGCATATTTATTTGATAATTTTGAAATGATTACCCCACCCACACGCATATATTCTCACACAAATCACTCTGAAATAAATTTACCCCAAGACTCCCAGAATATGATAGAATCACACTATTAGTGCTTTATTTTACTCTACTGAGATAAGTCTGGGAAGAAGGAGGTAATCTGCAATGGTTCTGCCATCTTCTGATAAGCCTTAAGGAAAAGACAGGAAAGAAGGCGGAGGGATGGGAAAAGGGAAAATATTGGAAGAAAGATGGGGGGGGTCAAGAAACAGTGAGAGCGTGGCAGAGCTAAACACAGTAAGAAAAAAATTGAAGAGATAAGGAAAGGAGAGTAGGTTGAATTGATGGAGAAAAAAGAATTGGAAAGGTAAAACCGGAGAGACCCAGAGAAAGTTAATGAGGTAGGAAAGTGAACTTGGATAAGGATGGAAAACTGAGGACTACTTAGGTCAGCAGAATGGACCAGGTAAGTGGATGGAGGTTTCAGACTGAGAGCAGAAAATAATTGCATTTTCATAATGCATTATTTGTATGTTAATAGCTATTTTTTTACCTGCCTAAAAAGCAATACAAACTTTCCTCTGTCTGTATTATTCGGAAGAGGGGGTTTTATTACTGTAAACCTGCTGATTAAAAGAAATGGGTTTCCAAGTGATTTCCATCACTTCATTTATATAGTATCTGCCCCCTACAACAATTTCCCATCAGAATTCCTAAAAATTACAATTTTAAAGCTGTATACATGCTAAGTTTCAGTGGCTTTTCAGCTGATAGGTGGGTATACTATCAACAGCCAGAAAAAAAGGTTGGTAACGCAATCTACAGATACCTACATATTCACCACAAAACAGACTGAAGCTGTAGTGATGTAATGCCACTCAATGTATTGTTTCCTTAGGCTAAACCTTTACATAAAAATTTTATATTAATATATTTTACATACATTGTAGGCCTACATTATTTTAGGGATTTTTACTCATTAGGCCATCTGGTACCTCTGTCCATCCATCTTGGAGGAGGGTCTCTCCTACTTGCTCTTCCTGAGGCTTCTACTGTTTTTTCCCCATTAAAGTTGTTTTGTTTTTTGGTGAGGACTGGGTTCCTTATTTAACCTGTGAGATATATTATAGGTCCAAGGACAGAGATGTTGTATGCTGTAAAGCCCTCTAAGGCAAATTGTGATTTGTGATAATTTGCTTTGTACATAAAATAGACTTTATATAGATATAATAGACTGATAATGTTAAAGTATAAACAGTAGTGCCATGCCATAATTTTGGTCCAGAGTAGGGTCATGGTTCAATATATTGGCTTTTGGTAACATTAATACTTCAACAGTTCAAAATTCTATCTTGATAAAGTCTTAGCTTTACCACTTTTATTTTATTTTAGACTTTAGACTTTACTTTATTACTATAAACACGGCCGAATTAACATCACATTCAGTGCTAATAGCTAGCTAACATCAACGTTAGCTTGTTAGCTAGCTAACGTTAGCATATTAGCTAGCTAACAACATCCTTAGCTAGCTAACGAGCTAACTGCCAATTAACGCTAACATGACATTAACGTTACACTGCCTGCTTTATGACAGACGTTAAATTGACGTTAACGTCCACGACTTGCTCTCGCGTGTGGTCGGCTTTTTTGAACTTTGTTATCTTGGCAATATTTACTCAACATTACCCCCGCATTTTTGGTGGCTTGCGTGTTAGCTCTCTTACCGGGAGGTGGTGTGTGTTCAGCGGGGAGACAGGTCCAGGTCCAGAGAGGGACAGCGTGGAGAAAGGGCTCCGGTAACAGAGAAGCAGGGCACCTGGTCTCCATCTAAAGAGGACGACTATACTGTAATGTTACATTCAGCTTCCTCCTAATTTTGTTTTATGTAGTTTTCGTTAGCTAACGTTAGCTATATTACTGGCGGTACATCCGGTTGTTACCCGGTGTTATCCGTACCTGTCCCCGTGAGGATGTGACTGAAGTTTGGGAGTGTTGTGTCTGGTGCAACCTTAGCTATTGATGGCCACTTAACGGCTCTGGCTCAGTATATTGTCGGGGTGCAGGTTGTCTTCATTTTCTGTGTTTTTTTTTATTTTTGTTTTGTTTTTTTTGTTGTTGTTTTTTAAACCAAAGATAAGTATGTGGCGTTGGTAAATTAAGAATGCACCTTTTGTGAAGCTAGTTTTGTTAACTACAGGTAAAACGTTAGCAAATTAAGCTAATTTAACGTTAGCTGTTGTCCAGTTGTTGTTTAGTAAGTTTGTAAAGTACTGTCATGATGTGATTGTCATTGAGTGATCAGTAACTTTTCCAACACTTCTCTTGTCTGCTTTGGAAGTCTGCCGGAGTACTTGCTTTTGAAAATATTGAAGTATTCAAAGTACTTTTTTATGTCAGCACATTGCTGTATATTGTCACAATATAATTACAGGACCTGAGGACCCTAAAACAACCGCTGACTGCACTAATTTGCTTGCTTGTTGAATATGCTGCAAAAGCCTATAAATGCCCACAGAAATACAAACTGACAAAAGGACCACCCTTGTCATTTTTAATTTGTTAAAGAGGAAAAGTTTTTGGCAGTAAACAGAGCAAATATTCAAAACAATACAAATCATTTTTTTTCTCAAAAACCGAAACGCTGACATGAGGTATGGCCATGGGTGATCTGGTGGGGAGTTTTTATCTCCATCTGCTGCTGTAACCATTACTAACACCACATAACCAAATACAGCCGTCTGCTGATGACCTCCCCTATATGGAAACACCACTTTGACTAACAAACCACACACAAAACTTCATGATCACAGTTTATGGACTTTTGCATTTTAGAGGAAAAAAAAACAATCCACTGACTTCAAAAGCAAACGTAATGAGTAATGAGGGCCTTCATAGAAATGTCATGGAGTCAGAAGTACAATATTTGCCTTTCATATGTAGTGAAGTCAAAGTAATATATTTCTAATAAAGTAATACTCGAGTAAAGAACAGATGCAAAAAACTGTGAATGTATTTTCTTGCTGTCCACCACTGCAAAATGTGTGTGTGAGTGAGAAAAGGTGCATTACAGGTGTGCGCCATTAGTTAGACTGGACAATGGACAGCACCATAAGCATGTTGCTTAGTGAGCTAATAAGAAGGTGACAATGATCCATAGTACCCCAAGAAATAAGGTCAGACCACAGGTGAGGAAGAGAAGCAGCTGGGAATGTAATTAAATGTATGTGTGCTGAGAGAAATGCAATCACATGAGGAACATTAGCCCTGTGTAACTGGCTTTCTCCTCCCCCCTCTTCTCTTTTTCTTCAGCTTGTAAGCCAGGCTTCTTCAAGGCATATGCTGGGAACACTAAATGCTCCAAGTGTCCTCCTCATAGCTCCAGCCATGACCAGGCCGCCACCATCTGTCACTGCGATAAAGGCTTCTACAGAGCTATAAAAGACGCCTCAACCATGGCTTGTACAAGTTAGTAGATCGAATACAAAAAAACAAACTCTCTTTTTCAGCTGGGACATTCTTGGTTTCTGTTTGGATGTGTGTAATTTATTTCTGTTTGTCGTGCTGTCTTTCCCCTATCCATCTGCTGTTTTTTTTTATTTTGGCTAAATTTAGATATATGCCTCCATAACTTTATTCCACCATATCTCAACTTAGGAAAAAACATCTGTTATGATGTATCTCATTCATTGATATGGGGAATTCTGTCAGTAGCATCCATGAAATTGACTAGTAGCATGCTGGAATGAAACACGCACTCAGAAAGCTTTAACACCCATATGCTTACAAGTAGTTATTCAAAGTCACACTTGCAACTTCAGGTCTGATCACTTTGCCAAACCAGACATTGTACAGTTGTAAAATTTGGTGGGAAAAAATCCAACCTGTGTTTCATCCGGAAAATTGACGTATAGGTTGTTGCACTAAAATACTGTAGAATGAGTTAAAAGCGAGCCACCCACACATCTACCTACATATATACAGATTCAAATTGTACTTACCTTCTTCTAAAGGTCCTTTTATCAACAGATTTTGATCATCATGTGCCCACTTTAGCTTCATTAATACTGATACTTGCATACAGACCTGTTTTTTTGCAGAGTGGTATGCCAGAAATAAGATGTTATTGCTGCTCATTTCATCATTCTTGATAAACTGTAGACTGTCAGTGGCTCTCCCAAGAGATCTACGCTCTAGAATGGCATCAGTATTAACAGATCATGTGTTTCGTCCCCTCTTGTATTCAATCATATGATAACCAAGCCCCTATGAATGTGTTTTATGTTACATTTATATAAGCTCATATAAACAAAGTGATTAGTGAGTTATCAATGAGTAAACTCTCTCTAAATACCTTTTCTCTTTCTTCAGGGCCTCCGTCAGCTCCCAGGAACCTGGTCTCATTGATCAATGACACGGCTCTATTCTTGCAGTGGATGCCTCCTAGCGACACAGGAGGCAGGAAGGACATCACTTACAACATCCTGTGCCAGCGCTGTGATGGAAGAGACGGCGACAATGGTCTGACACAGTGTGAGCCGTGTGAGCCAGACCTGCGGTTCATCCCACGGCCACTTGGTCTGACTGGCACCTCTGTGGCAATACTAGATTTTGCCATGCATGCCAACTACACTTTCCATGTGGAGGCTGCAAATGGTGTCTCTGGTCTCGGGGTGTCTGCACGTTCGCTGGCAAATGTAACCGTCCAAACACACCAAGCTGGTGAGTTGCTGAGCT
This sequence comes from Plectropomus leopardus, assembly GCF_026936395.1. NCBI lineage: Eukaryota > Metazoa > Chordata > Actinopteri > Perciformes > Serranidae > Plectropomus > Plectropomus leopardus. The sequence continues at coordinate 17,178,706 of NC_142176.1, read as the reverse complement.
ATTGTTCACTTCAGTGGAAATTTTGTTCTGTTTTATTTTCTGTCTTCGGATCCAACTTTGGCAACGATGACAAGCAGATGTACCTCCAACAGAATTATAGGATTGACTTATGGGTTCTTGACTTGGATATGATTTACAGTTAATTACTTATCTCATGAATGCATAAACAGAAAGTGGATTAATTGATATTCCACAGACACACAATTAATTATAATCAATTTGGATAATCGATTATTAGCTTAAATCATTTATTGAGCAAAAACACCACACATTTGCTGATTCTAGCTTGGAATGTGAGGCTTTGCTCTCTATGTTTTTCATCACTATAATTAAAGAACTTTGGGTTTTGGACTGTTGGTCGGGCAAAAAAAGTAAATCAGAGACTTTGCATTGGGCTCTAAGGTCTTATTTAAACATATTTTTCCTGATTAACCTGTAACTTAAAAAAACGATTAATGACAAAAACAGGTATTAGTTGCAGCAATGGAATTTCATAATTACAGTAATCAATTTAAAAAAAAAATTTGCAGGGCTGAAATTGTACATGGTAAGCCACAAAATATTCAACACATTCATCATTTAAATCCTGCTGGCACGGACAAAATGGCCATCTGGAATAGTGGGAATTTTCCCAATGGGCCATTCAGTCTTTGTGATGGCAGGGAGCCATGCAAAACCGCTAAAAAATAGTTTCCAAACTTGCAAAAGAGCAGTAAACTTGACTAGAAATAATGCTGGCCATCAATACCCGATGCCCTGAGCTCCCTAACTTGCATGAGCATTAACAAGATGTTCACCAAAATACCAAAAAACAAAAAATATGTACAAAAATATTCTTGTGCATTTATTTTAGTTGTTCTGTTCTGTTCTGTTCTGCATTCTCAATTGAACATTTTATGGCATATGTTGTGGACTGGATGTGAGGGATTCAGCCAAATAGTTCGAGTGATAACTGGAAGTATCACTGTCCATTGTGTTTAAAAAATTAAAATGTAGCTCAAGGTTTTGAGTTTAATTTAATAACACTGGTGCATAGTTGCTGTAGGGCACTTAAATTGTATTTTTTCCTTAAAATGGCCAATTTTAGTTTACGGAACATCTGTGGTTTTTGTATTCCATATGTCCTCATTTTGCCAGGACAGATTGATGAGGGGTAACATTAACAAGCCATATTTAGCTCTACATTATTAATAAATATTACATTTGCATGCTTATGCTTGACATATGCAGCCTTTGTAGTTGCATAAAACCTGTTTCACAGCTCACGGATGCTTTGGAGCAGACGGAGATATTTATGCTACAGTAACAGGAACCTTTATTTATTTTGCAGCTAGATTTTTCCCTCCTGAGCACCCTGTCTTCTTCCCCAGTGTCTGTCTCTCCCTCCAGCTTAATGTGTCAATAGGTGAAGCAACCTTTGCCCCTTGAATAGCTGACAGAGCCATTGTGACCCGAACCTACTCCTAATTAGCAGTATCCGGCTGACCTGAGATCAACTACAGATAGATGTCCTCAAGGCAGGGCTGTCTTGGGCTTGAATAGGGAAAAAATAAGAGACCCGAGTTCAACTACTGAAACCTGAACCTTATATTTTAAGGGAAAGAATATTGATGGAATAATTGATGGGAGTAGGTTGAGATGAAGGAAGGAAAGGGAGCAGATTAATAAATTATACTGAGATGTACTGTATAGGCACTTTTTCTCTCCCTTCGGCAAGCAAGCCCAGCAAGCCAGTATTGAGATGAAATTCTGATGAGAACAAAGCAGATGCTCATCAGTGTCTCAGATATAAAAATAGAGAATTGGGTATATCTGTGCTAAATCGAAAAAGATTGTTGCGGTGTACCTTTTGTAACTCAGCAGAGAAAAATCTGAAAAATACTTTTAGTTCCTAATGAAACCGAGGAGATTGAAAAGAAAATTTACATGTCATACAGGAGCGTTCCACTTTTTCAGTTCTGGAGACAGTAAGATGCAAATATGCTATGCTGGATTGAAGTTTGTACTACACTTACAGCCAATCTGCAGGTTTGAAAAAGAAGTCTCTTAAAGACATCTGGGGCCAGTTTCACAAAGACAGACTTTGACTTAGAGCAAACTAATAGTCGCACTTGAGATTGATGTAAATTCATGCGCGAAGCTGTCTAGTTGCTAACTATCATAGGTTGGTCCAATTTGATGTGAAGACTTTTCAAACTACAGCTGACCGAGCCATCAACGTCAAATCACTCAGCTCCCTTCACTCCAGCAGAAAATGTTGTTAGGGCAAAAGAGAACAATACAAAAATGCCTTGTGACATAAAAAAAAAGAGAGCTGAGATGCTGTGGCTTTTTAATTTGTCCTACTTCTGCTAACATGTCAATCAGGGTAGTTTCCAAACAAAAACAGGAGGCAGTGTCTGCACTGCTGTATATTTACGTGTGGTCACTGCAATACCTTAAATTTTCATTACTCGCTCCACAACATTGTTAAGAAATCATAACTATGAGCCACATTTTGCTCTTTTTTATCATTTGGTCAGCAGATGGCACTGATTGTTACCATAAAAACCTGGCTCCCAGTTCTGAATCAACCAGGGGGGACTAACTTTGCAGGTTTTAAATAGGTCAGTCTTCACTTTTGTTAAATTGTCTAACTTGGATTCAGTTAATCTAAAAGCAAAATTAAGGCTGGCCTAACACTACAGACCAGTCTAAAATCTCATAATGAATACGTCCCCGGTCTGAATTTCAAAGTCTAAGTTTTGTGTTGTTTAAACATAATAAGAGTGAAGACAATACTAACATGCTGATGCTTAGCAATTCAATGCATCTTCATAAAACAGTTCATTAAACAAATTAACATCCAACAATTGCCGTATTCAAGTTTTGTAATTGATGCACAGTTATGTATGTTAGGTTTAGGAAAAGAAAAATGGTTGGGTGTTGTCATATTACGCACTTAATTTATTTTGGTTAAGTTTAGGAAGGTAATGTTACATAGGTTAGGTTTATGAAAGAAACATGATGACAGCGTACCTTAAAATAGCTCAAACTTCACTTGGCTTTACACGGTCTCAAACAGTGGTCTCCTGGGTTTATTTGACCACCCATCATGCCAATCCAACCCCTTATGTGGAGGTTTTGCTCCTTATACTACCTTATTCTTATAAGCCCAACAATGCATTGGTCATTTGATTGCAGTCTTCACAGGCCTATGATAAAGTTATATCCCGTGGGGAACATGGATTTTTGTCCACAATGTCATGGCAATCCATCAATATGTTGTGGAGATATTTGGTAAAGCTGTGGACCAGCTCCAGACTTTAAGGTGAACTTAAATTGTAAATGGACTGCATTTATTCAGCAGTTTTCCCATCTCAGAGACCACACAAAATGCTTTACAGCAGAAGCCAGTAATCGTCTTTTCCTGACAGCGCATTGGTCATTTGGTTGCAGCCTTCCTGATTACATGGGTTATACTCGAATTACAGGCTCATGATTAAGTTATATATGCATTTTGGTGCATTACGTTTCATAGTCATGCATACAAACATGAGCATGCATGAGAACAGCCTGAGCAGGTAATGTTGACCATGTTTGGCATAGTTTAGAACAGTAGCATTGTAACATTTACTAATTTACACTAAACACAAAGTACGGCTGAGAAAGAATGTCATTATCTTGTAGTTATTTAAAAGTAAATACAAGTATTAGCCAATATTAAATTTTGACCTGATGGTTAGAGTTATGGTTAGATGAAAAGTCAGGGGGTCACCAGAACCAGGGAGATTTATCCTGTGGATTTTCCAGACTTTAAGGTGTAATTAAATGGTAAATTTAAACAGCACTTTTCCCATTTCAGCAACCACTGAAAATGCTTTACAGCAGAAGCCAACATTCACCTGTTCACACACATTCACACACAGGTGTCAGAGGCTACCATGCAAGGTGCCACCTGCTCATCAACAGTGATCACCATTCACACGCACATTCAAGCACAATTTGAGCTATCAGTATTTTGGACATTTCGACATGTAGACTGCAGGGGATTGAATCGCTGACCTTTTGATTAGAGGACGTCCGCGTTTATTGGCTGTGTTTATTGGCTCATCATGCACCTGCTCTTTCAAGAAAACTACAGTCATTTTGCATGGCTAATTTTCTCGTATCATACAGAGAAAAATATTGCTTCAAAGTATTATTTTTAGAAATGTTTTGCTGATAGGCTGTCATCATATCATGGAAACCAGATGTCAGGTGTGTGTGTGTGTCACTTCATACTCGTCTCTCTGGCAAAGGCAGCCAGACTGACGGGAGGAAGCTGGAATGCAAAATAATCTCTGTAGAGGAGGAGAAGCAGCCTGTGGGGATGTTTCCATGCGGATGTTTAGAATGGATTAACTTGTCAAACTGCCTTTCCTCAGTAGACACACTGTATGCACACACAGCCAGGAACACATGCAAACAAGCAGGGAAACTAATCCATACACATATGACATTTACTTCACCCATGTACCACCTACAGCCCTGCATATGGTCAGTTAGTAATTTCCCTGCTCTTCCATGTGCACTCTTTTGCCTCACCCCCCCCCACACACACACACACACACACACATACACACACACACACACACACACACACACACACACACTCATGCATGCATAGAGTTTAACTATGTAGATATCTGTCCTTCAAATTGTATGTGGTAAAAGGGCTAAATAGAAAGCAAAGCAAAGAGTTCTGCAAGTTTGCAGCTATTCATACTGTTTGAATGCAGCTTTCCATACCTCATTATCATGCAATTCATATTCATAGTCCACCAGTAATTCACAGTATTATGCTTGTGCTACATTCGTAATAAATACAAACACATATGTTAATAAGCAAGTAACGTGCATCATTTGACATTTATTATATATTTAATCTGCGCATAGGTGAAAATCTTTGAGATAGTTATGCAGTCTGAAAACAGACCAATATTTTTAAAAAAATGTATTTTAGATTCTTCAAAGCACCATATGTCTGTAAATGCAAAACATTCGTCAAGCACTCCAAAACGTACTATAAATTCAAATGAGGTGGAATGTTCATTAAGTTGCGAGAGGCTTGTTGTAAATCTGTGCTTGTCTAAAACTTATGTTTGGATGAACTCAGGATGGACAGGCTCATTGCCAATTAGCTAAGACGCTGCAAGGTGATTCATGTAATTGATTGTGATATTGTGTCAATGTTTGAATAATAGCCAATCAAATGCAGAATTAGCAATTAACTGGATTTTTTTAGCGAGATGGAGGGAGGTCGATTTATTTTCTGTTGGCTTGCTATCTGTTTGTAAATTGCGTATTAATGCCTCATTATGCTTTTAATCATGGTAAACCTATTAATCAGACTTACTAATAATTTCTCTTCCCTCTTGCTTGTGTGCTTGTCTAACCTTGATAAGTTATAGCCTAACGCTCACTTAAGCAAGATGCATGATCACTCTGTTTTTTGCAGAGTAGAGTGTTATAATACACCGAGTTATTATTCAGTGTCATAGCCGTAAGAGCTGAGAAATATTTGGGTTTTTTGTGTCATAGAGTCATCAGAAGACACATTTGATCTTCTTGAATGCCTCTTTGTGCACGCTCTCCTCCGTACTTTATTTCACTTTGTAAAGCAGTTTGCTGGTTTCTTGCTTGTTGAAGCTGATGAAGGTCAGCTGTTCTAACGTCTCACAAGGTAGCAACGCAGATCAGAGTGAGCAGGACGATCTCTCTGTTTATGAACAGCGAACTGCACTCCCCTCAAAATACACTGTAGTTATTGCTCAGCAGAGCATTTCTCACTGATGATTCCTCCCACAAAGTTCACTGCAGTATTCTGGGAAGAGGCACTGAGAAATCAGTGCAAATTTGTGAAAGGTGTTTGCCGTGCAGAGGAAAAATGTGCCTGTACAACAGGAGCAGAGAGAAGCGCAAAGATAGACCCACTTTGAGTTAAAAGTAGTTCTTATGTAACTAAGATGTGTGTCCTAGCAGTGGCTGAAAATAAATATTGAGCTCTCTAACGTCTGGACGAAATATCTCACTCGAGAAGTTTACATGTGTTTCTGTCGGTGGTCCATGTTCGATTTTATATTTGTGAAGCCTGGAAGAGCCAAACCTAATTGAATTACATAAATCAAATCATTCACAAAATGTGAGTTTTAATGATGTATTGATCCTTTGCTGAAATAATCGAAATCGAATAGCTGCTGATTTAAATGGTTAAATCCCTACAGAGTTGTGCTCATTGTCTTTCAGTTTATTCCAGACTCTGCTCCTCCACTACAGATTGTTCTTGTGTTCACCATACCAGTTTTAAGATTTAGATTTAAACTTATTCATAATCAAGTAGTAATATGCTTCATTAGCACTTTTAATTGTCCTCTGACTTTTTTAACTTAGTTATTCAGTAATATTACATTCAGAAGTGTGCATATAAGTTTGATTATGATTGTTTTAGGCCACTTACCCTTCAGTCTGACATTAGCCAGTCAATGTTTCTGACCAGCAGTGTAACAAAATCCTGATTGGCCCAAATAAAGTGCAAATAAGTTTTATTTGGTCCTCACCTCAAAGCGCATGCGCATGCTCATGTGCACACACAAGCACAAACACACACATACACACACACACACACACACACACAACCAGGTGTTAGATTTGGCCTTCCAGGGCTCATCCCTTGGACATAGGCTCTACTCGAGTGGCCTGCCCAGGTAGATAATATCCAAATTCCAATTTTTTACAGCAGGCTGGTAGCCAGGGACAGCACTGTGTCTAACAGAAAGTTTGCTGATCTGGTGGAGAATCGGGGCGGTCTGATATCAAAACCTCCCTGGGGTTTGCACTGGCTGACTTTGAGTTGAGCTGTGGTCTTTGAGCTGCTGCCAACTCTCCTCCCTGCGATAAGACTTAATTATTGATCCCCTATTATTATTTTTTCTCTCAAATCTTTTTATTGATTCTACACCAGTATTATGGACGCTAAAGTAAAGACATATCCGAGATGTCAGAGTGATCCGGTCTGTGATTGACATACAAGGCGTGCAAGTTGGGGAACATGAACCGAACCAATACTAGTAACATGCACCCTAACTTCCCATATCCACATACCCCTTCCACCCTTACCCCAAATAGCCCTGTTATTGAACTGAAAGGCATCCCTAAAATCCTGCAAACCAGCCTTGAATTAGCATCACTGACTGCATCTGCCTCTGACAGCTTCTGGGCCCCAGTAACTAATATATTACCTACATCTTTTGTTCTTACACAGCCTGAAACCACAGGCTGACAACACAACAGTACAAAGCAAAATTTACAGTTTCAGTTGCAGCTTTTTAGCAGACATTCACAATATGTGTTCCTAGCATATGTTTAATTAGTCAAACAGTGGCATAGAAATGTTGGGCTGGTTTGTAGTGTTTGTCTCTCTGCAGTGTGTACAAAACCCAGACTTCTGGCTTGTTCTTTTCTCTCTCACACACGTGCATAATATACATGAACATTTGTTTTCATAACCATCTTCAAAGAACACATACTTATGCATGAAATATGCCCAGTGTGTTGTACGCAAGTCTGTCTATGGACTGTTGCTGTCAGTTTGAACAGATGAAAACATTCCTGTAGATTGGTTCCTAACAAGATTTATGTAGATAACCTTTTATTTGAACCTTATGGCCACCTTACACTGGAAATGACTTGTTGTTTACTTGTCTATTTTTCAGTTTTCTGCATATTCCAGTAAAATCCAAAATGGTTTCAATTGTGGTGTCTTCACCGTCATAAATATTTATATTACAAAATAACAACAAGAGTCATGGAAAGGTCTCACATGCTAAATCCACGTGTGAACATTCCCCACTGTTTCGTGGTGTCCTGATTCAGGAGATTTTCTCTCTTTTACTTTGCTCTTTTCTTCGGAGCCCTCTCCTTTTCCCCAGTGGATTCTCTCATGTTTTCATCTCCTTTGCTGTGGGAATAAGGCTGACGTCTATTTATATGCTCAGATGCTGGGGAGATGCAGCCTCGTGGGATTTCTTTACAGCTCTCTCCCTGTTCACTCCTTCCCTCTCTCTTCTCCCCCTTCTGTCCTTTCTTTATCTGTTTGAGCTTCTACAGTTGAGGGTTAACCTATTTTTACATGTTGCCAATAAACCAGCTATAGAGCTCATAGATTCTCAATTATCTTTTGATGTGTGAAGTGTGATTGAACTGAAATGACCCTAATTGTTTTCCTTGAGCTCACTTAGGAGATTTCTAACCAGGGGATTGATTTATCCTGAACTTAAAATAGCTTCTTGCATGAGAGTTTAGATGTTTTTTGGAGAGTTTTCTTACATTGCAAAAATGTCCACGCACAGAAAATTCCACTCCTCAAGCACAGTCACACACACACACACACACACACACACACACACACACACACACACACACACACACACACACACACATATGTGTGGTGATAGATACATAACATTATACTGTATGCTGCAGACAGAAATCCCCCTCTGGTAATGTGATTCTCGTGGACATTCTTATCCCTTAAGTGGGTTATGCATATTTATCTGCCTGGTTACACCGGTGCCAACAGAGAAACATCATTATTCCTTATTAAAATACAACATTTACGGGCACCAGTCTTGCTTAGGTGTGTTTTTATAGATTCATCTAAATCACAATCACATATATAGTAGTCAAACTGTAGGGTCTGTTCGTGCACATTTTGAGAATTTAGTGCAAGAAATATTTTTATGGTTTTACTGACATTTCAAGCTAATAATAAGCCCTCACAAACATGCTCATGATCTTTGTACAGTGGTGATAAAAAGAGACTTTGGAGTTCGAGTGGTTTAGACTGTGGGCATCTCTGCTGGGCTTACATGGACCATAATGTATCTTGTAGCTGTTCCTATTCAGATTAGCCTATGTTCGCTCTAGGTTTTGTGCATACCTTTACTTGCATACACTTCCATTTTTACAGTGGATAACCGCAGATTTTTCTCTGCCTGTCAATTCTGTGTGTTGAAGCTGAAACAATTAGTTTAATCAACTGACAGAGATTAATCAGCAATTATTTTTTATTAATCATTTAACTCATTTTTCAAGCAAATAAGTCAAAAATTATCCACTTCCTGCTTCTTGTCTTTCTGTAATAAGATAGTAAGATGAACATGTTTGAGTCTTGAACTGTTGGTCAGAAAAGTTTTTTTTTTTTAAGATTTTGGCTTAGGAATATTGTGATTACCATTTTTCATCAATTTCCAATATTTTTTATCCCAAAAATAAATCAATTAATTAAGAAAACTACCTGCAGATTATTCGATAGTGATATTAGCTACAGTCCGACTGTTCACCATTTTAATTTGCTATTGTTTAGTGTACAGTATACGCATTAGGGATGTAATGATACATCAATCTGGAGGGATTTATAGATTCAATATAATGGGTGCAAAGTGAAAACATAGATACATACCTTCATCTTTAAGATGCACCTTTAATTTGAAATCCCAGTAAGGGTTTTTACTGGCATTTTCTCATATTGATCACAGGCACCTGAAGTGAATCTAATCTAAATTGTGGCATGGCAGACTTTGTGATATCAGCAAATATTGTATATTTGTCCAAAGATTTGATATAATAACATATTGTGATAAAACTAGTGATTTACATCCCTTATAATACACATTGTATTATCAATATGGCCATCCATCAATCAGACAGAAACAATATATATCCACAGCATAATCTGAAATGCTTTTACCTAAAAAAAACCTGCTAAAAGATTTGTTCAAAGGATCTGGTGTTAAATATTTTACTTACCGACTGCTTTTTTCACCAATAGACAGAGCACCGGTCATTGTTAAGATGAAACTTTCCGGCGTGGCACGGATGACATTTGCATAGCAACTCAGTGGATTTCAGCCTGTGCACTTTTGCACTGCAGTCTTCTGTCAATACACGGTGTGTATTTTTGTTGTTGTGTCTGCTGTTTGCCATTAATAACTGCAGCAGGCAGCCAGACTGAGGGGCTTGAGATATTCCCACAACATCTTCAGGCGCTCTGTGCAGCTCAGGCACCACCTGCCACCAGGATAGAGAGGGCACATGTTACCTGGAGTAACATAGCTGACATGGCAGCTGTGTGATCTGACTCTGTAAACTGACAGTGCTTTCCAGTGATCCTGTGCTGTTCATGTGTGCTACTGATATTTTAAAGATTGACACCCTTGGTTTTGTCTCCTTGGATCCTGTAAAAGGCGTAAAACTTAGTTGATGTGGCTCACCTTCATTTTTCTGTGGCTCAGTGTCACAAACAGGGTGTAGCTGAGGTTCATAGAGAAATGCACGTTCAAACAGACTCGAGTCAGGAGTCTGAATTTTTGCATTGTAATATAAAAGCTGGACACACCTTAAATTTACATACTTGTCACCTCCAGTGTGAATTTTTGCAGGAGTCAGCATCAAACTTTTGTTTGCTGCGTGCACCATTTTTCTCCCTGCTCTCTTTTTGTATGAATACAAGTCGAAATGGTCAAGCTGCTGGACTGTGAAGAGTCGCGTCTGGGCCGAGCTACTGCAAGAAAACCCTCGCTTCTTGACAAGATGTGAAAGTCACATCTGAACCCCAATGTGTCCGACTAAATGCAGTGACACATCACCTTTCTCAAGTGCCCAATACAGTCTGCAGCCTTCTGTGTGTAGTAGTTGATCTGCTTCTCTGAGCATGAGGACAGTTTAAGACATCAATCTGGGCTTGAATTTGTATTCCAACAATGATCTCCCAAACAGCACGCTCGACAACAGAGGGACTGGATCTATTAGTTTGCCAAATCATATTCTGTTCAAGCGAAGGCTTTATGAATAATTGATGGTAAATATTTGAATCTCTGCTGGGTGATTTTGTGTCTCCTCAGCAGCCTTCCGCAAAATATTCCCCCAAATTCAGCAATAATGACAAACATGATAAACAGTTGCTGGAGGTTTAGCGGTTTGGTTAACAAAAACGTTTGTCTCAGGCCACAGATCATACCGGAGCTGGACAGCAAAAGTGTTGTTTCTTGGCCCTCCTTTCCCTTTGGGTATTCCTCTTACACTGAAACAATTTCCCTTCCAACTGGCAACGATGTTTGTTACATTTCTCAAAAGTTGTTTTTCTTGAGATTGTCTTCTGTAAGCTGGAGAGGGAAGTTATTTGTATAGTATAGCATGCATTTTTCTCAGGCTCTATTTCAGATTGTATTTTTTTTTACTTTTTGTTCAATGTTGACATCTTTCTTGTGATGGCTGAAGATACTTTCAAACTGTGTTTTGCAGTCGTGTCTCTGAACTCGGTGGATTCGCTTTAGAGTTCAGTGCAGTGGTTCGAGCAATAAATGGCCGGAACCGCTCATTTTCTCATTTCCCCAGGCCTCTCGGACAGGTGACTCCGGGTGGCTCAGTCCTGCTGCAAACCTGCCATTTTTTTGCTCATGTTTTTCCCCTAAACCCTTATATGTTTTAAACATAAAATCATTCTCTGGCACATATAAATTTCAGTAAGCTAACCCTTAAGTAAGTCAGTAAGTCATATAAGCTCATTATTTTGGAATCACAGCTGAAATCCATGCTGTCTTTGCCTGCATCCTCAGGTCCTGCTCTGGTGGGTGTAGTCAGGAAAGACTGGGCCTCTCAAAACAGCATCGCCCTCTCCTGGTCAGAAGTGGAACAGCTGCCCTCAGACATAGTGGACTATGAGGTCAAATACTTTGAGAAGGTGAAGTCTTTTATCATACTAAATAAGATGGCTTGAAATTTTAGTTTATATATTATATGTCAATTGCTTAGTGGTTTGATTACAGCTATTGTAGCTCTGAAATGCACCACAAGTGATTATATACACGGAGAACAATCACTGCACACAGAACAATATGCATTGTTAGCATACAGACACCCAAATTTAAGTGCAGAGCATCTATAATGTATTGCTATCTCTGCTTTGCTTACCATCTGCTCCGATAGTTAATAGGATGAAAATGATGTGTTTTGTTCAAACGTTGCTGTGATAATGGGTTTATGCAAACACATGTTTGTCTGTCCTGCCAAAACTTGCTATTGTTTATCGTCTCTGGCAATCTGTTTCTGCTTTTTTAAAAATTTTTATTTATTTATTTTTAGGAGCAAGAGCAGCTGAGCTACTCATCAACACGTACCAAAACCCCCAGCGTGGTTGTAACGGGCCTCAGACCCTCCACTGTCTATGTCTTCCATGTGCGCGCTCGTACTGCTGCTGGCTACACTGCATACAGCCCCAACTTTGAGTTTGCTACTGCACCTGAGGGTATGATTGCTGGGGAGTGGGCATGAGGGAATTGTGCCTTTTTATTTTAATAATACTGGCTGTGATTTAAGGGAGTACCGCAACTGACTTTCAGTCATTTAGACTTGCACTGAAATTCCAATAGATACGTAGTTTTGCTTTAAAACAATGCACAAGAGAATAAGGGCGTTTCAAAGCCAGTGATGTGAAGTCAGTGGTGTTGATCAACAACCTTATAAAATCCCTGGAGTCATTTTATGGTCATTCTTTGCCATGGATCAGTGAAACTCATCAGTGCTTCTTCAGGCATGAGCCATTTATTTAAATGTTTATAAGCTCTGTAAGTTCCTGATGCACACACCACGCTCCGTTGATTCTAATCCTGAAATATGCAGGAATGCACATCCACCTACAAGATACACACTTTAGGTAATGAATATGTAGATGTCCACCTTCATATTCTCATATCCCCATATGCCTGTGCACATGATGCAAGTTCATTTATATACTCGGATTGTGCTTCTACAGATGTGCCATCTTCTCTCTCACCTTATTCAACCCATACAGTGCAGTTTCACATGGCCTCATGTCACACATAATGCAATGATTTAGATTTTTTTTTAAAATATATATTTCCTGACTGTTTTCCTTTATACAGGGTTCTCATTAGGTGCTTGAAGTGCTTTAAAGGTCCTTGAAATGAACCATATACTGTTGTCTATTTTTGTTGTATAAATTTGCCAAATTTTTGTTCATCACGTCATAATAATTACATTTCTCAAAGCCAGAAATCCCTTGTCCTTTTCTAATTTTCAATTCTGTCGCATCAACGTCTCAACAGCAGCGTGCTCTCCCCTCTTCTTTATTTTTTGTTGTTGTTCAACCAGACATTGTAGTTTATTTTTAGCTCTACTCTTAAAACCCCGTCAAAACCAGTAGGTCTCTGTTGGCATGCCTAAACTTATTATGACCTGACTTAATAAGCCAGGTTTTCACTGTGATTTGTTTCCCTCTCTTTTCAGCAGTGCTCTAATGTTATAAAAACTGAAATTGAAACTTAACGTCCAGCTGGCACTGTTTCCTTACACTCCAGATGGTTCTGTCTTAAAGATGATTTGTATTTCTTTTTGTAATGAGCTGACAAGTTTGTCTGAGGTCTCTATCTCCTCTTGCGTTATGTGCAGGGATTAAGCAGAGGAGGAACACTGAGCAGGACACCACTTGTGGAGTTAGTTGTAGAGTTTCTGTGTTGACCCTTTCACTCTGAAACTTTCTCTGAATTGGAACTTACAAAAGCGGAAGAAAATTGTGTATTATAGTAAGCACCACTGCGCTCATGCCATTCAAATTCTTGTTGAGGATGTCATATTATATATTATATTATATTATATTATATTATATATATATATATATATATATATATATATATATATATATACAAGTTATGCCTTTAAAAAAAGTATGAGAAGTAACCCTTCTCTAAAAATAGAGGCATTGAACACATCATTTATTAATGTTTTAATTAAAAAATATATTTGAAAAATGAATTGTTTCTATTAGTGAAGTCCTTGAAAAAATGGTGCTTTCAAAAGTACTTGAAAGTCTCTGAATTTTATTTTGTAAAGTCTGTATAAAGAACCCTGTACATAACTTCATTTTATACCAACTTGTAGAGAAGTCCAACAATATTGAAAAGTTATCCAAGGTTAAACGTAAAATGAATGGCACTTTGGATAACTGAATTCATGTGAATTCATGTGTTCACTCAAGTGTTTGTTCAGGGATACATGAGGAAATATTTTGGCCTCTGTTTCCTGCTGCCTGTCCGTTTTAAATTGTTAGAAACTGTTAGAAATAAAATAATGGTAATATTTACCATACATTTATGTGCAAAAATGCTTAATCATGGAGATACAATTATTTGTGAACTTTACTAGAAGCATTTCAGTCATTAGAGACTGGTGAATAAAATGATATTTCGTAAAGATTGCAGGTGTACAGATTAACAGATTAAGAGGTTTGATTCGAGATTTTGCAGAAAGACTTTGGAGCTCAGACTCATGGAGTCCAGACACTGATGGCAGCAGTGGCTGGTGACACTGCTGAGTGATGAAATGAAGACTGGGTAGTGATGAGGAGATGGAGGGTGTGCGGAAGTTCAACATGAACATACTAAAGGGAGAAAGAAAACTCACAATTAACAGCCCCAAATAATGACAGCAAGAAACTGTGAATGAGCATGCATGCAAGGACTGACTGCCAGATGTCATGACAATTGACTATCAGGCCAATACTTTCAGATCAATCGATCAGACTTTATTTGTGTAGCACTTTTCATCCAAGTAAAACTGTAACACAAAGTGCTTTATACACTAAAACCAAAGCCCCCCCTATACACACACACACACACACACACACACACGTACACAGGCACACAGGCACATGGGTAAAAAAAGCAAGTATTTGTATCTAATTAAAGCACTAAAATAAGAGTTCTCATCAAAACCAGGAACTGAGGATATATTAATAAAAAAGTAAAATAAATAAATAAAATACTCTAAATATTAGATAAAGGGTAAATACAAGGATAATGGAACAAATAATAATAGATAAAAAGTGTTAAAAATAATAAAATTATATACCATCTAGTAAAACAGTAAAACAGACTAAAATGTAAGAATAAACAGTCAATAAATAAATAGGTAAAGTTCAATTAAACTAAACTAACTTGACTAAAAAGGTAGGTCTTGAGTTTGCTTTGTTTTGTCACAATTGGCAAAGCAATGTGGCACTTACTTTTTTCATATGAACATTTTGTTGTTTGCTCACAGAGTAATGTGCAGAATGGCTTCAAATAGTTTGGTGTGTAAGAGTTGCATAGAAGAAATATGACTTCCATACATATCATTGGAAAAGTCATAGAAGTCATGGTTTTAAATAGATTCATGTGCAAGAGCCAAATTTCTTCATGAGCATGATGAACTGTGTGTGTCTGTTTTATCTGGATTAGATTAGATTAGATAGACTAGATTGACTTTATTGTCAAACACACAAATACATAACATAATACACCATTAAAAATGCAAAAATGTACACCATAAAAGATACAATAGTACAGACAGGTAGGTAGGGGCAATTAGTTAAATATATAATGAAAGACAGCACTTCTTAGAAAATAGCAGTGTTTCCTGATACAGTCATTCTGTGTTTATTGCCTGTATGGCATAGAGAATAAAGTACTTTCTATTAATGTTATGAATGGCTCTCGGGACCCTAAATTGACGGCCAGATGGGAGCAGCTCAAACTCTGAGTGTAATGCATGTGAGGCATCTGCAATTATAAGTTTGGTCTTCCTGCATAAAGCACCGTCAAATATATTGCTGAGTTGTTTCTGTGACTTGCCAATCACCTTACCTGCAATGCTGACAATCTTGGAGAGATTGTTTTTTTGACATTATGACAATAAAGTCTGATTTAGTCCCCGAGTTCAGAGAAGAGGCAAGGAAATTTCAAATTAGATTTTTGTATGATTGATATAGTGCAACTGAATTAAAATGGTTAATGCAGTTGAATTGTTCGTAGACAAGGAATCTGAGTGAACATGAGGATATTATAACACAAAAACTGAATATCATTTTCAGTCCACTCATTTTGTTCAGTAAATTGCCACAGCTTGGAACAGGGAGAGAGCTGTTTGTATTAACAGGTACTGACTTGTTTGGCTTTACTCTTTAATCACTTTCTTCAGATCCTGATATTGCTGATCAGGGTCAAGTTCTGGTGGTCGTCACAGCGTCTGTAGGAGGCTTCTCCCTGCTGGTCATCCTTACCCTCTTCCTCCTCATCACCGGGAGGTAAGACACTCACTCACTCACTCACGCACGCACGCACGCACACACACACACACACACACACACACACACACACACACACACACACACACACACACACACACACACACACACACACACTCACACACACACACACACTCCTGTGCTCCTCTTCTCATAGTCTCCAGAGTGCTGCTACAACCAGAAGTCTGTTAATGGACTCTCTTTCTGCCACCAAGCAGACACTTTTATTTTCCAAATGGCTGAACCAATTTTCTGCCTAATTACTCAGCGTGTAATGCATGTACCAGCAGTTTGCTCCATTCCATTAACTTCCACAGGTTAGCTCAGACTGTTGTCTTCGGTCTGCCTCTGGTTCACAGGGTTTTTACCATTAGTGGCAATTATTAATAAACAATGAAAAATGGCCATGAATCTGTAGATAATTTGTCTGGATTTCTACCTAATTATGATACAAACTGAATCTTTGATCACACAATTTGCAAAAATCGTATGTTGAAAAATTCTCAACTCAGAAATGGGAACACACTTTACAGACAAGCCTAGATTCAGGTAACATGTCTACAACCTGGTAGACAAAAGCGCCCCATGCAAGTACTTCTTTGTGTTATCCTTAATTTCTCCTATGTTCTCCTGAGTTAATGTTGAGCTTCAGGAGTAAAAATAAACTGCAAATTAAAGGGCTGTTGCCTGATAGTGAGGGCTTTTAATCTGACTAAGTTCCATTTATTACATTTATTACGATATCTGCCCACATTATTATTCATATTTTTAGACAATTTCTCATGAGCTGCTACAATTCCAAACTGATATAACTGTACGTGTGCTGGAGGTAAATTGACAGATCTCAACTCTTTAACAGTGATCTTTCTGCACAACATAATTGCCATATGAATTCAGTCGGCTGGAGGCATAGGGAGGTTGCTTTGCAGCAATGGAGCCCCTAGGATGCATAGACTAGGGTTGTGAGGAATATCTTGGTAAAAACTAATTTCAGTTCAAGAAACTCTTAAGTCAGAACTTAAAACATATTAGCCCGTTTTAATTATATGATGAGATTTTCAAAAGACGACCTTCTTCTTAGTGGTTTGTACATGTAGGATGAAAATTGTTCTTCTTGCTGAATGCAAGTGTTTGATTGTTACTTTTGTCCCCACTCTCCCTCTCTATTGAGACTGAGCCTTGAAAGCACTGAATGTGTGGGGCTGTGAATAGGATAAAAGCTGGGAAATACAAGAAAATAATAAGAAAACGGCAGAAAGGCAAGAATAAAAATTGCACTACAAGAATGGGCTATAGAAAACTGTAAAATGGCTGCCTGTTTTTAACACCAGAGACGTCTTTGCAAACCAAAAGAGATTGGTGATGTGGCAGCGGTTTCTGCTGTCAGAACAAATGTTCACTTTTCTCCTCTCTCTCATCAGGGCAGTAAATCTGTTAGATGTCATGCTTGTCTTGTGCTGATAATGTCGACTAATTCACCATGTTGAGCACAAAACTCTGCAAGGGTTGTTAGCAAAAAGAGACAAGACGAGGAGGGAAATGACAGGGGATGTGCAGGGGCGTTTTTTGTGGTGATGAAGGTTTTTCTTTCTCTGGTTCACCTGCACAGGTGTCAAGGGTACATTAAAGCCAGGATGAAGTCAGAGGAGAAGAGGAGGACTCGCTTCCACAGTGGACACGGTACTGTGTGCAATGTTTTTTATTGTGTGTGTTTATTTTAAAATTGCTTTGCTGGCGAGCATGCATTCTCCAACAGACTGCATGCTCCATCTCCCAAGGCTTTAGTTTTAACACAAGCTCTACAAATGGTCACAGTTTGCCTCAGAGTACCAATTTTTTTAATGCAGTTTTTTTTTTTGATCCACCACTTACAGTATCTCATACACCCATTATTGAATTTTGACAAAAGTTGGGTAACCGCTGTTCCGTTTTAAGAATTACGTGATTGACCCGAGTGTGGTGCTACAATTACAGATAAAAACAGAGTTATTGATCGGCTCCGCGGGGGAGGCATATCATTCTTAGGGGAACAAAATGGTGTCCTGTTATTTACTAAGACCGTTCAGTGAGAGCTCTTGGAGGATTCAATCCGAGGCCTGCAGGGAAACAAGTGTGGCTCCTGAGACATATGTAACTATTCCATCATTTGTGGGCCACTTTTGGGGATTTGGGATTGATCCAAGGGGAACATGAAGGACTGTGAATGAAAACATTGTAACATGTAGGGGCGGGAGTCACCAGAGGCCCCACAATATGATATTATCACAATACTTAAGTCACAATGCAACATTATTGCAATTTTCTATATATTGACATATGCTGAGTATTGTGATAAAATAGATTGGAATACACTGAGATGTATTGATTTCTTTTCCATCTGCAAATTATGTCCCCAAAGGAAAACTTTCCCAAACGTCTGTTTATATCTTATAAGATGAAGTTTTTCTCTGTTCATCCCACTTCAGTCATTTTTATTGCAGCAAGTGGACTGAAAAGCATATTAAATATTATTATTGTAGCAGGCTACCAAAAGTTCAGCTTATATTATTAATAATAATAATAATTTATATCATTTAAAAAAAATTATGAGTTCATGAATTGATACAAAGTTTCCACGCAAAAAATATTGCGATACTATTCTGTATAGATTTTTTCCCCCACCCTTAGTAACATGCCAATACCTCCACAGGCAAACGTGTCTGTGCAAGGGAATGGACACAAGGCCCGTCTGTCTCTGTGCAGTGTTCTTAAGTTCTCTCCTTCCCCCAGTGTACAGAAAGTTAGATATAGTTTTGCTGCAGAATTATCTTGTCAAACCCTATTTTAATTTTAAATATTGTCAGTGTGGTTTGACTTGCAGCACTTGACAAAGAATAAGTGTTGCCTATACAAAGATGCATTTATAAGCTTCTTCTTCAAATATTATGAAAATTATTTGAATAGTTATAATCCTTGCCTCCCACAGTCTTTTCTTGTTTTCTGTTCTTTGCTGTTGTGTGCTGTGGAGGCATCACCTAGGCAGGGGATGCCAGCAGGCTCAACAAACTGTAAGAAAAGGCTTGTTCTATTATAGAGCTGAGCTCAGACACCCTGGAGACAGAGGCAGAGTGTAGACTCCAAACTGGAATCTATCTCAGACGAAGCCTTCAACCCTCCACAATATGAGCTGACACAGCTATAAAGTACATTTAGTCCCCTGCTCATCTGCTCGAGGTGTACCAGGGGCTGCTTCAAGTTATCATTTGTGCCAGTCATCATGCACAGCGCTCACTGCAGCAGCGTCCCCAGCCTCAACCAGTGAGGAGGATGCTGAAGCCTCGGCTGCCTGCAATGTCTTTATACACTGCTCTGGGGCATTTTCTGAGCTCTTTTTTCTGCTGTTCTTCTCCATCCCTTGACAAAATAACAGAAAAAGCTTACAGTATAATAGAAGCAAATACACCATTATTTATGGCCTCAGAGTTGAAACAAGAGTCAACCTCTCTTGCACAGTCTCAACAGAAATTACATTATATGCTTCAATACATCAGAATTTACCGCAGGGCTGTAGTCCAAAGATAACGTCTTAATGCAGGCAAAATGTTCAAATGAAAGATTCATTCTGCATTTTGAATAAATTAAGAAAATGAGGACAATGCGTTTCACAAAACACACACAAAAAGAATGGGTGAGATAATGGGTAAGAGTGTAATACATGTTGTAGAGCAAAATGCAATACTTCATTTTCTGCATAAATCAAAGTTGCTAAAGAAAAGTATTTTAAGGTACTGTGAACTTGTGATTCAAAACTGCCAACACACTTTGGGGCTCTAACATAAACAATGAAATCAAGCTCTACAGTACTTGATTGCAATGTGTTGCAAAGGTGCATGTGTTATTATGTTCATGTGTTGTATGTGTGCATGTGTACCACTTTTCATTGTTATACTGTAAGAGCTAATGGGGCCAACAAGTGTCTGTAAACCTGCAACCCAATCACTAAAATAAATGTTGGCCATGTACGTTTCTAGAAAACTATGGTATGTTACATTTTTGCGTTTAGTATATTAAAGGTATGCCATAAAGGATTGTCAGTTATTGTTTGTAAATAATCACCAGCAAAAGTGAAAGTAAAAGCCAACCCCAGATACACTCTCTTTTGGCATTTGTCTTGCTATATTTGCATTTTTCTGCACTGTGTGCTGCCTTTTTATAAAACACTGCCCTCACCTGAATGCTGTGGGGGTACACACCCATAAAAATCCTGAACACAGAAAATAAGATGAAAATAAGAAAATACAGGCAGAGGGCAGAGTCTCTGCAGAGAAATACATTTTTAGAGGGTCATAAGTGATGATTGAGAGGGATTACTTGTGCTATACATTGTTTTTAATGAAAATTCTGCAGTCTTTCTTAAAATTTGCACATTTTACATGTAGCGAATATGTTGAAACTTTACATTTCTTTCTGCTTAAATTTTAGTTTTTATATTTTGTGACACAGTTGTGGTTAGGTTTAGGCACAATCCCAGCGTACTGTTAAAATAACCCACTTTTGTTGTTTGTTGGTCTCCAGAGTGGTCTGCTGCTTGGCAGCCGTCTTACGTAGGTGTCACACAATCCACCATCTGTTCCTCCTGATGAAAAACAAGATCCGTAGACTTGTGAAATGATATGATACGAATGAAACATACAAATGTAACATATCTGCAGAAAAATACATTTTATTCTAGCGACTGGGCTGTATCATAAAGTGCTCACCATGGGAAGGTCTGCAGATCATGAGTGTCTTTGAGATGAACATCAATGTCGTGAATGTCCTGTGTCTGTATTCAGCCTGTTGCTTTTACCTTGCCCCAAGTGTATTTCTGCAATGCAACTGCACTCAAAGTGTCAGGTTCCAATATGATATATAAAATACTGTCATTGGAACATTTCTTCTCTTGCAGTCCCGTTCTCTGGGATAAAAACCTATGTGGATCCAGACACATATGAAGACCCCACTCAGGCAGTGGAGGAATTTGCCAAAGAGATAGACCCCCCGTACATATGCATTGAGAGGGTGATTGGTGCAGGTAAAATGACCACACATGTAGATACTGTACACACACAAATGAACACAAGCATTAACTCACACTGTCTACTGTGCATGTTTTTCCTGTGTTTATTTCAGAAACAGCACAGGTGTTACCTGTGTGAAAGAGGAATACATAAAATCTTCAAATATATGACTGGTTACCAGATGAAGAGGTTATTTATTGTGTGCCATTATTTTAATATGGGTATTATTTCCTAAATTCCTTTTTAGGATTACGCAGACGTATTGTAAAAATTCCCCAGTCGTGGTTTTCAAGCACCTGTGATAAATGGTCACATTTTATGTTGAGTAACTGTTTTATTTTATAAGGAATGTTAAATCTCATAAAGTTGGAGTTTAAATTCTTTACAGCCTCTTGTAGTAGGCTGATTTTAAAGTAATTTATAGTATTGTACCTTAGGGAAGCAAAGTCAGTGCTGCTGACTATGAATAATAATGTTCGATGGCTCATTAAATTGAACAGATTGTGTCTGCTGTTTAGTCCATGAGTAATTGTGAAGGTGCCTCCAATTCGTCTGGGTTCTGTAACTTGGGCTCCATCTGGTGGAGGCTGTGTGTAGTTAGAGATGTTTAAATGGAAAGATGGCTGCATCATACCGTCATGTGTTTTCACATTTCTTTCGTTTCAGTTAGGAGTTTAGATTGATTAACCAACTGTGAAAAAGGCATACATTTTAACTTTGCCGAGAATATAATCACAAATTATATAAGCAGAAATGTTGCAGTCTGTTCCATCGATAGCAACTCCATAAAGTCCTTATTGGTGTACATTTTTTTCCAATTTATCAAGATGATCCAGAGCTATCATTAATGGATTACTGAATGGGCAAACCAGGCGCAGGGTCCCAAGGTGCCTGCAAAATATCATTTGAAGAGAGACATACTGACCAGGAAGAGACTCAAAAAGACCACAAAAACAGGGCAAACAAGGACAAAGAGACACAAATTGACTACAAGGAGACGCAAAGCGACCACAAACACAACACATCCTCAGAGAGACATAAAACTTCAGAGACTAAACAACTATAAACTCTTTATGATCAATTTTCTTTTGCGTGTAGGATGCAATGTAAGTCCCATTTAGTTTTTCTGTATGCAAGGCAGAATCCTGTATCTGACATATATGATATTATAGCACTATTTCTAAGTGCAGCTTTCCATAGTGTTGTAGTTATGGGTATACCAATGTCACGTTCCCAATGAATTTAGTTTGAAAGTTGCTGTCAGAGGTAGCTGAAAACAACAACCTATACATTGCTCATGGTGTCTCTCCTGCCAGCATCCTTTTATGTCTTGTGTTGTTTTGACAGGTGAATTCGGAGAAGTCTGTAGCGGTCGGTTGCGCATACCTGGAAGGATGGACATCGCTGTTGCAATAAAGACACTTAAAGGGGGCTATATGGAACAACAGAGGCGAGACTTTCTGCGTGAGGCTTCAATCATGGGACAGTTTGACAACCCCAACATCATCAGGCTGGAGGGAGTGGTGACCAGGAGTGAGATATCTGTGTTGTTTTGCATAGATGTTTTTTTTCCTCTTCAGCATCACTTCACAGCATTCTTTACTTTTGTCTCTTGTCACTGAAATCCTGCCTTGTACTTTTTTCTTAGGCCGACCAGTAATGATAGTTGTTGAGTACATGGAGAATGGAGCGCTTGATTCTTTCCTACGGGTACGAGGAATACATATTCACAGATGTACATATGTTTTTTTGAGGTAATTTTGTCCTCCATACATCATATTTGTCCTCTCTCTTTCTCACAACATCTCCAGACACGTGACGGACAGTTCACAGTGCTCCAGCTGGTTGGCATGCTGCGCGGCATCGCAGTAGGCATGACCTATCTTTCAGATATGGGTTACGTTCATAGAGATCTCGCTGCTCGGAACATCTTGGTGGATGAAAACTTGGTGTGTAAGGTGTCTGATTTTGGCATGTCCAGAGTCCTTGAGGACGACACCGAAGCAGCCTACACCGCTACAGTGAGTGTAGATCCAACAGTTACTGCAGGATATTACAATCTGACAGTTACCGCTGTTAGAAGTCTTAAATATCTCCTTAACAGTTATTGTTTTATGTCAGGGAGGAAAGATACCGATACGCTGGACGGCACCAGAGGCTATTGCTTATGGAAAATTCTCCACAGCTAGTGATGTATGGAGCTACGGCATTGTCATGTGGGAGGTGATGTCTTATGGTGAGAGGCCCTACTGGGAGATGTCCAATCAAGATGTAAGCTGCTGATCAAAACAAAACTCTATAATCACTGAAGAATGATCAACACAAATATGATTTGCATTTGTATTTAACTTACTGATGTTCGTCTCAGGTCATTTTATCAATTGAAGAAGGCTACCGTCTCCCAGCACCCATGGGCTGCCCTGTGACTCTGCACCAGCTGATGTTGCACTGCTGGCAGAAGGAGTCTAGCCAGCGCCCACGCTTCAACAATGTGCTGTCTTTCCTCGACAAACTTATAATTAATCCCAGTAGTCTGCTGACTCTGGTGAATGATGTGCAGAGGTAAGTAACAATATATACAGACACTTTGTGAAAGTTGTGTTTACAGGTGGTTTTGCATGATTTTAGCCCACCAGGTATACGTTGTGTGGACTTTACAAGAATATCTAAAGCATACAATATGAGTATATTGTTTTTCTGCCTTCCAGGCAGCCATTGCTTTTCATTTCAGTAGGAAATAATGATCATCTTGCTCAGACCTTAAAGTTGTTGTAGATGCTGTAGGTAAACCACAGTGAATATCTATTTGGCTTAGCTTGAGGACTAAGAGTACGTTTGGTACCCTCCTTCTTTAAAGAAACCCATCAAATGTTCATTTGTATATCAGTTACTCAGGCTGTGTGAGTCTGAATACCAAAAGAAACTTCTCGCATGGTGAACAAATAATCCAGAAACAGAGAAGATCTTTAATGAAGAGAAGTCATAGGGAGGCAATTTTAATAACTGCAAAACTATAAAACTATATTAAAACATCAGTTTACAAACATTCTGTATAATCCAAGTCTCAATCATCCAGTTTTTCAATTTTATGCAGCTGAATGCTTCCTAATGGATTCTGTTGGAATCAATGTCACTGTAAGGGTACTGGTAATACCATTTCTTTTTTTAAAGATTAGTGCTCCCCCAAAACATGCATTTTTCCTTGAACCTTACTGTTTAAAACACTTATGCATAAACAGTCTCCTGCATGGACAAGTATCACGCCTGGGCACGTGTGTACATTTGAAATCTCCTCAATGAAATGCACGAGCTGAATTCAAACACACGCACTTGCCCAGACACACTACTAGATGTTAAAACTGTCCCAGCTCAATTAAAATGTAACTTTGGGGAACAAAAACAATAAAGCAATAATATTGACTGTCTTTGATTACCGATTACGTGCTTATTCCTGCAAGTGTCTGCAAGTTGACCTTCATACCAGACATCATACAGTAAACTGAAATCATTTTTTAAGGCAGTTTAATGCTTTGGAGGAAGATTGGTAATAATATAGCGTCTGCACAGTTTGTCATTCAAAACCACTGGCATGGTAATTCAAAGAATATTTACTTTTCGGATCAACAATCTGCTAACTCCTCTCTTTGTATTCATGAACTTTCTGTTTGTCATCTCAGCTTCCCCGACTCTCCAGAGGACATGCCAGACTACCCTCTTTTCATCTCTATCGGCGACTGGCTTGACTCCATCAAAATGAGCCAGTATAAAAACAACTTCCTTGCAGCAGGATACACAACACTGGATTCTATTTCAACCATGAGCATAGAGTGAGTGAAGCCAAATTATACAGAGTGCAGCCACTTTATCAAACACTACAAGGAAACAAAGTAAAATCAGAGGAACAGAAAACGTAGTGAAGATGTAACAAAATGGATCCAAAATGGGTCCATTGTGTAGGATTTAGAGGGATATATTGGCAGGAATGGAGTACAATAAAATATTTATGTTTTTGTTAGTGTATTATCTCTTGAAGATAAGAATTGTTGTGTTTTCATTACCTCAGAATGAGCCATATGTATCGACACAGGGTCCGCCATGTTTCTGCAGTAGCCCAAAACTGACAAACCAAACACTGGCTGCAGAGAGAACCATTCCCGCTTTGAGGTCTTTGTGTCGGCCATCATAGTAAGCAGTTCCCGATGACGAGCAGAGTATGAAAAGCACACATTACTAGGTGCTGGGCTAGCGGTCAATCTGCTACGAGACAAACAGCGTTGTAGAAATGCTGATTTTTTTAAAAATGTGAATCTCCTTTATTCAGTGTTTTTACCAGCTTTAATCACTGGGTGCAAGGGTTTTGGAGAGGAAGAGACATCTGCAGCTACTTTGGCTCCCGGTAAAAACCTCCTGAACAATGAACACTGAATAAATCCTAACTAGGAGTTCACGCTTGGCACCTGGGAGAAGTTTTAGCCAGTTGCTACACACACTCACTGTTAGATGCCACAAAATCTTTCATACTGCTCCTTTGAGCTTTGGCAGGGAAAGGTCTGTACATTATGTATTAATGAGTAACCATATTACTACAACTTATAGTATTAAGTATTTTGTCCTTCTATTGTAAATATATTTGTGGTCCATATTATCAAGCTTTCCCAATAAGCTTGTTGCAGGTTAAAGTGACGTTCACAGCTTTATTGTATGCTTGTCGTGATGTACAAGTACTATAGGCCTGCTGTTTTTTGTCAAACTATTAATTCAAAACTGTAAATCTTCGTCTCCCCTTCAGTGACATCAGGCGCATCGGGATCTGTTTGATCGGCCACCAGAGGAGAATCATAAGCAGCATACAGTCTCTTCGCCTGCAGCTTCACCACATCCAACAGAGTGGCTTTCAAGTGTGAAACCATCGCGCAAACACAGACTGTGTGTACACACTGAGCCGGAAACAAACCAGACTTCCTTGGCATCCTCATTCAATTAATTGCACAAACACCAGACTGTTAGGTGTAGCAGGTACCACACGCTGCTCATGCGAGAGCAGCCCGCTGCTAGACACACATGCGGTCTAGTTACCACACACTCATCATCTTATGGATCATTATCAATACAGCCTCCACAACAACCAACCTCTGTCAGCGTTGGCCAAATGCGGTCTTTTTATTATCTCAGCAACTTCTAGCATTCACTTGAATTTAGGACTTCTTTTCTCTAGTGTCTTTTCAAGTGTTCACCGATACCTCTTCTCTTTCCAAGTGACAATCCAATGGTTTCTATTGACTTTGAATGGTCTCAAGTCAGTTACCTCATGACCAGAGAAGATGTGGATAGGATAGGAGGTATGGTAACGAATGCAACAGTATGGGATTTCAATAACAGCCTTTCCAGCTGGTTAATAAAACAAGTCACCAGAGATAAAGATGGACAGTATGGTAAATACAATCATGTTTTTTGAACTGAAGACCGCTGAATGTCAAAAGATTTTATAGAAATGTATGTTCTATCCTCATGATAATGCAGTATGTCTTGTACAAAAAGTCTTGTGAAAGTCGTATGTTTTATTCAGTATGTTTGTTCCTT